>NC_135888.1:65498555-66130873 GCF_964194155.1 Cetorhinus maximus | reverse complement strand
GCCTCTCCCTCTCTTTCTCTGTCACCCTCTCCCTCTCTTTCTCTGTCACCCTCTCCCTCTCTTTCTCTGTCACCCTCTCCCTCTCTTTCTCTGTCACCCTCTCTCTCTCTGTCACCCTCTCTCCCTCTCTGTCACTCTCCCTCTCTGTCACTCTCCCTCTCTGTCACTCTCCCTCTCTGTCACTCTCCCTCTCTGTCTCCCTCTTTCCCTCTCCCTCTCCCTCTCTCTCTGTCACCCTCTCCCTCTCTCTCTGTCACCCTCTCTCTCTGTCACCATCTCCCTCTCTCTCTCTGTCACCCTCTCCCTCCCTCTCTCCCTCTGTCACCCTCTCCCTCCCTCTCTCCCTCTGTCACCCTCTCCCTCCCTCTCTCCCTCTGTCACCCTCTCCCTCTCTCTCCGTCACCCTCTCCCTCTCTGTCACCCTCTCCCTCTCTCTCTCTGTCACCCTCTCCCTCTCTCTCTCTCTGTCACCCTCTCTCTTTCTGTCACCCTCTCTGTCACCCTCTCCCTCTTTCTGTCTCTGTCACCCTCTCCCCCTCTCTCTCTCTCTCTGTCACCCTCTCTCTTTCTGTCACCCTCTCTGTCACCCTCTCCCTCTCTCTGTCTCTGTCTCCCTCTCTCTCTCTCTCACCTTCTCCCTATCTCTCTCGCTGTCACCCTCTCCCTCTCTGTCACCTTCTCCCTCTCTCTCTCTGTCACCCTCTCGCTCTCTCTCTGTCACCCTCTCCCCCTCTCTCTGTCACCCTCTCCCTCTCTCACTGTCACCTTTTCCCTCCCTCTCTCTCTCTGTCACCTTTTCCCTCCCTCTCTCTCTCTGTCACCTTTTCCCTCCCTCTCTCCCTCTGTCACCCTCTCCCTCTCTCTCTCTGTCACCCTCTCTCTCTCTGTTACCCTCTCCCTCTCTCTCTCTCTGTCACCCTCTCCCTCACTATCTCTGTCACCCTCTCCCTCTCTCTCTCTGTCACCCTCCCTCTCTGTCACCCTCTCCCTCACCCTCTCCCTCTCCTTCACTGTCACCCTCTCCCTCTCCTTCACTGTCACCCTCTCCCTCTCCTCTCTCTGTCACCCTCTCCCTCTCTCTCTGTCTCCCTCTCCCTCTCTCCCCCTCTCCCCATCTCCCTCTCTCCCTCTCTTCCTTTCCCCCCTCTCTGTCTCTCCTTCCCCCCTCTCTGTCTCTCCTTCCCCCCTCTCTGTCTCTCCTTCCCCCCTCTCTGTCTCTCCTTCCCCCCTCTCTGTCTCTCCTTCCCCCATCTCTGTCTCTCCTTCCCCCATCTCTGTCTCTCCTTCCCCCATCTCTGTCTCTCCTTCCCCCATCTCTGTCTCTCCTTCCCCCATCTCTGTCTCTCCTTCCCCCATCTCTGTCTCTCCTTCCCCCATCTCTGTCTCTCCTTCCCCCATCTCTGTCTCTCCTTCCCCCATCTCTGTCTCTCCTTCCCCCATCTCTGTCTCTCCTTCCCCCATCTCTGTCTCTCCTTCCCCCATCTCTGTCTCTCCTTCCCCCATCTCTGTCTCTCCTTCCCCCATCTCTGTCTCTCCTTCCCCCATCTCTGTCTCTCCTTCCCCCATCTCTGTCTCTCCTTCCCCCATCTCTGTCTCTCCTTCCCCCATCTCTGTCTCTCCTTCCCCCATCTCTGTCTCTCCTTCCCCCATCTCTGTCTCTCCTTCCCCCATCTCTGTCTCTCCTTCCCCCATCTCTGTCTCTCCTTCCCCCATCTCTGTCTCTCCTTCCCCCATCTCTGTCTCTCCTTCCCCCATCTCTGTCTCTCCTTCCCCCATCTCTGTCTCTCCTTCCCCCATCTCTGTCTCTCCTTCCCCCATCTCTGTCTCTCCTTCCCCCATCTCTGTCTCTCCTTCCCCCATCTCTGTCTCTCCTTCCCCCATCTCTGTCTCTCCTTCCCCCATCTCTGTCTCTCCTTCCCCCATCTCTGTCTCTCCTTCCCCCCCCCGTCTCTCCTTCCCCGCCTCTATCTCTCCTCCCCCCCTCTCTGTCTCTCCTTTCCCACCTCTGTGTCTCCTTCCCCTCTCTCCATTCCTCCCTCCTCCCCTCCCCCCTCTCTGTCCCTCCCTCCCTGCTCCCCTCCCCCCTCCCTCTCTCCCGCCCTTTCCCCCCTCCCCCCTCTCCGTCTCCCCTCCCCCCTCGCCATCTCCCCCTCCCCTCCGTCTCTCCCTCCCCTCCCCGTGTCCCCCACTATCCACCTCCCCGTGTCTTCCTCTCCCCCGCTCTGTCACTGTCTCCCTTCCTCCCTCTCTGTCTCTCTCTTTGTTTCCCACTCCCCTTGTCTCTCTCCCCCTCCCCGTCCTCTCCCTCCCCCCTCCCTGTTCTCATTCTCTCTCTCCCTCTCTGTCGCCCCCTCCCCCTCTTCCATGTGAATGTAGCTTTTTTTACTGTTACAGTATTGACCAATATGGTGCAAAGGCAGTAATATGGCGAAATGCTTCAGCCATCATGTCTTTGAATTGTGGAACAGATGTGCGGCTAAGTTGCCTACCCTTGTTCTTCTGTCTTTCATTTATATTCTCCCTCACGCTCACTGGCTCATACACTTGTACTTGCTCGCGCTCTGTTGTTCTTTAAGGAGTGAAGTTAGGAAACACTTCTACATGCAATTGATTATAAAAGTTTGGAACTCTCTTCTGCAAGCACAAGTGGCTAAATGACCTCCTTCTGTTCATATTTTTGTTTGCTCACTCTCGTGCACTAGTTTTTGTTCTCTCATACTATCATTCTCATCTTCTTGCGCTCGTGCCTTCCCTTCATATTACCTAACTTAGCTCAGAAACTCATTGTGGGTAGAAACAGGTCATCTATTCTGTTCTGTGAAGGTGCCACTGGTATGCATCCCACCTTCAATATAGCGTATTTTGTGTGTTTTCTTTTATTTTACTTGGGAAAATTTAGAACGCTTTTCTAAATCTTGGAATCTGTTTACATTCAATTACATTTATTCCAGTCCTGAATGTTGTGCATATTGGGTATTGTCATGGATATCCACAGCAAACATTGTGCTTTGCTGATGATGGGGCATATTTTATTCAAGCTGATTCAACTCTTATTAAGGATCCTGTAAGAGGTGGAGGAATAAAACAATCGGTCTAATAAAGTGGTGGCATGCATTAGGCAAAAAATATGCTGTGAGATAGAAAGGCATGATGTAAGGTTCCTGATTATTTGTGTGATCTGTTCCCAACCTCATTTGTACAATGATGATATGTGAAGTGCTGGTACTTTGAGTGTGGAGTTGAAAGAAGTGATTGTTGAGGGAATCTCCATTTGGTTCCCATTTATCTACCTCATCTCCTGAAGGTGCTGAGTTGGTCTCTGATGCAGTTCCGCGTGAGTCCTCCCATATCTCTATGCCCATTCTTCATGTGCCAGTTTTAGTAGGCTATTCCAGCAAGGAAGGGGATGGACAAGAGAGGGAGTCATCTGAGCCTGATGTGTGGCAGGAGTCACAATGATGACCCTGGACAATTTTAGTTCTAACTTGAAGCTATAATTGTGCCATACCTGAGATCAGGTAACTTGGAACAGACCAGAAAGGGAAATTGGAATATTTCTGGACAGTGTAGCTCCAATTTAGGGGAGGCGGTTGTGTAGCGGTATTGTCACTGGACTGGTAATCAAAAGACCCAGGTTCGAATCCCACCACGACAGATGGTGAAATTTGAATTCAATAAACATCTGGAATTTTTAAAAAAGTCTAATGATGACCATAAAACCATTGCCGATTGTCGTAAAAACCCATCTGGTTCACTAATGTGTCATTCCTGGTCTGGCCCATGTGACACCAGACGCACAGCAATGTGGTTGACTCTTAAATGCTCTCTGAACAAGGGCAATTAGGGATGGGCAATAAATGCTGGCCTAGCCAGTGATGCCCACATCCCATGAATGAATTTTTTAAAAAATTCCGTACTGGGTGCCATGCTCTCCATGGATCCACGTATTGTGTTGGATGAGGCCTGAGAATGACTTGCCCACCTGTTGATGATGACTAAACCCCAATGAGAAAGGGAAAGTGGCAAGAAGGAAACTTAATGCCGGTATTATGAGAGGGGGAGAAAACTTTCTCTTTCTAATGCAATTAAATGCCCTAAGGAAAGGTTAAAAATCCAAAGGTGACCTTTATCAATGTTTTTAATATGTTATGATTATGCTTTGATCATCCTTGTTGGTGATATCGTTCTCCCATACTACTAAAGGGTGAATCACCTTTTCTGCTCCTGCTAGTCAATATGATAAATAGCACCATGGCTTTGTAAGTGAGGTTTCTGTGTAAGGTGCTATTGCATTGTGCCATGGATGCATATCTGCAGGGAGTATTTATTGTTATTTTATGGTCCAAGTCTTACTATGAGGGTGGTGTAATCCTTTCCCTGTAACAAGGACTTTAAAGGGTGTGTGGTGAGGGGACATTCAGGATCATAGGGCAGGGCATTCTTCAGCACCTCCTGGACACCATTCACAGAAGCTTGTTGGCAGCTGGCTAAGATGGGCAGGAAGGAAGTGGGCGGGAGATGCGTAGTTGTGAAAAAGCTAATTTTAAGAATAGAGCATTGTATCCCTTTCGTACATTGGCTAAAGGGAAACAATACATTCTATTCTTAAATCTTCCTCCTTCAGGTACCATGCTCTTAAGAGGGTGACCATGGACTTCCATTGGATTGGTCCATGTTTGTGCTTGGCAAAATACTGCAGTGGTTTGACATTGCCTTCTACAGTATGGCTGACCAGGAAACTCTGCTGCTCTGCCTGTGATCAGGTGCATTGGAAGGATTTATAGGCTGACTATCAACTTGTTTTGCCACATTACAAAAGCACCTTCTGTGGCCACCAAGTCCTGAGGTGGGATTTGAACCTGGAGCTCCTTGTCCAGGGGTAGGGACGCTACCAGCACAAGATCTGCAATTTTAAAATCAAAGCCAGATAATTCAAATTCCCAGATAATTGTCGTTTTTGGATGTAATAAATGACAGGTTTCAGGAGGTATCTTTTATTCAGGATTAGTTTATTGAGGCCCTGACCTCATGGATGAGAGGAATAGAAATGCACTTCAATAAACTGGCATATTAAAAGAAAAACTTGCATTTATATAGTGCCTTTCATGCCAACTGGGCATCCCAAAGCATTTACAGCCAATGGAGTATTTTTTTTTTGAAGTGCAGTCACTTTTAAGAAATGCAGCAGCCAGTTGTGCACAACAAGCTCTCACAAATAGCAGTGTGATAATGACCAGATAATCTGTTTTTGTGATGTTGATTGAGGAATCAATATTGGCCAGGACACCAGGGATAACTCCCCTGCTCTTCTTTGAATAATTCCATGGAATCTTGCATCCGCCCAAGAGGGCAGATAGGACTTCAGTTTAATGTCTCATCCGATTGACGGCCCCTCCGACAGTGCAGCACTACATTGGAGTCCCAGCCTTGATTTTTGTGCTCAAGCCCTGGAGTGGGACTTGAACCCATAACCTTCTGACTCAGGTGAGTGTGCTACCAACTGAGCCACAGCTAACACTGTTGAAGAGAACAATCTTATTTTCTGGAAGGAGGAAGCACTTTAGGTGATTTTCCCCACTGCACTCCCCCAGAAAAACAGGAAATATTAGAGACATTTTGAAAATCTGCAATGTGCCTGAAAATGCTATTTGTAATGCCACCCCTTCCATTGTGATCCAGTGACTCACTGAACCGTAAAGACCAGGGACGATGCAAATCCTGCTCATACTGAATTCACTGATCTTAGCCAGAGTAGGGAGGTATACAACAGTTGTTCTCAGCACCATTGGCTTAGGGAATTAAAGTTTGGTATGTGTTTTCCTGCTGGAAGACCACGTGCAGATGTGGGTGAGGACCTGATCGAGCTGAGGCTTGACATGCCCACGCTGTGTCAAATAGGTAGCTGCCATTCACTCTCGAGGCTCATGTGGATAATGGTCACTTTACAACATACCAGTGAGCACCTGAGTTCAGCGTGCTTAGTGCCAGGCAGGAGTTGGTCCTTGAGGAGCCTGCAAACTACTTGTATTGCCACAATGTAAAATAATTTTAGGGCTATGCTTTTCAGAAAGCCTTGACTTGGCTTGCACTGACTGGTTACCAATCAATCATAGGTGATCCAGCTAAGTTGCAGAAAGGGTAAAATTAGCTTTCATTCGAGGCAGTTTTCAAGAGTCGCTACGTTTTTCATTTTGTGGCAAGTTGATGGTTGAATATTTTTGACCTGTTCCATTCAGCCCATTGGTTCCTTGATTTGCCAATACTTCTCTTTTCTGTCCACCTTCCGTCTCCAGATTTGCTGGTCTGCTTTTAATTTGTGGCCCTGGCTCAATGCTGCATATGACAGCAGTGCCTGACGTTGTCAGTAATGGTCATATAGGTAGTAGGTGTAAAACGCGGCATGTATGTGAATCAAAGTTTTTTATTAAAATATGGATTTTCATAAACTTCATTTAACAGAAATTTATACTGTTCAACTGGCCTACTTAGAAACTTTTTATTTCGAATTTAGAATGATTCTCTGAGTCAACACGAGCACTTTAAGCTTCATTTGATAAAGAATTGCTGATACTTGTTTAGCTCTAAACTTTCCTTTTCACCACTTGCCCTCCCTCTCCCTTTCTTGCTCTTCTTCAGCCCACCCCACAATCAAAATGTATGGCTTAACTCTTCATGGCTGTGGTCAAATTCAAGGGTTCACATGAGGCCCTAATCCAGGGAAGTAAAATGCAATTGTTTGCATTTTTCAACTCAGCTTGGTCACTGCCTCATTAATTGTGCTCAGCTGTTGGTTATTTATGCAGCAAGTCCCTGTTTGAAGTTGTTCTGCTTTAATGTTGGTCAGCTAATGCAGTTCATATTCCTGTTTAGTGTTGGGGGTTTCATTTTAAAGTTGTTTCATGCCAGACTTGATGTAGGGCCACGTGACCCGATCGGCACCATTTTGCAGCGGCCTCTGCTGCTACTTGACCCACTGGTTCACAGCCTCTGACCCTCTGTCTCGCTGCCGACCCTCCAGTTTGCCGACTCTGCAGCTCCCTAACCCTCCCTCTTGTCACCTCTCCAGCTTGCGGCTTACCTCCTGCAAGTTGAAGCCGCTCTTCCTGCCTCTCGCTGCTCACCTCTAGAGTCCTTGCTCACAGCGAGGGTTCGGCAGAGGGAAGCCACGACCAGGGAGCGGCAGTGACCACAACTGTGAAGGTTGGTGCTAAGAGGGAGGGTCAGGAAGTGGACTGTGTGGTAAACAGGAGGTTCAATGAGCAGGATTGGTGACGAGCAGTGAACAGGAGCTATGTAGAAAGTTAGCATATTTTTATTTTAAAATTTATTTGTTGTATATTAAATTTATTGTTATTTCATTTACAAATATAATTTATAAATATAGTAATTTAGAAGTGTAGAGTATTTCAGCTTGCAGGGTATAATGTTTTAATTTTTTTCTGATTAGCAAGGCCCTTTGAATCTAACCAGTTCTTTTACATCAGTTTTAATGGGAAAATGTGATTCACTTAAAGTTGTTTCACTTAAAGTCGTACTTTTCAGGAAAGCAGCAACAACTTTAAGTGAGGACTTACTGTGCTGTAAACCAGTTGCTTTATGTGAGACTAGGTGAGGAAGGACATAGGGGAAGCGCCATTTTGTTTAGACTGAATGTGCACTGATCTTGTGATATGGTGACTGCCACTGGAAAGGGTGAGGACAGAAATGCTGCTTGCAATACACGTTCTAAATGGGACGAGTAGTATGTTGGGTGTTCCCTCTGTAAGCAAAGCATCAGTGGGTTAAAACAGAGTAGTAAAATGACAGCATTTAATTAGGACTAACAACATTGCTGTCCATATTTGAAAGTAATTTACAAAATATTGGAAGGAGAAAGATGAGCTAATGTTTTTTGAGTGGGTTTCTTAATCAGAAGCAGTATTTTCTGATTTTGATTTTCCAACATTAGCTGTTGCTAATTTAGATCTGTGATTTCTATGACACTGTAATTGGATGGGTTCTTTAACTACCTAACCACTTCATAACCCTATGGATTGCTTGAAACCTGGATCCTTATAATGAAGTTGAAGTGTTGCCTTGATCTGTGTTATGACCGAGAATCTTTGGTATATCACTTTAAACGTTACCGCAGTCCCAAAACTTGAGGCTGATACAAGATTCCACAGAACCACTGGTGCTCGATATTGGAGTGCAAGCGCTGCCTTCGCAAACTTTAAACTTGTGAAATATTCCCAGGTTGTATTTTTTAGGGTTGGATTTTCATTTTCTTTTCTTCCCTGGCGTGACTTCAACTGTAAATAGGACTGATTTTCCTGGGAACTGTATTTTTCCTCCTCGTTGTTCTAGCTCTGTGCCAATGACTATATGCAAGAGCAGCTTGTGAGTGCACAGCTCGAGTGTTGGGACTTGTTCACACAGCCTTTGCTCTCCGACAATCAATCTTTATGACTGCAACAGAAAGCTTGGACTTGAGCGCAGGAAAGATATGTGTATGCAGACATTTTTCAATCTGCCAGATTAGTAGTAATTGCCTTCGTACTATTTACTGTTGGACCCTGCTTTGTGCTTAGCAGGGCTGTGCATGTTGGAGATTGTTGACAGATTGTTTTTTCAGATTGCCTGTTTTATGGCACTCTCCTCTTTATACTGTACTTGGAATCATGGTCTAAAGTGCGTACAGTAATCAATGGGGTTAAAAGATAAATTCTCTAATTCTGGTTAAAGCCCTCTCTCTTTTTAATATTAAAAACAGTTTACTGTGACAGAAGTATGAAAGGATATATGTTTTTCTTCTTCCCACCTCCAAATAAGCATTCTCTCCAATTTAGATTAAACTTAACCCCGAAACTGTACCATTCAGTGTATTTGTAACCATTTTTCGGACAAGTGTTAAAATGTTATAGTTGTAATGCCTTAAACTGGCAAAAAGCCAGTTGCTGCATAATTTAGTCCAAAATCCTATTTGAATATTTGCTGTTTTTACTCATTCTCCCTCCTTTTAGCCCCCTTCTTCACCCCCTTACCCCCCCCCCCCGCCCCATCCCCCCACCTCAATCTGACAATGTACCCATGGAGGAGGGGTTTAGATGCATTCAGCAACGTATGATCAATTTAGGAAGCAATACGTTTCCTACTGTTGTGGCCTTCAGCCTTCAGAAGCAACCTGAATTGACTTTAAAACTGCACTGTGGCTGTTGAATGATCTGTTGGTCAGGCCTGGCATGTTCTGGTGATGTCTTGCAGCTACTGACCTGACTCTGACTTAGCCAAATAAACTCTGCCAGGCAATTGTCTTGCTATGGGTTCCAGAGAGTAGCATTTTCTGGCCATTTTGTCTGCTTGTCTGTTTTGGTTTGTTGATGGAAGAAATAGAGAACTGCTTAATGGCCAAAGGGCTACATTATAAGCAAGTTGTGCACTTTTGGACTTTCACTATAGCTGAATGTCTGTCAGTGCACTTCTATTGCTGCTGCAAAACCATATTCATATCTGTTGTCTAGTTTCCTGTTCATTACCACTAGTTGTTTGCATGTTAGCTTCTCTGGTGAGCTGGCTTGGGGGACTTAATGGTGCATTGAGCTGGGTTAGAATTCAACTACAATGGTGAGATCACAGTCTTCTCTATTTTTGGCTGTAAGTCAGTCCAAAGTGTAACGGGCAAGTGTACATGTGTGTGAGCATATGAAGAGCACTCTCTTCCCAGTTTTCTCATGGAGGCTATCTTGGGGAAAATTTGTCTTGTGAAACCACTTTGACTGGAAATAGTTGTGCCATATTGAAAGGCCCCTTGTATTCTGAAACCATCTTATTTACTTTGTGGTGACACTGAAGTGAATGTATGTTGTAACATTGTGCAGGTACATTTGCTTAAACTTTGCATTTGCAATTCAACTCTTTTTTGCCTACAGAGCATCCCTGTCATTGGTGGGGCTGGTGTGCGGGGAGAGAAAAGGCATTAGGATTTCTAAATTTGCTGGAAGATTTGTGTTCAGCCAATCCAAAACCAGAATAATGGAAGCCATCCATTGCAGTTGCATCCGTTTGTTTTTGTGTTGCTTTGTCTCCAGGGCACTCTTTAGAAAACCCGCTCAATAACCTTAGTGCCGAAAGCGACACCTATGCTGCCTCATTCACATTACAGGTCTGCTTTTTGAGATCTGTGAGATGGTTTTTCATGCCTCCAAAGACAGCAGCTTTCAGTCTGAGAAGACTAATGTTGGCTGGGTTGTGGGAAATAAGCACTAATTCACACAGCAACTGTTAGTTTTTAGAATGTCTTCTGTTGAGGTGCAGTCTAGAAAACTTTAGCTATCTAACCTTTGTTGTAACTCATCGTGGATGGAAGTGGACAATGTGGCAGATGCGGAATTTTATTTTTTTATTTGCTCATGGGATGTGGGTGGTGCTGGCACATCCTGCATTTATTACCTCCTTATTTCCCTTGAGAAGATGATGATGAGCTGGCATCTTGAGCTTCTGCAGTCTGTTTGGTGTATGTACATGCAAAATGTTTTTGATTAGGGAGTTCCAGGATGCAAGGCAATTAGGGATAGGCAATAAATGTTGGCCTAGCCAGTGACACCCACATCCTGTAAAAGAATTAAAAATTTTCATCTAGTTGCAACGAAGGACTTGTAGGTAGCGGTGTTCCCATGTACCGGCTGACCTCATCCTGGTTGGGAAGGTGCTGTCAAAGAAACCTTGGCAAATTGCTACAGTGAATCTTGTAGATGAAACACACTTTGTTTGTGTCAGTGGTGGATGTTTTAAGGTGGTGGATGTGGTGCCAATCAAGCATTTCCTATATGGTGTTGAGCTTCTTGTGTTGTTGGAGGATGCTGATGGTAGGGAGTTCAATGATGGTGATGAATGTTGGCAGTCATGGGGTGGTGATTAGGCACTCTCCTCTTTTGGGGATGGTCATTCCCTGGCACTTCTGTGGTATGGTTCTTGCTACTTCTCAGCTCAAGCCTGAATGTTGTCCAAGTCATGCTGCATGAGGATATGGTCTGCTTTGTTGTGGGGAGTTGCGAATAGAACTCCAATCGCCAGTGAACACCCTCACTTCTGACCTTATGATCGAGGGAATGTCATTGAATAAGCAGCTGAAGATGATTGAGATTAGGACATCACTTCCTGAGGAACTCCTGCGGCAGTCTCCCAGGATTGAACTGATTTGCCATAACCAACTTCCTTTGTGCTAAGTATGAGTCCAACAAGTGGAGAGTTTTCCCCCAATTAATTTTGATGATGACAATAGCAATGGGAAGCCAATGTGATTGGGTATGAGTTCAGCTCAGGATTGAATGTGATGTCAAAGCCCAATGCAGTAGCTCAAGTCCTGTGTGCCAAGCAGTCAGTTGAACTGAGATTTTGTTATTGATTTTAGATTGAATGTTAAGCGTCCAACAACAAGTTATACATTAGAAATAGCTGTCCCGTCGTAGGTTTGGAGTTTTGAAAGGATGTGGGTTATTGCTGCTGTTATCATTACCTTGGGATTGTGCTGATGTGACATTGCTGTCAGTACTTTAACTGAATATTGTACCATATAAACTTATTATTATATCCAGATATGACAAAATTACGCTCTAGTTGAATTAATTTCCTGCTTCATACCATTTGTCTAGTTTACTGTCATGTCTACTTCAGAGGCAGGAGTTGCTTTCTGTTAAGAGGAAATTTGCAGCTGAGACGGCCTTCTCTAGGCTAGATTATTAGGTTTGTCTTTATTCCTCCCAAACTAATCATCCTTCTGCAATCATTAATCTGGAATGGAGGCCTAGGCAGGAGGCTTTTGTGTTCAACTGAGGGGTTTCTGTATTGGGGAAAGGAACATTTTACACTCTGAATTCAATTATTGTGGTTGACTACTTCGAGTTTAGTATTGAGTTGGATATAGAATACAGCTGCAGGTATGCTTTCCAAGCAATGTTCTATAACCCCAAGCTCAAAACAGTCACCTTGCTGCCTCCCCCACCCCGCCACTCAACTGAAGTGATATTTCTATTTCCCACATATTAACCCTAAAGCTTTCCCAAGTGACACTTCCAGTTTGTGTTACGTTATAGGCAGTTGCAACCTCATTTCACCCGAATCTCCTTGACAAACTATCCCTTCAATCTGGACGGGATTCTGATTGAAGTGAGTGTGTGCCAACCCACTTCAGTGGCCAGTCCTGCTGTAATTGTAATTGAGTCTCGACTGGATTCATGAGGAGAATTGACTTTTGGCTCGGTTGTGTCACATGGGAGATGAGTTTTGGATGGGAATAAAACACAAAATGACCAAAATTGTACTACAGTTGGACTGTTTCTTTGTGGGGGTTGGGTGGAAAACTTACTTGCTAACACGACTCATGAGCTCACTCATTACAAATTGCTGTAGGCACTTTTATTTCCTTTCAGTTTAGTCTTTATTGCTATTTACAAAGCTGAGAAACTATTACTGAATTTAAGTGTAACTATGGTCATATTAGTCCATTGAGGATTTTTTTATAATTGGCTCCATGAGTAACTAAGCCAATGTAAATGTTAAGATAGCCAGGCTCCAGTTTATATATTCAAGTTTTCAGTGCCCATCACTTTCAGTTGTTTACAGTCTTATCCTTCTGGAGAGGTTTTTGAGGTGACAAGAATATTACCTGAGCTGTTGGCAATCTAGAGAGACATGTAAAAAAAAATGATTGACCTCTTGAGATGTTTAGACCACTTCTCCATAGGAAGAACTGAGCAATGGATTGAAGAAGATAAGCCAGGTTAGCAACTAAAAATTACAATCATTTTGCACATTACCTGTGAGCTACACCACAGGAAATCAGATAGTTAAAACTATAAAACTTACTTTTTGAAGGCAGTAAACCATTTTTGAAAAGAAGTGCTGCACTGTGGAAAAAGTTTCAATTTTCATGTGTAAAACAATCTCCACTACCTCTACTGGGAATCCTTTGTTTTTCAGCCGTCTGAGAAAGTTTACTCTGCACATTTGGCCGCAATCCATTCAGTAAAACGGCCACTAGTGAGGTTTGCATTTTCAAACTAAGGTCATTCAGTTAAATGGCAACTTGAGGGGTGAAAGTAGCAGGGCTTTTAATAACAAAATGTTGAAGGGTCGTGTGGACCCGAAACGTCGACTCTTCTCCACCGACGCTGCCAGACCTGCTGAGTTTTTCCAGGTAATTCTGTTTTTGTTTAGGGCTTTTAATATCTTTGTGAAAAAAAGTTTCTAAATGCTCATGGAACACATTCGGCCTGTTCGGACTGATCGCCAGGTGTTTTATTCCATTACTTGGTGTTATATTTATACTATGCTCTTGGGCAAATTCTGAATGTGTTAACTTGTGCTAGGACACAGTCACAGATTCCAGCAGTGCTTGGTTACCTTAAATCTAGTTAGTATGGCTTTTTATTATATGGGGCATTGTATTTACTGATTGAGACTTGAAAGAAGCTCCTGATAGCATGCATGATTTTGAAACAGTACTTTGCAGACATATTCCTATGGTGATTTCTTCCTTTTTTTGTGTTTTGTCAATGCCAGTATACTTGCATTTTCGAGCAGGAGCATCAGAATGGTAATTAGGAAAGGAACTCTATGCCTTGGTTTTCCTTTTGTCTAATTTGGGAATGTTGACCAATTGTAATACACTTTTCCCCCCACCCCACCACTGCTCCACCTGAAACTGATTGTATGCACGATTGTGAAATTTTTTTGCAAATTGCGGAATTGACTTTTTACTTGTGGCTGGGGTGGGGAATTTTTTGACTACTTTAAATCAAGGATTGACATTGAAATTCTTTTCTCTCTTTTTCTTTCTCTTTCCTTTCCCTTCCTTCCTTTCTTCCTTTCCCTTCCTTCCTTTCTTCCTTTCCCTTCCTTCCTTTCTCCCTTCCCTTCCTTTCTCCCTTCCCTTCCCTTCCTTTCTCCCTTCCCTTCCCCTCCTTTCTCCCTTCCCTTCCCTTCCTTTCTCCCTTCCCTTCCCTTGTCAGAAGAAAACCTCAAAATGATGAGCACAATTTTGACATTCTCAAATAGCTGCACTGCTATACACGTGACATCAGGTCAAGCATAGGCAAAGGAAACCTCCTTGATTACCACCCACTGTAGCTGGTAGCTGATTACCACCTACCACCGCGCTCCCCACTACCTCAGCTAATGAATCAGTACTCTTCCATGTTGAACGCCAATTGGAAGAAGCACTGAGGGTGGCAAGAGCACAGAATGTACTCTGGGTGGGGGACTTCAATGTCCTTCACCATGAGTGGCTCAGCAGCACCACTACTGACTGAGGTGGCCAAGTCCTAAAGGATATAGCTGCTAAACTGGGCCTGTGGCAGGTGGTGAGGGAACCAACAAGAGGGAAAAACCTACTTGAGCTTGTCCTCACCAATCTACTGTTGCAGATGCATCAGTCCCTGACGGTATTGGTAGGAGTGACCACCACATGGTCCTTGTGGAGACAAAGTCCCGTCTTCACATTGAGGATATCCTCCATCTTGTGTGGCACTACCACTGTGTTAAATAGGACAGGATATAATTCGAACAGATCTAGCAATTCAAAATTGGGCATCCATGTTGCACTCAGGGCCATCAGCAGCAGCAGATTTGTGTTTAGCCTCATGACTCGGCATATCCCCCACTCCACCATTACCATCAAGTTCACAGATCAACCCTGGTTCAGTGAATTGTGCAGGAGAGCATGCCAGGAGCAACACCAGGCATACCTAAAAATGAGATGTCAACCTGGTGAAGCTACAGTGCAGGTCTACTTGCATACCAAACAGCAGAAGTAGCATGCGATAGACAGCTAAGCGATCCCACAACTAATAGACCAGATCAAAGCTCTGCAGTCCTGCAACATCTAGTTGTGTATGGTAATGGATAATTGTACTTCTAACTGGAGGAGGAGGCTCCACAAATATTGCCATACTCAGTGGGGGAGCCCAGCACATCAGTGCAGAAGCTGAAGTATTTGCAGGCATCTTCAGCCAGAAATGCCGAGTGGATGATCCATCTTGGCCTCCTCCTGACATCCAAGTTACAGTTCCCAGTCTTCAACCAATTCGATTCACTCACGTGATATCAACAAACAGCTGAAAGCACTGGATACTGCAAAGTCTATGGGTCCTGACAACATTCCAGCAATAGTACTGAAGACCTGTGCTCCAGAACTAGCTGTGCCCTGAGCCAAGCTGTTCCAGTACAGCTACAACGCAGGCATCTATCTGGCAATGTGGAAAATTGCCCAGGTATGTCTATACACAAAAAGCAGGACAAATCCAGCCCGACCAATTACTGCCCCATCAGTCTACTCTCCATCATCTGTAAAGTGATGGAAGGAGTCATTGATATTGCTATGAAGATGCACTTAGCAATAACCTGCTCACTGACGCTCAGTTTGGGTTCCACCAGGGCCATTCAGCTCCTGACCTCATTACAGCCTTTGTTCAAACATGGACGAAAGATCTAAACTCCAGAGGGGAGGTGTGAGTGACTGCCCTTGACATCAAGGCAGCATTTGATGGTGTGGCATCAAACAGCCCCAACAAAACAAGTCAATAGGAATCAGGAATGCGCTTCTCAAGGACAATTAGGGATAGGCAATACATGCTGGCCTAGCAAGCGATGCCCACATCCCGTGAACTACTTTTTTTTAAAAAGGAGAAAACTCTCCGATGGCTGGAATCACACCTAGAAGAAAGAAAGATGGTCGTGATTCTTGGAGGTCAATCTTCTTAGTCCCAGGACACCGCTGCAGGAGTTCCTCAGGATAGTGTTCTAGGTCCAGCCATCTCCAGCTGTGTCATCAATGACCTTCCCTCCATCGTAAGGTCAGAAGTGGTGAGGTTCACTGCACAACATTCAGCGCGACGAATCAGACACTGTAGCAGTATGTGTCCATATGCAGTAAAACCTGGATGACATTCAGGCTTGGGCTGGTAAGTAGCAAGTAACATTTCATGCCACATAAGTGCCAGGCAATGATCATTTCCAAGAGAGGATCTAACCACTCATTCAATGGCATTGCCATTGCCAAATCCCCCACTATCAACATCCTGGGGGGTTACCATTGACCAGAAACTGAACTGGACCAGCCATATAAATACAAGAGCAGGTCAGAGGCTAGGAATCCTGCGGCAAGTAACTCACCTTTTGACTCCCCATCTATCAGGCACAAGTTGGGAGTGTGATGGAATACTCTCCACTTGCCCGGATGAGTGCAGCTCCAACAACACTCAAGAAGCTTGACACTATCCAGGACAAAGCAGCCCGCTTCATTGGCACCCCACCAACCATCTTAAACGTTCACTGCCTCCACCACCAATGTACAGTGGGAGCAATGTGTGCCATGTAAAAGATGCACTGCAGCAATTCAGTAAGGCTGCTTCAACAGCATCTTTCAAACCGATGACCTCTATAACCTAGAAGGACAAGGACAGCAGATGCATGGGAACACCACCAACTGCAACTTCCCCTCCAAGCTACTCACCATTCCTGACTTGGAACTACATAACTGTTCCTTAACAGTTGTTGGGTCAAATCCTGGAACTCCCTGTCAGCACTGTGGATGTACTTACACCACATGGACTACAGTGGTTCAAGGTGGCGGCTCACCACCACCTTTTTTGAGGGCAGTTAAGGATGGGCAATAAATGCTGGTCCAGCCAGTGGTGCTCATGCCCTGTGAAAGAATAAAAAAGAAAATTACAGAATGGAACTGTCCGGCACGAAAGGGGAGAAGACTACTTTAAGATCTTCCCCATCTTTTTTGAATTGACAACATACACTTGCAACCTTCAGAACCATAATAGTTTAGATTTACAGCAATGACTGCCATTTACTGTAAGACTTTTTTATTTGTTCTCTTGATTGTACCTGTTCTAGTTATCCTGGCTGAACTCTGGTACTACAGATAATCTGTCGTTCGTTTTGAGTCAGCAGTGTTGTAGGTGCTTTCTGCATTGCATTTATCCTGAAGAATTATATCTCTGACTGGTGCGTGTGTTCTGTATTTGTACAAACATACGTTCACCATAGAATCTCACTTATCAGCTGCAAATTGCTTTTTGATAAATTATCAGTCCTATAGTGGAAACATTGTCACAAGTCAAGACTGACTGTCTGCATCTACACTGGTTGGCAAGTGCACAAACAGGATAATGGAACATAAAACGTACTACATATCTGTGTCACTGCAGAGCTGTAGTGTTTAAACTACAGTTGTAAAGTTAGTTTTACTTTCTGTAGTTTGTACTTTTGAAACCTTTTAGAAGTGCATAGATGTCACAACAAGGAAACAGGCCATTCGGCCCAATCAGTCTGTGACTTTTACTGTTCTTTGTATTTTCTCTTAGTTACCAAGTGTAGTGTCCAGGCCTCGACAACGCTGAAGAAACCACGCATGTTGTTGCTGTCCACGAGTTGTTGGATTGCCTGCGCTCATTCTATCAACCATTTTTTTTATGTCGCAGGTTTTATACTGTACCACTGCTTTTTTCTTGAGTTTCCAGTCAATGAAAGCTCTGTGCTTATGCTCAACTGGCTTAAGCTTGAATCTCTTGGTCGGTTTCGTCAAAGTAGTCTCAATGTTTTTCGCGCAGGTGCTGGTAATGGTAGACTTTAGGTTTGACCAGGCACTCTGGAGGTTGAGAGGTTTGCAATGAGGTGCTGACTGAGAAGGGATCTTTGGTGGGATCTTTGAGGTATTCCAAGTTAATTTTCTTACGACATTGCGTCTGTTGCCTCTGCTGTTTGGGGCCAGGCTGATTGAGATGTTAGATCGGATAAGGTGGTGATCAGTCCAGGAGTTGTCAGTATCTATTGTGGCCTGGGTGATGTGGGCATCTCTGTGGTCTCTTGTTTTAACAATGACCTCAACAAGTGGCCATGTTTGGATTGTGGGTGTTGTCTTGAGGTCTTCTGCTTAGGGTGTGTGTTCTAGAATTTTATCAAGAGGTGGACTCATAAGCGCATGTGAATTAGGAGCAGGAGCAAGCCATTCAGCCCCTCGAGCCTGCTGTGCCATTCAGTAAGATCATGGCTGATCTGATTGTGGCCTCAGCTCCACATTCCACCTACCCCGATAATCTTTGACTCTCCTGTTAGTCAAGAATCTATCTACCTCTGCCTTAAAAATATTCATTGACCCTGCCTCCAATGCTCTCTGGGGAGGAGAGTCCCAAAGATTCACGACCCTCCGAGAAAAAATTCTTCTCCGTCGTAAATGGCAGACCCCTTATTTCTAAACTATGTTCCCACTTCTAGTCTGTCCCACAAGGGGAAACATTCTTTCAGCATCCATCCTGTCAAGTCCTCTCAGGATCTTATATCTTTCAATAAGATCACCTCATTTTTCTAGACTTCAATGTATAAAGGCTCAGTCTTTCCAACCTTTCCTCATAAGATAACTTCGCCCATTTCAGGTATCAGTTGAGTGAACCTTCTCTGAATGTCTTCTGATGCATGTGTATCCTTTCTTAAATGAGGAGACCAAAACTGTACACAGTACTCTAGATGTGATCTCACCAATGCCTTGTACAACTGTAGCAAAACATCCCTACTTTTATTTTCCAATCCTCTTGCAATAAATGATCACATTCCATTTGCCTTCCTAATCACTTGCTGCACCTGCATACTAAATTTCTGTGATTCATGTGCCAGGACACTCAGATCCCTCTGTACCATAGAGTTCTGCAATCTCTCTTCATTTAAATAATATGCTGCTTTTCTGTATTTCCTGCCAAAGTGGAAAAGTTCACGTTTTCCGAAATTATATTCCATCTGCCAATTTTTTGTCCACTGACTATCTATATCCCTTTGCAGGCTCCTGATGTCCTCTTCACAACATACTTCCCTGCCTGTCTTTGTGTCAGCAGCAAATTTAACAACCATACATTCGGTTCCTTCATCCAGGTCATTGGTATAGATTGTAAAAAGTTAAGGTCCCAACAATGATCCTTGTAGCATTCCACTCGTCACATCTTGCCAACCCGAAAAAGACCTATTTATCTCTACTTTCTGCTTCCTGTTAGCTAACCAATCCTCTATCCATGCTAATAGGTTACCCCTACACCATGAGCTCTTACTTTCCCATGGTAACCTTTTGACGTGGCACCTTGGCAACTTGATTGGAGTTTGCTTTCCTTACTCCTTCCTTGCCTATCACATCCTCCCAGAGATTCGTCTCTCCCCTGACTCTGTTATTGAAATCTCCGAGGAGGATCAGTTTGTTGCCTGTTGGGACTCTGGTTAGGAATTGCTCAAGGTTAGTGTAGAATCCTTCCTTGGTCTTGTCTGTTACCTCAAATGTAGGCGTGTATTCATTAGAGTGAACCAGGCAGTCATGAGGTGCTCGCTTATCCCACAAAGGTTCCAAGCACCTGAGGGCCCACCCCACCCCACTAAGATCCAAGCAAGGACAGCTCATTAAGAACAGGGAGGCTATCAGTGCTTACTAGAGAGAATGTTTTGAAGACCTCCTCAGCCAAGCCTGTCTTAAACTTGAACGTCCTCAACTCTATTCCACAATACCCTGTACAGCTCGATCTTTGCGCTACCCCAGTCAGAAGAAAAGTTGAAAAAGCGATTCGATAGCTGAACAAAATGAACCCCCTGGAGCAGATAAACATGCAGATATACAATCTCTCCAACTTCCCAGGATGAAGAACTGTAGCTATGAGGATAGGTTAGAGAGGTTGGGACTGTTTTCCTTGGAGGAAAAAAGGCTGAGAGGAGACTTGATAGAGATATTCAAGATCCTGAGGGGTATGGGCAAGGTACAGATTCAAAATAATTGGCAAAAGGAATAAATGTGATGTGAGGAAAATTTTTTTCACCCAGAGGGTAGTTGGAGTCTGGAACAAACTTCCAGAAAGGGTGCTGAAGGCAGGTTCGATTGAGTTATTCGAAAGGGAATTGGATTGCTACGTGGAAAGAGAGAATGTGCAAGATTACGGGGATAAGGCAGGGGGGTGCGACTAAGTGGAATGTTCTTTTAGGGAGCCAGTGCAGACTTAATGAGCTGAATGGCCTCCTGCACTGTAAAGATACTGTATTTGAGGACCAGAATCTGGAACCTGAGACTTAAGGTCCTGGTTTACCGGGCAGCAGTGATCACTGCGCTCCTATATGCTTTGGAGATTTTGCCAACCTACAGCAGGCACCTCAAAGCACTGGAGAAACAGCACCTGTGGTGTCTTCACAAGATTCTCCAAATCTGGTAGCAAGAAAGACAGTCCGACAACAGTGTCCTCTCCCAAGCCAACTTGCCCAGCATCAAGGTACTAATCACTCAAAACCAGCTCCGTTGGGTGGGACAGGTTCTTTTGCCTAACACCAGACTCCCAAAGCAACTATTCTACTCCGAGCTCGGTCACAGCAGGAGACTCCCAGGAGGACAGCAGAAATGCTTTAGGGATGTCCTCAAAACATTCCAGAAGAGGTCAAATATACCTTCCAATTCATGGGAGATCCTAGCTTGTGACTGGTCAAAATTGAGAAGGCTTAATTCAGGAAGACTGAGAGACTTCAGGAACGTTCAAAGGCGAAGACATGGCAATGGAGGGAGCACACACAATTGTTGCAGTGTAGAAGGAGGCCATTCAGCCCATCATGTCTGCACCAGGTCTCCGAATGAGCAATTCCCTTAGTGCCATTCTCCAGCCTTCTCCCCGTAACCCTGCACATTCTTCCTTTTCAGACAACAGTCTTAATTCCCTTTTGAATGCTTCAATTGAACCTGCCTCCACCACACTCTCAGACAGTGCGTTCCAGACCTTAAGCACTCACTGCATGAAATAGATTTTTCTCATATTGCTTTTTTGTTTCTTTTACCAGTTACTTTAAATCTGTGCCCCCTCGTTTTTGTTTCTATTCATGAGTGGGAACAGTTTCTCCTTATCTACCCTGTCCTGACCCCTCATTATTTTGAATACCTGTTTGAAATCTCTCAGCCATCTTCTCTCCAAGGAAACAGTCCCAACTTCTCCAATTTAACTTCATAACTAAAGTTCCTCATCTCTGGAACCATGCCCGTGAATCTTTTTTCTGCACTCTCTCCAGTGCCTTCACATCCTTCTTAAAGTGCAGCGCCCAGAACTGGATGCATAGCTGAGGCCAAGCTAGTGTTTTATACAAGTTCAACAACCTCCTTGCTCTTATACTGTATGCCCCTATTAATAAAACCTAGGATACTGTATGCTTTATTAACTGTGCTGTCAACCTGTTCTGCCATCTTCAATTACTTGTGCACGTATACACCCAGGTCTCTCTGCTCCTGCATCCCTTTTAGAGCTGTATCCTTTTTTATATTGTCTCTCCACGTTCTTACCAAAATGAATCATTTCATATTTTCCTGCATTGAACTTCATCTGCCACCTGTCTGCCCACACCACCAACCTGTCTATGTCCCTTTGAAGTTCTGCACTATCCTCCTCATTGTTCACAATGCTTCCAAGTTTTGTATCATCTGCAAACTTTGAAATTGTGCACTGTACACCAAGGTCTAGGTCGTTAACATGTATCAGAAAAAGCAAGACTCCCAACACTGACCCGTGGGGAACTCCACTACGAACTTTCCTCCAGTCTGGAAAAATGTCCCTTTAACCACCACTCTATGTTTCCTGTCACTCAGCCAATTTTGTATCCCTGTTGCTACTGTCTCTTTTATTCTATGAGCTATATCTTTGCTCGCAAGTCTGTTATGCGGCATCAACTTCCAAACAACCCACCCACTCTATCCTTCGAGCACTACCTGTCCCGCGTGTGGCAGAGTCTGCAGATCACACATTGGACTCATCAGCCATCCCTGACCCATCGAATCAGTGAAAGCAAGTCATTCTCAATCCTGAGGATTGCCTAAGAAGAAGTGGAGGTTAGAAGGCAGCAGATAATGTGGTCAGATTAGGGATTTAGGAACAGAGAAGAGTTGCAGTGCAAGAATGCCGCTGGATCAGACTGTAGAGCTAAAATGCAAAAGAGTGCCACTGTTGGTAGGAGTTGGTAAGTGCAACATAACTAATTTATGTGGGCAGTTTCAATTAAATGTGGATGTAAAAATTTATAATATGGGGGAAAAGGTTGACACAAGTGAGTCCAAAAAAAAACTGACAGTAGGAATTGATTTTGTAGACAGGAAATGCACCCAGCTGTATTTTCTCTCCCAGTCAATGCTGATATATCTAATTATCAATCAAATGAATATAACATTCCTAGCCATGAAGTGTTGAAACAGAAATTACACCATGTTGTATACTACACTGAGTAAAAACTCACCATGTGGATTTACTGTAAGCAGCCATTATTAAACTAACTTTAATTACACCTCTACAGCAGAAAGGGCAATATAACAAAATATTCAGATACACACCATAAATCGATCCAGAATCATTCACGCTGTCTTAAACATCATTTATTTGAATGGGCACTTGAGGGCTAGGTTTTTGGAGCAGGGAAATGAGAATTGCTCTACAGAAAACTGGCATGGACTGAATGGGCTGAATGGTCTCTTCCTGTGCATTACAACCTCAAGATGGCTATATTCTAGTGAAGGGGTTAAATGGCATCAGCCACATGCAATGCTTTTTAAAAAGTGTGGTAGTTGGAAAGATTAAT
This sequence comes from Cetorhinus maximus, assembly GCF_964194155.1. Classification (NCBI taxonomy): domain Eukaryota; kingdom Metazoa; phylum Chordata; class Chondrichthyes; order Lamniformes; family Cetorhinidae; genus Cetorhinus; species Cetorhinus maximus. Next base: position 66,108,262 of record NC_135888.1, on the reverse strand, counting down.
TAGTTTTAAATCCGAATTGTTCTTTGCAAATACGATTCCCTCTTAGTCCAGTGAGAAGATGATAGGTAAGGATAGGGGGAGGGGGTGGTGGTGGTGTGCAGTTGGTAGAGAATGTTCTGAGAATGGGAAGCTCCTTCCTTCATGGTGAAACATTATTGAAAGGCCATTTTCCCCAGGCCACATTTGAACAGCTCTCAGCAGCACGTGTCTTATTAGCAGAGACTATGATGGGTCACCCATGGTCCCCTTAAATCAACATGTGTCATGTGCGGCAACCTCACTATTGTAAAGAGGGCAATTTTTTTTTTCAACTTGTCCATGCTGGCACACTGCATTTGAGCTTCATGAGTAAGTGGGTGTTAGGTTTGTACTACTGCTTTGCTCTCAGTGACCCAATGGTCTCAGCTGTTAGAGATACTGAGCAGAGCGATACAAGGAGGGGTGGGAAAATATGGATTGTGCAAGTCAATAGGGTGCCTTTGTCCACCCCTATTAACTAGTTTGAATGACATTGGTGGAAGGTTGGAGCAGATCTGCAGCTTGCCTGCTAGCGATGAAAGAGCTCTTTTTTGGGTCTTGAGGCAGAAGCAGTGTTTATAATATTTGGGCTTTGAAGGTTCAGTGGGTTGGCAGCCGTTGCTGAATCCAAACTTTTTTCAGTTTGGCCTCCTTGACAATGTAGTTTCCATACCACCCAATGTTCCACTATACGAGCACTTCATGGACTAGGCTAGATCAAATGTGGGGCTATAGGTCACTATCCTTTCAATTTGACAGTTCAACTGTTCGATATTGATGCAGGAGGAAGATAAAACTGGCTGTGCCATTCAGAATCTGAATGGGGTAATGTAATGAACTATTTATTTTTCTCCACTTCATGTTTGTATATTCTGCTATTTTATAATAAAGACCTAAGTTTTATCCACAGTGGCAAATAGTGGTTGCTTTTGATGTATTTCCAGTGTTGCTGGATAACCTGTAAAAGAACTCTCTCCACTGCAAGAGATAGCTAACCTCTTTTAGTGTGCAAGGTCAAAAAGATTCAAACGTACATCCTAATACAATTTGAAGAGCTTCCCCAATCCTTAAAATAGCATTACTGTGCTGCTTTTGGGCTGTCAAATTACAGCTTTATTTTGTCCATCTTCAGTATTGAGATGTGTCATTTGTGTTCTCCTGGTTTTTGCAGGGCATGTTGGGAGCAAAAGGACGTAGATGGAGACCTGTTATATTGTGACCTTAAAGCAATCAAATGTGTACTTGGACTGTAACTTGTACAGTATAACCAAGGATCCCTGTGGTACTTGTACTAGATGATTGGTTTTGGTAGGAGGCAGAAGTGACTGGCTATCTTTTGGCAGAGCAGCACACAGCTACAGCTCTGCATTGCTTGTCTCTGTGTCTTTCTCTTTCATTGGCAGGGGTGGGAACGAGCTCCCACAGCAGGAATCTTGAGTTTCATTTATTGGGCTTCTGAATTGCTTGCTACAATTGTAATCATTGTGTAATGTACCATGTTGTGTAATACAGAGGGTTTCAAACTTCCCTTGTATAGGAAAACCCCAGTTAAAATTTGACATACTCCTGGGGCACCCTATGGTAACTTTTAAAAGGCAAACTAACGAGAGGAAAATAGTGTTATTGCAGAAAATTTGCCCAATTGGTGTACTGGAACAGAGCTAACATTCAATAGAAGTTAACAAATACTTGGGGGGGGAAACAAAAGTCAGCATTTGATGACCAAAGGCTGACCCAAATCTGACAGGTTCAAGGATTCTCCTCCAGTTGTGAGTATAACATAGGTCATATAGGTAGATGGAGTCATCTTGTGATCCTTTGCTGAAACAATGGTCCTTACATTTTGCCTTTAAATCAATAAACAGCTTTAGTTGTGAAGTTTTATTGATTAAAAGTGAAATCATTCAAAATAGGAAGGTATGCCTTTATATTTTTCAATGTCCTGAACCCCTGGTTTTTCCATCCAGGTGAATGTCACTTGAATCCATGATGATGTGGATATTAAAACAAATTATTTTGTGAAGTATTCAATAAAATTCTCTTTTTAAAACTGTCAGGAAAATAACCTTCCATAGCAGGTAGGTAGACTGGCCTATAGTTAGGCGGTGGCACCTTGGTTATTCATTATACTATCCACCAGCTGAGCCACTTGTTCTAAATAATGACCAGTGAGGTACCGCACCAAGATTGATCTTTGTTTAACCAATTCTACCCACAACTTTGTCAGTGTGATAACTGGACTGTTTTGTTTGGTCAAAGAAGTTTTGTTGTATGACTGGCGACTACTTTGTGTACTCGCTGTAGGGTCCACCCATGCTTCTCCAGAATGGCTGATGAAAAGTGCATACATTTCTTCATGCAGTAGCTGTGAGAAAGGCTGTTGTACAAACTGTAGTTAACTTCACAACTGAAAATGGAACTGCAAGCAGCTTAGTGCTTCATTTGCCTGGCAAGCTGCTTGGAGTGTGTGGCTGTGGACTGGTTTTTAATATCTCCTTAGAATCTCAAGCCTTAGCAAAATTAACTTCTGGTCGTTGTTTGTTTACATCTGTGTATGTCTTGTTTTACTAAGTCCTGCGCAACATCAATCAAGTAGCTTTGTTATTTTTTTCAATTTTGATGTTTTTTTAGGTGGGGGATGTTGGTCCTGGTCAATGTATTTGCTATTTTAGGCATTTGGCATCAACCTTGTGCACACCAGATTAATTGTAGCACAGTCTGCTGCAGAATAAAGCTATTTTTCACACTGTCTTAGAAATGTGGATCAGACCTAATTTCAGGAGAGTATCCCCTACTGCAGTGATTGCCATTTCCATTTCCGACATCAGCCACATGTGTGGTGGTAGATGAAGGGCTAGTTTTGGGTCAATTTATACAAGGGCTAGGTCGGCACTACCTCCTCTCTTTATGTAGGAGCAAACAAAGAGAGAGAGAAGACTGCCATTTCACAGACTGCATTTGAACCCAGTACAGAAAGAGACCATTCTTCTCTGCTGGCTCTTTACTAGAGGAAACTGAATAATTCCTTTTCAATTCCCACAACTCTATTTTCCTCCGGTTCAAGAGTTTATCTACACTTCCTTTTCAAAGCTGTATTGGCCTCTGCCTCAACTGCTCCCAATAGTAAACCTTTACTTGCTCGAGCAACTCTTTGTGCAAAGACGTTTGTCCTAACCATTTTAATTTACTGATCACTTGTCATTGACTCTCTAGTTAGAGGAGATAATCCTTCCATATTGATCTTATCAGAACCCTTCATAATAAAATCTTCGTTATATCTCGATGACTTCCTCCGCTGCTGCGAGGGGCAGGAAGGGTAGGAACTCCAGGGCCAGAATTTTACATCCTGCGGGCGGGCAAGCCTCCCAACGTCATCACACACTTGCATGCTATTTTGCTCGGCGGGTGTGTGCAAAAGTTGGAAGAGCGTCCGCCGATAATTAAGCGAACAATTAAGCTCATTAATGGCCCGATTGTAAGCGTTTTTTTTTTGAGGCCCGTCCAACCTTATGGTTGGCAGATGGGCCAATTGGCCAGGCGGGCTTTGCATTTTTGATGAAACCTCATGCAAGGGTGGAATGAAATCTCCGTTAGGATTTAAAATAAAGAGAAATATCTGGGGACTTTTTTTCAGTGTTTGATAGTGCTGCATGGACATATTTTGCAGCATTATTTTATTATTTGAAGGTCTGCAGCTCCCTGAGGCATCTGTCTGTCTTCAAGGAGCTCAGGGGAAGTGCTCACCAGCACCCGCAGTGACAACGGTGCCCGCTCTCTTCCCGCCCCCACTGGCAGTCCTGAGCCTTTCTCTGGGTACGTTTCACACTGGATGGCTGTCAGTTGACCAGCCAGTGTGGAATCGGGGTCAGGGTACGGTTTCCCATCTGCTCCCAGGCCCACCAATTGTGTGCACCCGATGAGCGCAAAATTCAGGCCCAGATCTCAGGTTTATCATAACTATAGTTTCTCAACCCTGGCATCATCCTTGTGTAAATGCATTATTTTCCTTCTCAATGACTGATGATTTTAATGCCCTTCCTATAAGGTGGGGTACCCACAACTACATATAGCACTCTAACTTACCCATTGCGTAGTATATATTTAACATTGTCCTTTTGCTTTTATATCTTATTCCTATTTATAAAAACTGAAGATGATATTGTCATGACTTTATCTACCTGAACACTGGTTGCTAAAACCCTCCTTTCATTAAGAATAATGATGCATTATGCAGTGCCATACCTAAAATAACTAATGATGATTTGAATTAATTTCTTCAAATTATACTTCAAATTATAGCATATGTTCAGAACTGATTGCAGGGATGTTAGGGGCAAAGTTGCTTGCAGCAGAGCCATCATCTAATTAGCATGTGCCAAATTGGATAGCCCTATGTTAGCCCAGGGTACCATGCCCTTGTCCTCCTGTTTGGAAATTCTAGAACCCTTGAAAGAAGATCTCCCTTTGTGGAAAAAAGTTATGCCACATATGAAAGTTTTTTTTTGTGATTCCTTTTTTTAATCCTGACCCACTAACCACTGTTGAGGTGCCCTGGCAAGTATTTGAGCCTGGGCATATACATCCTCTGTTTAACATGTTAGTGCTTTGCTCTAACTGTTTTGAAAAAAAAAAAATCCCTACTTTTGGTCAAGCTTCTGGCCCTACAGCTCCAGCAGCACAAATGTTAACTTACCTGCTCCCAGCCCTTTGTGAATGCCATTTTTCAGCCAACTCCCAAAGGCTGCAACCGGAGTTCCAGTAACCACTCCTTCTTTCGCGCAGGTTTCAGTGCAGGCATGTGAGCACAAGCATGCATGACCATCTCTTAAGTGTAGGGTCAAGGGTTCGTGTCCTGAAAGATGCACGTCATTTCAGCACTAAGATTCAAACCTGTTTACCTACAGGACTGAGAGGATGATCCATTGAAGTAATAGTGCATCAAGAAAGCAAAACTGCTAAATGATTACAATATTATGCCTACACTTGATTGGTGCATGCACAATCCTGCTATTAGCTCTGTAACTGCATTGGATCTGCAAGTGATGTCAAGGTCATCAGTAATAAACTCCTCCAGGAGTAAGGCTGACTCTAGAGTGACAGTTACTTGTGTATGATTCCCTCAAGTTGAAATGTTTTATCTCGCTGCATGATGACCTGACCAATCATCACACTCAAAAAGGAGTTTTGTTTTTATCTCTCAGAACTGTTAGTTGTGACTGCCATTACATATATCTTTTTTAACTAATGCTGCATTTAAATGCTGCAATTGATACTATTTTTAATTGAAGGCACTTAGGTGAAGGACCATAGCCTATAGTATAAGGGCATCATGAGGATTTTAAAAATGTAGGTGATGAGATAAATCATCATTGGTCCGAGAGTGTATATTGACAAGAGAACCTGACATGTGTAGAATATGAACCACATGAATATAGACTATTTTGTGTACAGTCAGGATCAGCCTATTGGTTAAATAGTGTAGACAACCGTTTCCTGGATTGTGCTCAAGTTTTGAGCACCTTAGCACTGAAATAACAAGCAATCCCCTGAGCAACACCACTTCAGCCTTCCACAGTTAATGAGGTGCTGTGACTGTGCCTGTGTGCGAACTCTCAAAATGGAAGTTGTTGCTGGACTCCTGTTACATGCCTGTAGCAGCTGGCTGGAAATTGGCATTAGCTTAGGCTTGGGAGTAGGATGCCCAACAGATGCTAAACAATCTTCTACCTTTCAACATTTAAGAAAAAAGCAATAGCAGTAAAGTGTACTAAACTCCGTGATAGTAATATGGTGAATTGCCATTATAACCTGACTGATTTTAGAAGATTAAAAGCCGTTATTGGGCTTGTGGGTTAATATGTGAAGAAAATAGTTTAGCATCTCAAATTTGAGATGATGCATGGCAACTATCTCATGGATTGAGCAACACTGTGGTATTAATTGTGTTGTTGCATGATTCCTATTATCCAGTCCATTGAATATCATGGTTCAGGAACTATTTTGTTATACAAATATATGCTTGGCATTGACGCCAGCCTGCTTTCTCTTCGATCATGACTGGTAGTAACCTCTCAATACAATGATCTTTTAAATGCCCTTGGTGCACAGTACTCCATTTGCTAGGGACAAGTGGGTCTTATGTAATTATTCAGATCTTCACTGTGCGGTGTTACGCAGAAAGCGTAAAGAGCTTGGCGTAGCCGCACTCAGCTACGTGACTGAGTTAAATCTGGTCCTTTTTCTGCTTTGGACAGGCATGCTCTCCAGGTTGTAAAAGCAGTTTTACTATTTAAAGCAGCTTTTAATGCAACTGTGTAACTCTTTGCACTTCCAGATACTATTTAACCTGCCAGTTTGACCATTCTTATGTATCTCTTACTACTACTTAATGTGGCCGTTCCATAAATGAAATATGCAGTTTTAATTTGGAGGACAAGAAGAATTCATTGTGGTCCAACTGGTTAGCTGGCCTTGGTTTTAAAACATACCCTACTTCTGACTCCTATCCCTGTGAAAAACCCTGTCTCACTTTTCCAAAAAAAGCATAGTAGAGATGGTTAGTTAACAGCCATCACCCTGCTTGTCAGTTCACTTTGCTCCAACTGTTCAATTTTTCCTCTTCTAAGTTTGAGTCCATGTCCTCTTGTGGTTATGTCACTCAACTTATTGGACTTGTATGTTTTTTACACTAATAAACTTTAACCATGTTGCTGTTAAGCTTCCCTTCCTCCAGTATAACCAAGAGTGTGGTGGCGTTTCTAGATGATTACTAGGAGAGTTTACTGTCACATTTTCTAACCTTAGATCTGCAGTCTTGGTGAATGTTGATTGCCATTTCCATTATCTTGTTGAAGCTTTTGTGTCAGGTGTCTTTTGAGGGCCAGTTATTCAAAGGCCTCATTATACTCAAATAAAGACCACGTTCCAACAATACAGCGATATTTATTTAATTTTAAACATAAACTTCCTCTTGAATAGGAGAAGTTTTTTATTTGCTGGGATTTGGTACTGAAGTGCATTTTTACACTTGTTTGTTTTGCAGAATGCAGATGTCATCCTCTGTCTCTAACCCAGGTACAGTATTGCTGTGCATACTGCATACTGTTCTTGGAATGTTGGTGAGCTTGGCATTCACCGCCTATTCCTGCAGAACTGATAGGGCTCATTGGGCCACATCAGAGGGCATCAACAGTCATCACATTATGTGGACTAATCATGTGCAGGCCAGGCTGAGCCCCCTTCCCTGAAGAAAGTTACTGAGCTAGCTATGTTTTTACAGTAATCTTATGTTTTTTTTCTCTCTGTCTGCTGCTAGGTGACTTCAGTTCTGGTGTGCTTGAGCTTTCTGTTTGGGGAAGAATGTGGGTAACTGGGACAGATGGGGCTGAGATTTTTCGAACCGCATTTTGAAATTCCTAATTGACATCAGTGTTACTGCCTTCATTTCCTGGGCTCAAGTTTGAATTCAGTCCAGATTTGGTCTGATCTAGATGAAAGTGTGTACACTTTTGGGGATAGGGGAAAGGAATAATTAAAAACAAAACACAAATTATGATTCTGCCTTCTCCAACCAGAGCAGAAGATTTATTCATCCAGTTCAGCTGCTGGAGTTGATTTCATATTGCATTTAAGGGAGATTGGGCGATGAGGTGGGTTAAACACTGCCTTTTCAGTTTTGGAACCTGGGCTCCAATCCAGATCTATCTGACAGGTATGAGTTGTACTGTGAAATGTATTTGAGCAATCTTAACCGAGCTGATGATGGATATGGGCCCAGAGCACAGAACCTGACATTTATTGGCAATCTGCCTCAGGCCACTGGAAAGTTGGTGTGGAAAATGGAACAATTTCACACTTAATGCAATGAGGGTTTGGCCCTGTTGGGACTGGGGATGACTGTTAGAGTGCCAGGCACTTTGGACTGCATTTAACCATATTGTAGCTGCCATGGAAAACTAAATGCTGACACATGATACAACAAATGGGGATATGCTCCATTCTCCAGCACTAATATCCTTGAGCGGAGTAAAAAACATGCATTTAAAAAAATTAAGTTTTAAAAAAAAGGATAGCATTGGTAAACTGGTGCATTTGGCTAAATTATGGCCAGGATTGAACACTGAAGTCAGCCTCCTGCACCCTATGCATGAGAGCTTTGCTTTGAGGGCAATGTTAGGAAGCTGATTCCCAAAAAGGAACCTACTCCTCCTTGCTCTAAATACTCTAGCATCTACATTAAATTGAGGAAAATAAATTTGAGGGGTGAGCTAGCTGCACACATTATAAATTCAGTGCGGTTAGAAATTTTATTTTTTAATAAATGGAGTGGATCTTCAAAGTGCCTTCAATATGAGGTGTTTGCATTGATACTGTATTTATTCAGTTATATGTAACTTATAGCAAATTTTCAGAACATGATCCAAATAATCAAATAAAATGTAAATATGACCTATTTGAATAAAACTGGTTGAAAATTTAACTGGTTATTCAACTGTCACTTGAGATTTGAAAGAGCTGTCCCTCTGGTATGATTATTTTGGATTTATATTAGTTTGTTCTCTGTTTTACAAGTGCACAATAGAATTCATAGATTCAATATTTGTGGGAGAACAGTTGTGGCTTTCAGGCCAACCTGTGTTGCAACTTCTGGTTCTACTGTAGTCGGTGCCTCTTTGTTAAGAACACGGAAGGCTGCTGTAGCTGCACCTCTCGATTAAGCTAGACGCTCAATGGCACTCTGTTCCTTGGATGTGGAAGCACAAGTTCAGTGTAATGAGGGAGGGAAAAGCCAAGGGGAACTCAACCAGTTGTGTACACTGCATACCGTTCTTGGAATGTTCGTGAGCTTGGCATTTACTGCCTATTCCTGCAGAACTGATATGGTTCGTTGGGTCACATAAGAGGGCATTAAAAGATCACATTATGTGGACTAATCATGTGCAGGCCAGGCTGAGTTCCCTTCCCCGAAGGACGTTACTGAGCCAGTTGCGTTTCTACAGTAATCTTATTTTTTTTCCCTCTCTGTCTGCTGCTAAATGCATACAAATGAGCAGATTTCACAGCTTGCCACTGTAGGATTTCTAGTTCAGTACCGTAACCACTACACTTTTGTGTCCGTTGAACTCCTTTAGGTTAGGCAGTCTTAAATTAGTTCCTTTCCTGTTTGAAATACTGAACTCCATTTAAAGTAATAGAGTTGCTTCAGTATTCACTCAACCCCTTCTTGGTGTCAACAGTGGCTCAGCGATAGCACTCGTGAGTCAGAAGAACTTGGGTTCCAGTCCTATGGACACAAAAGTGTAGTGGTTATAGTACTGAACTAGAAATACCATGGTGGCAAGTTATGAACCCTGGCCATTTGTATGTGTCTAGCACCAGAGAGAGAGAAAAAATTACTGTAAAAACACAACTGACTCAGTAATGTCTAGTTACATGAGCATATAATCTAGATTGACACTAGAGTGTGGTGTTGGAAGTGCTGTCTTTCGGATTAATCCAAAGCTCTTTTTGCCCTCATGGGATATAAAAGATCCCAGGACACTAGTTGAAGAAGAACAGGGCAATTTTGGTGTCTTATTTATCTCTCAACCAATTTCACTAAAACAAGTTATCTGACCACATATCTTTGCTGTTTGCCACCATCCCATCTGATTTGGTGTCTAATAATTCTGTACAATTTCTTCAAGTCTTCATATGCTTCTGGCATCAGAGTGCGTGTCATGAGAGCTGAAGTGGCTTGGTTCCCACATTTCCCTGTGTGTAGCATTGATGGTTTTTTTATAATAAAATGTAATGCTTAAGGTGCTAAACAATGCAAGTTATTTGTTTCTGTAACTAATGCAGTTGGGAGTGGCTGGGAACCCAATGGCAGAACTCTGAAGGCACAATGTTTCAATAACCAGAAGGCCATATGGGATGAACCATCTGACTTTGTGTCTGTTGCTTTTCATCTTTCTACGCTCCTACCACCAAAGACCTGAAGAGACCTCAGAACTTATGATATTGTCAGTTGCTCTTTGAATGTTGTTTAAATTTTAGAAATTGATGTGAATATGTGCCCTCTCCTCCTTTACACAGGGCAATTGAGAGAATGGATTAAGAAAGTACCATTGTGTCTTGCATCACAAGTCTAAGATCACTACCTCCCAATGAACCCAGCCACACTGGAACAAGGAACATGGCAGAGTGAAGGGACGAGCGTTGTGAAGGGAAGAGCTTGGTCGCTTTTTCACAGCACAAGCGAAAAGGCAGGAAGGTTACCATGGTAACTGTCATCACGGAGCAGTTACAGAAACAGAGTTTGGACGACCTGGCTTGTAAGGTCTTTAATATTAACCTGGTAAGAGAACCAACAGCTCCAGCCTTGTATTTTGTCAATGTGATGTGTCCATTTTTTTCATTAGCGTTGCTTTAACCTGTAGTCAAACCTACCTGTTTTGAGAATCTTGTACCTCTCCATAGGTAAATACTGAGTATAAACCTTGACAGCAGACATCCAGACCATTGAACACAACCAGTTGATGCTGATAGTGTTCAGAGAGCTGCTTGCCTGTTCAACTTAAAATAGAAAACATTTTTTGAATTTACTTGCAATACAAAGTTACTAGAACTGAACCTGTGAACCGGTCTGTAATTGCCTATGGTGGAGAGCAGTGAAAGACCAGTCTCTCCAAAGTGATCTCATTTTGGAGTTCCTGTGCACCATTCTGCAGCCAGGCGAATCTGTTCACCTTTGGTAACTCCCATTGTCCATGGTGAGGCACATGGAAGACCTGTGTTTCTTACAGGCCTCTGAAGCTTGGTCTATTAGGTTGGAGAGGAGTGGAATTAATTTATCTGCCTTTTTGTTTTCTAAATTCCTCTCACTCTATGCATTCTATCCTGTTGTCTTGTCCTCTAGTATTCACACATTCTGTGTGTATTGCATGTGGTTTTCCACATACATGCATTCTTGTGTGTGCTGTGGTCCTAGATAATGAGTCAGCTTCCTTCTGGTAATCTTTACTTCTGAAGTAGTGAAATTGGGAGGCTTGAAGTATTTTAATATACAACAGTTATTTTGACAACTTGCTCTCTGTTTAGTAAAACTGGCAGGCAGTTGACCATGTATGGCAGTGGTTTTGACATTTCATCTGTGGGATATTTTTGGCATGGCCTACTACAGATATTGATGCCTAAAAGTACTCCTGGGGACGTTTGTCCTAACTTCTCTAGTGTTGACTATTCATCATAAAAGAGTGCCATTGTTGCAGAATGCATGTTCAAATTCATATAAGCAACATAAATTGAACTAGGACGTCAGTAATTAAATACAGAAATCTGATTGGTTCCTTTACAGTCCCTCTTTAAAACTAGCCTCGTTAAATCTTTCCTTCCTTCCTTCCATTAATAAGCTTTTCAATAATGGCAACTGTTTAACTTCTCACTGAGGCTTGAATTCTTGTCTTCAGTGCTTGGTGAAGCACTTTCACTGAGGAAAAATCTTGGCCTGGGCTGCAAGGTCCCATATGTAGTGATGATTTCTTATCCATGTGGTAAGTGTGTATTGGTTTAAACACCATGATTCTGCATTAGGCTTTTGCTGTTTGATTTTTTTTTAAGATGAATCTTGTGTTTATGAAGGTCAGTTTCTGGTAGTGAAACGCTTTTCCGCATCTTGCATTCAACATTTCATGGGTCTAAAGTGAGTTAACTGAAGATAATGCTTCCTTTGAACTGTTCCAGTGTGAATTTCTTTTGCAATTTAATGTTCATCAATATTCAACTGTAGGCAGTTATATCATGTGGATCTGCACCAATTAATTCAAACCTGGTTTGACACCACCTTGTTGCCACTTATTTATGACTAGAACTTTACTGTAAATAAACAAGTTAAATTCTCCATATTAGATGGTATTGAGTCAGTTTTACTGGCAGTTTGGGGATTGTATGTAGTGATTGCTTTCATCTTTGAGAAAAAATGCACCTGCCATATTGATGGGCAAAAGGGCAAAGATCCCCTACCTAGTGACTGACATGCTGTCTTTTGCCTTTATTACACAAGATTCTTAGATATTTTTATAATGACACCGTGTCAATTTTTCTATCTAAAAATGGTAAATTAGTCTTATAGTAAAATTTAGTACAGGAGACTTTTATCCTATTCTTGCCTACAGTGGAGCCTGGGTTATCCAATGCCTGATTACCGCTTGCTGTACAAATTTAAAGATAGGATTTCTTTGAAAGAATAGTAAAATGTTCAAGTTGTAGTGCTATTGTCATTTGATTTTTTATTGATTGGATCAACCAATTGCATGATTGCTGAAAATTGGGCATTGCAAAAAATAATCCTTAAATGCTGCTCCTCCATTCTCTTAACTGGAAGTGGAGAGTGGACAGTAGCAAGTGTCCTGACTCCCTTCCTTTTGTTCTGGCTGGCGGAAGAGAAGACTTCTTTAGACTGTCTCCACTTTCTGTAGTCAAAGGGTTAGTAGACTGCATAATGACATAACATTATTGCCCTGCCTTCTCTAGGCCTGAGGAAGGTGGATCAATGTTGTTCACCACCAAACTGTCTCCTCTTGCTGCACCACTTTCGCTTGCTGTGAAATAAGGTATCTTAACAATTCATATACGGCTTCATCTTACCATGGTGCCTTTGAAAAGGTCATAGCACTTAGGGGCGTGTGCAAAAGTTCAAATCAAAAGGGGGTACCGTTACACCCCGAGGTGATGCAATCAAAAGTGGCATGGGGTCCACCTTTGGAGCACCGCTAAACAGGAGAAGATGACATAGGCACGATAGAGTTTGCTACTATTGAACATGTGCATCAATGACTGACATGGACAAGAATAGCAATTTATGCTTTATTAGCAGCTCAAATATTTGGAAGTCGTTGTGTGCTCAGGGTAACAGCAGAGTTAAATGCTTTTGATGAGTTTCTACCAGCAAATAAACCTGCATTGATAAATGACAAACTGAGCAATCAGTGTCCATTGATGTTGGTATTTGGGACATCAAAAGCAGTGGATGTTAACCCCTTGAGGGTTTTTAATAATTTTTTTAAAATGAAAAAGCAGCCTGATTTTAAGTTAATGTTAATTTCCTATTCAAAATGCTGCAATTAAGATCTGTGCAAAAATGGTATTGCCTATTGTGGATTATAGTTTACTTATTTGTATCTTCTCTTCCTCTGTCAACTCGTTTTTTTTAAAAGCAAAGTAAAAACAAACCTAATTGTTTGACTGGGTGTAACCCTGTAATTAAACCCCCCCCACCCCGCCCCAGCCAAAGCCAAATTCCAAGATGTGGTTTAACTCAACTTGACTACTAAAAGCACACACATTGTCTTTTAACTGAGCAAAATTGTAAAAAAAAAAAATTTGTCTCTCATCCCCGTGTCAGATAGTATGATCCTCCCCTCTGAGCGAGAAATATTAAATCCAGTTAATTGATTTTAATTCATTTGGCCTGTCCATATAAGTGCGCTTTTTTTCTTTGACTTACTGAGTCTACCTCTGTTCCACCCCCTCAATGTTTGAGTCAGCCTTGTCTTTTGCACTGACTTGCTAGGCTCCATTGTCATTGAAGGTATGAATGATTGTTGACCCTCAGATTAGTTGTTTAATTGTTCACCATTCACGTCTGGTTGGGGCAGGACTGCAGAGCTTTGATCTGATCCCTTGGCTGAGGGATTGCTTAGCTCTGACTATAGCATGCTGCTTTTGCTGCTCCTGCTGTTTAGCATGCATGTAGTCATATGTTGTAGCTTGAACAGACTGGCATCTTATTTTTAGACATGCCTGGTGATGCTACTGGTTTGCTTTCTTACATTCCTCATTGAACCAGAGTTGATTCCCTAATACTAAAGTGAGAGATATGGCAGGCCATGAGGTTAAAGGTTGTGATTGAACACAACCCTGCTGCTGATGATGGTCCACAGCACCTCTTGGATGCCCAGTTTTGAGCTGCTAGATCTGTTCTGAATCTATCTCATTTAGCATAGTGACCCACTATGGAGGGTGTCCTTGGTGTGAAGACAGGATTTTATCTCTGCAAAGACTGTGTGCGGTGGTTACCCCTATCGTACTGTCAAGGACTGATGCATCTGCAACAGGTAGTTTGTGGAGGTGAGGTCAAGCACATTTTTCCCTCATTGGTTTTTTCAGTACCTGCTGCAGGTCCAGTCTGGAGACATCTCCTTCAGTACTTGGCCAGATAGGTCAGTTATGGTGCTGGGGAGACTTCAGAAGTTGTTAAACATATCTTGACAGCTACCTTTCTCAAAAGGTCACCGTCGAACAGGAGATTTAGCATGGAATCAGCTGCACCACTGCAGCCTTCAAAAAATTGCACAGCCGGGTCTTCAACAACAGAGATCTCCATAAAAGGGCAAAGACTTTAATCTACAAGACAGTCGTTGTCACTGCCCCCCTATATGGAAGTGAGGCTTGGGTCACTTACCAAAGGTACCACCGACGCTGAAAAATTTTTCCACCAGCAGGTCTCCGCAGAATAATCAAAGTCAAATGAAAAGACAGGTGAACAAACTCCAGCATCCTCACCAAAGCCAATTCCTCTAGCATCTCAACCATGACACTGCAACAACATGCCAAATAACCGGCTTTCGAAGCAGAAGCTTTTTTCACATCCTTTTTAAGGATGGCACCTTATTTCAAGGAGAACAGAGAATTCCTTTTAAGATCATTCAAAGCTTCATTGGAAAGGGGACAAATTAACATTGGTGCGTGATGGGAACTTGATACAAACTGCACCATGTGGCACCACCTCACCCACTAGGCCACAACACACTGAAAAACTGACTGCATAAACTTTGCTGTGGAGAAGTGACAAAAGCAGAAGGAGAGAGCACAGAACCCTGACTTGGGAAACTGTTGTCCTCTCTACCCAAAGACCTGTGGCTCCAGGATGGCTTTCTGAGTCACCTGAGAACACACAAATCATGAAGCCTGGCAGACGTTACCCTTGTTTCGAAGGACTGACAATGATGATGAGTGGTGCTACCGGTCAGTCTTGATGGTGAACATTGAAGTTCCCCACCCAGAGTACATTCTGTGCCCTTGCTCCTTTCTGCTTCATCCAAGTTGTGTTCAACATGGCAGAACACTGACTCATTCATTGAAGGAGGGTGGTCGGTGATAATCAGCAGGCAGTTTCCCTGCCCATGAGACCTTATCGAGCCTGGAGTCAATGTTAAAGTCTCGCCGAGCCACTCCCTCCTCACTGTACACCACTGTGTTGCTACCTCTGGTGGGTCTATCCTGCTGGTGGGACAGAACAATTCCAGGGCTAGCAATGAGTCTATGATATTAGCTGACTTCAAGGTATGATTCGCTGAGTATGACCACGTCGGGTTGCTGTTTGACTCAAGTGTGAGAGAGCTCCCCCAGTTTTGGCACAAGTCTCCAGATATTAATGAGGAGGACGCCACAAGATTGAATGGGCAGTGTGTGCTTTTGTTGTTTCCAGTGCCTAAAATGATGCTGGGTGACCTGTCCAATTTTGTTATTTGATACAATTGAGTTTGATATAACTGGCTTGCTAGACCATTTCAGAGGGCAGTTATTCCAGGACCTGTGCCACTAAGCTACCACTTTTATCCCACTGTTAAATGTTTTTCTTTGGTACTTACATAAATTTGATTCAAAGTCTCCAAGGTACAATACTGAATTGTATCCAACTATTAAGATATTTTGGTTGATCCGTTAATTTATCTGGCTTTTCCAGATCTCATTGTGGTCAACACCAGGCAACCAAGAAGCAACCTCAGAGGCTGTCTGTTTCAGGACAAACACAAATATAAATCTGTGACGTTTTCAGGTCGTACAGTTATACCAGTGGTCAATCCTACTACCATTGTGGCCTTATGATGTAAAGATAAGGGAGGCAAGAAAAGAGCTTCAGTACACAAGAGTTAAGGCAGTATTTGGAATTTTATTCTCTGCATGGAGACTATAGTTGTGAGGTGTGCCATAGGCACTGACCCATGGTATATCTTGCTTGTGTCAAAAGCAATCTTAAATGCTGCTGCAGTTGGGTCAGCTTGTCTGTGCCAAGGAATCAATTCACAATCACTGCTTTTGTTCATTGGTCAGTATACTTCTACCCCAACAGTACTGCTATTTGCTAAATTTACCTTGGGTTTAGAGAGCATTTCCATAAAGAATGGCTGCATTTGGCTTCCCATATTCAGAACACGATGAATAAATCTAGCAAGGTCAAGAAAGTTCAAGTCAGTCAGTGATGTATATGCACTTGTGCCTCTGGGTGTTGAGGAAATGCTGGCTTGCCGTAGTTCTGGCCTAGATTGGCTCAGAGAGCCCTTGGTGTTTAGCATTCATCAACACTAATTATTTGTAAAATGAGGGTAGATTACACCTGATCTCTCCCGAGCTATCTGGTGGTTTTTGACAGTGACCCCTAAGCTTATGGGTCCTTGGACAGTTCTGCACCCAACCTACTTCTCTGTTAGCTACCAGATTATACTCATTTGAGGGGCATTTGGAGGTGTCCAAAACCATTACAAAAAATAAGCACCTTGAAATAAGCTTGGATTTATACCCCCAGCAACCCCCCCCGCATTCCTAATTGGTTCTAGTCTATCATTTTCACTGGAAGTTCCTGTGTTGTAAGAGTGGCCGAGTTACTACTATTCTTGATAGAGTTGATTTGCAGACACTTATTGAGTGGAAACATTCAGGTTATTTACAATATACTGAGCAGCAACTACACCTGTGCTTTCAACTCCAACTCTATATTTACACTAACTGCTAGAGGTAGCCCGCACTACTCTCCTATTGGTTACTACAGATCATGTAATCTCTCCTTAACATATTCTTAAGGGTACTTTACACACTAAATTAAAACATAGTTACTACATTCCTCCCACTTTAACTCAGCTATACATATTATATTGACAAGTACAAATTTTTCAAGACAACATAATATTAACACTGGGTAAGGAATTTACAAGTTCAGTGTTTCAGGTGGTTTCCTGATACGTGTGGAACGTCACAGCTCCACAACTTCAGATTCTTTGTCAGGAACCTCTTTTTCCGGAGTGACCTGAACATCAGGTGCTTCAGTGGGCACTTACAGTCCTGTATCCTCAACTCTTACAGGAATATCAGACATGTCTGTCCTGGGTTGAGTATCCTCAACAGGGAACACAGACCAGGTCATGGCCACTGGCAGAACCAAATGTTGATGATTTGTCTCTCTCTCTTCCTTGTTTCCGGATGATCTGGTCTTCCACCTCCACGTGGTAAGATAGAGGTCCAGTCAACGCATTTATTTCATCCAGTAACCACTTTGGTCCTTCTTCGAAGTTTTTCTTGTGCTATGGTCTTCATTCAGGAAATTCCTGGATGGGCATTGTGTAGTTCAATTAAAAGCGGCTCTCCCACGATAAATTTCCTCTTGCGACTATGCCAGTTGTGTCTGGTTTTCTGGCTACTTTGACTCCTTTCCTCCTTCCCCACTAAATTCGGCATTATTAAGCTCAATCTCGAGATGGCATTTCAACAATAATTCCACAGGTGTGACACCTGTTGTTGTATGAGGGGTAGTCCTGTAAAAGAAAGTGTGCTAGCTTGGTTGCCAAGGAATCGCCAGTTAGCTTTTTCATGCCTGCCTTGAACGTTTGAACTGCCCTTTTGGCCAGTGCATTTGAGGAAGGGCGGTACGGTGCAGTTTTTACATGAGTAATATCGTAGAGGCTGATAAACCATTGAAACTCAGCACTCGTAAATGCTGTGCTGTTATTGGAAACGACTACTTCTGGTAGACTGTGAATGGCAAAACGTTGATGTAGTTTCTCAATTGTAGCAGCCGGCGTTGGTGACTTCACCTCATATATGTCCAGTCACTTTGAATGGGCATTGACAATGAGCAGAAACATTGACTACGTTGGATCTTTCCTGGGAACAATGTGTAACTGCACCCAGGATCTACCTGGCCACTCCCATGGGTGTAACGGAGCTGTCACTGGCAACTTTTGCAGTTGCTGACATTGCGCACAGTGATTTACTAAACTCTCTATTTCGCCATCCATTCCACACCATAGATAGTTGCGTGCTATGGTCTTCTTTCGGGAAATTCCTGGATGGGCACTGTGTAGTTCAATTAAAAGTGGCTCCCTTCCCTTTGGAGGAATTATCACTCGTGCTCCCCACAATAAGGTGCCACCCTGGCTGGCTATTTCATGTCTTCTGCTGAAGGACGGTTTCATTTCATCAGATACAGGCTCCTGTGACCAACCTTGCAGCACTTGTTCTTGTACTTGAGATAGGCCTGGGTCCCGACTTGTCCAGTCTCTGATCAGTTGAGCACATACCGGCGTGGAATCGGTAAGAAATTTGACAGTAAAACAAGTTCCTGTGGAACTGGGACGTGTTCATCCCTTCCTTGTAAAGGCAAATGACTAAGGGCATCAGCATTTGCGATTTGATTTCCAGACCTATGTACGAAGGTGTATTCATATGCTGCCAGAATTAAAACCCTATTAGTATTTCTGTATCTTCTTTCTAGCGCAGACTTTAATCTCAGCCTTCTTCTTGACTTCACTATTGACTAGACTTCTCTCAGATGCAAGCTCAACTTGTCTGAGCTCAGTGTCTGAGTCTCCCAAAATTTCATTATCTGTCTGCTTCTTGGAAAATTCTGAGACTTTTGCTTCCAAAGCCTCTTTGGCTTCATTTAACTGATTCTTCAGCTCTTCTGTCTCTTTTTTGTACTTGTTTGCTGCCTCCTGGAAAATTGAACATTGTTGTGTCTTCTCTGGCAACTCATTCTTCAGTTTGTTCAGAGAAGTGCTGAATTCTTTCTGTTTCTCTTCATGCTTCTCCAGACGCACAATCTCTGACCTGAGGGAACCTTGCAGACTATGAAGGTCTTTTAACAGGGTTTCTTTTTCCCTGCGAAGGTTGCTCACCTCGTCCCGAACTCTGTCATCAAGCAGGGTATCTTCGAGTTTCTTCTGCTGTTCTTCCAGTTTTTAGATTAAGACAGCCTGCATTTCTTCAGGTTGTTGAGTCCTTATACGCTTCTTTTTCAAAACAGGAATGCTCTCAGCTTCCTTTTGGAATCCCAGTTGCCAATCAAGGTTGATTTCCCTTACCAATTTTGCCCTAGAAGGCTTGGTCCTCTGCCTCTCAATACCAACACTGGTAACTTTGCCAATTGGCTTCCATAATGGACAGTTACTCTGCTTATGTCTTTTATTTGAATGTCTTCTCCCATTATACGCTTTATGCTTGGCAGCTGTTTCTTCTAAACTTAATTCATCATTATCTTGATATCTTAAGGTATGTTCCCCAATTACTGTAGTGGAAGCTCCTGTGTCCAATTCCATTCTAACAATGAAAGCCATTTACTTTCACTGTGACAAATATAGGTTTTGTCTTTTCAACTTTTAGATTAAACAATGAGTAACTGTCTGAATTTGTTGTTTCAGGCTCTTCTACATTGTAGATTTCATTGGGCTTCTTCTTTTGTTTACAAGCCTGTTTGAGTCTTTCCTTGCACTGCCTCAACATATGTCCATTTCTGTGACAGTAGTAGCATTCGA
This sequence comes from Cetorhinus maximus, assembly GCF_964194155.1. NCBI lineage: Eukaryota > Metazoa > Chordata > Chondrichthyes > Lamniformes > Cetorhinidae > Cetorhinus > Cetorhinus maximus. Next base: position 66,088,676 of record NC_135888.1, on the reverse strand, counting down.
TTTTTTTAAACTGCCAATCACTAAAAGACTGCTTGTTTCCGCCTCTATTAAAATTATTCTTCGATTTTGCTGCTGAGTTATTTTTCTTTATTTTTCGGCTAGCGGGGGCTGTTTCCCACTTCTCGGTGGGGGCTTTTGAATCTCTTACTGCGCTTTCCATGGACAGCGCTATCTTTAACGCCTTCCTGAAATCCAAATTCACTTCGAACAATGATCTTTTCTGAAAAGAGTCCTCATTCACACCACACGCTAAACAATCTCTGAGCACATTGTTCCGAGTCATACCAAACTCTCAAAGTTCCGTTAGCTGTTTCAAATTTGCCACGTAGGTTGCAATTGTCTCACCCGGGGCTCTATTTTGCGAATTAAGCCTGAACCTCTGCATTGTAACTGAGGGCTCTGGTTGAAAATGACCCTTAACAAGGCCCACCAATTCACCAAAATGTTTTGAATCTGAGGCGCTGGGTGCCATCAAACTTCGAATCAGGCTGTAGGTTTTGCTCCCGCAAGTACTTAAGAGGATCGCTCTCCTTCCCCCGTAACCTTGTTCGCTTGGAGAAAAAACATGAGGCGCTCTTTGTATTGAGACCAATCGCCTGTGGCTGGATCAAAAGGATCAATTTTCCCAAGTTGTGGCATTTTGAAAGGCGATTACTATTTCAGTTCTAACGGAGCTTGCTACTTACAATCACTGGGTGAGGTACAGTGCCAATTTCTTTCTAACTTGATTTATTTTCAATCCTGTTTTATCCTCGTCGCCAATAGTAAGGGTGGCCAAGTTGCTACTATCCTTGATAGAGTTGATCTGCAGACACTTCCTGGGTGGAAACATTAAGTTTGTTTACAATATACTCAGCAGCAACTACAAGTGTGCTTTCAACTCCAACTCTATCTCTACACTAACTGCTAGAGGTAGCTTGCGCTACACTCCTATTGGCTACTACAGACCATGTGACCTCCTTAATAAGTATTATTCTTAAAGGTACATTACACACTAAAAAACATAATTACTACATCCTGTCACTGAGATACCTTCAAGTTTTCTTCTGGGGAGTAATATTTGAGGAAAAGCTGCATCTTTCCCTAGTCTATATGCTGGGTAACCAAACAGAACAGTATTGCATGACCAACTGAACTGAGAGTAACCATTGCCTTGACAGAATCAGTAAATTTTACAATTCTGCTGATTCCTGTGCAGAATATAAGTCCATAAGCAAAGAGACAGTAAGGCAGGGGTGTAGTGCTGTCAGAGCGCACCGAACGCCACTCCGGCACCTCCTATTTAAGTCACTTTAACCCTGACTATCGCCTGGGTTTACAGCGATTTAATCAAATTTGGCTTGTAATCAAGGGATTCCGAAAATGTTCCCATTGTTTTGGACGTCACATTCTGTGATTCCTCTCATGAGAACTACAAAATCAGCAACCTCAGCCGTGACAATGACAGCAGCTCTGTGCTCTTCCTACTCACCCTAATCAGGAGTTATATGATGACACAAGACAGGCCAGACACTGAAGAAATAAATGACCATTTCCCCATGATACGAGTGCAGGCTTCTCTGGAATCCTTGGAGGATTTCTGGATTGAAGAATGGGAGGACATCTCCTAAATCATTTTTGCTTTTGGGGAGGTTTTGCATGGGATAAACCTTGCACTGGAGAGCAGAGCTATTTTGGAAGCCCATATCGAAATCAAGCACCCACTCTGCCATAGACAATGCATCTCAATTCAACCCCAGTTACAGAAGGTTGCATTTGTATTGCAGTTCTTCTCCGTTCCAAACTCTTGTAGTCACTCCGAGTGGGGATGTCAGGTTTAATCCCAAATTGGAAGTGGCTGAGTGCTGCAGGTGGATTACTACGTCCCAGACTTGGGGTTGCCTAAACTTAATCCACCTGGAACATTCAAGTCGCCAAAGACCTTCAAGGGAGGCCAATTCCTCCCTCCTAAACCAGGGCCGTGAGGCTAGTTGTGACTCCTCTTTTCTCTACCTGGCTGAGGTTGACTAACATACCTGACATTGATCTTTAGACCTTCCTGGCTTTGAACCCAGATGTTAGAAGTAAAAGACCTACTGTACTCAGCAATTGAGCCTCCATGTTTTAAGCCATTGCTTGGTGTGGACCTATTCTCTGATCTTATGACTTGGGAGCTAAGCCACTTTGCAGTGGAAGAGGCTCTATGAACAAATATGTCATTGCCAGTGTATCTAAGACCACTTTAATATGAGGATCCCTCTCTCCTTTGGCTTGCACTCTATATTCTTATGTTCTTATGCTGACCTTGTCACTTGCAGAGCATCTTTTCACTGCCAGTAACCAGTAGTCAATGGTATAGCCAAGGTTTCTAGGTAAGCACCATTTTGGTAAGTTAAGTTTTCTGGAATTCATGTTTTTAATAGGCTTGAATTAAACAATTCAAACTGTTGCATAATGAAATTTTAGCTATGCTAAAGACTAATGATTCAAAATAACGCATGGTTCGAACTAAAATGCCTACCTGCACTAATATTTTTCACTTTAAAAGCATAGTTTTACTGACTTTTGGTGACTCAAGTGATTATTACATAGGCAAACAACATAATAGTAGATTTAGAAATGATATGGCTAACACATTTTCTGAGAGCTCCGCCACCTCAAGATTAGACGCTACACCCCTGCAGTAAGGTGTGCTTTAGAATGTACCTATTTTCTTGCAGTGGTTGAAAACGGGACTGATCTAATATTGTGGGAGAAGCTGGAAAATCTGAATCAGTTGTCAGAAGATGTGCTGTTAAACTGATCTCAGATGGGAAGCTGTCTTCTGGATCTTGCATGGACAGAACAGATTTTTTAAGCCCAAGATTCTTTGATTGGATCCTTTTGGAATAGTAATTGAGCTAGGCAAATTATTAGCTCCAAAATGAGCAGGGTCCATGCAAGTGTACAGTGGGATGCTCATTTTTACGTTGATTTTGAATTGGTGTAGAAAGTACACGCATGGAAAATAAATCCAGATTCATCCAAGCAAGAGTGCAAACTAATGGACAGGTTGAATCTGTTAACTTATCAATAAGGATGTCATGATGCTACAATGAGATGCCACTGGCTTTGCCACTGCACAACTCCAAGCAGTTGCTAAAACAGTGAGAATATTTTTGATTCCAGTTATTGACTCTGAGCAAAGCTGAAATGAAGGATACTCCCACAGCAGGGAGCAACAATTCAGAACAGGAACTTGGCAGTGAGATTGCTGGCTTTTGGTCTATTTCCCTCCCCACTGGGCCCTATGGAGTTACAGCAACAATTGCTACAACTATGGTTGGCTATTAAAAGAAAAATCCTTCTTAAATTGCCCTCCCCCAACTTGGTCGTTTTGCTCAGTCAATAGACTATACCAAAGCAAGCCAAAAGATGGTGGAAATCTGAAATAAAAAGAAAAAGTCTGTACCCATGGTGAGAGAAGCAGAGTTGGTTTCAGGTTGATACCTTTCATCAGAATTATGTCAAGGGCCTGCTCATCTGCAGCCTTTTTGAGTTGTTGCCAGGTTCCCTAGGCATCATGTACTAAATTGTCCCCTTGCCCTTTGTAGACATTCACAGAACCCTATGTTATTGTACTCTCGCACAGAGCAAAGTCTCGGCAGTTATTCATTTTTTATGGTTCAAGAAGCCAGGACAAAGCAGCAGATAACTAACTGACTGGTTGAATAAATTCTACACTGCTAATGCCTTTCAGGACAGGAGCCCAGATGGGCAGATCAAGGACCGTTCTATGAATTCCATGGCTGCTTCCCGGCCATTTGTCAGGCAGGTTCCATTTGACCAGTTATGCTGCCAGATTAGAGCTGGATATACAATGTAGCATAAGCTTGTTCTCTAATGTGTGTAAGAACAGCACGATGTGCCAGCCTGCTCCAGACAGGCCCTATCTCAACCCTAAGGTTCCAGTCCATGTCCAGAACCTGCCAGCAGCAGATAAGTTCACTTATCTCAGTAGCAAGCTCCTTTGAGCTTTCTTTATCGATGACGAGACAAATGCAAGAATTGCCATAACAAGTGTAGCCTTTACCAGACTGATGTTCAAAGTCTGCCAATGAAGAGGGGTAAGTCTGTCTACCAAACAAAATCCATAAAACAAAAGTCCTGCTTATTCTGCTCTACATAAGCGAGACTTGGACTGTGTACCAGCGTCATGCCAGGAAGCTCAATCACTTTCACTTGAGCTGCCTTTGGAATCTGACAGTCAGCTGGCTGGACAAAATAAGAGACACTGAGGTGCTCACCCAACCTGGTATGCTAAATATCTATGCCATATTGAGACAATCACAACTGAGTTGGGTTGGTTATGTAGCCAGAATGCCTGACATTTGCTCACCAAGCGAATCTTCCATGGAGAGCTTGAGTTTCTGGTGAGCTATCATTGCAGTCAAAGGAAGCGCTTCACGTAGGAGTTTTGATATTGACCCCCAAGTCCTGGGAAAAGCTCGCCCAGGATCGCTGTACCTGGCAAAGCCAAATAAAAAGGTTGCGGCCTCCTTCGAAAGCAAGCGCATAACAGTGGCAGAAACAGGATGCAGGAGAGGAAACCCTAAGCCAGAAACCTGATCAAAACTCAATCGTCTGCAGTATCCTATCCTGTTTGCAGCAGAACCTTCCGGGTACAGATCGGCCTTGGCAGTCACCCACGTACCTGGAACCCTACCAACACCCCAGGTAACGGACATGGTCATCTTCGGCTTGAACAATGAACAACAATAGACATTCACAGAACCCTAAGCTATTGTATTCTCACATAGAGCAATGTAGGAAGTCTTGGCAGCTATTCATTTCTTATGGTGCAAGGAGCCAGGACAAAGCAGCAGATGACTGACTGACTGGTTAAATACATTCTACACTGCTACTACTATGCGAGAACAGAAGCCTAGGTGGGCAGATTAAGGATCATTCTATAAATTCCATGGCTGCTTCCTGGACATTCTCTGTGAGGTTACATTTCACCAGTTATGCTGCATAGGTCAATCCTTGCAGATTTATTAAATGTTACAGTCTATCATTATTACAGTAACATCAGTAGGTGGACATGGTACTTAGCGATTTTGATACTGATTGAGAGTTCAAATCCTACAATGGTAAATTGTGAGATTGAATTCATGTGGCTGGTAATTGGTTAGCTAACATCAGAAAATGAACTATGAATGTTGTTGGATTGTTGTAAAACATCAACTTGTTCACTAATGCTCTTCAGGGATGGAAAGCTGACACCTCCTACATGGCCTACATATGATTTGAGTTGTACACTGCTGGACTACCAATGCTCAGTAAATTTTGGATTGGGAGTATCAGCCTCATTTCAAAGACTCTGTTCAGCTAAGGGCCTCCTTCTAAATATGTACTACTTTGGGATTATGTGGAATACTTGCTCCAGTTGTTTTCGTTATTCAAATAATATGTATCCTCCGTACATTGCAGTTCCACACTTAAGCCCCTTGCAAGGGATTAGGTGGTTGTTTTTTTTGGTAGCAAAGATGGGGCAGAGAGATTCATGTAAAGTAATTAGTTTTAGTTCAGAATACAAGGATGTGTTGGTGTATTTCTTGCCCTTGGCATACAGTGGGAGTAGAAGACCACATACAACTTCTAAGCACCATCCTGACATTTTTTATGTGCATCCTCAGCACACGATTTTCCCAGAACCCATCTAGGCTACTTCTGTGTATTGTAGTGGATGCCAGTTATTTGAAAAACAGAGTTTTGGCTGGTTGTTAAGCTATCTCATCCTAGTCAGTAACTTTTTTTTTGATTCTTTACTACTCCCTTGTCACAAAATGGTTACAGCACAGGAGGCCATTCGGCCCGTTGTCTGTACTGGCTCTTTGAAGAAGCAATTCCCGTACCTTCTCCCCATAGTCCTGCACATTTTTCTTTTCAGATAATAATCCAATTCCCTTTTCAATGCCTCAATTGGACCTGCCTCCAACACCCTTTCTGGCAATGCATTCCCGATCCTAACCACTCACTGCGTGAAAAAGTTTTTCCTCATGTTGCTATTTCTTCTTTTGCCATTCACCTTAAACCTGTGCCCCCTTGTTCTTGATCCTTTGACCAATGGGAACAGGTTGCCCCTATCTACTCTGTCCAGATTCCTCATAATCTTGAATACCTCTGTCAACTTTCTTAACAGCACTGTGGGTGTACCTACAGCACATGGACTGCAGCAGTTCAAGAAGGCAGCTCACCACCACCTTCGCCTAGCCAGCAGAGCCTACATCCCATGAATGAATTTTTAAAAATCTCTTCTCAACCTCCTCTTCTCCAACAAGTCCCAATTTCTCCAACCTACCTATGTAACTGAAGTTGCTCATCCCTGGAACCATTCTAATGAATCCTTTCTGCACTCTCTCTAATGCCTTCACATCCTTCCTAAAATGTGGTCCCCAGAACTGGACACAATACTCCAATTGAGGGCGAACCAGCATTTTTAATGAGTTTAACATAACCGTCATTGCTTTTGTACTGTGTTTCTATTAATAAAGCCTCGGGTACTGTATGCTTTATTAACCACACTCAACCTGCCCTGTCACCTTCAATGGTTTTTGCACAAATACACCTCTGCTCCTGCACCCCCTTTAGAATTATACCCTTTATTTTATATTGATTTATATTTATTTTATATTGTAACAGATACTTAGATCTATCTACCTTCATCTTTGATCTTTCAGCCCCTGCCTGAGAATACAAACAAAGGTGGTTGCTGGAATCCGTACCGGTTCATACCAGGTAGGTGCACTAACTTGACTGTCTGCTACCTGGCCTATATTTGTAGAGCTACATGGTAATGCATGAAAAGGTTGTTCTTCAATGCTTCCTTTCAGAACTGAAACAGACATGTTACTTGAGTGAAGATGCTGTTTAATCTGAGGAACAGAATGGGCCACTATTGCATTGTGATCATAGGTGCATGTAATTATTTTCAGTTTACACCAGATTTGCTTCTCCTAATCTGGCTATGACTCACTTTACAGTACTTCAGTGTTGAAGCCTATGCGACTGGTTGAGGCCCATGGTAGTGCAAAGCAGCACTAATGTTAGAAACTGAAAAGAAATGAATAGGGAAGTAGTGATTAGATAATGCCAAGCTTCAGTCTTAAAAGCCTATTAGCTGTAAGAGAAAGCAAAGAGAAAAGCAGGGAGTTCCATGGTTTTAGATACTAGGAAAGAATTGGAGTGGGACAGGCTAGGCTGTGCATGTCTTGCATGTGCATGGTCTTTTTACAGGTGTCAACCGATGCCACTCTTCAGCTGGCATCAAGATGGCATACATCCATCTAGCACCACAGTGGTAGGGCCAAGATGAGGAATACTGGATGAAACCTGGTGGGGGTGTTGGGGGGAGGTGAAACTGAGGTCGCTGTTCCATTGTGCCATGGGCTAGTTTTGTCCAGTTCTGTCCAGTGGTGTGGAAAATTCTCCTCCCGTCCTTAACTGCCCCAATCCCCAACTACATACAAGGTTAAAGTGCAACATGAAAAAAATTCCGTAGAATTAGGCCCCTGGTTTCAATTCAAGCTGTGCTCCAAAATTAGGATAGGGGTTTTCTTTTTTAACCTGCTACCTCTTCATGGAAGACCAGTAGGCAGTGTTGCACTAGTTTGCTTGGTGAGCATGTCTTAATAATTTCCTTTCTTGAGTTGCAGAACTTATACAGGGAATAAAATATAACTTTTTAAAAATTCTTCATGGGATGTGGGTGTCACAGGCTAGGCCAGCTTTTATTGCCCATCACTAATCAATATTTATTGCCCATCCTCATCAAGCCTCCTTAGACAGCACCTTCCAAACCCATGACCGCTATCACCTAGAAGGACAAGGGCAGCAGACACCTGGGAATGCCACCACCTGGAAGTTCCCCTCCAAGTCACTCACCATCCTGACATGGAAATATATCGTTGTTCCTTCACTGTCGCTGGGTCAAAATCCTGGAACTCCCTCCCTAACAGCACTGTAGATGTACCTACACCACATAGACTGCAGCGGTTCAATAAGACAGCTCACCACCACCTTCTCAAGGGCAATTAGGGGATGGGCAATAAATGCTGGCCTAGTCAGTGACGCCCACGGCTCATGAATGATTTTTTTAAAATTGCACATGAGATTGCACATTATTTTTTAAATTGCACATGAGATTGCACATTATTGCCCATCAATATGTGGGCCTTCTTAAGCCGCTGCAGTCCATGTGGTGTACGAACACCCACAGTGCTGTTAGGGAGGATGTTCCAGGGTTGTGACCCAGCGACAATGAAGGAACAGCAATATAGGTGTGTGGCTTGGTGGGGAACTTGCAGGTGGTGTTCCCATGCAACTGCTGCCCTTGTCCTTTTAGGTGGTAGAGGTCGCAGGTTTGGACGGTGCTCTCCTAAGAACCTTGGTGAGTTGATGTAATGCACCTTGTAGATGGTACTCACAGCTGCCATTGTGCATGTGGAGGGAGTGAATGGAGTGAATTGTGGTGGATGGAATACCAATCAAGTGGGCTTGTTTGTCCTGGATGGTGTCGAGCTTCTTGATTGTGGGAGTTGCACTCATCCAGGCAAGTGTCAAGGATTCCACACTCCTGACTTGTGCTTTGTAGATGGTGGACAGGCTTTGGGGAGTCAGGATGCCGTAGCACACAATAGCTGACAAGTCATGGTCAGATTTTTAAAATTCTTTTGTCATAAACCTTTTACTTTTGTACCTTGTACATGCAGGGGTACGATGAAGGCTGCAGACTTTTAACATGGGGAAGGGAATTGTATCGTCTGTATATGTGTATTGACCTCTGAATTCAATGTAATGTCAGTCACAGTTGCTGATCTTGGCTCTGAAGAAGGGTCATACAGACTTGAAACGTTAACTCTGTTTCTCTCTCCACAGATGCTGTCAGACCTACTGAGTTTTTCCAGCATTTTCTGTTTTTATTGCTGATCTTGGCCTGGTTGACTAACATTGTGTTCTTGCTAGACACCAGGTTCCTTCATAGATTATCTGCAGAGTACACTATGCTTTGTTATGTAATAGTCTTTGCACACCTTAGTCTTTTGTTTCTGTTTCTCTTAATGCTTTAAAGTTGCTTCTAAGAGAAACCGTAGGAGCAGGCATCTTGTGCAGAATTCCTCAGGCAGTCATGTGTTAAATCGTAATGGAGTAGTAGGAGGGAATTGGAACTTATTATCCATGTGCTGAGTTATCAGCTTTGAACTTCCAAGCTTTAAAGTAGAAAATATGAAAACATTGGAATGAGAGTCCAGAGACATTATTACATATGCAGTTGTCTCCCTTTTAGGAAACTTCCATTTGAGATCCATATAAATTTCTCTTGCTGGCAAGGCAGATGGAAAGGGAGATGATGCTTTTTCTTCAGTCGCAGATGAACCTATTCAGCTGGCTCTTAAAATGACTGTCAGACTCTGTCTTTAGGTTATATTGAACCTTTTAATTTTTAAACCCTGTTCTTACGTTTTTTTTTGTCTTTTCCTAATATTTTGACTTTTTTAAATGTTACACCTTGATGATGATGGTATTGGGATATCAGATGGAGATAATTACTGGGCCCATCAATGGTTCTTGCAGGGTATCCTGGGAGTGTGTGTGTTGTTTCAGGTGCCTCATTGTTGGGTTTGTTAACTCTGCTTTATTCCCTAATTCTTGGCAGGATTTTTAGGTCGGCATGCGGGCGCAATCGGCAGGCTGGGGAACGGACCGCTGCCCATGATCGCCCGACCACGATTTTACACTGGCTGGCCAATCAATAGCCAGCCAGCATGAAGCACATGCAGAAATGCTCAGCGCTGCCGGGGTGGGGGCGGGAGGAGGGCGGGTGCTGACGAAGCGCAGGCGAGCGCTGATTGAAAGCTCCCTGAAGATTTTATAATTACAATAAAAATGTCCACGCATCAGAATCAGTCACCTGAACGTATACTTGATGAAAATTCTGCCCATACATTTTTATTTTTTTAATTTAAATTTTTTTTAATCCTGCCCTTAGATGAAGTTTCATCAAAAATACTGCCTGGCAAATTCGCCCGACCACCAACCGTGTGGTTGGACGGACCACAAAAATGCGGGGACAGTTGGAACCTTAACAACTTAAATAGTCGCGCGAGTGTCGGAAGCACGCCCGCTGACCAAAACATCGCACAAGCGCGGGATGATGTCGGGACACTCGCCCAATGTCATCACGTGTGATTTCACGTCTGATTGGGTGGGTGCGCACCCACATGCGGACCTGAATATTCTGCCCTTGGATGCGAGCAGCAGTTGCTATTTTAGCATTTTTAAAATTTAGGGTAATAGTTAATGCTATTTCTTCACTCCTGTGTATTCTTAAATCAAAAAGTGATTGTTGGGTGCTGATGGGCAGTGTACTAGGTTAGACAGTGGCCTTTCATCTCTGTTACTTTGACTTCAATCCAGCTAATATTAGATAGAATCAGCCTTGTTTATTTGCCTAGCTGTGAGGATCCAATGTCTCAATTTAGTTCTTGGTGGCCATAGTCTTTCAGTGCAAAACTGTCCCTGACTAGCCATACTTGCAATCTCTCAGTAAGGTTAGCAATATGAGGAATGGAAAATAACACACTGGTGCATTAGGGATTGCTTCTGAATTTGAGAATGGGGTACAGCATTGTTTACCTGACCTGAAAGTAGACAATGAGAAAACTCTGAAGCTATAAATAGACAGTGCTGTAAAGCATTGCTTGATCTCTAGGCAGCATGAATAAATTGTCATATAACTCCAACTGGGATATAGTGTTGGTCAGTAGTGTGGTCAGTCACTGATGGCAGTGCATTTGTGCATCTTAAGCTGAGTTATGTATGCTGCTTGGCAAAGTTGCTGGTAGCTACTGTCTGCTTGGATTTAACCCCGTGGTTGGGTTGTCTATTGACCAACTAATGATTCTACCTTCAGTTGTTTGTGGAGGGGTGGGGGGCAGGAGGGCGAGTGGTTGATGAAGCTAAGTAGGGTCAAGTTATTTTGTTCCAGATAACTCTACAGGCCAAAGCCCTAATCAGCAGTGTGACCCCAGTTGGATAAGCTGTAACAAGCTTCAGTGCCCTGTTTTGTAGTTTCCGCTGGCCAAACATTACAGACATGTTGGGTTCTTAATTCTTGGCTCTAGCCAACCTGTACCTGTTTTCTGGCCTTATCTGTGACTATGGGAAGAGAGAGTGTGTTCCTCATCAGGTCATCAGAAGCTACAATTTGTGAATTTCTCACTAATTTTGAATAGAAACTAATAAGAATGGTGATGGCTTCCAGAAGTAGCTAACAACTGGCTGCCACAACAAAGCATGGGTTACTGAATCTCATCCTTCACATCCTGTCCCGGATGTGTTGATATCCCAGCTAATATCAGTGGAAAGCCCTTGGTTCATTTTCCATTGTGTCGGAGTTAGCTGATCTTAGCTAGGCTAACAATATGTACATTACAATTACATCTGGGACGGGACAGGCTGAGAATCTGTAACCCCTGCTTTTTTGAGTCAACCAGTTGTTAGTTACTTCTGGAAGCCATCACCAGCTAAACCATTGGGAGAGCAATGGGAGAGTCTTATTAATTAAGATTTTCTTGACTTGTATTTGAGAAAACAAGCAAACACCTTTTATTACTTGTGAAATGCTGATTTACTATCCCATTCTTCTTTACCCCTATCCCTCAGAGCACAACAGGCCAGAGGATGCCAAACAAGTTATGCTGCGTTCCAGCATTTATGCTGATCCAATCACTGGTTTATGTTTATCTGATTAATCTGTGTGTTACAGACTTGTGTAAAGAAGGTGTAGCACCAGTGTGACTTCCTGTCTTTGGAGCAAGCAAGGTAGTTTTAGATTATGGAGACATTGGTGTTTAAAATTCACGGTCTGTCACTGTGCTGAATAATGTGAAGGAGGAGGGTGAACAGGCAGGGTTTTTTATCATCCCACGAGAAGAGGATTTCCCTCACCTTTATCCTAGCTCTTATTGAGGAATTCTAACTGGGAAACTATCCTACTAAAAGCCTGAATAATTGATATGAACATATAAAAGAGGAACAGAAACAGGCCATTCAGCCCCTCGTGCGAGCTATTCAATAAGATCATGGCCGATCTGTTTGTGTTTTGTATTCCACATTCCCCATCTACCCCAGATAATTTTAGATTCTTGTTAGGCAAGGGAATAATTCTACCTCTGTCTTAAAAATATTCAATGACTCCGCCTCCACCACTTTCTGAGGCAGAGAATTCCAAAGTTACATGACTGTGAGAGAAAAAAATTCTCCTCATCTATTCTAAAATTTTAAAACAATGCCCCCTAGTTCTGGACTCACGCACAAGAGGAAACATCCTTTCCACGCCCACCTTGTCAAGGCCATCCAGGATCTTAAATACTTCAATCAAGTCACCCCTCACTCCACTGGATACAAGCCCAGTCTGGCCAACCTTTCTTCATAAGACAACCCACTCATTCCAGCTATCAATGTAGTAAACCTCCTCTGAACTGCCTCCAATGCATTTACTTAAATAAAAAAATCAAAGCTGCACACAGTATTTGAGATGTGGTCTCATCAATGCCCTTTATAACTGAAGCATAACATCCTTACTTTTATGTTCAATTCCTCCCATAATAAAGGATAGCATTCCATTAACCTTCTTAATTACTTGCTGTACCTGCATGCTAACTTTTTGTGACTTATGCACTAGAACACCTAGATCCCTCTGCACCTTGGAACCCTGCAGTCATTCTCCATTTAATACTCTGCTTGTTTATTCTTCCTACCAATTTAGATGTGAAAACAAGTAGTCACATCAAGTGTTATCTATGGAAATGAATGCATATTGGATGAAGTGAAAGCTCTAACTTTGTGTAAAGTAATATACTTGCAAACATGTTTTTGATAGCAAGTGCACACATAGCAAAATTTTGAAGAACAATTAGCTTAAACTGAAAAGATCATCCACTCTAGTTTATGACCCCCCTCTGAATGGGTGATGCTAAACTGTAATTGCTGCTGTTGGGGCTGTTAAGACATTAAACCTGTGAAATATTGACTTGATCTTGCCATTGCACACACTCTTCAAACTCTTGGCTTTATTGGACAACTGGTTGGTAAAGATGCCTTGTGCAGAGGAAGTTTTCCTAGAACTGTAGACATGTTTAGAATTTGAGCTCAAGTGAGTGAAATCCCAATAGTACTGGATGTAAGGTCTGTCATTCAAAGAATAGAGAAACACATCATGTTCCTTCTGCTGAACAGATTAGCTGCAATTCAAGCAGAATGCTCCACAAATAGGTGGATTAAATAGTGTCAGACATCCTTGTAGTATCATACACATTGCTGATGTAACAACTTTGTGCACATTAACACTCTCCTTAAAGTCTTCAATAAGCAAATTTGCAGTCCTGCAGTAGGGGTGACTGTCTTTCCCATAATTTGCAATAAAGACATTGTACAGTGGAAAGCCTCACTTGAAAAGTCTGGGTGTACAGAAGGTAAAATCCTTCAGGTGATACCTAGCAGATACAATGTTCAAGGAGTCCCTGTTTATGCTTTGTCTTGTATTGTGAAAATTAAGACTGACAGCATGATTACCTGTTGTTAACAATGAGGCTTATTGGCCCTTCGCATGATTTATGGAATTCAATATGAGTCAACTAGCAGGGATGCAATAAGGTGGCTTGGCTATCTGCCTTCATAAGTTATCTCTTTCCTGCTGTCATACACCAGCTGAACTGAATGAAAATGATTTTTTACCAGGTTTCTGCTATCCTGCCAAAGTATAAAGAGAGGTAACCCTATTCTCATCTCTCCATCCCCTGAATACTGCATTAACCAAGAAGAAAGAGTAAACCTGAATTTGTAGAGGGCCTTTTCACGGCTAGAGGACATCCCAAAACACACTGCAGCCAATGAAGTATAATCGCTGTTGTAATGTAGGAAATGTGGCAGCCATTTTGCACATAGCAAGGTTCCACAAACAGCAGTCTGATACTGATCTTATCAACCTAGATAATTAGTCAAGTATCTGGACTGGGACATGCACTCAGAACCATAGTGCTACCACTAAGCCAAGACTTGACACCCTTACAGACCAGTAGGACAGACAAAGCAATCTTTAATTTCTATCTCTTTCCCACCTCCCTCCAACAAAAAGAGGCAATTGATCCTCCCCAACTACAATAGCTAATTAACCTGGCTCACTTGATAAGAGGTCAGTACCATATATTTTGCTCCTAAGTAGTCCCCAGTCCTCAGACTTTCTCCCTCTCTTTGGTTTCTCGAGGAATTGGCTGGAATTGCAATCCAAAATGTGTGTATGGATGGAGGTTGTGGAATTGGCAGGGACTGGGTTTTAATGGGACACAAACCCCAACAACGTTCTACTTTGTATACAATACTTTTTAAAAGGTGAAGAGCTCAAACAGCCAGACTTAGCAAATTCTACTTTTCAACTAATTGAAGCTTCCAGTATGACACATCACAAATTAAAACAAACTATACACCTGGATTGGATCACATTTCACTGCAACCTTTGCTCAGTATAAAAGTGAAAGTATAAAGTCAAATTTTTGATAAAGTTCCTTGGGAAGCTGTGCCAAGAGCAAATAGGTCTAGGCTTTCTTCATTTCAAGCTAATTAGAGCTTTGGAAGTGACTGTTGGAGGTATATAAAATGGCTTGGGGTGGGGGGTTGGCGGGGGGTGGGGGGGGGGGGCGGGGGTGCGCAACCCAATTATTTGTTCTGATTTTTCTCCCTTTCTTTCATGAAAGCAGCAACTCTTGTACTCTGGAGGAAGTGGACACCCACCTTCCATCCCACTTCAATTCCTAGTTTTTGTGCACACAGTGAGTTATGCAGAGTGAGTGCTGGGGTAACTTGAATCTGATCAATTTGGAAAGGGGTCATAATGGAAGAACCTGACTCACTATTTAAAAACTTTCAGCAATATAGTGATCAGGAATGGGAGCCATAATAATTTTTCTTCTTAAACTGGAGGTGCCGAAGCCAATTGTTTGCACCCAAAAAGTGACTAGCAATGAAACCTAAAGCTGTGCAAGAGCAATTTTACATTTTAGTCTTTTGAAATTATATAACAGATCTAGAAATTGATATATTGCCTCTTCAGGGAAACTAATATGGAATCGGGGAAAGGGACTAGCCAAAATTAATGTAAGCCAATTAGCAGTAGTGAAGAAAATAACGCCAATTGAGTCACAAAACCTCGGGCCAGATGGATCCCATCTCGGGGTTTTGAAGGAAATAGGTTAGAACATTACAGATTCCCTAGTTATGACCTTACAAAGTTCTCTTGATTCAGAAACTGCTCCATTAAGTTGGAAAATTGCACAGTTAAGAAAGGTGAGAGAAGGAAACAATGAATTCTAGAAATCAGTTGACAGAAAATTAGCTTCTATAATTAAGAGTGGAATGACTGAACACATTGAATTTTCAGCTGGTCAGAGAGAGCCAGTGTAGGTTTGTAAAGTGTAGGTCATGCCTGACAAACCTGATCGTTTTTGGAGAGAGGATTGAGGTATTGGGCAGAGGGGAATATCTATGGATGTTATTTATATGGACAACCAGAAGATTTTTGATAAAAGTACTCAAAAGGTCTAAAGTTGAAGCACATAAGATTGAGGGCAAATTATTGACTCAGAAGATTTGCTAAGCAGCAAGAGAGAGAATGAGGATAATGGGCAGATAGTTGGTGTAATTCTTGCTGCAGTCTCTAATTGCTGTTCAGAGGAATTTCAAAGTGAATCACAAGAAGTTAACATGCAGGTGCAGTAAGCAATTGGGAAGGTGAAGAGTATGTTAGCCTTTTATTGCAAGGGGATTGGAGTATAAGGATAAGGAAGACCTGCACAGTTGTATAGGACTTTGGTGAGACTGCACCTGGAGTAATATGTACAATTTTGGTCCAGCCTTTAGAGGGGATGTAACAGAGATTCACCATCTCGCTTTCAGATGGCTGTCCCATGAGGGGAAATAGTAGAAACTGAGTAGCTTCTTTAATAGTGACCTTCCCTCCGTCATAAGGTCAGAAGTGGGATGTGCAATCATCAGCGAACAATGTTCAGCACCATTCGTGACTCCTCGGATACTGAAACAGTCTATGTCCAAATGCAGTAAGACCTGGACAACATCCAGGCTTGGGCTGACAAGTGACAAGTAACATTTGGGCCATACAAGTTCCAGGCAATGACCATCTAAGACAAGAGAGAATCCAACAATCGCCCCTTGACATTCAATGGCATTACTATCGCTGAATCCCCCACTATCAACATCCTGGGGGTTACCATTGACCAGAAACTGAACTGGACTAGCCACATAAATACTGTGGCTACAAGAGCAGATCAGAGGCTAGGAATCCTGCGGCGAATAACTCACCTCCTGACTCCCCAAAGCCTATCCACCATCTACAAGGCACAAGCCAGGAGTGTGATGGAATACTCTCCACTTGCCTGGATGAGTGCAGCTCCAACAACACTCAAGTTTGACACCATCCAGAACAAAGCGACCCGCTTAATTAGCACCCCTTCCACAAACATTCACTCCCCCCACCACCGACTAACAGTGGCAGCAGTGTGTACCATCTACAAGATACACTGCAGAAACTCACCAAGGCTCCTTAGGCAGCATCTTACAAACCCATTACTGCTGCCATTTAGAAGGACAAGGGCAGCAGATACATGGGAACACTGCCACCAAATTCCCCTCCAAGCCACTCACCATCCTGACTTGGAAGTATATCATTGTACCTTCACTGTCACTGGGTCAAAATCCTGGAACTCCTTCCCTTACAGCACTGTGGGTGTACCTACACCATGTGGACTGCAGTGGTTCAAGAAGGCAGCTCACTACCATCTTCTCAAGGGCAATTAAGGATGGGCAATAAACGATGGCCTAGCCAGTGATGCTCACATCTCCAAAATGAATTTTAAATAAATTCTCTGCAACTTGGAGGAATGAGAGGTGATCTTTTAAAACATAACATTCTTAAGAGGGGTTTGCAGGGCGAGAGGTTTTTTTCTGCCTGCTGCAGAGTATGGAATTAGGAGTCATTGTCTCAGGTTAAGGGACCTCATCATTTAGGATTGAGATGAGGAGAAATTTCTTCACTGAGGCTTGTGAATCTTTGGAATTTTCCACTCCAGACGGCTTTGAATGCTTACTCCATGGGTATATTCAAGGCTGAGATCAACAGATTTTTGGGCAGTTAGGGAGCTGAGGGATATGGGGATTAGATGGGAAAGTGAAGTTGATATAAAAGCGGAGCCATAATCTTACTAGCTAGGGAGCAGGCCCATTGGGGTTTATGGTTTACTACTCCTATTTCTTACGTGCTTTAATTGGCAGGATGTGACTAGTACTGCCCACAGGGATCTGTTTTGAAGCCTCAACCATTCATTGTATTTATTAAGGACTTAAATGACGGAATAGCGATCCACATATCCAAGTTTCCTGATGACAGTAAGATGGGCAGTATTGTAAGCTGTGTAGGTGGAATCATAAAATTACAAAGAGCTATTAATAGATTAAGTGAATAGGCAAAACTATAGCAAATTGATTTCAATTTAGGCAAGTGTGAGATCACCACTTTTTTGGCTTAAAACAAAGATCAGAGTACTTTCTAAATGGTGTAAAGCTAGAAACTGGAGGTTCAAAAGAGACTTGGGAGTCCAGGTACATAAGTCTTTAAAATGTCATCAACAGGTACATAAGTTAATCAAAAAGACTAATGGAATGCTGGCCTTTATACCTAGAGAACTATAATACAAGGGGATACAAGTTATGTTATAGTTGTAGAAAGGCCTAGCTGAACAATACCGTGAGTTCTGTGAGTAGTTCTGAGCACCACACCTTAGGAAGGATATATTGTTCTTGGAGGGAGTGCAGTGTAGACGTACTAGAATGATACCTGGACTCCAAGGGTCAAATTACGAGAGATTACACAAACTAGGGTTGTATTCACTGGAATTTAGAAGATTAAGGGGTGATTTGATCAAACTTTTCAAGATATTAAGGAAAACCAATAGAGTAGATAGAAATTATGTCGGCTGTTGGGGAATCTAGGACCAAGGGACATAGCTTAAAAATTAGATCCAGGCCTTTCTGGAGTAAATTTAGGAAATACTTCTACATGCAAAGGATGGTAGAAGTTTGGAATTCTTCTGCAAATGGTGGTTGATGCTCGGTTGATTATTAATTCTAAATCTGAAACTAAAACTTTCTTTTAACCAATGGCATTAGAGTGGCGGATAACACAAAGTTTACTGTACTTGACTTTTAGTATTATGTTAATTGATTTCCCAAATTTTGTAATGCAATAGCAATCAGATTTTAATAGAATGGTTGCTAAAAACAAAGCATAAAAACACTGGGCGTGGGGGTGACTCAATAAAATTATACTGCATTC
Organism: Cetorhinus maximus; assembly: GCF_964194155.1. Taxonomy (NCBI): domain Eukaryota; kingdom Metazoa; phylum Chordata; class Chondrichthyes; order Lamniformes; family Cetorhinidae; genus Cetorhinus; species Cetorhinus maximus. Next base: position 66,070,252 of record NC_135888.1, on the reverse strand, counting down.
TTTCATTCATGAAAACGTCAAATGTCATTGGAAGCTTTGAAACATAAGATGGTGGCAGTGAATACTTTCCCATAGCATTGATCACAAATCAGTCCCAACCTTCATGCATATATTTGGCATTGGAGCACTTCCAAATTGGGTGTGTTGAGATTAGCTGACATTTATTAACCAATTCATCACTAAGTGGTTGTCGTCAATGGGACTAAATGAGGATTAGCTTCCTGCAGGCCAAAGTGTCTTTATTCAAAAATGAATCTGCTTTGGTTTTCTTCTCTCCTTTCTTGAAGCCACTGACAACTTATTGGGATTTGGCTCCACAGGCAGTCAGCACCCACCAGTACCTCACCCAAGTGGTCAGTCTTCATATGTGAAGTGTTTGTGAGCTTTTTAACCACAGTGGCATCACAAGAGTCCAACCCTGCCCTTGTCAGATGTCCACATGAATCCAGTTTCCAATGAGATTCCCTGTTTAGCCATCGGGAGAAGAAATCCTAGTTATTTTATATTTGTGAGCTTAGAGGCTAATTGCATTGGAGGGAGCAAGCAGTTTGATGCATTATAACCTGTTTCCCTTTGTAAGTTAAAGGCCAAGAATAGTTTGGGGTGAAAATTATTTTCAGACAGCAGTGCTGTAAGACAGTGCTCTTCAGAGCAAGTGTTCTAGTGGGAAGAGGCCACTTGTGGGCATCCTACATATCAGCTGAGGTTCCTGCACAAATGACACAGCACAGAAAACAGATATTGTGTTTCACAACCTGTGGTTTGTTGTTTGTTTCCTTTCAATATCTACAAACAATGAAATAATTCTCTAATTTTGTCCTCTTGCCATAAATATGCATTTTCCTTTGCATTTTTAAAATCAGTTAGGATATCATAAAACATGTTTCTGCAATGCAATCAAATTTGCTGTCTTAAAATTCCATGGGTGGGCTTATTCTCTGTTGAGATGCTGTGGATTGTTCATGAATGATTGCTACTTTTCTTTCATCTGTTCTGTTACCTTGCCCTCCCATCCATCCATACAGGATGCCACGGCCAGGTTGGCAGAATGGTGAAGATATTTAAGAGAACCCCACCCCCCCCCCCCCCCCCCCCCCCCTGCCAAATACATAACTCAGCTCCCCAATCTGTCATGTTCCTGCACACAGTGGTGATGGCTGCTGGAGAAAGAGTGGAGTCGATTTGAAAGTCAATTTCTATGGCACCTGGCAACCAGGGTGGCCATTGGTCTGGTTTTCAGTTGGTCTGTCCCCTGCCCAGTACTGGATGCCTTTATGCCTGGTATTTTTATTCTTGGATCGCTACCAATGCCCAGATCCATGGACACTTGGTCCTGGACCTTGTTACTGGCCCACAAGCAGTGAGCTTGCCTCACCGGCTGCCATTCCAATCCCAGCCCCCTGTCTGACCTGCATAATATCCTGAACGTGGACTCTCCATGATGACGAGCTGCATGCTCCCTCGATGCTGAAGAGCAAGGCAGCAAGTCAGGACAACAAGGGCGGTCAGCACAGAAGGGGAACCCAAGGCACACAGATTTGGGTTGTAGGATGCCAACCATGTTTTGTCCTAGAGAATTTAACCTGGGACGACAACTGGCTTTAATTCGCTACCTCCATAGATAGACTGGTTTAGGGTAAAGAGAACTTTGCAACTGCATGGTACCTCTATTGGACATTAAGTCCCCCAAAAATACCCCAACGTAGAAAATTAATACACTCTCTAACTGATCTATAGCCCAACACTGCAATTTACCGAAACTTCTCAGTAGTTGGATTTGTAGTTTTTTAAAAAAATTTTGAATTGCCTGAGCTTGCATCAGTCATGTGACTGGTGTGTTTCCGACACTTTATTTATAATAGTATTCTTGAGCTCTGTCAGTGGCCATCCTACTGGCGACCACTTCCCCCGATGATACCATTCACTCCCAGCCACCTTACTCATTTCCTACCATTCACTTAGTTATCAAAGTCAACGCACTGACCAAATTCTCAAACACAACGATTCCCTTCTGCATGACTACATCATTTCAGTGGGAGGACTGTTTGATTATCAATTGCTATTGCTACATGGCTATCACTGTAATGTTTCATATTAATTTCCTAGCTTAGTTACAAAACATGCTTACACATTCTTCCAAAACTTACTGCAGTTATGTTTTCAGCACAATTTATTAGTGCTATGTTAATTTCCTGAAAGTTGATCTTTGCTGGGCAGTCCAGGAAAATGGGAGAGGGGGGAGGATGATGGTGAGAGGTGAATTAAAATGCTCCCTCAACCACTCTCATCCAGTTTGTACACAGTAAGTCAAACAGACAATGTGGCTCCAGGTTCTTTTCCCAGTCCAAGCTGCATGAACTGAGTTCAACTGGAAAAGTAGTTGAGATGCTACAGTTGGTCACAGTGTTGGGTAAAGGAAAACTTAGCTTCGGTTTCTGCTCCCAACTGCTGTCCAGTGATCCTTGCCCAGCAATATGGATGTTTGATCATGATGTGATTCAACTTGGTCATCTTTTATTGATGCAACTCCCATGGAAACATTAGCCCACTAAGTCTTCAGGAGAAGTCAATGCTGAAATGTTTTTTTGATGCTTTAATGCTATATTTGTATTACTGAATGTCTTTTCCTTCTCTATGCCTTTGCAGAAGAAAGGAAGTGGAATGTATTTGACACTTCAAATGCTGAATTACCAATGAATATGGGTTTCCCTTCACTCACAAGCTACAACCTAAACAGCATCAACTCCTCCAGTCAGAACAAATCCTTGTGGACAGGTCAGACAACAAGTACATGGATGGGTCATGTGACGAGCACGTCGGTGGGGAATTTAAGTGACTTGCAGTTCTCTGAGAGTTTTGCCTCACTGCCAGATCCACCCACCAAAAGGCACTGTCGATCACTCTCTGTGCCAGAAGATCTGTCACGTTGCAGGTCTCTGTGGAAGCCAGTGGGCTCCAAGGTGTGGACTCCTGTTAAACGGCGCTGCAACAGTGGTGGTAATGCAAGTGCACAGCTCGGTAACTCGACTCAGCGCCCCACCAGCCTTGGCCTCCAGCAGCTTCCCAACTCCGGCCATTATTCAAACACCAGCAGCTTCACATTTTCCAGTCTCACGACATCTCCCGAATCCCCATTGCCATGGATGCTGTCGCCAAACAACCATTCCACAGATATTGGTGAGAGAACTTTTTTGGGCGTGCAGTGCATTTTGCCTGAGCAATGCACGTTCATCCCTCAAAGGCGCTTCTCGCTCTCACCGGTGCACATTCGGGAGGCAGCAAGATGTCTGCTGTCAGCCAAAAGCACACCCTCCTCCACTCCAGAGATGAACCGACGGCAGCAGGGCCTGTTACGGAGTCATTCCCAGCCCTGCGACTTAAACGAACGCAAGTGTGGTGTAAAACGGAGGCATGATGAGGATGTCCGATGGACAAGGCCTACCTTGGACTTCTTCAAAATGAGTCAGGTATGTGCTAGTGGTTAGGAACCAATTGATCTGTTAATCCACAGTAAAGCAACACACAATGTGACTACACCCCACAGTGTTAAGGACCTGGGTTCAGGCCTGGAATAAGTAAATTTAAAAATGAGAAAATTACCTCCGCCCTGATATTATATAGCAAATTTCTAATAGCAACGGTCAAAATCAAGATTTCAGAGTCATCGTGCCACTCAACAACTTCTGATCTTAATGGATTCTGGTGATTTTGAACATTATCGATTATATGTCACCAAACTGACAACGCTAAAGCTTATACATTTTGTAAACTGCCTTCAAAAGATGCTTCCTGCGCATCTAAGTTGAGAAAGTAAAGGAGGAGGGAGGTGAAATAGATTCAGTAGTCCATCTCCTATTCCGTCCATTATTAATTTTGGTCAAAGTGGCTGGTGTTAATTTTAAGCACTGTAATAGGAAAGCTGGTTGCAAACTGAATCTATCAAAGCCTCACATCAGCCTGCCTAAAGCAAAGTGCTTGTAGAGTTTGAATACTAACAAGTAGATCTTCCAAAGTGTTATTCACTGGTAGTTTAGAGCCTGGAGTAGCTCAGATGTCTTTTCACAGTTTTCATTTCTTCCCCTGTCTTTCTCTCCATCCTTTTCCATATTGTAGAGACTTAACTGTTCCCCTATTCTTCTTTGCTTTCCATTATGTGCAGGAAGTGCCAAGCGGATGCTGGAAAGCCCTACAGGGGAAGGTGATGGCGTAGTGGTATTGTTGCTGGACTAATAATCCAGAGACCCAGGGTAATACTCTGGGGACCCGGGTTCAAATCCCTCCATGGCAGATGGTGGAATTTGAATTCAATAAACATTGGAATTAAAAACCTATAATGACCATGAAACCATTGTCAATTGTAAAAACCCATCTGTCGTCCTTACCAGGTCTCTAGACACACAATGTGGTTGACTCTTAAATGCCATCTGAAGTGGCCAAAATTGGGAGAGCTGTTTCACAGACATAGTCATCCTCACGGAATCATACCTTACAGATAATGTCCCAGACACCATCCCTGGATATGACGGCACAGTCAGGAGGGAGTTGACTGTACAATATTGACACTGGACCCCATGAAGTCTCATGGCATCAGGTCAAACGTGGGCAAGGAAACCTCCTGCTGATTACCACTTACTGCCTTCCCTCAGCTGATGAATCAGAGACCTCAATGCTCATCACCACCAATAGTGGTTCGGTAGCACCACTACTGAATGAGTCCTAAAGGACATAGCTGCTAGACTGGCTCTGCGGCAAGAGGCAAGAAAGAAAAATATACTTGATCTCATCCTCACCAACCTGCCTGCCACAGGCCATGCCTGCCATGACAGTCTCGGTAGGAGTGACCACCGCACTGCCTTTGTGGAGATGAAGTCACGCCTTCATATTGAAGATACCCTACATTATGTTATGTGATACTACCACAGTGCTAAATGAGTGCTAATTTCGAACAGATCTAGCAACTCAAGACTGGGCATCCATTAGGCGCTGTGGGCCATCAGCAGCAGCAGAATTGTACTCGAACACAACCTGTAACCTCATGGCCCAGCATATCCCCCACTCTACCATTACCATTAAGCCAGGGGATCAACCTTGGTTCAATGAAGAGTGCAGGAGGGCATGACAGGAGCAGTACCAGGCATACCTAAAAATGAGGTGAAAACCTGGTGAAGCTATAAAACAGGACTACTTGCGTGCCAAACAGTATAAGCAGCAAGTGATCAACAGAGCTAAGCGATCCAACAGACCAAATCTAAGCTCTGCAGTCCTGCCACATTCAGTCATGAATGGTGTTGGCCAATTAAACAACTCACTGGAGGAGGAGGCTCCACAAATATCCCCATCTTCAATGATGGAGGAACCCAGCACGTTAAAAGATAAGGCTGAAGGATTTGCTACAATCTTCAGCCAGAAAGTGACGAGTGGATGATCCAGCTTGCCTCCTCTGGAGGCCCCCAACGTCACGGATGCCAGTCTTCAGCCAATTTGGTTTATTCCATGTGATATCAAGAAACAGCTGAAGGCACTGGATACTGCAAAGGCTATGGGCCCTGACAATATTCCGGCAATAGTACTGAAGACTTGTGCCCCAGAACTTGCCATACCCCTAGCCAAGCGGTTCCAGTACAGCTACAACACTGGCATCTGCTCGGCTATGTGGAAAATTGCCCAGGTATGTCCTGTACACAAAAAGCAGGACAAATCGAACCTGGCCAATTACTGCCCCATCAGTCTACTCTCGATCATCAGTAAAGTAATGGAAGGGGTCATCAACAGTGCTATCAAGCACTTGCTTAGCAATAACCTGCTCACCGACACCCAGAGCTGACATCATTACAGCCTTGATTCAAACATGGACAAAAGAGCTGAACTCGTGAGGTGAGAGTGAGTGCCCTTGACATCAAGGCCGCATTTGACGGTGTGTGGCATCAAGGAGCCCTAGCAAAACTGGAGTCAATGGGAATTGGGGAAAACTCTCTGCTGGTCGGAGTCATACTTAGCACAATGGAAGATGGTTGTGGTTGTTGGAGGTCAGTCGTCTCAGCTCCAGGATATAATGCAGGAGTTCCTCAGGGTAGTGTCCTCGGCCTAACCGTCTTCAGCTGCTTCATCAGTAACCTTCCTTCCATCATAAGGTCAGAAGTGGGGATGTTCGCTGATGATTGCACAATGCTCAGCACCATTCGCAACGACTCAGGTACTGAAACAGTCCATGTCCAAATGCAGCAACACCTGGACAATATTCAGGCTTGGGCTGACAAGTGACAAATAACATTGGCGCAACACAAGTTCTGGCAATAACTACCTCCAACAAGAGAGAATCTAACCATCACCCCTTGACGTTCAATGGCATTACCATTGCTGAATTCCCCACTATCAACATCCTGGGTGTTACTATTGACCAGAAACTGAACTGGACTAGCCATACAAATACTGTGGCTACAAGAGCAGGTCAGAGGCTAGGAATCGTGCGACATGTAACTCACCACCTGACTCCCTGAAGCCTGTCCACCATCTACAAGGCACAAGTCAGAGGTGTGATGGAATACTCCCCACTTGCCTGGATAAGTGCAACTCCCACAACACTCAAGAAACTTGACACCATCCAGGACAAAGCAGCCCACTTGATTGGCACCGCATCTGCAAACATTCGCTCCCTCCACCTCTGATGCACAGTAGCAGCAGTGTGTACCATCTACAAGATGCACTGCAGAAATTCACCAAGGCTCCTTCAACAGCACCTTCCAAACCCATGACCACTACCATCTAGAAGGACATTGGCAGCAGATTGATGGGAACACCACCACCTGTAAGTTGCCCTCCAAGTAGCTCACCATCCTGACTTGGAAATATATCGCCGTTCCTTCATAGATCGCTGGGTCAAAATCCTGGAACTCTCTTCTCAACAGCACTGTGAGTGTACCTACACCACATAGACTGCAGCGGTTCAAGAAGGCAGTTCACTACCACCTTCTCAAGGGCAACTAGGGATGGGCAATAAATGCTGGCCCAGCCAGCGAACCCCACATCCTGTGAATGAATAAAAAAAAGTGTACCTTGAATTCCAGAAAGTTTTTGAGTGCCATCTAAAAAGGCTACTACTGTACACAAGCTCAAGACAATGTGTATCCTAGGTTTTGAGTTAGAGGTGAATATGAAATTAGCTCAGAGATAGGAAGCAGTGGGTACTGGCAGAAGGGGTGATGTTCAGATGGGGAGATGTACTCAGTGGTGTACCTTGAGGATTGCTGCTGGAGTTGCTGCTGTTGATCTACATAAATGACAAACAAATCTCAAAATTCTATCCATTGCTTAGAAAGTGAACTTGCGGCATTGTGAAAATGAAGAAGTCAATGTGTTTTAAGTACTTGAAATGCATTTAGAATTGTGCCCAATAATTTTAAGCATTGTAATCTTGGGTTGTTTCTATGTAGATTGTGAGCAGTGGTTTACTTCGGCTGAATCTGCGCTTTCAACAGGGAAATAAATTGTTGCTGTAATATGATGCTCATGTGGTTTTGTTTGCAAGGGAATATGCTATATAAAGATTACCTTGACCAATACAAAACCATACTAAGCAGCAAACAAATTCCTCCATTTATGTTTGCAATGAAGAAGCTCCATTCCTTTAAGCCAATTCTAGCAGTATGTCTAAATACACAAGTGACTTGCATTTATATAGAGATCACCACAGATTAGCTTTATAAATCTCTAATTGCCATTTGAAACTTGTTTTTAAAAAGAAACAGAAAATCCTTTGCAGATAATGTATAATAAAGTGTGTAAGTGGTATTTTTAAGACACTGGCACAGTTAAGTCATGAAATTAAACCATGAAGCTTCTGCGAGAGCTCTTGAGGATCTGTATCGGTTAGTGGTGCAATTACAATTAATTTCCTTTTAGAACAACAAACAAGTCCTCCAAAATAGCTTGTGTGATGCATGGCTACGGAAATGAGGATGCTGTGGTGTTATGGTGGATATCCTGTACTACATGCCCTGTTTGGTAGTGTTTGGTTCTATGGTACTGGTAGTAATGCCAGGGCTGACAAAATAATTGTACAACCAAGCCTTAGTTCTAACTTACCCAAACCCAGGTTTACTTGGCATGGATAACACATTGTCAGAAACCAAGACCTTGCTGCCTGACTCCTTACTTATAACTCCAGTCACTCTTATGCCTCTTCTTCCACCAATCCTGTCCACAGTCTTATTGTAGTTCAGCTACTTAATGGATTAGCACTTAATAAAAGCTTTGAACTGTTGCACAATACTCGACGTGTCCTGACTTGGGCCATTACTTTTCATAAGTAATGGTAAAGTAGTTTGTATATAAAATGTTGCCATGGACATTGATTCATAACTACTTATTTGTATAGAATGTTGCCGCTGGGTCTCCAGTAGTGGTTCCTGGTTTAATTTACTTCACAGTACTTCTCAGTAAGTTCAGTCAACTTATGTAGGTGGGCTATTACAACTTGATCTTCCCATGCACCAGCTGCCCTTGTCCTTCCCTCAGTGAATTGCATCATCTCCCAAGTTCTCTAAATCATACACCATCCAACTTAGGAATATACCCCTGGCCCTTCATCGTATCGTCACTTGGTCAAAATCCTGAAACTCGCTAGTTAACAGCAGTATTATGGGTGTACCTTCATTACACAGAATGCAGGAGTTCAAGAAAAGGGCTCACCACCATCTTCTCATGGACCATTAGGGATAGGCAGTTAATACTGGCCTTGCCTTTGATGCCCACGCCCTGAAGAATTTCTTTTAAAATACGATTCTTGGGATAATGATTCAGATTCCCAATCTCAACAACTTGCATTTATATAGCACGTTTAACATAGTAAAGCATCCCAAGGCACTTCACAGGAGCATTGACAAACAAAATATATCAAGCCACATAAGGAAATATTAGGGCAAATGATTTGTCAGCTGTTGCTCAGCTCTCTTGCCTCTGAGTCATAAGATATGGATTCAAGCCCATTCCAGGGCTGGAGCACAAAAATCAAGGCTAATACTCTAGTGTGGTACTGAGGGAATGCTGCACTGCTAGTGATGATGACTTTAAACCAAGTCCCCATCTGCCTGCTGCAGTGGACGTAAAAGGACCCATGGCACTATTTTGAAGAAGAGCAGGGGAGTTATCCCCAGTGTCCTGGCCAATATTTATCCCTCAATCAATGTCACAAAAACAGATCATCATCTGATCGCGAACTGAGAATTCGCACAAGTAGACCATTTGGCCCCTCAGTGGTCATTAACACATTGCTGCTTGTGAGAGTTTGATGCATATTGGCTGCTGGGTTTCCTACCTTACAATGATGATGACAACGCTTCAAAAAGTACTTCTTTGGCTGTAAAGCACTTTGAGATGCCCAGTGATTGTGAAAAGTGCTATATAATACAAGATTTCCTTTTCTTTCCTTTTTATAACCAAAAGCTTGGTCAAAGAGGTAGGCTGTAAAGAGTGGCTTAAAGAGGAAATGGAGGCAGAGTTTAGGGAGGGAATTCCAGAGCTTAAGAGTCTTGCCAGCTGAAGGCACCATTAAGATCAGGGATGCTTCAGAGGTGAGAATTGTAGGAGTGCAGATATCTCTGAAGGTTGTACGGCTGGAGGAGATTGCAGAGAGGGGGAGTGGTGAGGACATCAAGGAATTCTCTGTATAATCATTGAAAAGGCTAATGGATGACCATCACACAAGCAACTTATTGTGATTATTCATTTCATGAAATGTTGCTGTTCACTCAGAGTCTGAGTTGCTGTGGCAACATGCATTTTTACATTTTGTAGTCTGGAGCTATGGACAATGATGGTAGAGGCTCCAACTTTCTTTCCACATAGCTGACCAGGAACCTCTCCTGCTCTTACCGCCTGCCATTGGCTTGTGTTGGGTTTGATTTGCAGGTGGATTATCAACCTGTTTGGCCATGTTACGAATGCACCTTCCTTGGCCATCAAGTCCTGAGGTGGGGCTTGAACCTGGAGCTTCTGGTTCAAAGGCAGGGATGCTACCCACTGCGCCACAAGACCACCTCATTATTAAATGGGAGATACTGAAAATGTAAAGTGTGCAGATGGGGATGCATATTAAAGGGGCAGCCTACTTACAAAAGTAGGAGCACCCTGGACTTCAGTGCATGAGGTGAAATGAATCAGGGGTCCAAGGGTACCTGGCCAACTTTGCCCTCTAATTTGAGAAAATGACTTGCACCTGGAAAATCTGCTGATTTGGTCCAGTGCAAAGGCATGCCACTACTTTTGGAGGAGGAAATGGAAATACCAGCATACCACAGCACCTGTCTCCTAGCCTACATGTGGACAGCCACTACTTGCATGTCTAATCATAGTGCTGTGATCATCTGTGATTGAGGCTTGGTGCTCTCCCAGCTGGAAGTAGGTAAATGGCAAGTATTACCAATGGTGAGTAGCCGTAGCCAGAAGAACCATTCACATTCTTGTTGAAAGGAAGTGTGTACCCAGTCTATGTTTTTAAATTGAGATGAGTTTTCTCATTCAGCCACATTATTAATTCTTTGAATATTTTTGTAATCTCTTTTTAACCTAATTTTATAAGTGGTTCTTTGCATGCTATTTCCACCCACCCTCTCTGATAATGCCAAATATATTTAAAAGTTACAAACAGGAAGCCAATGCCTCTCTGTTTCATGCACCCACTTCCCTTAATTAGAAGAGAACTTATTCTACTCGTCACTTTTTTTTTCCATTATCATAAATTTTGACTTGTACATTATGTAAGGTACCAGAATTGCAGTGTGAAAAGCCAGCAGCTTGGAGACAACTGAGCTGAAACCACAGGTCTTCAACGCTTGTGTGAAAGCGATGAGCTTCACTGAGTTATTCACAAACCCACAGACTTGAGTCTTCTGAGTTGAAGCTCACTTCCGAACCATTTTGTCGTATGAGAGGCTGTGTTTAGGCAATTCTGTATGATCATACTGGCTCATGTAGGTATATTCAAAACTCTATTAATGAGAAGAAAACTTCTGTCTATGTAGATGTTGAGAGCAGAATGCCACCTGTATCGCCGGTCACACATGATGATTAATGTGCTGTGTTCCGTTATGTAAACAGCTTTGAACTAAACACAGGTTGTTTAAAAGATATCACATTCCTTCTCAAACCCCACCATCTTTTTCCCTCCCACCACACCAAAAAAACCCGGTTTCTGATGTGTTATTATTATCCTGAGGGGTCTTGACAGGGTGGATGTGGAGAGTGTTTCCTCTTGTGGGAGAATCTAGAACTAAGGGTCACTGTTTAAAAATAAGGGCTCGCCCATTTAAGACAGAGATTGGAGAATTTTTTCTGAGAGTTGTGAGTCTTTAGAACTCTTTCGCAAAAGGTGGTTGAGGCAGAGTCTTTGAATATCTTTAAGGTAGAGGTAGATAGATTCTTGATAAGCAAGGGGTGAAAGGTTATCGGGGTAAACAGGAATGTGGAGTTGAGGTTAAAATTAGATTAGCCATGATCTTATTGAATGGTGGAGCGGGCTTGAGGGACCAAGTGGCCAACTTATGCAGCTAATTCGCATGTTTGTATTATTGTAGCTGAATCGGGGTGGAGATTTTTATTTTGAAGTATAAAAGATAAACTAAAAGCAATATTTTCTCTTTGTTGATTTTTTTTTCATTTTAACTCTGACAAAACACCAAATCTGTGCCTAGTGCACAAAGCTTCAAATTGAAGCTAAGTCTTAATGCTGAACATGAGTTGAAGTAGGGGAGTGCTGAATTATACAGGACTGAAAGGTGCTCAAGAGAAGAGGCATAGAGTTTGTTTGCAAAGACACGTTCCTTTCAAAAACAGCTAAAAAATGGTCAAGAGGCGAAAGAAATTGGGAAACTGCATTTTTTTTTTGATTTGGACACCTTGTTAAAAAAAAAACTTCAGGAATGCAGCCATCTGCTTAAAAAGCCCAAATTATTATTGTGTCTGTCCTGACTGGAACAATTTATTTCAGTCTGAACCTGATCTGAACAAACATCACAAAATCCTTGGCCAATAATTGAAGGATACCAATCCAAAGAATGAAGACTGCACAAGGTGGATAATCTGTTTTCCCTATCATGGGAGTGAGTGGGAGGTGATTTGCTTCAACTGCTTTGCACAGTACTTGATTTAGTAACTAAGTTCTGATAAGGGCTTTGGCATTATTTAGCTTGGAAGAAACCAGATTCCTTCATAATTGATGTGGTTGTGGTTCACTGTTCTTAAACTTCTGATTCAGTCTGCAGTAATGACTCTAAAGACAAAATTACTTGTACTAATTATTCCAAAAATATACAAACAGTTTTGGAACCTGGCCTGAATCTTGGTGTGACATGCTTGGCTGTAGTACGGTTTCTATAGGGTAGACTTTCTTGCTTTTCTTGAGATATTAGTAAAGTGTCACCCTCTCATTAACCCATGGATGCTTTGAAATCTGGTGATGCACCAATGTGCAGAATTCAGCCCTCCTTTCAGAAACACAAGTTCACGATTCCACATATTGCAAGGTGGGTGAATGTGGTGGATAACTGGAACTTAGGTGTGCTTGTACTCTTACTGGCTCCTGTGATTTCCTGAAAGTTGCTGATTTTAGTTATGCCAGCAGGAGGGGGCAAAATGGAAGAAGAAACTTGGGTGAATGCTGCGGTGAATGCCTTGATACTGTATGTCTATTGCTTGCACTTTGGGCTGTGTGTGGCTCCAGAAAGAAAGGGAGAAAATTAACTGATCCGTCTTTGGGCAGTGTGCCTGTTAATAAATACCATTGTTGTTCTTCATTCTTCCCTGAAGAATCCTCTGTCTTCGCTGCTCTTTCTGAATCAGCACTTTGACACTCTTGTATGAGGAAAAAAATTAGAAATGGTACTCTCAAGTCTCTGATGGGCCAGATCAATTTACTGTATTCTCTGTTTTGCATGCTCTCTCGCGCGCTGTCTCACACACACATTCACACGTATACATACGTACGTTCTCATTTCATTCGTGCTTTTTGGTTATTTTGAGTTGCTAAAAGAATTTACATTAAAGGATTAAATTCAAAGAGTCAGGAGTGGCCTTTCCTCAGTGAGCCATACTGTCTCAACTTGGCTCTGGTCTCTGAGTTTAATGCTAATCGAATGTCTTGACAGTAGAAGTACCACAGTTAGCTTCTGTCCCTGGTTTGGTAAGGAAAAATCTGCCAGGGTTTCCAATGGATGGAAAATTTCACTGACACTGTCCTCTTTTGTGTCATCATAACTTTGAGAGCTGGTCATTCAGGCTAATGAACCAAGTGGAAGTGTGATGTCACGAAGACCACATTTTCAGGTGTGCTGCAATGGAGTCAGACCAAATTAAATAACATACTAGAACGAGAGTCATACGGACTCGAAACGTTAACTGTATTCCTCTCCGCTGAGTTTTTCCAGGTATTTTTGTTTTTATTTCAGATTTCCAGCATCCGCAGTTTTTTGCTTTTAAATAACATACTATATTGACTGTGATCTCTTCAATTTAGGTGCTTGTTATAAATAGCCTTGCCTTTGTAGTTTCTCGAATATCAAGTGATTCATGAGTAATTCATTTCCTTAGTATTTTCATGTTTGGAACTGGCCAAGTGAGGTGACCAGGAAGAGTTGCAATAAATATCATCCTTTTTGTGTGTCTGTTCCCCCCCCCCCCCCCCCCCAGCACCGTTTGTCTGACAAGCGACACAGTTCAGCTAATCTACAATCCAGTCCAATGTTGCTCTGTGTTGCTGATGTACTGTGAGTAGCACAGGCAAGGCCATCATTTATTGCTCATCTCTAATTGTGCTTGAGAAGGTGCTGGTGAGACTCTTCCTTGAAGCGCTGCAGTCTATATGGCGTAACTACACCCACAGCGCTGTTAGAGAGGGAGTTCCAGGATTTTGACCCAGTGATAATCATTCCAAAGCAGGATGGCATGTGACTTGGAAGAGAACTTGAAGCTGCCCTTATTCTTCTCGGTGTAGAGGTTGCAGGTTTGACAGATGCTGTCGAAGGAGCCTTGGAGTTGCTGCAGTGCATTTTATAGATTTTGTTGATGGGGTACACTGCTGGCACTGTGTCGGTGATGGAGGGAGCAAATGTTTAAAGTGGTGGATGGGGTGCCAATCAGGTGTGCTGCTTTGTCCTGGACAGTGTCGACCTCGAGTGTTGTTAAAGCTGCAGTCGTCCAGGCAAGAGGCTGGATGCACCTGCTGACACCTTGCAGAATGTTGGACGGACTCTGAGGAGTCAGAAGCTGAGTTCCTCAAAACAGCATTCCAATCCTCTGACCAGCTCTTGTAGCTAGTCCATTTAATGGTGACTTCCCAGGATGGCGATGGTAAATTTGTTGAATGTTGAGGGGAAGGTGGTTAGACTCACTCATTTCATTGTCTGGCTCTGATGTAGTGCAAATGTTACTTGTTATTTATCAACCCAAGCCTGAATGTTATTTGCCATTTATCAACCCAAGCCCGAATGTTGTCAAGTCTTGCTGCGTGTGAACACAGACGCTTCATTATGTGAGAAATTGCAAATGGAACTGAACTCTGCAATCATCAGCAAACATTCCCACTTAGGACCTTATGATGAAGGCAACATCATTGATGAAGTATCTGAAGATGGTTGAGCCTAGGACACTGCCCTGAGGAACTCCTGCAACGATATCCTGGGGCTGAGATGATTGGCCTCCAACAACTGGGTATAACTCCAACCAGTGAAGAGTATTCCCCTAATTTCTGCTGACTTCAAATTTATGATGGCTCCTTGATGCCACACTTCATCAAATATCAAATGCTGTCTTGAGTCATGGGCAGTCATTGGCACCATACCTCACTTAGGCCGTGCCACTGGAATTCCTGTCCTAAACCTCTCCGTCTCTCAACTTCCCCTTCTTCTTTAAGACACCCCTTAAAACTTATCTATTTGTCCAAAGTTTTTGGTCATCTGTTCTAATATCTCATTATGTAGGTCGGTGAGGAATTTTGTTTTATAATGTTCCTGTGAATCATCTTGGGAAATTTTATTATGTTAAAATACAAATTGATGTTGTTGAATTCAGCTCATTAGTCCATGTTTGGACCAAGGCTGGCATAAGGCCTGGAGCCTAGTAGTCCTGACGGAACCCAAACTTAGCAACTTTAAATCTGTGTCCTCTGGTTCTCTTCTGCAAATGGAAAAAGTTTCTCTCTAGTCTGTCTAAATCCCTCATGATTTTGGACGCCTCTATCAAATCTCCTTCCAACCTTCTCAGCTCTAAGGAAAATGGCCGCAGCTTCTCCAATCTATCCAAATAACTCAAGTCTCCCATTCCTGGAGCCATTCCAGTAAATTTCTCCTGCACCCCCTCTAGAAGCCTTTACATGCTTCCTGTTGGTTCAACATTCCATTTGTTGCCGAACCAGTTTTGTAAAAATTCATCATAACTCCCTTGCTTTTGTACTTTGCACCTCTATTTATAAAGTCTGGAATTCTATATGCTTTTTTAGGGGGAGGTGATGGTGTAGTGGTATTGTCGCTGGGCTAGTAATCCAGAGACCCGGGGTAATGCTCTGGCGACCTGAGTTTGAATCCCGCCCCAGCAGATGGTGGAATTTGAATTCAATAAAAATCTGGAATTAAATGTCTAATGATGACCATGAAACCATTGTCAATTGTTGCAACAACCCATCTGGTTCACTAATGTCCTTTAGGGAAGGAAATCTGTCGTCCTTACCTGGCCTGGCCAACATGTAACTCCAGGCCCACAGCAATGTGGTTGACTCTTAAATGCCCTCTGAAATGGCCTAGCAAGCCACTCAGTTGTAACAAACCGCTACTGACAAAAAAGACCACCCAACAATGACCGGGGCAGCAGAAACGACAATGGCAATCTCAGCCCTGTTGACCCTGTAAAGTCCTCCTTCCTAACATCTGGGGGCTAGTGCCAAAATTGGGAGAGCTGTCTCACAGACAAGTCAAGCAACAGCCTGACATAGTCATCCTCACAGAATCATACCTTACAGTCAGGAGGGAGTTGCTCAGAGAGTCCTCAACATCAACTCTGGAGCCCATGAAGTCTCATGGCATCAGGTCAAACATGGGCAAGGAAACCTCCTGCTGATTACCACGTACCGCCCTCCCTCAGCTGATGAATCAGTGCTCCTCCATGTTGAACATCACTTGGAGGAAGCACTAAGGGTGGCAAGGGCGCAGAATGTACTTGGCTCGGTAGCACCACTACTGACCGAGCTGGCCGAGTCCTAAATGACATAGCTGCTAGGCGGGGTCTGCAGCAGGTGGTGAGGGAACCAACAAGAGGGAAAAACATACTTGACTTCATCCTCACCAACCTGCCTGCCGCAGATGCACCTGTCTGTGACAGTAGGAGTGACCACCGCACAGTCATTGTGGAGATGAAATCCTGCTTTCACATTGAGGATACCCTGCATCGTGTTTTGTGGCACTACCACAGTGCTAAATGGGATAGATTTCGAACAGATCTAGCAACTCAAGTCTGGGCATCCATGAGGCGCTGTGGGCCAACAGCAGCAGCAGAATTGTACTCGAACGCAATCTGTAACCTCATGGCCTGGCATATCCCTCACTACCATCACAATCAAACCAGGTGATCAACCTTGGTTCAATGAAGAGTGCAGGAGGGCATGCCAGGAGTAGCACAAGGCATACCAAAAAATTAGCTGTCAACCTGGTGAAGCTATGACACAGGACTACTTGTGTGCCAAACAGCGTAAGCAACAAGTGATAGACAGAGCTAAGCAATCCCACAACCAACAGATCAGGTCTAAGCTCTGCAGTCCTGCCACATCCAGTCATGAATGGTGGTGGACAATTAAACAACTCACTGGAGGAGGAGGCTCCACAAATATCCCCATCCTCAATGACGGAGGAGCCCAGAACATCAGTGCAAAAGATAAGGCTGAAGCATACGCAACAATCTTCAGCCAGAAGTGCCGAGTGGATGATCCATCTCTGCCTCCTCCAGAGGTCCCCAGCATCACAGATGCCAGTCCACTCTTCAGCCAATTCAATTCACTCCATGTGATATCAAGAAACGGCTGTAGGCACTGGATACTGCAAAGGTTAATATTCCGGCAATAGCACTGAAGATTTGTGCTCCAGAACTTGCCGCGGCCCTAGCCAAGCTGTCCCAGCACAGCTACAACACTGGCATCTACCCAGCTATGTGGAAAATTGCCCAGGTATGTCCTGTACACAAAAAGCAGGACAAATCCAACTTGGCCAATTACCGCCCCATCAGTCTACTCTCGATCATCAGTAAAGAAATGGATGGGGTCATCAACAATGCTATCAAGCGGCACTTGCTTAGCAATAACCTAATGATGCCCAGTTTTGGTTCTGCCAGGGCCATTCAGCTCCTGACCTCATTACAGCCTTGGTACAAAAGAACTGAACTCCCGAGGTGAGGTGAGAATGACTGGCCTTGACATCAAGGCAGCATTTGACCGAGTGTGGCATCAAGGAGCCCTAGCAAAACTGGAGTCAATGGGAATCAGGGGGAAGACTCTGCTGGTTGGAGTCATACCTAGCACAAAGGAAGATGGTTGTGATTATTGGAGGTCAGTCATCTCAGCTCTAGGACGTCACTGCAGGAGTTCCTCAGGGTAGTGTCCTAGGCCCAACCATCTTCAGCTACTTCATCAATGACCTTCCTTCCATAATAAGGTCAGAAGTGGGGATATTCGCTGATGATTGCACGATGTTCAGCACCACTTGCAACTCCTCAGATACTGAAGCAGTCCATGTCCGAATGCAGCAAGGCCTGGACAATATCCAAGCTTGGGCTGACAAGTGGCAAGTAATATTCGTGCAACACAAGTGTCAGGCAATGACCATCTCCAACAAGAGAGAATCCAACCATCGCCCCTTGATGTTCAGTGGCATTACCATCAGTGAATTCCCCCACTATCGACATCCTGGGGGTTACCATTGACCAGAAACTGAACTGGACTAGCCACAAAACTACTGTGGCTACAAGAACAGGTCAGAGGCTAGGAATCGTGTGACAAGTAACTCAACTCCTGACTCCCCAAAGCCGGTCCATCATCTACAAGGCACAAGTCAGGAGTGTGATGGAATACTCCCCACTTGCCTGGATGAGTGCAGCTCCCACAACACTGAAGAAGCTGGGCACCGTCCAGGAAAAAGCAGTCTGCTTGATTGGCACCACATCCACAAACATTCTCTCCCTCCACTACCGACACACAGTAGCAGCAGTGTGTACCATCTACAAGATGCACTGCAGGAATTCACCAAGGCTCCTTAGACAGCACTTTCCAAACCCACGACCACTACCACCGAGAAGGACAAGGGCAGCAGATAGATGGGAATGCCACCGCCTGGAAGTTCCCCTCCAAGTCACTCACCATCCTGACTTGGAAATATATCACCGTTCCTTCACTGTCGCTGGGTCTAAATCCTGGAACTCCCTTCCTAACAGCATCGTGGGTGTACCTACACCGTATGGACTGCAGCGGTTCAAGAAGGCAGCTCACCACCACCACCTCAAGGGCAACTAGGGATGGGCAATAAATGCTGGCCCAGCCAGCGAAGCCCACATCCCATCAATGAATTTTTTTTTAAAAACTGCTTTCTCAACCTACCCTACCACCTTCATTGACTTGTGCACATATACCCCCACATCTGTCTGTTCCTGTATATAATGCGCTGTATAGCCAAATCAGTTATTAATATATATCACAAAAAGCTGTGGTTCTAGCACCGACCCCTGGGGGACCCCACTGCTTATTCATCCAGTCTGAAAACAACTGTCCGCCACTACCCTCTGTTTCCTGTCACCCAATTTTGTATCCAAGGTCCGGTTGTCTCTTTTATTCCATGGGCTTCAACTTTGCTGACAAGCCTGTTATATGGTGTTTTATCAAACATTTTTTGGAAGTCCACATGCACCACATCAACCACATTGCTCTCATCAACCCCTTTTGCCTCAGCAAAAAACTCAAGCTGGTTAACTACTATTTGCATTCAATGAATCCTTGCTGACCTCCCTTAATCCACATTTGTCCCAGATTATCATTTCCAAAAGCCTTCCCAGGAACAAGGTTAAATTATAAAGTGTCTGTAGTTGCTGAATTTATCTTATTCCCTTTTTTGAACAAGGGCATAACCTTTCTAATTTTCCAATCCTCTGGCATTACTCTTGTAATTTAACGGGATTGGATGATTATGGCCAGTACCTCTGCAATTTCCAACCTTCCCCCAGCAACCTTGCATGCACCCCATCTGGACCTAGTGACTTATCTACTTTTAAGTACAGGTAGTCTCTCCAATATCTCATCAATTTTTAGCCCATGTGGTATCTCAACTACCTCCTTGAACTTTGACTTTGGCAGCATGTTCCTTGGAAAAGACAGATGTGAAGCGCTCATTTATTATCTCAGCAATGCCTCCATGCGAAGGTCTTTTTGGCTCCTAATTAACTCACTCTCCTCTTACTAATCATCTCCTACCCGTATGCCCATTAATAGTTCTGTATCCCATGCACCCAGCTGTTCCTTGATGTCACATGGAACTGCATGAAAACTGGCTTCTTTAATGGTGGGCATCTCAGGTGGAGATAGATCATCCACTTGATACTTGTGACTGATGATAGTTGTGAACCTTTCAGTCTTGTCTACTGCATTCAAGTGCTGTACTCTAAACCCACCTGCCCCCACCCCCCGCCACATCCTCATTGATTGCAATGAGCTTCCTCCTCAGATTACTTGGTTAATTGTCCTCCACCATTCATGTCTGGATGTGGTATGGTTGCAGACTTTGATCTGATGATTGTGGAATCACTTAGCTCTTGTGCATAGCATGCTGCTTCTGCTGTTTAGCATCCATATTGTCCTGTGTTGTAGCTTCATCTGGTTGGCACCTCATTTTTCAGTGTGCCTGGTGTAACTTCTGACATGATCTTCTGCAACCCCTGCATTAAACCAGGGTTGATTTACTGGCTTGATGGTAATGGTAGAGTGAGGGATATGCTGGGCCATGAGATTACAGATTGTGGTTGAATACAGTTCTACTATTGATAGTCCACAGTACCTCATGGGTGTCCAGATTTGAGCTTTTAGGTCTATAGTTGGGTTAAAATCCAAAAGGACTGCCATTAGAGTGCAGGCAGATATAAAGTGAAATTTCAATTTCACTCCACACAAGCTTTGGTTCATCACTCCATGAGAGGCAGTAATAGTTAGCTCAGTGAAATTTGGGATTTTTTGATAGTATTTTGGTACTTGGTATTTGGCACTTTTTGGAAACTCCCAGTATTTTCCCCCCTCGTCCCCTGAAGCAATTGACTGGCTGGGTTGCAGAATCGTAGGCACCAATAGTCCTTAATCTCTTACTCCAAGTTGCTATTGTATGCAGACCCAGACACTGAATGTCAGTGAACTGATTCATCATGAGCGACAGCACAACAAAACTTGTCCTCGCCTGATTTAGGCAAAGCACTCTCACAGGGCAACAATCAGAAGTGGTGACCTTGGCTATTCCATGATTTTCCATTCTAGGCTCTACCACTAAATTGTAGCACTTCAGTTGGTGCATCCTGAATGAGATCAGCTATCACGGTCCAGTGATATCCAGCATGATCTTATTTTTTTTAACAGCCCAGGGGGTCTAGTATTTAGGTTGAAGAGTTGTTGGGTGAGATTGGATAAGCAATGGAACTGCTCTCAGGCTCTCATTTGGTCTGTTTTCTAATCGAAATGGAAAGCAATGTGACAACCAAACAGTCGGGATTGTTTGAGGACAAGATGCGGAGAAACAGCAGGAGACTGTGCAGGGCTTCTCATGCCATCACAGCATTTGTGATAAATGGTAAAATGAACAGAAGAACTGGAAATGCATAGCATCAGTGAAGAGCAAAGACAAAGTGTGATGTTTTGACTGTGTAACCTTGAACAGTACACAGCTGTCAGAACATGCCTTTGTCTTTATCGATACTGACTGACCTGTTATGTATTTCCAGCTTTCTTGTTTTTACAGCTTTCTTGTTTTTACATAAGATGATAACATCAGTAGTCTACCAGGTTTCACATTCTGGCTCAATTCTCTTTGCAAATTGCTCTGTCTTGTGCTTCCCTTTCCAGTTCTCCTCATGATCTCCCATTCTTCAGGGAGTCTGGAAGCCTCGTTCTTTTTCTCTATCATTTTCTTCCAGAAAATCTAAGATATATGGTCCTCATCTAGCCAACTTGGTGGGGTAACCTCTACTGGCATTCAAATATAGCACTGTCCAGCTGAGCTACCCATAGCAGAAATCCCATGTTTACTGTGTTAAGTGCATTCTGCCCCACAAGCCTACTATACTTACCTCTCAAGTCAATCTGAGCATTATATTTTTTAATCTGAGGACCAGCAATTGAAGGACTATTTGAATGAAATCCATTATCACAGTTCCTGTCCGAGCACAAATCCAGAAAGGCCTGATGAGTGAGCAACTCTAGTTTTTGAAAGTTACTTTGCTGATCCTGGTTTAATATTCAACTGGCTGCACTGAAGAAAACAGGTTTCCTGACATCTTGTTTCAGTGATAGCTGTATGCGGTTTTTTTGGCAGCCCTTTCAGTTTGCCCACAATCAACATGCAGTGTGCATGCAACACACTGGACGAGTTACATAAGCTTTTGGTGCTGCTGGGCTGCTGCCATGGATGGAATATGCTTGAAAAATCAGGCAGCAAGTAACAATCTACTAGCCTCATTCTTCAAGGATATTTGGGACAGCACAGCTGTTTTAGTCTGTTACCAATGTACTGGCACCACAATAAAGGACTGATTGCAAAATGCCTATGCAGCCCCACAAGTTTGCAGAAAGTAATTGATTCCTGTTTGTGGAAATTTGGATGCAAGCAGAAGATTACGCAAGTGGCTATCAGTGTGAATGCCTGTGGCATGTTAGTTTACTGAAACTATGTAGCACAAGTTTTCATTTATAGTGACCGAGGATCAAACTGAGGCATAATTTTGGGATGAATGACCTTGAGCCATTCTTTGGCCACCATTTTTATCTTCCATATACCACGTAGATTCCTTAACAATGGCACCTTACCCAGCATGGGGAATCAAACCATTGATGGTGTGCAGCACATTGGTACTGCATTTGTAGCATATCATCCTTAATTCGCCAACTCCTTCACTCCATTAGGTAGAAGCCTCGGAAGCAATTATCTCCTTGGAGCAGACGTTCTCAGGAAGACACTTGATCCTCATGCATCACTTTGCACAGCAACAAAAGCTGGGCATCATTTAGACAGAGGATCCTCCATGACGTCCTGTTCCATTAAGCAATATGTCGACTCATATGCAGTGGTTCAAGAAGGCAACTCACCACCACCTTCTCAAGGGCAACTAGGGATGGGCAATAAATGCTGGCCTAGCCAACAAAGCCCACATCCCGTGAATGAATTAAAAAAAAAAATTTCCCCAAACCAAATATTAAAATTTGCATGAAAGCTAGTTGTCTCCTCCTCAAATTCCTTTCATTCTGAACCCTTTTACTAATGATAATGGAAAATCTTCCACATGCTTACTTTCAAAAACCAAAATGGTGTTTAAAATCTCAAGCAGATAAAATTTTAACCTTTGATCAGCTCAGCTAATTTGAATTGCTTACCACAAAGATCTTTGACAAGCACTTCTGTTGTATTCAGCCTGTATATAAAGTTTCATTGAAATATTCTTCGTGTGTCTGTCTTTTCCCTCCTCTCCCTCCCCCTCCCCACCACCAAGACTCTTTCTTTCCATAGTTATCATTTCAGCATTGAACAACCCCTTTGTAATATAGGACACTAATTACAGATTTTTTTGATGCTGCTTTCTCTGGAGAAACAGCAGGCTAATTATCGGTCCCTCTCACTAAGAACGTTGCTTTTGTAAAGCTTCGAGTATCTGGAGTCTTTTGGAGACATCTGCTTGCAATGCTTAAGTTGAAAAGCCTTATGAATTCAGCGAGTCTGTTTCTGCACCATGTGTAATTAGAATTTGAAAACTTGCCACAGAAGCAACGAGCCAAGAGATATTTCTACACAACGCAAGATTCCTCCTTGTGAACAGGTTCTGGGATCCTATTCAGATGCTTATTTATATTGTAGCAATCGGGCCTGAAGATATGCACTTTTCTTTATGTTCAATTTTACTTTCCAGCTGGTCTTCATATACATAGGAATATTGACTGAAAGTGTTGGTACCCTTACTGTCTTACTGTACCCCACTCGATGTTAATACTAAAACAGCTACGTTGAGTTTAAAGCTACTCTTTTCCTTTCAAACACAGTAATGTTTTGGGGCCATGAAAGTTGTAAAATGCGCCTACTCTGATACTCATTCTTTCTTCCTTGCCCAGTTTGAATCTTTTGAATCTAAAGATCAGTCTTTTTTGATGATCTCATTTACAATTTTCCCCATTTAACCAGGAGCAACAGTGTACTGCTGTGGAGAGATCATCAGCAGCCTACTCCTGTACTCTGCTTAAAGTTGAGGGGATGGCAGTTCCATTGGGAGGTGCTTCCCTTGCTATGATGCCAGTTACTTTGGATCTGCAGCCCTTGTTTTGAGAGAAGTCCTCCTTTTTAAGCATTACCCAATATGTGTTCAATTAGTTTGAAGGTGTGCATTTTGATATCAAAGAATAAATTGAAGGCTTGTGATCTCCTTAGTTTTCATCAGACTGGCAGGTTTAGATCTAGACTCTATCTAAAGACTCTGGGGAGAGCCTTTCCTCTGGGTGCCAGATGTTGTGATATTGTGCCATGTCATCTGGGGTTCCTTTACTGTGTAGCAGTATGTTTTGAATGCGCCATTCAAGTCCTGGAATTTACCATGAGCCCAAGTAAGATCTGTCTGTGTACAGAATATGTGCACATCCAGACTTAGATAGTCATACAACCATAAAAATTTCAGCACAGGAGGAGGCGATTAGCCCATTGTGTTGCTGCCAGTACGTATTTTCATAAAATATGTTATACTGTTCAAAATTGGGATGGAAAATCATTTCTAACGTGAACATCAGTTAATCTGTTTCTCGTGACACATTCTGTGTGAATGTAAACCTCTGTATGCATTTTATTTAAACAGTTTCTAACCTTTACATGGTGGTTCAGACTAAGTGATTTTTCTGAAGTGAAACTACTTTATCTGTACTGCTGCAACCAGGTGGGCTATGTACCTGAAGGAAATTGTATCCCCTCTACAGCAAATCATTTCTATCTAAAAAGCAGCAGCGACTGTCATGCAGATTTTCTCATCCCAAGGCAGTGCTTGACTGAATGTTTCTCCCTCCAGCACTCAAAGCATTCATTTTCATTATTTTTGAATACTTTTATCTATTATTTTTTTCCCAATATGTATTTTTTAATCAGGTAATAGGAAGATGGTCTGTGCTGCCTAAATGCTTGTAGCATTTGAGTTTCAGATCAAGCCCATGAATTAATTAATAGGTTATGTTCTGAATTTGCTTAGCTTCAGTTAGCAGGCTGAGCAATAGATGTTGTTAAAGTGCACTGCTGCAACTCCTAACTGGAATGAGAGGGGGACATTGCCGTTAAAATCTATTTTGCATATTGTGATTTAATGTCAGCTTTCACTGTGGTAATGAACTTGTGTAAATGCCTGCCTGAAATAATCCTGTACTTGGCAAATGCGCATAATGTCATTAGATAGTGAAAGTTTCACAAAGGGTCCCCCACCCCCCACAACCACCATCTTGGAGCTTGTTAGCCAGGGATTTTTACAGTTAAATGGACTCTGGTTGAGTAGAGAAGAGCTTTGCTACATCTCTAAGCGCTCAGTGTGTGTGTGTGTGTGTAAAACCCTTGACCTTCTGAGTTGCAAAGAGCAGCCTTCTCCTCATGAGATCCATGGGAGCAATGACCCAGTCCCAGCCTGCTGTCAAACCACATTCAAAGGGTTCAAAGAGCTCATCAAAGCTCAGGCGCTGCTGGTTTAATGGTTTGAAGTGCAAATTTTTTTACGTTGTATTCAGGCTAACAGCCATGTTGCTGTAGCTGAGTCTCTCTGATTGAATGCTAACTATGTCTGGCAATTATTCGACAGGAGTACCAAAACATTGGAGCCCTACACCAGTTGGCTATGTTGCCAAACGATTTACATGCTGCTTTCATTCTATGTTTGTGCATTACAGTGGGGGAGAATGAGGAGATGTAGGAGGTGGGGGTTGCAGCAAGAAAGCAATATCTTGTTCACTCACTTATTGCCTCCTTTTTTTCTCTTGATCATTCGTTCTCTTTCTCATTTTATTTATTTTTTTAGCCTGTGCATTGCCATGTTAGGGATTGCCAAAGTTCAGAGATGGACTCCTCTTCGACATGTACCGGAGATATTAATCTTGCATTTCTATCTGCTGGACAAAATGGTGGGAAGGAGTAATAGTTGGAATCATTCCCTGTACTCCTGAGGCAGTTACAGATTAAAATTGTAAGGCAGTTAATAGAAAAAATAAATACTTGCATTTTAAGGACATAGGAACACAGCCATTTAACCCCGCAAACCTGTTCCACTATTCAATTAGATCATGGTTGATCTGTGGCTTAACTCCATTTACTTTCCTTTGCCCCACATCCCTTAATACTTTTAACAAATTATCAGTCTCATTTACCATTAACAATTGGTCTAACTGCAGAAAAGAGTCCCAAACTTCTAGCACCCTTCATGTGTAGAAGTGTTTCCTAATTTTACTCCCGAACGGTCTGGCCCTAATTTTTAGATAGGCGGCACTGTAGGCAATCTTTGTGTCATTGGCAACTTCGGATACGTGGTTTTCCATCCCATCATCCAAGTCATTAATAGATGACTAAGTAAGTCCCCAACACAGACCCTTGCGGGACACCAGTAGTCACATCCTGCCAATTAAAGTACCTGCCCATTGTCCCATAGAAACACAGAAAATAGGAGCAGGAGTAGGCCATTCGGCCCTTCAAGCCTGCTCCGCCATTCATTATGATCATGGCTGATCATCCAACTCAATAGCCTGCTCCCGCTTTCTCCCCATATCCTTTGATCCCTTTCTCCCCTAGAGCTTTATCTAATTCCTTCTTGAAAACATACAATGTTTTGGCCTCGACTACTTTCTGTGGTAGCGAATTCCACGGGCTCACCACGCTCTGGGTGAAGAAATTTCTCCTCAACTCAGTCCAAAATGGGCTACCCTGTATCCTCAGACTGTGACCCCTGGTTCTGGACTCCCACCATCGGGAACATTCTTCCTGCATCTACCCCGTCTAGTCCTGTTAGAATTTTATAGGTTTCTTTGAGATCCCCTCTCATTCTTCTGAACTCCAACGAATATAATCCTAACCGACTCAATCTCCCCTCATATGTCAGTCCTGCCATCCCAGGAACCAATCTGATAAACCTTCGCTGCACTCCCTCTATGGCTCTTTCTTTCCTGTCTGCCAACCAGTTTTCTATCCATTTCAATACACTACCCCCAATCCCATGCACTTTTATTTTACACACTAATCTCTTACGTGGGACTTTGTCGAAGGCCTTCTGAAAGATCAAATAAACCACATCCACTGGCTCCCCCTCATCAACTCTACCAGTTACATTCTCTCAAAATTCCAGTCGATTTGTCAAGCATGATTTCCTTTTCGTAAAGCCATGCTGACTCTGTCCGATTCTGCCACTGTTTTCCAAGTGCTCAGCTATTAAATCTTTTATAATGGACTGTAGAATTTTCCCCACTACCGACGTCAGGCTGACTGGTCTATAATTCCCTGTTTTCTCTCTACCTCCCTTTTTAAATAGTGGGGTGACATTAGGTACCCTCCAATCTGTAGGACCTGTTCCAGAGTCTTTAGAATCTCGGAAGATGACCACCAATGCATCCACTATTTCTAGGGCCACTTCCTTAAGCACTCTGGGATGTAGATTATCAGGCCCTGGGTATTTATCGGCCATCAATTTCTCCAACACCATTTCCCTACTAATACTGATTTCTTTCAGTTCCTCCCTCTCACTAAATCCAGTGTTCCCCAACATTTCTGGTACGTTATTTGTGTCCTCCTTTGTGAAGACAGAACCAAAGTATGTATTTAGTTGGTCAGCCACTTCTTTGTTCCCCATTATAAATTCCCCTGTTTCAGACTGTAAGGCACCTATATTTGTCTTCACCACTCTTTTTCTCTTCACATACCCATAGAAATTTTTAGTCAGTTTTTATGTTCCCCACAAGCTTACTCTTGTACTCTATTTTCCCCTTCTTAATCAATCCCTTGGTCCTCCTTTGCTGAATTCTAAAGTGCTCCCAATCCTCAGGTCTGTTGTTTTTCTGGCCAATTTGTATGCCTCTTCCTTGGATCTAATACTATCTCTAATTTCTCTTGTAAGCCATGGTTTGGCCGCCTTTCATATTTTACTTTTACGCCAGACAGGAATAAACATATTTGTTGCAGTTCACCCATGCGCTCTTTGAACTTTTGCCATTGCCTCTCCACCATCATCCCTTTAAGTAACGTTTCCAATCCATCATAGCCAACTCGCGTCTCATACCATCGTAGTTTCCTTTATTAAGATTCAGGACCCTAGTCTCAGAATCAACTACGTCACTATCCATCTTGATGAAGATGAAGAGTCCCTACTCTCTGTCTCCTGCTGTTCAGCCAAATTCCTAACAAGGTCAATAATTTCTTTTCAATTCCATGGTCTCTAACTTTGGCTGTTATGATGGACTGATTTATATAGCACCTTTCACTATCTCAGGGCTTCCCACAGTGCTTTACAGCCAATTAAGTACTTTATTTTGAAGAGTAGTCATTGGTGTAATGTCGGTAACCCAGTAGCCAATCCTGCACAAGGCAAGGACCCACAAACAACAATGAAATCTAGGTGTTGGTCGAGGGATAAACATTGGTCAGGACATCAGGAGAACTCCTGTGCTAATACAGGATGTCTACGCTTAAGGTTGTCCTGCGCAATGTTGTTTTGCATCAATTTCGCTGTCCACTTAAAACCCTGCATATGCATTACATTGCTGCTGTTTTGCGTTAACGTAGCATACACCTGGACGTTCCTGCGTAACTCCTACATTGAGCCTGCAAGAGCCGGGACTCTGGTAAGGTGGGGAGCAAACAGTCTTGTGGGGGCTTATGAGCCTAAGATAAGCAACGTTATGTGAAACAGTCTCTTCCAGGAACCAATTAATAAGGTTAAACAAGGACTTTCCCACAGTGCCAAGGCATTTTTTTAAGTCCACTCGAGAGGACAGATGGGACCTCGATATAATGATTTTCCCAAAAGGAGACACCTCCAACAGGTGCGGCACTGAGGGAGTGCTGCATTGAATCACAGAATTGTTACAGCACAGAAGGAAGTCACTCGGTCCATCGTGTCTGCACAGGCTCCCTGAATGACCAATTTACCTACTGCCATTCCCCACCTTCTCTCCATAACACTGCGCATTCTTCCTTTTCAGATGACAATCTAACTTCCTTTTGAATGCCTCAATGGAACTTGCCTCCACCACGCTCTCAGGCATTGCATTCCAGGCCTTAGTGCGAGCTTGGATAATGCAGTCAAGCCAGGTTGTATAAATTGAAAATGCCTTGCAGAGGTGGATTCACCTTCCAGTTTTTATTGCTCACACTGATATGTCATTTTGCATTGAACTTCCACATTATCTAGAAATGAAATAGTAGCGATGGAATTACTACAAGTACATCTTGGGTAAATGTTCAAATAAAATGATCAGAGGAATAGGATTTAGCAATATCATTGTGCTCTCCATAAAGGTGCTTTGCAAGCCTCTTATTCAAGGGAGGATGTAGAAAAAGGGATGGGAGTTGCTGGTCATGGTGAAATGTATCTTTTACTGCAGATGGTCAAGAGAAAAATGACAGTGCGCTTCATCTTCAAAGAGGTTTGTTGTTGCAAAGACCTTTGCAAGACGATTGTCTTTTGAAATAATAGAACAGCTTAGAATGCCCCTGCATCAGGCAAATAACAGGTGATGTAGTTTAGCATAATTTTTGCTGTTTCAAGAAAACCAACCTTTGTCCCTGTCCTGGTTAGGTACTAACCAGAGCATGTAAAACTCTTCCTTCCCCCTTTAGGATCACATGGAAGTCCCTCTGTAATCTATTCTGATGTTGTCATTTCAAAAGACAGTGGTCTTGAAAAGGACCTTGCCAAACAGCTTTGTGAAGATGAAAGGTGCTGTGCTATTTTTCTACTACTAGTAGTAGAAGTACCTACTACTTCTGCAGGTAGTAAACTGATGCATTTCAACATGACCAGCATCTCTCACCCCTTATTCTACAGTAAGAAGGTTACCAAGCATCTTCTGAAAGCTTCTGTGCTTTCCCATGTTGAAGGAGAAATGAAGGCCTGATTCTGCCCCTTTTTTAAAACTGAAGAGAGCTGTTTCCATATCCCACAACATCCCTTACTACGAAGGTGATGCTTTATTCTGAAATACAACCACGGGCAATTAATGGGGAGAGCAACAGACTTAACATTTCGGTTTAATGACCTTGCTTCAGAGCTCTGGTGAAAGGCCGTAATTGTTGGGAGAATCGTCCCAGATTTGCACTAAGTGGTGTAGTTGGCATGAAAAAAGACGTTTTACTTGCCAGCCGCAATGGCCAGATTTTCGCGCCGTACCATCCCCTTCCTGCCTCATAAATTATGCAGTCATGGGAAACACACCGGATTGTTGATGGCCGGCCTCCAATTTGCCCACCACGCTGTTACATCGGCACTTCCTCACTCTGGGCACCAAATTTAAACTGCAGCTGCGTGTACGCTTCTCAATGCTTGCAGCCCAGGACTGTTCCAGTGAAGACATGGTACCAAAAGCCAAGAAGAGTGCAACCCTCCGATTCAGTGACACATCCCTGTGCCGTGGAGCCCGCCGCGATGTCCTCTACCCTTGCTCTATCTGCAGGATGCATCAGTTTCACCACTCCGGCTTGGGAGGCGGTGGCAGAGGTGGTCAGTGCCAACACTGCACACAAGAGGTCGGCCATCCAGTACAGAAAAAGAATGAATGATCTCATCCGTGCCATCAGGGTAAGTCAACCATCTCATCGCACTCAACTCTCCCACTCACAAGCACATCACACATTCACTAGCATGTCACTCACTGTCAGTTCAAGGGACATCACCACTTACTTCTCTTACACACACCCTGGCCTCAGCTCCTCTGGAGACTGCCACCTCAACCCGTCCATGGCTCCCAATCAGCACACAAGCACGCCTGGCATCCTCCTCATTTATCCTGGCATGTGCCTTGCTCACACACTCCATCTGTCTTTATGCAGGACTAGATCACGCACAATCAACGGGAGAGATCGCAGACTGGGGGTGGAGTGCCACACATCAAGGTCCTCACTGCATTCGAGAGTCGCGTGTGGAGCTGGCCAGAGAGGGCGTAGACTGTTCCTGCAGCGACGGTGAGGCGGGCGGCAAGCATTCACGTGAGGATCCTGCACCACGTCATCCCTCTCTCAACACTACTCTTGAGTCCACTTCTGTGTTCAATGCAGCTGCCAAGCACTAACAATCTCCACTTTCACTCCTGGGCACATCATCCTTCGATGACCTCCATCACCGTCATCCCCTTCGATGCCCTCATCGGAGGAGGTGTGCAGCTCTTCCATTTCCTCTTTAGCAAAGTCCTTCTCCCGTTGCAGCGCCAGGTTGTGTAGTGTGCAGCAAACTATTATGATGCATGGCACCTTCTGGGAATTGTATTGCAGTGCTCCACCAGACCTGTTGAGGCACAGGAACCTTGTTTGCAAAATGCCTATCGTTTGCTTCACAAGTCTGGGTTGCGGCATGAGCCTGATTATACTGTTGTTCAGCTGCAGCCTGAGGCCATCGCACGGGTATCATCAGCCATGTCCTCCGAGGGTAGCCCTTGTCCCCAAGGAGCCAACCCTGCAGACTCTATGGACCCTGGAAGATGTCAGAGATCTGAGACCTGCTAAGGATGTAGGAGTCCTGGATGCTCCCTGGGAATCGTGCGCAGGCAGGATGCATTTGTGGTGGTCGCGGACCAGCTGAACATCAGCAAGTGGAAGTTCTTGCAGTTGACATAGTTGACTGTTTGTCGCCACATGAGCACCACATGAGTGCAGTCGATGGCACCATGCTCCTGTGGAAAACCTGAGATCTGTGCAAATTCCAGCACTCTTGCTTCCTGGCTTTCCTGATCCTGGCAAAATACACAAAATTCTGTGCCTTCGTGTATATGGCATCCGTAACCTCCTAGATGCACTTGTGCATGAAAGCTTGCGAGATCCTGGAAGGAGCCACTGGCGTAAAAATTGAGCTTCACGGTCACTTTCACGGCCACTGGCAATGGATGCCCTCCATGTCCCTGTGGTGCCAAATCCTGCAGCAGGTGGCAGATGTGACTGACCAGTTGCCTAGACATGCACAGTCTTCAGTGACACTGGTTCTCAGTCATCTGCAGGAATGACAGGCATCATCTATAGACCCTGGTCTAGTGAAGCGCCTACGAGTGACGACTCTGTGGATCTTCTGCGTGCGCAGCAGGCCCTGCCTCTCCTTCATCTTGTAGGTGATGGTGCTTCCTTTCCTGAGCCTGGCACCTCTGCCGCACTCTTCTTTTTCTCTGCTCCCTGTAAGCCCTGAGGAATACTGCTAAATCACCAGGCTCCATGATCCTCATGTTCTGCTCCTGCAGGGATTAAAGAGAGAGATGCATGGGTTAGCATATGTGTCCTAAGGAGCTCTCTTGGTTAAGTCTGAAGGCCCCTTCACGCACGCCGGAGAGTGCCGGCCACCACTTGGATGGCCAGTGTGTAGTGCGCTTCGTGGCTGTCTGAAACCCTGCCCATCTCTGCCTCACTCGACTTGACGATTGGCAGCAGCTTTGGCCACTGGACTGCATGCTGTGATCTCAGCTCAGGCACAGGCATTCTCCTAACCTGCAGTGCAAGGCTGCACTGTTAGCTTGAATCATGAGGGTTACTGGTCAAAAGCTGAATAAAGACAATGCAAGGAGGTCTGGTTGCCTCCTCCAGTGACTGCACCATGGCTACCTTTCACAAGGGCATTCTACAACTTGCCCAGTCGTCCAATTGTTCTGTCCCCTAAAATGCACATTAATTTGCAGTCTGCGCCCGAGGGGTGAAATGTTCTGGAGCATTTGGTGGCACATTTATGCTTTTGCATTGCTTGAGTGGGCAGAACAGCTTCAGAGGCCCGACTCTAGGCATGTCATTGGAGCTGCTGCTCAACAGCCTCAGCTGTGGAAGAATGCTCACTTTTTGACAAGCGTTTTCCTTTACCCTCCCGCTCACCCGTCCCCCCCGTCGTCCCTCACCAAATCACAACCGCCAGCATATGATCGTGCACTTCCTTCGGTCTGTGCTGCCTTGCCCCCTTCCCCGCGCCCCCCAGCCCCAGCCCCACCCACACCGGAGCCCCTGCTCTGGCACTGCACTGAAAGCCAGCCGGGAAAAAGTGACTTGCCTGTACCCCGCCCACCCACACCAGGGGGTGCACAGTGCCTCTTGATGTCCAATGGGCGATTCTCACAAGCGTTGCGCAAGGTTGTGTGCACTCACCACTGAGTTCCCCTCGAAGTTCAACTTGCCCGGTGCACACCTTTTAAAGACAGTCATGAATCACGCTGTTCTAAAGTCACGCTGACAGGGGCGGTGAATTTGATGTGGGGGGATAATTCCGGAGGCCACATTAATGAGATGCAAGTGCATTAAATTAAGTTCCCAACGTTGGACCGCCGTTGACTGGCAGAGCAGACATGAAGGTGTAAAACCGATTTATAGCCTTCTCGCCATATTGTCCGCTCACGCGTGCCATGACACCTGCCGCCAATGGGAGTGGACGATTCTGGCCATTAACTCTGTTTCACACTCCACAGCTGCTACCTGACCTGAGTATTTCTAGAATTTTCTGTTTTTATTTCAGATTTCCAGCATCTTTGCCCTTGTATGAGGTGCTAGTAGCCATCTTCAACATTGTTTCAAGCAGAGCTTCAGCTCATGCAAAGTAGACAGTGATTGTCAGGAATAATTTTAATTGTGGTGGTAGGGGAGGAAGATCCTTTGGGAATTCTGATTTGCTGTGTGTGCACTTTTTTCAGTAGAGGCTCTTGGACAGCAATCTGTAATGACTTTTTATCATCCCTAGCCTAGTGGTGCTGAAACGACTTACGCTCCACTCTCCTTGGCTGAGCTCTGTTCTACGTTAGCACAGGAACTAGGCCCATTTCTGCTCTGCACTGTGTGGTTCTATTCACTGATTTCAATCCTAGTTTATCATCTTGCTGTGTTCAGTGTTGGTCTGTTCTGCTCCTGTTAATAGTTAACTGTTTGAAGAGTTAGCAGTGAGCACTTGGAGAAGGGAGAATACACAGTACCATTACTGTAACATGGACTGTGAGGTTCATTCCACCTGAAACTGTTCCCAATTTGGGCTTTGTAGAAAATACACCTAGTTTTACTGACTGATATTGCTAATTCCCACATGCAGGAGAAAATCCCACACCAAGTGCCAAATGCTGCCCTGAGAAGCCCCACAAATCTCTCGATGTACTTGGGAGGTTTGTGCAGCATTGTGGTTGGTTTGTCCAACAGCTATGCAGGCAGACCTTTTTTTCCCCTTGCATAGCTACTGAACTATGAAGCCTGGAGTTTTGGGGTCAGGAACATCACAGGTGATTCACAATAGCTGGTAGCTACAAAATTAGCAGGTTAAAACACTTATTGCAGCCACAGCAAATGACGGCTGAACCATGACTTTGTTGTTTTTTTAATATTTCTCTGCTACATTACCTTAATTGTCAATAATTCCATATCATTTCATTCCCATTCTAAACTACTTGGATATTCAATATCATGTAGTTTTGGGAATCCATTGGAACTCCTGTCAATTCATTTTTTTTTTTGAAAAATATACTTTATTCATAAAATATCTGAAAGAACATTATGAAACATTTCAACATGGCCATCACAAGAAGTGCAATTATATTCAAGTTTTCCACATAGATCATGAGGTGCTTCAATACAATCAATGAACATTATAGACATTTCAACAAAGTCATTACAGACAGTCAGACAGTGGTATTGAAGTTATCTACATAGATCATGTTGCATCCTGAGAAGCTTCAATACAATTGTGATACATGTAGTATTCGCTGCATACATTCAATGTGAGTCATACAGCCCGAGGGGCCAATACAATTCCCAGCCCTTCAGTGCACTATGGCTGAATGGTCTTAGACAGTGACCTTTCCCCATTGCGCCTTTGTGGCAACTGCCCCAAGCTTTAGTGCGTCCCTCAGCACGTGGTCCTGGACCTTGGAATGTGCCAGTCTGCAACACTCGGGGACAACTCTTTGCGCTGGAAGACCAACAAGTTTCGGGCAAACCAGAGCGCGTCTTTCACCGAGTTGATGATCCTCCAGTTGCAGTTGATGTTTGTCTCAGTGTGCGTCCCTGGGAACAGCCCGTAGAGCACAGAGTCCTGTGTCACAGAACTGCTCGGGATGAACCTCAACAAAAACCAGTGCATCTTTCTCCAGACCTTCTTTGCAAAGACATATTCCACAAAGAGGTGAACAAGGGTCTCATCCCTACCACACCACCTCAAGGGCAATGTGCAGAGAGGGTGAGACTCCTGGCGTGTAGGAAAGTTCTGACTGGGAGGGCCTTTCTCACCACCAGCCAAGCTACATCTTGGTGCTTGTTGGAAAATTCTGGCGATGAGGCATTCTGCCTAGTGATTTTGACAGTCTGCTTGGGGAGCCATCCGACAGGATCTTCATCTCCTTTTCCCTCAGGGCTTCTAGGGCGATAAGTAATGACCGCTGCCTGATGGACTTGTGGTCAAAGGCGTTTCTCTGCATAAATTTTTCCACAAGGGACAGGTGGTACGGCACGGTCCAACTACTTGGAGCGTTCCGCGGCAGCACGACCAGACCTATCCTTTGCAACACCGGGGACAGGTAGAACCTCAGCACGGAGTGACACTTGGTGTTTGTGTACCAAGGGTCTCTTGATGCAGCCACACAGAAAAGTGGCCATCAGGATGAAGGCGATGTTGGGCACGTTTTTTCTCCTTTTATCTAGAGGCTTGTACATCGTATCCCTGCGAACACGATCCATTTTCGGCCTCCAGATAAAGCGAAAGATGGCTCAGGTGATCACCACCGCGCAGGAGTGAGGAATGAGCTAGACCTACGCCAGGTACAGCAACACAGAGTGCCTCACACCTGATGACCAGAGACCCACAATGGACAGGAAGCGTCACTCTCACATGCCCACTTTCCTTTTCACCATAGCCAGTTGCCCTTCCAATTTCTAACACATGCCCTGGTCCCTCCAAATCATATTCCCAGCACCTTCAGGCAGTCTGACCCATCAATCCAATTGGCATACCAAGCTTTATGGAGTGAACCTGATGAATAAACATTGACTTTGATCAGCTTTTGTCATGTGCCCACTGTGGACCCCTGTGATAGTGCACCTAGACCTGATTGAATTTGGGACGTGGTTCAGATCAAAATGACCAACCATTCCGATTTTATTTCCCTTCAGAAGGCAATTCTGTCTGCAAAATATTCAGCATTTTGATCTCTGATTTTATAGATTCAAACCTGACCTGGAATTGTTTCAACTGGAGTTTCTTAACCTTATTTGGGTCATTGGCTCAATCATGGGTCAGGAGGTTCAAAGCATACTGACCACACTCCTGCTGGGCCTAAATAAGTCACTGTTTCTTTCAAGCTGTGTCAGTAGGAAGTGGTTTGGATTTTTATCCATTACAAACAAGGTTTGTCTTCCAAAGGCGCTTTTAATGTGCCCTAGTTTTGCACAAGCTCCAGACTTGCCTGCCAACTTTCAAAAAATACGTTCCTGTACATATTTCTTTTAAAATTGGCAGGAAAGGCTGATGGGATGGAAAAATGCTCACTAAAGCCCAGGGACGCTCCTCTCTTGCTCTACAGTAATATCATTGTCAGCCATCCCTCTTTGTGGTGTGTAACGGCAGTAGGGGTGGTTTCGTTAGAGTTTTATTTCAATCTTCTTTCCTGAAAAGTTTCAATCCTGAAAGCTTGACTGAGCAAGCCGTAGGTCAGTTGCCATCAGTAGGAATGTTTTAATTTATTTCACCCTTCCCTGCTTAATCTGATGGCAGCATGTGCTAAGCTGAAGCTTATTTGTTGTTTTTGTTTTTGATGCTCTTTAGATGCAAGTATTTTTTTTTAAATACCATCTCCTACAGTAAAATATATCACTGGGTTGAGATGAGAGTGGACTGGGTGGTGGAGGATTCAGGAGCTGAGTTTTAAAAGCAAGCAGAGTAAACTATTCGGATCTGAGCCTGAAATTCCAATGTGCTAAACAGCTTCCTGTTAACTCCTATTTAATTTTTCTGCTTCAAGTACAGCATTTAAATGCAAAATCTCAATCCAGGCATAAAACACTTCCCAATTATTTGGTTATTAACGCTTGCCACATTAAAGGCCATCATCTTGCTGCCAGGCTTCACCTGGAGGCAGCTGCACATTTTCAGAAGCGAGGTTTTGTTCAGTGGTTTTCACTTGTTTCAGTGCAAGTTGAATTACGGAATGAATAGGCTGTCGGACAAAGATCTGTTAATTGGCACATTTAAATCTACACTTTATGGTAATCCTTAATAGACACAACTAGTTTAACAAGAACTGTACTTTGTGAATAAGGGTTCAGCTGCTTCTGTGCCCAGACGTGAACTTTCTCTCTTTTGGGTGGGAGGAGGAAGAGGGGTGCAAGAAAACATAATCTTGATCACCTTTTAGGCCCTTCCTTTCATTATCTTTCTGTGTTGCTCTCACGCTCTCTCTCTTCTAGCACTTGTGTGCTCGCTCTCATTCCCCCTGCCCCCTTCCCTCACCTCTTAATTCTTTTTCTGTATTTTTTTATTCTCTGGATGCAGCCATCACTGGCAAGGCCAGCTTCTATTGCCCATCCTTGTTGCCCTTGAGAATGTGGGTGAATCCTCTTGAACTGCTGCAGTCTATGCGGTGAAGGTGCTCAGACAGTGTTGGTAAGTAGGGAGCTCTAGGACTTCACGTTTCAGAATTACTTTGGGCAGTTTTAATGCAGTTCCTAATAGGTGTGAGTTCACAACATAAATTACCAAAATTTGATCCATTTGGTGGCAGCTGCAGAACTGATGTCTCCCTAGAACAGAAGGGGGTTGCTCTTTGAGATAGTAGTTAAGGCATATTGTCAGGGAACCATAGAGGGAGCTTCACTCTGCACCTAACTAGCGTTGCGCCTATCCTGGAGTACTTGAAAGGCCAGCATGGTGGCAGCCGCTGCTGTACCTTATCTTGGAGCTTATCACTGAACATCACTGACATTCCTCATTGTGTGACGTGCACAGAAATTCAACAGATACAATCAGTGAAAACTTTGAATGTTAGGTTGGGCAATAAACCCTTAATGTAAAGGGCTAACTTTCATAGTTCAAATTGAGGGCTCATGGGGTAGATTTTCTAATTAAATGTAATTCAGATTTGTGTTATTAACTCATGCACAAGCCATCTGTTCACTGATACAACCTGGTGTCTCTCCCATTCCCCCCGCCCCCCCTTCCAAAAAGGCATGGAGAACTCGTCGTCCAGTAGCACAGACATAGTGAAAAGTAGCAATGGCTAAACACCTTGGCACAATCACTATGATCATCTAAGCAAAAATGGGGGCAGGAGGAGGGGGAACGGCAACAAAGAATGGCTCAAAACACTGTTGCAAATCTACCAGGGCACTCCTGTAATCCACTTCCATAAACAAATAAACAATAAAATCACAAACAACCCTCCCTTTAGACCCCCCTCCCCACCAAACGGGCTGGTAATTCTATACCAGCACAGAACCATTCGGGAAGTTGAAAGGGCTGTGAAGTGAGTGGACATCCATCACAACAAACATAACTCTTTTTTCTCCCCAGTTGGTTGTGGCCATTTATCAGGTTTAAGCAAGTTGAATGTGTATTCTAATTCTCATTCAATGCCTGTTCTAGTTTGTTTTTAAAGGTCTCTAGGTAATGCACAAGCATGGTCACACCTGTGTTAAATCAGCCCCTTGCTACGAGAGGAAGACCTGTCATCTCCAGCAGCTGTTAAACTTATTGTCTGTTTGTGGTTGTGACTGTCTGCTGCCTGCTTCT
The DNA here is from genome assembly GCF_964194155.1 of Cetorhinus maximus. Classification (NCBI taxonomy): domain Eukaryota; kingdom Metazoa; phylum Chordata; class Chondrichthyes; order Lamniformes; family Cetorhinidae; genus Cetorhinus; species Cetorhinus maximus. Next base: position 66,032,062 of record NC_135888.1, on the reverse strand, counting down.
TTTGATGACTTGTGCATGCAGTTAGTATGAGCTGAATTTGGGGATGGGGGGTTGGTGGGGGGAATAGAGTGAAACATGTGTGGTGGTTGAACCTCTGAATTGAAAGGCTGATCTCTGAGCTTGTGGTCAACCCAGCTTTTGCTCAAGTTTGCCACAAGCACTAAGCTTGTGACCAGTGAGATTGCTGCTGTCCGTGACATTGCTGGAGTTCAGTTGCTGCAGCCAACAGCATTTTGAGTGCTGTTCCATTGCAACTGGAGGGTAAATACATACTGTGAAACGTATATTGGAACCTGGACACTGTTGAATACTTCCTTGCTTTTACTTCAGCTTTTTTTTTGTCTCTTTTTCCTCTCCCTCCAATGCAGGGTATCCTCACTAATCTTCTCCTTAGTGCACTTGCACGGCTGGGCTTGGCAACCTTTTCTCCAGTAAGTTTATAAACTCTTTCATACACATAGGCCAAACCCAGACTTCAGAAGCTGTGTACTGCATCAGACTGTTTTGTGTCTTTTTTTTTTGTCTCTGCCCTTACTGGTGTTAAAGAGGAAACTTCTATCATAACAGCCGGGATTGATTTGAATGCTGCTTCAGAGGAATGTTACATTTTGAATAGGGAGGAAGCTAGGTGAAACAGAGCTTTAAAGCCCAGCCCTTTCAATAGTTTAAAAAAACATTCTTTGTTTCTCATGCCAACCTCACTGAAAAGGAAAATTGTGAACATCATGGACCTAGATCAATTATCAAGCCAACTCACAGGAAAGGCTCAGACAAGGGGCCAAATACAGTTGGACTTTGTTAAAATGTTGCTTCAAAATTGTATGGATGATAAGACATTGCTCACAATAAGGTGAAGTCAATACCTACACGTGAGAAAGTGAACTAGTAACTAGTGGATAACTTGTGGTCAGCACTGTAGTTGCAAAAGTTTGCAATGGATCCTGATGGCCGTGACCTATCCCTTACACTTGGTCAGATTCTATTGTGTCAAAAGTATTGAAAAGGAAAGAAAAATGGAAAAACTTGTATTGACCATAGCAGAAACCTCTCAAAGCACTTGACCTACTATGAGTTACTTTGAAGTGTGTTATTGTGCAGCCAAGCCAAACACTATACTCATTTTAACTAGATTGTACTAGCAACAATTAGAAGATGATGTGTAATTTTGAGATTAGTTGAGGAGTGGGAGAACTCCCTGCACTTTCAATCGTGCCACAGTTTCAATTTGCATGCCACTCAACTATTAGAAATTACCTCTGGAACCTTAATTCAATATCGCACTTTAGGGATAGTACCTCCAACAATGCAATACTCCCTCAGCACTGCCATGAGATATCTGCATGTTGATGCATTCGACTCTTGACTTGGGGCTTGAACCTGCAACTTTTTGACTTGAGAATTGAGACTCAACCAACCAGAGAGAAAATGCAGAAATCCTGTATGTATTTTAAACCAAATTGCAATGTGACACAATGTGTGTTTCTCATTCTTTATTGAAATAGATGTGTGAAGAGGTAGGTAACTAGTTAAGCACAGATGATGAGAGAGGGGTCCTCCTGAACATGTTTTTTCCTGAACTGGCACGTTTTACGTGAAAATGTTTCACTGTGGCTGCATTTGTAGTGTAATATTTCCTGTTAAATTACATAAGCTGTCAGTCTCTTAACTTTTTGTAAATCCAAACTGCCTAATGGACCCTTTTATTTGCATGAGACTTTGCTCTGGAGTTGGATTTCCTCCCTCCCTGAACACTGTTTTCCTCTTTCTGATAAAATTTCTTTATATTTACTAGCTATTGTAGGCAGTGTACAAGCTACCTTACACTGTGCACTGGGTGTGCCAACTTGTTATATACTAAAAAGTCTGCAAATAAATCTTTAATTTATAGTGTTTATTTCTCATTTAGTGGCTGTCCAAACTCAAAACTGTTGGCTTTAGAAAGCAGTAGCACTGTGTGTCTGTCTGTGTGTGCAGTCACTTACTGTCATTGCTGGTTTCTGCTCAGTAAAGTACTGCTCTGAGATCTGTTGTATATCTTAACAATTGTAATATTTAACTGCGACAAATGAGGACATATTATAATTAACATACAAGCTTATGAATTTGGGTGGGGGAGCAGAGAAAGATCTCTTTTAAGTGGTTGTCACTATTATGTCTGCTTTTCCTGTGATACAGGATTCAAAATGCCCAGTGGCGAAACATCGTGGGAAAGTGAATTCAGGGGAATCAGAGCAAGAATTCCCTTAAATAAACAGCATCTTGCACTGCAGAGTGTATTATACTTGTCTGGACATGCTGAGAAAATTCAACTAGCATTGCAGTATAAAGAAAGCTGCTTTATTATGACAGTGTAATGGCTAAATATAAGTAGGACATGTTGCATCAACATGGTTTGTGAATATTAAGTTATCAATCCAGACCATTTTGTGTTATGATGTCTCCTGTTCAGAACACACTCAGTACTGGTTTTCTACCTAATGGTTTCTATGTTTTCCACAAAAAAACTGCACCACAAAATATATATATACAAAACAAATATGAAATTGGTGTGCAAAATTTCTTTCCGATCAAGCTATTTTCTTTTTTATAAATATTAATCTTGTTGAAATAACAGTTATGTTATGTACTTGCAGACTGAACCTGGGTTATAGAGTAATATTTCAAGGTAAAGGCTGAACAGGCTGCTGTAGCAAATGTTACATTATTTTGTGATCAACTCAACAACAACTTGCATTTATAAAGCACCTTTAATGTAGAGCCATCTGAAGGCATCTTGAAGCCAAAAATAGGTCAAGACAAAGAAGATATGTGAGGAGGGAGTGATCAAAAGCTTGGACGAAGAGCTGGGTTTAAAAAAGGAGAGGATAATGGAAATACAGAAAGCTGTAGAGAGGGATAGTCAAAATATAGGACCTCGACACTTAAAGGCACAGCCACCAATGGCAACAGTTAGGGAGGGTGTATGCACAAAAGGTCAGTGTCAGAGAAGAACAGAAACATAGCGAGGGGTTAGATCATAAAGAGATTTAAACATCAGGATAAAATTTGAGGCTTTGGGGAAGCCAGAACCAACACCAGCCAGAAAGACGGGAATTAATGTGGGATAAGATATAGGAAGGAGTGATTTGAATGAACTGAAGTTCACAGTGTATGATAGAATGGCCAGGAGAAAATTGGAATTATTGTTTCTGGTGACAATGACATGGATAGGGGTTTCAGCAGCAGACAAGCTGTGTTCATAATGCTGTGTTCATGTACTGTACTGTGGGCTTGTGTGAAATTCCAGTGTGCTGTGTTGGAGGTTGGCAGAAATATACATTCAACCTGCAGGTACCCCACAGTGGTGTCTTTTATCAGAGACAGCTTCAAGCAGAGGCAAAGTGCTCCACCAACATGGTTTGAAGCAGAAACTGAGAATTGTTGATTCCTTTGTATCACCCTACTATCAGCGCAGCGTGACACCAGTTGAGTGCTGGGGACCATGGCATCTGCCCACCCTTGTGGATAAAGGTTAACAGCCTAAGATGGTGATGTCTGATCTTTCCCTTTCCTGGTGAATCTGACCCAATTGTCTTGTTCTAAGCTGGTCTGGTGTTGTCCTTGGGTGATAGCCTTGAGCTATCGTCCTTTAAGAACGTATTGGCAGTAGTTCATTGTGCATTTTCTAAATACTCATGGTGCGTGTGTGAGAAAGGGAGGACAGACAGTGAAGACTTCAGTGGCATTGACAAGTCAACATGTTGCCCAAAACTGGACTCTCAAGAGGTCTGATAGCAAAAACTACCAATCTGCTCCTCTCGGACTCCATGTCCAATAGAAGTATTATTGTCAGCTTGCAGACAGAACATCCCCTGACTGCTGACCTTTTCGCGATGACCATGCCCTTAATATTCGTGTAATCTTCCCCCACTCTCATGTGTGTAGGCTATTGTTCTGTGTCACAACCTCCTCAACAGATCTGCCTCAGACAGCAGAGAAAGTTTAAAATTGCAACTGATCACTGTTGGTTAGAAATCTGCTCTCATTCGTCTCTGGGCCGAGGACACAATTAGAGCGAAAGGTGTTCTCTGGTTTACCAGAAGGTATTTTGTAAGTTTGCCATTTTTGCCTCTGTACCTCCATTTGACTGAGTTTTGATGACGTTTTCTTTTGCTGTTAAGTAAAGTGAAGCATAGGAAAGTAATTAGAAAAGACTATTCCAGCTTCCATACAGCGAGTGAGAGGGACTTATTGATAGGATTATTGGTCCTATTGCTTCTTTTTTCCCTGTGAGGAAGTACCTGGCTTCCACTTGGCAGTTTATCCACAGTGGTGCCTTTGAAACCAGAGGCTCGCTGTGTAGGGAATCTCAGGCCTAAACTACAACGTCATGGCCAAGCTTGATTCCCTTCTCACCCAACATCCATGAATGCAGCAGCTACTGGAGAGAGAGCCCTAGTTGTTATTTCTCTTCCCTCCCTCTTACTTTACCTCTTTAGCCCAGAGAGACTGCAGCCACTAATTGTTAGATGGACTGAGATTAGCTAACTATTGATTACTTTCACAAGGTGAGGAAAACTATCACGGCAGCAGATAAAACAGCTCTTTATTTAAAATGCATTACCCTAGGGCTGTAGATGCTAAGCTTGCCCACAACGTATTAGCAGACACTGCATCATTATGATGAAGCTGTTCAAAATGCCAATGTTGTGCCCCATTGGTTACGTCCTTTGTCATGCAATGATAGCAGTTTCATACTGCGACTGATGTTGAAACTGATACCCAAAGGTATCCATATGAATGGAAACTTTACCAACTATTCTTCATATTGTTGCAACAACTACTCCAGTGTTAAATCAACTTATACTAAAGGAGCTATAACCAGAAATTTTTGAAGGGCTGAAGACACCAGGGAGGAGAAGTGATGCCTCAAGGCACCTGTGGTGCTCAGTGGGGCCCTGGTCCAGGAGAGATCCACCTTAATTTTGGAATTGTCGATTCTGGTGTCGCAGTCTGCCAAGATATTAGCATGTTCCAAACTTTGGAGTCTGGGTGGTGAGACTGGGTTTGACACCAATCCTTAGCTGAGGCCTGCACTTGCATGCTTTCCAGTAGGTGTCACTGTATAGCAGAAGTGGGGAACCCTTAATGGCCTTTTCTTTCTCTATCCTCTGAATGCTCAAGGGGTCCTGAGACTAGCTGTAGTACACAAACTGCTGTCCTGTCTGAGATCTACCAACTCAGTTCAGATCCAGTATAGAATCAGTGGATGACTTGGAGATGGATCTAGCAACCAGCTATAGAACTCTCCTTTCTCCTGCCCTCCTTAAGAATACGTGAGTGTTGCTAGCAATTGACTGTGCACTAGTATCTTAGTTCCCAGTGTACCTGTGATCTATTCAGCTCCAATACTTTGGTGTGGAGAGAAAATACTAATACAGTGAATGGTGGTGGGCAATTAAACAACTAATCAGAGGAGGAGGCTCCACAAATATCCTCATCCTCAATGATGGAGGAGTTCAGTATGTCAGTGTAAAAGACAAGGCTGAAGCATTTGTATTCACCTTCAGCCAGAGGTGCTGAGTGGATGATACATCTCATCTCCCCCTAAGGTCCCCAGCATTACAGATGTCAGTCTCAGCCAATTCAATTCACTTCATGTGATATCAAGAAACTGTTGAAGGCATGGGATACTGCAAAGGCTATCGGCCCTGACAACATTGGCAGTAGGACTGAAGACATGCTCCAGACTTAGCTGTGCCCCTAGCTTAGCTGTTCCAGTACAGCTACAACACTGGCATCTACACAACAGTGTGGAAACAAGATAAATTCAATCCAGCCAATTACTGCCCCATCAGTGTACTCTTAGTCATCAGCAAAGCGATGGAAAGCGTCATTCACAGTGTTATCAAGTGGCACTTGTTCATCAGAAATTTGCTCACTGGTGCTCAGCTTGGGTTACACCAGGGCCAGCTGACTCCTGACCTCATTACAATCCTAATCCAAATATGCACAAAAGAGCTGAATTCCAGAGGTGAGATGAGAGTGACTGCCCTTGACAACATGGCAGCAATTGACCAAGTGTGGCTTCAGGGAGCCTTATCAAAATTGAAGTTAATAGGAACCGGGGGAAATTTCTCTATTGATTGTGACCGAGCACAAAGGAAGATCGTTGTGGCTGTTGGAGGTCAATCATCTCAGTTCCAAGACATCGCTGCAGGAGTTCCTCAGGGTAGTGTCCTAGGCTCAGCCATCTTCAGCTGCTTCATCAGTGACCTTCCTTCTATCAAAAGGTCAGAAGTGGGGATGTTCACCATTGATTGGGCAATGTCCAGTATCATTCACAATTCCTCAGATACTGAAACAGTTCGTGTCCATATGCAGCAGGACCTGGACAACAGTTAAGCTTGGGCTGATAAGTGGCAAGTAACATTTGTGTCACACAAGAGCCAGACATGACCATCTCCAACAAGAAAGCATCTAACCGCCTCCCCATGACATTCAATGTCATTACCATCACTAAATCTCCCACCATCAACACCCTGGCTTTACCATTGATCAGAAACTTAACTGAAGCAGCCATATAAATACTGTGGCTACAAGAGCTCGTCAGAGGCTGGGAATTCTGTGGCAAGTAAATCACCTCCTGACTCTCAAGCCAGTCCACCACCTACAAGGTACAAGTCAGGAATGTGATGGAATACTGTCCATTTTCCTGGATGAGTGCAGCTCCAACAATACTCCAGAATCTTTAAACAATCCAGGATAAAGCAGCCTGCTCGATCGATATCCCAACCACCACCTTAAATATTCAATCCCTGTACCACCATTGCACCATGTATGCAGTGAGTACCATCTACAAGGTACACTACAGCACTCGCTAAGGCTCCTTCAACAGCACCTTTCAAACCCACAACCTCTACCATGCTGAAGGACAAAGGCAGCAGATGCAAGTTCCTCTCCAAGCATCCTGACTTGGAACTAAATCGCCGTTCCTTCGCTGCCACTGCATCAATATCTTGGAACTCGCTCCCTAACAACACTGTGGGAGTACCTAAAGCAGATGGATTCAGTGGTTCAGGAAGGCGGCTTACTGCCACCACCCCAAGGGCAATTAGGGATGGGGAACAAATGCTGGCCTTACCTGCAACATTCACATCCCATGAACAAGTAAAACTTTTGTTTCATTATTGACCTGTTGTAGGCTGGAATTAGAGGCTCTCGTTAACCAAAGCGGACTTGGTTTCTTTACTGATTTGCTGGGATGGATGCAGTACGATGCTGAAGCTGTTTACTCAATGTTTTGTAGAAATGTCAAGCCAAGGAGGGCAATTATGGGCATTTGTGCAGGCTGAGGCTGATGCCCAAGCTGGGATCAGAGCAGAAGCTTGTTTTTATTTATGAGTGATCAGGAAATGACTTTTTTTTTCCTCTTCTCTCCTTGTTCTGGGACCAATTGTGATGGTCAGCTTAATTCAGTGCTGACAGGGTTCAGTCCCAAGACCTTCCTGGTCACTTCACATAAAGGTGGACTGTTTACCTCTGGGCTATGGGGACAAGCTAAACAGAGCAGCGTTGGATAGTGAAATACTGAGTCGTACTCCATGTACCATAAAACCTAGTGTGCGCTATCTGGTATATTTTGAGCTTACATGAAGGGTTGCTGATTTTAGCTTATTTGTGTGATTTGTATTTCCCACTGAAGTGCCATTTTCCTGTTCCTATCCTTGTCCTATCAAATATATTAGTTTTGACTGCTGTAATAGCCCACCCTTCCTGTTATGGGATGTAAATACAGGAACAGTAACTTCAAACACCACAGTGACCTCTATGCACATAGTCATTGGGCGGGCTTCCAGATAATCCATTGTTAGGATGCCTATTCTGAATGAGTGGGCGTCTGTTATGGACTGTAACAGTCCATAACAAACTTTGGATCATCTCCTAAACTGCTCAAGCTTTGCCCAAGAGGGTTTATGTAAAGGAAGACTTTTGACGGTTTTTGGATGATAAAAGATGAAGGACATCAGTGTTGCGAAACACAGCACCGTTTCTATTTTTAGCGCCCAGTCCTAGGTTGGGTACAACACAAGTCAGATGCGGAGTATAGCTTTTTCTGTGCTGTCCTGGCAACACAGGTTTGACATGGTTGGGGAGGTAGGTGCATAGTGGTATTGTCACTGGACTGATAATCCAGAAGACCCAGGGTAAAGCTTTGGGGATCTGAGTTCGAATCCCACCACGGCAGATGGTAGAATTTGAATTCAATAAAAAAAATCAAATTAAAAGTCTAATGATGACCATGAAACCATTGTCGATCATTGTAAAAACCCATCTGGTTCACTAATGTCCTTTAGGGAAGGAAGTCTGCAATCCTTACCTGGTCTGGCCTACATATGACTCCAGACCCAGAGCAATGTGGTTGACTCTTAAATGCCCTCTGAAGAAGGGCAATTAGAGATGGACAATAAATGCTAGCCAGTGATGCCCACATCTCGTGATCAAACTAAAAAAACTTAAAACCATTGAGCATTCCCAGATCAGCCATAGCACTGGTTTTATGTAAAGTCTCTCTTGGGTTAACCCAAGAAAGTAAAGTGGACCCTCGTCAGCTGTGCAAAACCTAGTCTGTGGCAGAGGAGGAATCCATGCCAATTAACACCTGGAGCATAGTTCACAGTTATAATCTCAGGACATTTCATAGCAAGTACAATCAAACTTGTGTATGCTTAAATCAGCCTATTGCCTGTGTGCGTGTGTGTGAAATTGGTGGTCTTTTGCTAACCCTGCTAGGTGTGACATGGCCCAATCTCCTGTTCTAGTATAGAACCACAGAGAATGTTTCGTGATTATTTGGCTGATGGGGTCGAAGGTAAGGGCTGGTGAATGGTTCTACAACTCTCATCATAAATGATCCATTATAATGCCAGATAAAATGGTCGAATGGGTAACCATCCATGTTCCATGTCATGTGCTCTCAATGTAGTGTATTGTGTTTTTTTAAAATTTAGGCTTCATGTCTGCCTATCGAGTTGCAGCATTTCTGTAAAATGAAAACAGCAGGGAACTAATTTAGGTTCCGGTGTATTTTCACCTCTTGTTAGATTGGCTGGTTGTTTTTCAATTCCATTTTGAAGGTTCCCGTGATTGGTAGAAAACCAGCTGGAGGCAGATGTGTTTAGTTTACAAAAGAAAGTCTCTCCAGTTTGAAAAAAAAGCCCTGGAGATGAGCCAGTGCTGCTGCGAGGGGTCGCTGTGCATCTTTGTGTGGTTTAGTCCGGTCTTGGGAGAAAGGGTTTAAAATAGCACGTTCTATTAGTCAAGGTCCTGATAATCTTCAAAAATGGCTGTGTTTGAGGTTTCTCTGGAGTGCTGTGGTGCCTTTGGCGTTGAATTTCTGCTGTTATCACTTCCTGTTCAACTTGTGGAAGATTTAATCTGGTTATGCCTTTTATTGACCTCTGCTGGTATCAGAAGATTTATTTTTTGACAAGTATAACCTGTATTCTTTCATGTTTGTTGAGAGTGTTGGCACAGTGGCTGTTTCTTTTTAAATAAGAGGCCAGTGCGATGTTCCATTGATTGAAATGTGGGTTAGGGGACAGGTGGATTGATTTAAACGGGCACTATACCAAGTCAGTTGCAACAAAAATGGAGGGAAGTAGAAGGGATGTGTCTTTCGAATCAGTGTGAGAATCTGCTGCCTTGTTGTCACGCGACCCATTTCCTCTCATTTCCTGACTGCCCGGTTAAATCATGTGGAATTGTGTGTTTTGTGCCTGTACTGGAGATTCGGGTAGAGTATGGGATTGTAATGTTCCGTTGACATGCTCAGTGTGCCTCCTGTTACAAAAGTTATCCTTCGCCCTTCACATTGATCCAAAAGTAGCAGAAGTGCTCAACTATTCACCCTTGTTCAATCCATAGCAGTCTTACTCGGGTTGTTCCACAGCAAAGGTCAGTTTCTTTGGGAACAAGTTGCTTTGTGCTGCTGGACCTCGTTCTGCCCTTCACTTTGGATTGGATTTTGTACCAGAGCAGAAAACTAGGGCAAGGCATCTGGGGTTACAAGCTCCCGGTTACCCATTAAGGTAACCAGTGTAAAATTGCTTTCATGTGACTGGAACCACACCCCACAGCCAGTCCAGCACAGTTCAAAGCTCCAGTGGCAACTGCAGGAAATCAGCATTCAAAGTACTGAGAGTTCAGTCACTATTCAATTTGTGGGGTTTTTCTTATTTTAGCCCTTAATTGTCTCCTTTCCCTCTGTCTTTCTTGAAAGTGGACTAGTATTTCGCCTAAATTGCTATTTTTCCCAGATGAGGATGCCTGGCTCGTCCCCCATGGGCAGAATCAGAATTGAGCCTGGGGCCATGCACAGCCGGTGTCCATGTGTGTAGGGGTCAGTAAATGAATGACCTTCAGGAGCAGATCCTTTCTAACGAGGAGTCTGTAAAGCTGTGCTCAACCAGTTGAGGGGGTGGCCGGGAGGCGTCTAAGTTTGTAAGGGCCAGCAGGCAGCTACAGGTCTCTCTTTCTGTCTGTCTGTCTGTCTCCAGTGACCTGAGCTGAGATTTGTTTCACTGCATAGTTACTCTTTCTGGGCTGGCAGCTCAAGCTGTGACGCGGGTGGTGCTTTCCAACCAAAGGTTCTGAGGGCCTCTGTATTTAAAATAAAAGGCATACATATGAACGTAACAAAGCATCAAACTAGCTGCTCTTTGTATCACTAGACAGGCTATTAAGCTGTGGGAGAATCACATTTGAGCCCCATCTTGTCCTCATCTGATATCCACATATGTACTTTTGGTAGTGATCACTGGATAGCATTCAAGAGCCGCATTGTTCCCTAGCTCTGTAGTGCTGGGTCAGTTGCAACACCTGTTCTGCCTTCCCAGCTGAGGTGACCATGTTCAGTATAGACTGAGAGCACGGCCTCAGCTCACTGAATAAACTTGCTGAGCCACATGGTCAGAAAAAGTACAACTGATGATTTTCATGGGTGACCCCCTTGGCTCAGCTGTTTTAATGGCAGTGCTTATTTGAAATAGGTCTCTGTTAAAGTAATGGACGATACAATACCATAAAGTATTGGTCCACTAATATTGGCAACCAAATACATTTCGGACTCTTGTTGTCTTAGCTTAGGTTGGTGGTGGTGAGAGATGGGATTAGTGTGGTTGTGTTTCACAGTAATTGATTGGGGCATGGTTATCTTAATGGTAGAGCTCCTGTGTAACAGTAAATATTTATAGAATAACACATATATGATGGATGGTGCTGAGCCCAAGCTAAGCAGGAGGACTTTCTGAGCAGTTACTTCCCTGTTAAGTAGATTTGCTGAAATGGGTAAAACTTTATCATGTACTATTCAGATGAGATAAAGAAATGTGTTTTGTTTTGTGCTCTGGCAACCTCAGTTGGGTTCAGAGCACTGAAGGTTGTGGCTAATGCAAGCACTTCCCTTCCAGAGCCCCAGTGTTGTATCATTGTGAACATTGAGAGTGTATATCAGAAATTGGCAGCTGATAATCTGCAAAGCAGCAAATGCATTATGCTTGGGCCTACTGTACCACTCTGCTCTGCTGAGGCCACAGGCTCCACCTGGGATTCGGGTTTATGCACTGACTGCCTCCCACACTCTCAGTAGCAGGTACTGGGTAACAATCAAGTAGAACCCTAGCAGATTTCCTCCTCCCAATACCCAGCATCACTGCAACACCCCAGCTGCTGGCTTGCCTGAGACCTGCACACTGCCATTTCCCATTAGGCCATGTAGGAATATATGACCAGGCGCTACTTGTGTGTTTTCCCTTCCTCACTCCCATTTCCTGTTAATCGGGTGCCTTTGGCAACTGTTCAGGTCAGTAGTTATTTCTTTGTTTATTCATATGTTAGTTACTGTGTTTTAAGGCATCCTGAATCTCTTGCATCTAGTTTCTTACCCTGAGGTATTCCCAATGTTTTATTATGCAGCTCATGTGAGTGAGTGCAACACTCCCAAGATGTTTTGCTATGTAAAGGTGCTGTATAAATGCAGCTAGTTGTTGGTGAATATTGTTGGCGTGCAGACCCCAGCCTAACTAGCCTATCTCAGCTGCTATCGGCAATGGACATGTCCACACAAACTAGCTTGTATATAATTTCAGACAGAGTTTTGTGAACTTTTTATTCCTAAATTTGTCTGTTTTCTAATGTTATGGAGTGGCCATCTTAGAATGGAAACTCCGAACATTTCTGTTATTCCAGTATGATTTGGCTGCAACACCACAGTAAGTTCTTGTTTAAATCACAAGAGTTGCCAGAAAATACTAAGGATTTACATTCTAGTGTTGTCTAAGGTTTCAAAAAACCTTAGCTGGGTCCAAATTGAAATTCCCTACTCCTTGAACAGCCCAGTTTGAGTTGAAGGGATGAGGTGAGGGCAGTTGAATTTCACTCATCCCAAGTCTAGACTTGTATACCACCATCTTCAATGGGGCTGCTTGTTCAGTGACCAGAATCCTTGTGCCTGACATGTTTAAACAGCAGCTTCTTGCCTGTAAACACAGTATTCCTAAGTGCATGACATGAAGCCTTTAAAAATGCTGACTTGGTTTCCCTGGACCAGTGGGCAAGTATCAGCCTCATGCTGCCAAAAACCAGGAAAACCCCTTTTGTCCATCGGCATTGTAACTCTGGGCATTATTCCCACACTTAGCCTCTCAATGACTCCACGTTTCAAAGCAGCTCTTTGCTCTCCCTGTAGGTAGTTTAATGGGAGTGTGCTGATAAATGGTTCCTTCGCAGCAGGGACAGGACAGCCTGAAACAATGCAACGGTTGGTGTTGTTAAAAATGGATGCAGGGCCTGCTCTTTGTTGAGGGACGTAAAGGGGTTGATTGCATAATTTATTGGGGATATGGCGCTTGCACCATGTCATCCTTAATGCTGGGAATCCGTCACAATGTCTTTGTTAATGAGTGTGAATTTATGGCTTCCTTGGAGTTTTTATCTTCCTAGAAAGCAGATATTTTTTCCCCTTTGCCTTCTCATTGCCTTGCCACTAATGTCTCTGCTTTTCTGAAAAAGCGACAAGATTTGCTTTTACATATTAATTTTGGGAAGAGCTGGTTTAAAGATGAACTATATGGAAACAATAAGGTGACATCTGACCTGAGGATCATGGAGGTCGGGGGAGGGGAAGGGGCAGGCGGAAGATAATCTTTTTGTAACGCCACAGACGTACCTAGGTAGGAGACTAATCTTTACTTACTTACTTATTGGGCCCAGCATGGTGGGGTAAGGGGGTTGGTGGAGAGAACCAGTTGAGAGAGGATTTAACTTGTCATCCATGGTAATCAGCTGCAGCCTGTGAAATTCCTCTTCTCTTGCAAAACTAAATGAGGTGATTACTATACTAAAGCAAAATGTGTATCCTTCTTTCCATTCCTCAAAAAAAAAACACTGGGATTTTTAAATAACATTTGGAGCTGTTGGTCATTCTCTCTATCGCACAAATATGTTTGGGACTAATATATATATGAAGTCTTGAGATGCACCAAATTAATGCATGTTCCTTTAAGTGTCCATGTGCAGTATTATTATTCTGCCAGGAGGACCGCAATCTGCCCTGCTCTCAGTTCAGCTTCTCTTCAACTACTTATTATCAGAAGGTTTGTTTTACCCTTGCCCACTTTCTTCTGTATTACGTTTTTTTAAAGAAACCTTGCCCCCTCCAGATGGCTTCAACAGTTTCATGCAGAGAGAAGCAATGTCATTAAAAGAAAGACTTGCATTTATAGAGCACCTTTCACAGCTCTGAGATTCTCAAAATATAGCCAATGAAGTAATTTTTGAAGTGTGTAATCGCTCCCCACGCGCACCCCCCTGCCCTTGCCCCCATCTCTGAGTTAGCTCAACTCTGCTAGTAAGCCTCTACATTTCCCCAACACTGCCCTAGGATACAGGGGTGGCTCGGGGGGAGGGAGGGTGGTATTTGTTATTCGTGAGCCCCCCCCCACAACTAGAGATGCAGACGTTAACCTACATAAGTCACTGCATTTTATGGTGGTTAGTTGTATATGAAGTAGCTTAGTGCTTTCTGAGACACCTGATGAGGAACTTTGTAAACTCAAGACTCTCTTCCTTTGGGATTAAAATGGAAAATACTGGAAATACTCAGCAGGTCTGGCAGAATTTGTGGGGAGAGAAACAGCTGATATTCCAGAACTGCGACCTCTCCTCAGAACCCTTTTCTTTTAGATGTTGGATAGGGACTGGATCAGACTTCATTGTGTTCCCCTCTGTTGACAGACTATTTTGGCCATGATAAGTTATGAAGTATGGTTGCTTGCAATTAGCACAAGGCACCAGGTGCCCATAAAAGAGCACACCTTTGTGAAAATGGAAAATTCCTTCATCCTACACCCCCTTTTCATCCATCTCCTCTTCATCTAACTGGTCCCTGCTCCCATAGCCATTACAGTCACAGGTTGCCAGCCCCTCTTTCTGTACAGCACTACCCAGTGGGTGAATTGGCTATTGCAATGGTATAGTTATATAGCACCACCCAGTGGTAGTGACTGGCTACTCAGTGATTTGTGCTTTGTTAACATTTGACTCTCCTGTACACCTGAACAAAATTACCAGTCCTGGACTTCACTAGCGATATTTTCATCTCTGAAGGAATCTTCTATTTGATCTAGAAAATAGAATAATGCATAGCAAGATAACATGCTGTAAATAACATGAGTGTGTTACTATGACCTCCTTTTATCAGAAATTGGGATCTCTGTTAATTTCCCCTGATGATGAAGGTGATGTGTGTATGAAAAATGAAATAATGCTCAGACTAGTGCAGAAGTAGAATGGCTCACAAAGTTTGACCTGTATGCTTCCCCGGTTCTGTTTTTGCCCACTCTTCTCTGTAAGACACTGCCTGTGTTGTGAAGATAAATCCTCTCTCAGCAATACTTAGCATAGTGTTATATTAAAGATCTGCCATAGAAGAAGCATAATGTACAGGACCCCTGCTGAGCTAGCTTCCTTATTAGAGGTCCTTCATTGTCTGCTCTTTGTGTAAGTGCAATGCAGCTTATTGATAAGTCGCTCCCCAGTGCATGTGTCTGTAGCGGTGTGGCGAGGCACACAGGCCAGGAAGGTCACAGACTCAATCCCTGGGCACTGCTGAGTTAGTTGATTTCAGCAGAAATAATGAGAGCACTTGTGTCCCTGGGCTGAGCGGAGGGGTGAGAAATGAGAATTAGTCAGGATTTCTTCTGATAATCCAGTAACCCCCCTCCTCCTGGAAATACACATGTGGATATTGAATGAGAACAGAATTTGGTTAAAATAGACTGTCAGACTCTTCAAATCTGGAAAGAGACCAGAAATGCCTGTGAAACTGCATCCTACAAGCATCCTTCAGCAGAGAGTGGCAGAAAATGTGGGAGTGGTGGGGTGGGTGGATTTGATGGAGAGATGGCTTGACCACTAGATGAATTCTTGATGGTATCTGGAATTCCCCACTTTTACAATACAGCTCAAGCTCAGCATAGACTCCCCCTCCCACCACCCCCCCACCCCTCTGAAGTAGATGAACATCACTTGCTGTACAGTCCAAATTTTAACATGGTTTTGGTCTGCTGGATTACTGCACCATAATTTAGAATGGTTGATGGCATTAGCTTGTAAATTTACATTTAGACTCCTTGTTCCAATCAGGGTTCTCACTTTGTTTTCATTTGGTTACAGAGGAGAAACCTCAGCAGTCCTGCTTGCCTTGAGCTGGAGGAGAGGAAACCCCCAAAGGACCAGTCTCCCGTCCCCACTCCGGACACTGCAGCCTTCAAACTGGACTCGTCGCATAACTGCCCAGCAAGAAGCTGCCGGATTGAAACACTGAGTGAAAGTGACGAAGAGGAGGATCCCAAGAATTATTGTGACAGCACGGAAGCCATTCCATTCCAACGTACCTGTGAGGATCTGGATTTGGAAATGATTGAGGAAAACTGAGCCAACTCAGTTAAGCAAATATCAGGACAATTTTTTTAAAAACCCCATCGGATTACGCCTTAAAATGCATCCCATGTGCACAAAGTACAAAGGACACAAACTGTTATCCCTACCAGATTCCGTCTTTACACTACTTTCCCAGTTGCACAATTTTGTGGGGGGGGGCATTTGTGCTGCGAGCTGTGAGCCCCCTTACCCAGGACAGTGGGGTGAAGAGTTTAAATCTTGGCAGACAGGTTGTGTCATTTCTTTTGCTCTCCGTTCTCCCTCCTGCTTGTCAAATGTTGAACTGTTTAGACTTCACTACACTCCGTAACTTGCTAAAGCCCATGTACATATTGTGCATCAGCAGTAAACGCCATATGGCGTCTTCCTGGAACCAGTTGGGAGTGACAACCAAATGGTGCCTTCAGAAATGAATGAGTCAGAGAGGGACCGATGAGCAGAAGCAAAGGGCCCTTGACCTCCACAGACAACATTGTAGTTTTCAGGGGCCCTGAAATTGAGACCCCTGTCTCCAACTTCACGTTATTTACAACTCAATGAGGCTATGATTATTAATAGGTTAGTTGGCTTCTCTTTCTTTCCTTTCTTCTCTCTTCCCACAACCCCCCCCTCCCCAGCAGAAGGTGGAAGTGAAAAACGGAATAAAAAGTAGAGTGCTATATCTGAGTAGATTTGGCCATTTACTGACTTTTGAAGGGTTTTAGTGCTCCCCAGCTGCACAAGACAGGAGTTGTGGTTTTATTTAATGTACTTGGCTGAGAAAATCTGCCAAGGTAAAATAATCATCCTGTGTACAGCAGCCTAGATCTCAGCTCAGCAAAGGAAAGCATGGGGGTGGAGGAGAGGGAGAAGCAAGTTGGACAAGAGCAGCCAATTGAGTTTACAGATGGTCTGGAAGATGTATAGTGATTGTGTGAGACGGTATCTGTTTTGTTATCTTGTGTAGACTGTACTTGAAGAGACTCTATATTTTTGTTGTATTTTAGCCCTTGCACCAAATTTCTGAACCAAGATCAAAGATTCGCAACTTCCTGCCAATTTCCTTGGTCCTCTTGAAGAGTTCCTAGTGTTTCTAATAAATTTAATCAAAGATTGTGATAATATAACGACCACCTGCTCTCTTTATTGATTGCCTTATAAATAAAAGAGAAACACTTTTTTTTTGAATACTTTGCGTACTTGTGTTTTAAATTTGACCTCAGTGGATTGAACCTGTCGAACAACATTGTGGCTAAGCAGCTGAGCATCCAGACCGTGTTCAGTTCTCATGCTGTGTTGGGTTAGCCAGGCAGCAGCAGGGCAATGCAATTGGCTTCGGTGTCAATAGTCGGAGGTGGGGGGGGTGGGGGGAGGTGAAATTGCTCTGTCCCAGTGCCTTGAATGAAACTGTAAGGTGAGGACTGGATTAGACTCTGTTGGAATTGATCCATGATCAAATATTCTGCAGACACTCCTTGCAAGACTTGTACATGAATAAAAACGACTTGGGCAGAGGAGAACCCCACCACATCTCAGCCCAGCCTTCAGGGGAGAAGTTGTGGGGCGGGTGGGTGAGAGTGTGTGGGGGGTGGTGGGGATCAGAGATGAGCTCACAACATCAGCAGCAGAAAGCAGCTGCCTCTCTCCTCACAGCTTGCTGAGTAATTAGTTTGGCCTGCCTTGACCCCATTTTAGTGTTCCATAAATATCCCTGTGGCCCAGTACACAGTGAGCCTGTTGCATCTCACTAGGTATGACTGTTAATGGGGAGGTTACGCTGCAGCAATTAAACAGTCAAACATTTTCCAGAGGTTTTTCTTCTTGTATTTGCTCAAGTTTTGCTGACCATCTGAGGTTCGGCTACTTGAAGCAGTTTCTGGTGTGGTGGCACCACAGTGAAAGGGCAGAAGGTTTTAATGATGCTCAGGTCAAATGTTACCACTGTGTCCAATAGAAACAACAACAAAAATCGATATTTTCAATGGGACTGTCTGGGAAAACAGCTGACGTCACTTTGCAATAATTGGTCAGTTTTCCAGAAATTTTAATAGCCTGAATGTTGGCTTTGAACATCCTTGGTTCCACTTGTGCTTTCTCGACTGGACTGAGACTTCCTGCCCCCTCCTCTCACCAGGCTGCTGACTCACGATGGCATATGTCAAAACGTACCCTGTTTGCTGCACACAAGTGTCCAGTCGCACAAACTTGGACCCGAGTGTGAGTGAGCTAATTGACTGTCGGAGGCTGTAGGAGCCAAACCTAGTGTTCCCTGTGCGCCCACAAATGTTTCTAGAAGGAGTCATTTGATAGAAATAGTATCTGGAGACCCTGTGTGGCAAAGGAGGGGCTTTTTCTCTTCTCCCTTCTAAGCAATAAAGATTATTCTATCTGATGGTGGCTACCGGAGTTGAATTTGTGACTCAAACTGACTCATTCAGCTGCATTACCACCACATTGGGGCAGGGGTGAGCAAAAAAAAGTCAATACTTTTATTAATGCAAACATCCAACAAAAGACACAACCTGTCTCTTATTCTCTTATTACTCACAATGGCTGTAGCTTTCTGCTTGAAATCTTTAGTCTCTCGTCATGGATGACCTTCATTAATAAATAACAGTCTATTCTGCTGTACCGACTGATATCCAAGGTGTAATAATGTCATTAACGTCCCAGTGTAAAGTTTTATTGATTTTATTTTTAAATTTACCTACAAATTGTTCTCATTTGAGACGTGACTGTACATTTCAATTGTAGGTTCTGGTGGGAGCACTCTGCAGTTGTGTTTCTGAGAGTTGTAGGTATTGATTTGGTTTTGAACTTGGTCTTCTGGGAGTTTTAATGGGTAAAGGGTAGTGGAACAGTTGGGCATAGTGCATATTATAAATCTATCTCAAGACTTATACCTCCATTTGGGTACTACTGCCAATTACAGTGTGTCTATAAGACAGAAGCAGGCCTTTTGGTCCAACTTGTCCATGCCAGTGTTTACACTCCACGTGAACCATCCTTTTTCATCTAACCTCATCAATACATCCTCCTACTCTTTTCATCTGCTCGTCCAGATTCCCGTGAATGCAGTTATGCTATTTTCCCCATTTACTCCCTGTGGTAGTGAGTTCCACATTCTAGGTTAAGGAAGTTTCTCCTGCATTTCCTAGGTTATTAGTGCCTTATATTTATGGCCCCGGTTCTGGTCTCATCTGCAACTAGAAACATCTTCTCTACCAAAACAATTTCATAATCTTGACCCATATCAGGTCATCCCTCAGTCTTTTTTCTAGTGAAAAGATCCCCAGCCTGTTCAATCTTTCCTGATAGGTACATCTTGGTAGGAAGAATTAGGCGGTCAGCTTTAGTATCATTATCATGAATCTTTTTTGCACCTTCTCAAGTACCTCTATAACCTTCTCATAATATGGAGAGCAGAACTATTCAGTTTCCAAAATGTGGTTTGAATAAGGTTCAATACAAATTTAAATAACTTCCCTGTTTTCTAATTCTACCCCTCTGGAAATGAACCTCCTGACGTGTTTGTGTTTTTATTACCTTATTAACCTGTATTGCTACTTTGTGATCTGTGTATTTGTACTCTGTTCTTTTATTGCATTTAGATGCTTAATTTTTAAGGAGTATGTGACTGCCTAATCCTTCCTACCAAGATACATTGCCATGCACTTTTCTATACTGAAGTTCATTTGCCAGTTACACACCCATTCTTCAAGTTGATTAATGCCTTACTGCATTTTGCCGCAGTCCTTCTCTGTATTTAGTACACCCCAAAATTTGGTGTCATCCACAAATTTTGAAATCCTACTTCCCAATAGCCGAGTCCAAATAATTTATGTAAATGGTGAACAAGAGTGGTGCCAGTAATCAATCCTTGTGGAATGCCACTTCCCACCATTTGCCACTCTGAGCAACTACCTTTAACCCCTTACTGTCTGCATTCTGCTTCATAGCCAGCTTGCTATCCATTCTGCTACTTGTCCGTTGATGCCACATGCTTTGGCAAACAGTTTGAGTTTCACTCCTGTGTAAAGCAAGCTGAACCCCTCAACTAGATTCCAGCCTGTAGCTCACCCCTGGGTCTTCATTATTAAAAACCGTATATTAAAAAAAAGGAAGATTTGAATTTATATAGTGCCTTTCATGACCTCAGGGCATCCTGAAATACTTTACAGCCAGTGAAATACTTCTTGAAGCGTAGTCAATGTTGTAATGTAGGAACCCCTTAATTAGATTCCAGTCTGTAACTCACTCTTGGGTATTCATTCTTCTTTTTATAATAACCATCTGAATCATTCGAATAGATTCCAGCCTGTAACTCAGTCCTATGTATTTGACTGGAGAGGATACTCCGATAATGTCTGGCTCATAAGCACGGATTGTGTACACACAAACATGCACTTCCTTCTTGGATGATGGTGGGCAGCCGAAACACTGGATTATTTTCCCCTCCTCTAGCCCATGATTGATGAGGCTAGCTGGAGCTTCCCCATATTACTGCCTGGTGGAAATAAGCTGAGAAGGAGACCACAGCCCGTGTCGATCCAAAGAAAATCGAGTCAACTTCTTTTAATTTTTCAAGAACATGTTGCGCCCCTTTCTTCAGTGGCATTCAGTCATTTTCGGGTTGATTTCAGTTTGCCTTCTCCACTGTAGGACCATGACAGGACCTACACTTACTCTCAGCAGATGTAGGTCCTGCTGTACTTAACAGGGGTACCAAGTGCAAAATTTCCCCTCAGGAATGCCCCTAACTGGCTGTGCAATGAAGTGCCTTCTCCCACCACAGCAATTTGGTTAGCATAGTTAATGTGTGGTGAAAAGTTATAAGATCTGGATTGCTCTCCAAATTACATCCCACAGAGTTGGACTGAGCTGCAGAAACATTAACCAACATTTCCCCTCCCCTCACCAGCCACCAAGATCATGCAATTTAGGAGCTCATGTATTGCAGGCTGGAACACTTGTTCTCATAACAGCAAATTGTTTGACTTCATTGTGACCCCACCTTAGTATTAAAATACTGGCATTCTGTGCATTTCCTGCTAGACCCTTGAAGAGAAAGACATACTTTATAGGCCTGTCCTTTGGAGTTCCCAGTATTTCAGATTTACAGGGATTTTTAAAAGATATTTATCCGTCTTGAGGTTATGCCATTATCCATTCAGTTTTATCATATGCTCCAAGATTAAATTAGCTCTTCACATCGTTGGGAGTATCTCAGCTGTTTCTGCTTGTCCCAATGCACCACAGATGTTCCAGCTACTTGCTCCCATTGCATTGAAGACAGAATTGGACTGATATTATTATTACAGCTGACCATAAGACATAGGAGTAGAAGTAGGCCATTCGGCCCATCGAATCTGCTTTGCCATTTAATGAGATCATGGCTGATCTGATAATCCTCAACTCCACTTTCCAGCCTTTTCCCCATAACCCATGATTCCCTTACTGATTAAAAATCTGTCTATCTCAGCCTTGAATATACTTAACAACCCAGCCTCTACAGCCCTCTGTGGTAAAGAATTCCACAGATTCACCACCCTCTGAGAGAAGAAATTCCTCCTCATCTCTGTCTTAAATGGGTGACCCCTTACTCTGAGATTATGCCCTCTGGTCCTAGACTCTCCCACAAAGGGAAACAACTTCTCAGCATCTACCCTGCCAAGCCCCCTAAGTATTATATGTTTCAATAAGGTCACCTCTCATTCTCCTAAACTCCAATGAGTACAGGCCCAACCTACTCAGCCTCTCCTCATAAGAAAATCCCTCCATACCTGGGATCAACCTAGTGTACCTTATCTGGACTGCCTCCAATGCCAGTATATTGTTCCTTAGATAAGGGGACCAAAAATGTTCAAACAATTCTATGTGTGTCTAACTAGTGCCTTGTATAGTTTTAGCAAGACTTCCCTATTTTTATACTTCATTCCCTTTGAAATAAAGGCCAACATTCCATTTGCCTTCCCTATTACCTGCTGAACTTGTATGTCAGTTTTTTGGGATTCATGCACAAGGGCTCCAAATCCCTCTGTGCTGCAGCTTTCTGCAGTCTTTCTCTATTTAAATAATATTCAGCTCCTCTATTCTTCCTACCAAAATGCATAACTTCACATTTACCACATTATATTCCATCTGCCAAGTTTTTTGCTCACTCACTTAACCTGTCCATATCCCTCTGTAGACTCTTTGTGTCATCCTCACCACTTGCCTTCCCACCTATTAGGCTTGGCAGCTGAAAGCATAGCCACCAATGGTGGAGCGATGAAATGGGGATGCGCAAGACACCAAAATCAGAGGAGTGCAGAGATCCTGGAGGGTTGTAGGGAGGGAGAATGCTACAGAGACAGGGAATTAACATAAAGTTCTCTCAAACTGCACATCATGAAAGAACAGTAGGCACCAAAAATGGGAAACAGGGAAAGTAGAGAGTTTTGGATAGCAATCAAAATTCAGAACTTAGAGAATAAATTTTTCCAAGATAATTTTTTAAATGATGGAAGGAATTTTGCATTTATGTAGCACCTTTCACAACTTCAGAGGTAGTATTTTTCTTTGGGTCCTATGCGTTTATACAGTATTCTGCAGCAACACCACAGGGAACAGATATTCAAATCTATTTTGTCCTGTCCTTTTTCCATTTTCTTTACTATGTTAGTGATTTCTCGAAGAAACATCCAGCAGGTTGCAGTACTGAAGGAGCGGTGCACTAAGATCTGTCAGATGAGATGTTAAACCCAGGCACTGTCTGCTCTGTGGATGTAAAAGGTCCCATGGCCATATTTCAAAGAAAAGCAACAGAATTCCCTCCAGTGTCCCAGGCAATATTTATCCAACACCTAAAAACAGACATTATCTGGTCATTATCTCACTGTTGTTTGTGGGAGATCGCTGTGTTCAAATTGGCTACACTTCAAAAGTTCTTCATTGATGGTAAAGCACTTTGGGACATCCTGAGGTAGTGAAAGGTGTTATATAAATACAAATTCATTACTGCGTTTTGTGTTCTTGGCCAAGGCAGCAGCTGGGGTGGGTTAATAAAAACAAAATGCTGGAAACACTCAACAGGTCTGGCAGCATCTGTGGAGAGAGAAACAGAGTTAACGTTTCAGGTCGGTGACTTCTCAGTGTTTCTATTTCAGATTTCTGGCATCGACTGTATTTTGCTTCTGGTTTTGGTTGTTACAAATGGTCTCAATAGAGTTAGAGAAAATTAGTCTAAGATCTTTCTACTCTCAGATTTACAGCCACCGGGAAGAAGTATTTGTACTCTGCCTGTCACTGGAATAGGAAAATTCTCAGCATCCACCTATTGATGTTGATTTCTGACCAGAAAATTGCAAGTTCAGCTCCTTGTACAAATGCCACTCAGCCTATAAGTGATTCAGAAGAAAGAAGAAGGGTTTAAAACAAAATCAAATTCACAACCAATCTTGCTCAGGAAGGTTCCAGTAGTTTATGTAACTTGCCAGTACATGAAATAAGCAAGTGTGGATTCGTGTCCATCTGGGAAGGTGAAGAGTCAGAATGTGATCACTGTTACTGCAAGATGAAACATGTGTTTTTATTTCTCCAGTGGGATGCTCTGCTATTTCCCATGATGGTGAATTACTCAACGTGCAGTGAGCTCAGTCATTAACTGAGTACATTGGCGCCACTCAGTGCCTTAGTCAATGATGTAACTCCATATCAATGACATGGAATGCACTGTCATTGTCTCTAACTCCTTCAAAAAAAAACTTACGTTTATAAGTTGCCTTTGACATAATAAAATATCCCAAGGCGCTTCACAAGAATGTTATCAAGCAAAATTGATATTGAACAACCTAAGGAGTTATTAGGACAGATGACAAAAAACTTGGTCAAAGAGGTAAGTTTTAAGGAACATCTTAAAGGATAGAGGCAGAAAGCTTTGGAGGCAAGAACCAGAGTTGAGGTCCTAGGCAGCTGAAGGCATGGTTGCCAATGGCGGAGTAATTAAAATCAGTAATACTCAAGAGGACAGAACTGGAGGAGTACAGAAAAGTCAGAGGATTGTAGAGCTGGTAGAGCTTACAGATATAGGGAGGGAGCAATATAGGGAGGGTCCTCCAAAGTAGAGTGAGGATGGGATAGAAATTCCATAACGCAAAAGTAACTTAGAAAAACATATCATAAAGTAGGCTTAGATGAAAAAGAATTAAGCCCAATCATGCCATCCTTCCCAAATCCCAACCCTACCATCTTCCTTTTACCATATCTAATTCTTTCCTAAATGAGTCCAATGTCTTGGCCTCAACCACCCAATAGTAAATCTACAGCAGGGATCTTAAAGCTGTAGTCATGCCTTTGGTTTCAGATGTCTGTTTAAGTGAGTTGAGTAGGTTGTATTTGTTGATAGGAGTAAACTCAACAGGCTAAATAATGTGCATTCATTCCAGATTTAATTTCCTTAACTTGTTTTACTTGTTGGGCAAGATTCAGCAAGTCTTGGGCTGGATGCCACATGGTAGGGAAAGTATTTTCACTTTGTGCAGAGGAATAATAAACTGATGTTGTCGATCTCCCGCTAGCTGCAACCCCCATACTGGCATACTAGACTCATCTAAAATTTCTTATCAAGTAACATCGCCTCCTCTGAGAAAAACGAGAGGTGTCATGATGGCCCAGGGGAGTGATTGCAGCCTGGAGTGTTGAAAAGGTGGTAGATCCAGATTCAATAGTTGCTTTCAGGCAATTGGAAAATACTTGTGGTTGTGGGGGGTGGTGGTCAGGGGGAGGGCAAGGGAGGGTTGGGAATAAAAAATCTGCAGAGCTACGTGGAAAGTCAAAGAGAATGAGATAATTGGATAGCTCTTTCAAAGAGCTGGCATGGCACTGTGGACTGAATGGCCTTCTATGCTGTATGATTCTGAGTTGGCCAATTAAAGCAGGGCATCCCATTTGCCTCAGCACCCCAGGTTAAAGTGTGGAGGAAAGAATCAGCAGAGATTCCTGGCATTGATTGTTAGCTCATGATCCTACTATGGGGATCAGGTGAGTTCCAAGGTCAGGCCAGCCTGGTAAGAGTGGCAGGTGATAACTGCCCAACCCCCAAGAGAAGATGTAAACCATTGAGAGCCACTACTGCCAACTTTGAAATCAGACCGCAGCCTTTAAGAGAAGCGGGTTACAGGAAGAAAATTGAAAGGACACATAGAACAGCGGAATAAATAAAAAGGAACAACACTGAGAGCAAGAAAAATTCAAAGAAAATGGTTAAAGCTGGAAATCTTCCTTTAAAAAAAAGTCTGTTCATGCATACAGTACTTCCGCGTTTGAACTGATAGGAAACATTATGGGAATCATACGTAAACAGTGCAAAATATGGTCTTGTTAAACTGTGGGCCACACAACCTAAGATCTACCATTCTGGGGCATGAAGGATGCACCCTGCTCATGCAGAGTTCAGTACAACAAGTGTAAGAGAAACGGCAATGATCTCTAATCCATCAGCAAGCGTCACATGAATACAAGCCACACACACATGAACAGAGAGACACAGATGCACACACACTGTTAGGGGTGTTTGGCACTGGGACCTTATGCTCTGAATGGTTTGCTATTATGTATCACTATCTGCGCAGGCTTGTTTCTGTTCTATGTGATATATTTTTATATATCTTTATATATTCTATCTTTATACACGTTTTAATTATGCTTGGTTACTTGGCTGTAAGCTTGCCATATTGTCTCTTTTGTCAATTTGCTGTAATGGATTGAGGTACCTCTGATCCACCCAATTCTCTCTCAATAAATGTAGATGCCTATCAATCTGTTTAAAACACTGTAATTATGTATTACACAGAACTGCCATGTCTACTCTCACAACTCTGTGAAGCTGGCCTGCTGGTGCTCTTTGGTATCTGAAGCATGCACTGTACAGTAATCACTGCCTTGCAGAAGTTTCGAATACTTTGAAGCTGAATTGTTGCCAGCTCCCAGGAATGTGTTCGATGTTTTCCAATACCAACTTGCAATAAGTCATCTCGGCCTTTCGATGATGCAGCGTGTGTGTTAGAGTTGTAAACAGGGCAATTTTGACCAATTTAAGAGACAACTTTGGACTTCCACGAGTTGAATAGACCAGCATCAGAAAGTACAGCCATTTTTGAAGGGCGAACTCCGTAATTTCAATGTGAATAATAGTTGCACTGCTGCATAAATGGTTGGTTTTGTATTAAGTATTTTTCACTATATTTTATGAGGTGTTTAATAGTAGATACAGTTTACTTGTTTAATATTCTATTATTATTACACATATAAAAATCCTACATCAAATTCATAACCTTCACATTTCAAGTATTATACAATACTTCAAATGCCTCACTTTATTCTAGATGTAAAGCAATCATAAAAAAGAGGCATTTCATGCTCAGCTTTTATGATTTACAGCCTGAAACTCACAAGTAACATAAATTTCTTGGATTCCCACAGGGATTGCTTGAACACTAGCCTTAAAGGGACAGGCAGCTCAGCACCTAAACACCACAGCCGTGCTCCTAATCCTAATCCCAGATTGTTCGTGCAAAATGCCATGGGTGAGCTACTAGTTTAAGCCTGATTTGTACTGAAATTAGTTCCAACCATTGAAAGCTCAAATAAGTTAAATGGTTTAACAAATATCTCTTGACCTGTGCGCCTAGCTCTTGAGATATTAGTGAGGCCAGCAAGCTTGCATTTATTGCCCACTCCTATCTGTCCTAAAAATATGCTGGTGGAGCTTCTTCTTGAAGCTAAATTAATGGTTTTTCAGGCTGTGCCTTCTCTTGAGTTTTGATTAGTTTCAATATTCTGCAGATCTGAATGTTTTAGTATATACAAACTCTACACCTGCCAGTTGGCCTATTTCTCCCTGGTTTTCTCCCCTGCTATGCTGACATTAACACTCCTGCATCCACTGGCGCCTGCAGTCCTCCAGTTCAGTAGCCGTTCTTCATATATGAGTATGGACAGTGAGTCTCTGGGGCCCAGTGTGGGGGGAGGGTGGGGCTGGGGCCAGGGACAGGAAGGGGGGTGAGGGCAGGTGTGTGGTTTGCTGTTTGATTGTGTAAGCCATCACTACTAGCCTGGTTCTATTTTTGCCTGAATTTCATCCATACTCACATTCCAGAGTCACTGAGCATCAAACAGGAATGAAGGCCTTGGTAGTTTTTCCATCTCCCTAGCCAACCGTCTGCTAAAACCAGTCAGATCTCAAATCTTCTGGGCTATGCAGCTAAGTGCCACACCATATTCTGTGATTCTGGGAGTTGATAACTAATTTTTAAAAATATATTTGTTCATGGGATGTGGGCTTCGCTGGCTGGGCCAGCATTTTATTGCCCATCCCTAATTGCCCTTGAGAAGGTGGCGGTGAGCTGCCTTCTTGAACCGCTGCAGTCCCTGCCGTGTAGGTACACCCATAGTGCTGTTAGGGAGGGAGTTCCAGGATTTTGACCCAGTAGCAGTGAAGGAATGGTGATATATTTCCCACTCACCATTCTGACTTGGAAATATATCGCTGTTCCTACACTGTCTCCACCTATCGCTGGCCTTCTATCCAGCTTCACCTGTTCCACCCCCCTTAATCAGTATATAGTTCACCACATCTCTACCTCCCTTTAGATCTGAAGAGTCATACGGACTCAAAACGTTATCTCTGTCTCTCTCTCTCTACAGACGCTGTCAGACCTGCTGAGTTTTTCCAGCATTTTTTGTTTTTGTTTCGTATCATTTGTAAGTGTCAATGTAATGTGTAACAGAACCAGTTCAAACAGGTCCTTTTTGTGTACAAGGCAGCATGGCAAGTTAAAGATAAAGAGTTCTGCTTTTTCTAAGCTTAAAGTGTGATTATTAGCAACACCTGGGAACCGAAAACACATAGCAAATACAAGTGTATGGCAAATACAAGTTCTTTCCAAAGTGAAGTATTTGATCTTTGTGCTCAATTAATGAGATGAAGCCTCCAGTTGCTCAGTGGTGAAGTGTAGCTGTCAGGAACAGGGAAATGACCAAGTCCCCACCTCTCCCCTCCCCAACTCTGGGCATCCATACTGTAGCGCTGACTGAGATCAACCAGCAGAGCACAGACCAGAGTTAGAATTTTGGACCATTCTTGTCACTATAGGTTCAGCTACTTGCTGGACAAATTCACAAGCCCCTCGAGGACTCTCATACATGAAGATCACAGAAGAAAGCAGGTTCTGTCCTATTGGTAAGAGTGAACACGCAGTCAGGCAGAGAATAGTTTGTGTCACATGGAGGGCAGAAATGGGGAAGAAAAACTATTTTAAAAATGGAAAGTAAATGTTAATTGTTCGAGGAACCATGACCAAAGCAAGGAAATCTCAGCTCAGCCCCTTACTCCAGTTTATCAAATTCTCTGTGATCATGAAAACTCATTTTTCTCAACTAAAGAATTAGTTGACAAAATGTGAAGTGCGGTGACAGCAGGATGTTTTCACAAAATGCTCTTGAAAAACCCAACAGGAAAAATCCTTTACAAACCGCAACCCCCCCTCCCCCCCCCTACACCCACCACCACCACCACCACCCACCCAAAGCCATAGAGAGCTGGAAAGTCCCAGTTTATTTGCGTTTATTTGATCAGCAGGTTAGCTGACCTCAGCAGTTGAAACGCCACAATTAGCCACAGTGCTGCTCGGGTGGGAAGGAGAGAAAAATACATACAGACACAATCCCATTGCTGATTTCTCCAATAGTCCTTGCTGATTGTGTAGGGTAACATTAGCTGAAATATTCCAGATGAGCACAATGCCCCTGCCCTCCGTCCCATCATCACCTACCCTCCCACCGCACCCCCCCCCCACCCACCTCCCCCAACCCCGCCAACAAACCCCTTGCTGCTTGCCATGCCTGTTCCTGGGGCATTGTGTAAAATTCTGGCCATTGTATTCAAATGTACTGCCTGCATGACTGGGGAGTGAGTCAATGCTTGGTTGCAATTTGGGAGAAGGCCTTAGGCTTATTCATGCATGGGGATCATGCAGTTCAATTTTCAGATACTGCTGGAGTCTCTTGCTGCGACATTTGAGAACCTGGAAAATGCAGACATTGCTCTGCCCCAGCAAATAATTGGCACAGTCTAACATGATTCCAGTTCTTTTGATATTTTTTAAACTGTGTTGTGCTCGTTGAAGATTCTTTTTGCACTTAATTGCACTTTTATTTTCTGGCTCCATTTTTCTAGAGTACATTAAAAAAACATTTGCTGTTTTCACTTTGCATTTTTTTGGCTGCTTTTTAGTTCACTTATTTTTCCAAATTGCAACATTTCAGAGCTGCTAAATCATTTTCAGCGTGCTAAAGTGTGACTACTGCCTTCCTTTGGTAAAAGCAAAATGTTGCAGATGTTGGAAAAACTCAGCAAGTCTAACAGCTTCTGTGGAGAGAAAAACAGAGTCAACGTTTTGAGTCCATATGACTCTTCTTCAGAGCTAAAGAGAAGTAAAATGTGATGAAATTTATACTGTTTTGGGGGGGTGGGGGTGGGGTTGGAGCAGGTGAAGTTGGATAGAAGGCCAGCGATAGGTGGGGGCAAAGGAGAGATTGACAAAGATGTCAAGAACAAAATGACAAGGGGGTGTTAATGGTAGTGGGAAGGGCTAAAGGAGATGCTGATAGTGGCATAAAGGTAAGAAAGCAGAATGTGATAATAGCAGGACAAGGGTAAGCATTCTGAAAAGAACAACATGAACAAGTGACAGATGGCCCTTGTGGGATTGGGGTGGGGAGAGGGGGCTATGGTGGGGATAAAACAATGAATAAATGAATAAAAATGAAAATAATTAAAAATAAAAATAAGTGGATAAAAATAAAAAATAAAAATTAAGAAATAAAAATAAATATGGAAAAAGGGATTTAAAAAAAGGGTGAGGATAGAGGAGGCAGTTCATGGTCTGAAGTTGTTGAACTCAATATTAAGTCTGGAAGTCTGTAAAGTGCTTAATCGGAAGATGAGGTGCTGTTCCTCCAGTTTGTGTTGAGCTTCACTGGGACATTGCAGCAGGCCAAGGATGGACATGTGGGCATGAGAGCAGGGTGGTGTGTTGAAATGGCAAGCAACAAGAAGGTCTGGGTCATGGTTGCGGACAGACCGGAGGTGTTCCGCCAAGCAGTCACCCAGTCTGCGTTTGGTCTCTCCAATGTAGAGGAGACTGCATTGGGAGCAGCGAATGCAGTAGACCAAATCGAAGGAAGTGCAAGTGAAGCACTGCTTCACCTGAAAAGAGTGTTTAGGTCCTTGGATGGTGAGGAGGGAAGAGGTAAAGGGGCAGGTGTTGCACCTTCTGTGATTGCATGGGAAGGTGTCGTGGGAGGGGGATGAGGTTTTGGGAGTTATGGAGGAGTGGACCAGTGCCTCCCAGAGGGAACACTCCCCACGGAATGCCAACAGGGGGCGGTGGTGAGGGGAAGATGTGTTTGGTGGTGGCATCATACTGGAGTTGGTAGAAATGGCGGAGGATGATCCTTTGAATGCAGAGGCTGGTGGGGTGAAAAGTGAGGACAAGGGGGATCTATCATGCCTCTGGGAAGGAGAGGAAGGTGTGAGGGCAGAGGCGCGGGAGATGGGTCGGACACGGTTGAGGGTCCTGTTAACCACAGTGGGTGGGAAACCTTGGTTAAGAAAGAAGGAAGACATATCAGAAGCGCCGTTTTGGAAAGTGGCATCATTGGAACAGATGTGACGGAGGCGAAGGAACTGAGAGAATGGGAAGGGGTGGAGGGTCCTGGATGGGTGTTGGTGTCGATGAGTTGTTGGAGCTTGCATTTCTTAGCACCTGAAAGAAATAGACAAAGTTTCTTGTTAAGGCGTCGGATGGGACGAAGAATAAAATGAAACTGGGGACAAGGACAGCTTTGAGATAGAGTGAGTTGGTGCTGTTGGAGGGAGAAGTCGAGTGTGTTCATATGGCGGCATGTGGCACTGAGCGTGGATCTCAGGAGGTGGCGAGAACAGCACCCCCTTTTCCATATTCATTTTTATTTTTTAATTTTTATTTTTCATCCACTTATTTTAATTTTTATTTATTTTCATTTTTGTTCATTTATTCATTGCTTTATCCCCACCTTTTTATCTTTTTTTGATCTTTTTTCCCCACCACAGTCCCCTCCCCCCACTCCACCCTCACAAGGGCCATCTGTCACTTGTTCATGTTGTTCTTTTCAGAATGCTTACTCTTGTCCTGCTATTATCACATTCTGCTTTCTTATCTTAATGCCATTGTCAGCACCTCCTTTAGCCCTTACCACTACCATTAACACCCCTTTGTCCTTTAGTTCATGACGTCTTTGTCAATCTCTCCTTTGCCCCCACCTATCGCTGGCCTTCTATCCAGCTTCACCTGCTCCACTCTCCACCCAGACAGTATAAATTTCATCACATTTTACTTCTCTTTAGCTCTGAAGAAGTCATATGGACTCGCAACGTTAACTCTGTTTTTCTCTCCAAAGATGCTTTTAGACCTGCTGAGTTTTTCCAGCATTTACTGCCATTCCTTTGGTGCTTGCTCTTGCCCTCAAGAAGGGCGAGAAGGGGATGAAAAAGCATTCGTACGCTCAGAGCACCATCTTGTACAGGCAAAATCAAATCAAGATGTCGGATGTTGAGGCAACACAGGCATAACGAGTGACTGTGTGACATGTAGTTAGGGGGCAGGGAGAAATTTGTTTGCGTAGCACCGCTTAGACAGCGTTGATTCCCCGGGGGGCAGGCAGAGACCACAACCCCCACAGGTTTCTTCCTTGATATTTATGAGGAATGCTACGCAGATGCCGCAGGTAGTGGCTCCCAGGTAATCAATGTAAAAGCAGTGCTAGGCAAATAAATTTCTCCCCAGGTTGTATCATATGCCTTGAGATGCAGTGGTGGGAGTGTGTAAGGCTTTCAGCTGGATGTTGCATCTTAAAGGTGTGCCCTATCGAGGCTGGCTAGGGTGAGCAGTAAATGTGGAGCAGATTTACAGGCAACACTATGCAGCATGAAATCAGTGATCATCCACCTGATTGATATGTTCATACTGTCTTCCAGTCTTATCTTGCCAGATTGTTTAAGGTGTGCCGTCTTCCTCCGCTTCTGCTTCCAGGTAAGATTCTGTCATAAACAGTGCTGTGGGGAGGGTGAGCTGAACTGCCAAACGGGTTCACACTCCTCTCGCCTACCTCATGTAGCAGCATGTGCAGGGAGGTCAGATATTTTACCAGTCTGTCATTTGCCCACAGAGTCCATTTTGTACCTTCACACATTGTTTCACCTAATTTATGTCTGGAACTTTCTTCATCCCTCAACCTCAGTCATGACAAATGCTGGCAAATATTTTATTTAATTTTGAAGCTCTACAGATGGTATTTGTTCTCGTATGCAGCACTTATCTTTAACTGTCTACATTACCTCCCCAAATTAGGGTGCCTTTTGCAGAAGCCCAAAGCTATGTGAGTAGGAATGAGTAGTTATTCAAATGAACCACACAGTCATTACGGTACAGAAGGAAGCCATTTGACCCATTGACTCAATGCTGGCTCTCAGCAGAGCAATCCAGTCAGTTCAGTTCCCCTGCTCTATATCCATTGCCCTGCAAGTTTGTTTCCTTCAGGTGCCCAAACAATTTCCTTTTGGAGCTGGCAGCAGAAACTGAGGGCATTGCACTGTTGGCCAGCTTTGCAGCTGACACAGAAGCAGAGAATTTGCCTTCATATGGGAACACAATTGGCTTTTATAATCTCCAACAACCACTCCCTCCCCAACCCTACCATCCTTTCCACCACAGTTGAGCAGCTTACTGATACTCACTGTCCTGGGTGGGGATGAGATGTGAAGGAGGTCACTTACGTGAGGTATTGGAGGGCTGCCAACATTTATGAAGCTGTATTCGGGCAAAAGTCAGATCCTTCAGAACTAGAGAGCAAATAACTGAGGAAGGAAGGGAGAAAAAATGGGAACATTGAGAAATTGTTGTGTTTATGGATCACCTGAACTCTGAGCTCACATTTCAACTGACAGGACTTGGCTGGGAGGTAGTGAGGAAAGAACTGCATAGGCTTGACTTCTTTTTCATTTCTTTGATATTTACACTGAATATCTCTCTTCAAAACCAGTCAAACCTGTATCAGAGGCAAACAGCAAGAGCTGCCCGCTCAGTCTTCCTGCATTCCCCGTCACGCTGGCAGGGGCTTCCAACATCTGAGGTGAGAAATGGATAAATGCTGCTTTCTTTCTGCCACTTTCAATGTACACACCAGCCTGATCACGATAAACACACAGATCTGTCTGCCAAGAAATGCTTTGCATGGATTGAGGTTTCTGTATAAAAAGGCCAGTTGGTGATGTTTGTACCTCAGTCATTCATTCCCAAACTGAGTCTAGCAACAGAACATAGTCAGGATTGAAACTGAGCCAGCAGATTAACCCATTACCATAGAGTGATATAGCACAGAAGGAAGCCATGTGAAACAGCAACTTACATGTACTTCGTTCAATTTAGTATACTATATTCGCTGCTCACAATGTGGTCTTCTCTACACTGCGTGACCATTTTGCGCAATACCTCAGTTCAGTCTGCAATTGTCTACCTTGCTTCCACTCTGACCTTCCTGTCCTTGGCCTACTGCAGTGCTCCACTAAAGCTCAATGCAAGCTCAAGGAACAGCACCTCATTTTTCAATGGGGCATTTTACAGGCTTCTGGACTCAACAATGAGTTCAACAATTTTATATCATAACCTGCACCCCTGTGTTGTTTTATATTTCTTTGCTAGTTCAATTTTTTTCTCTTTTTTTCTTAATCCCTTTACTTTGCATTCAAATGGTTGCTATTCTGACATTCACACCTCATCTAGATACATCTTTAATTTCTTTACTGCCCCATTACCTTTGTGTCTTTGTCTTTTAATCTGCTCCACCATGAACATTCCCTTTTGTTCTTTTTCCCACCCTTTACCAATTCACTTGTTCAAAATCTTTTATATTTCTAACTTTTCTCAGTTCTGATGGAAGGTTACAGACCTGAAACATTGGATGGAATCCTGTGGCATCAGGGGTCTCACCTGCCGGCTGGAGAGCCAGTGCGAGTCCCACACTGCCTCTCTTCAGGAAGGCTCGCCAAACCACATGCCAATCAGGCAGTGGCAAGGCCACAGGTGGCCCTCCCCCTGGAATCAAGACCCTGGGAGTGGAAGTCTTGCCTAATGAGAGCAGCCGGCCAATCAGAGGCAGGCAGTTCTTATACTCAGCAGCGTCACTGTGGAGGCCGTGGCTGCTGCATGGCAACAGGCTGCCTGCTGCTGGGTTAATAATAGTGGCAGCAGGGTGAGGCCCTTAAGTGGTCACTAATTAGCCAGTTCAGGGCCTCAATTGGCGGCGGGATGGGAAGACCAACCACAGGCCTTCCTGCATAGAACTTAATTTTGGTGGAGGCAGGGAAAGCTGCGGGGTTCCGGTATGCCACCATCCTGCCTAACTAAATGCCCTTCCAGCCTCCAAGCCCATGTCACCAGCAATTCCAGCCATTAGCTCTGTTTTTCTCTCTCCACAGATGCTGCCTGACCTGCTGAGTGGTTCCAGCATTTTCTATTTTTACAATAGGAACAGGCTGTTTGGCACAACATGCCACCTCTTTGATAGAGCTATACAATTAGTCTCACTCACAAGAACACAGGAAATAGGAACAGGAGCCTGCTCCGCCATTCAGTATGATCATGCCTGATCTTGGATTTCAATTCACTTTCTTGCCCACTCCACATATCCCTTGATTCCCTGAGAGACCAAAAATCTGTCTATCTCAGCCTTAAATGTATTCAATGATGGAGCATCCACAACCCTCTGGGCTAGAGAATTCCAAAGATTCACAGCCCTTTGAATGAAGTAGCTTCTCCTCATCTCAATCCTAAATGATCGACCCCTGATCCTGAGACTGTGCCCAATGTTTTAGATTCCCCGACCAGCGGAAACAATCTCTCAGTGTCCACCCTATCAAACCCCTTCAGAATCTTGTATGTTTCAATGACAAACTATCCCTGCCCTACTCTTTCCCACAGCCCTATAATTTTTTTACTTTTCAAGTATTTATCCAATTCCTGAGTATAACAATTCACTACTATAAACATTTTTTCCTCATGCCACCTACAAATTTGGCCCCTCGAGCCTGCTCCACCATTCATTAAGATCATGGCTGATCCATTTGTGTTTTGAATTCCACATTCCCATCTACCCCAATAACCTTTGATTCTCTTGCCTAACAAGAATCTATCTACCTCTGCCTTAAAAATATTCAATGACCTCCGCCTCCACCGCCTTCTGAGGTAGAAAATTCCAAAGTCGCACAACCCTCTGAGAGAAAACATTTCTCCTCATCTCTGTCCTAAAAGGGCAACCCCCACTTTTAAAACAGTGTCCCCTAATTCTGGACTCACCCACAAGAGGAAACATCCTTTCCACGTCCACCTTTTCAATACCGTTCAGGATCTTATATACTTCAATCAAGTCACCCCTCACTTTTCTAAACTCCTGTCTGTCTAACCTTTCCTCATAAGACAACCCACTCATTCCAGTTATCAATCTAGTAAACCTCCTCTGCAATGCCTCCAACGCATATATATCCTTCCTTAAATAAGGAGACCAAAACTACACACAATATCGAGATGTGGTCTCACCAATGTCCTTTATAGCTGAAATAGAACATCCTTACTTCTATGTTCAATTCCTCTCATAATAAAGGATAGCATTCCATTAGCCTTCTTAATTATTTTCTGTACCTGCATGCCAACTATTTGTGACTCATGCACGAGAACACCTAGATCCCTCTGCAGCTCGGAATTCGGCAGCCGTTCTCCATTTAAGTAATACTCTGCTTTTTTATTCTACCTGCCAAAGTGAACAACTTCACATTTTCCTACATTATACTCCATCCATTAGATTTTTTGCCCACTTGCTCAGCCTATCTTTATCTGTCTGCAACCCTTTTACGTCCTCTTCACAACATACTTTCCTACCATCTTTGTATCATCTGCAAATTTAGCTATCATGCCTTCACTCCCCTCATCTAAGTCATTGATATAAATTGTAAAAAGTTGAAGCTCCAGCACAGACCCCTGCGGGACTCCATTCATCACATCCTGCCAATCAGAAAAAGACCCATTTATGCATACTCTCTGTTTTCTGCCAGCCAGCCAATCTTCTATCCACATTATCCCTTACTTTTATTTTCTGCAAATAACCTTTGATATGGCACCTTATCAAATGCCTTCTGGAAATCCAAGTATAGCACTTCTACAGGCTCCCCTTTATCCACAGCACATGTTACTCCTTCAAAGAACTCCAATAAATAGGCTAAACATGATTTCCTTTTCTCAAAACCATGCTGACTCTTCCCGATTTCCTTGAGTTTCTCTAAGTGCCCAGCTATAACCTCCTTAATAATCAATTTTAACAACTTCCCCATGACAGATGTCAAGCTAACTGGCCGATATTTTCCTGTTTTCTGCTTCCCTCCCTTCTTGAATAGAGGGGTTATATTTGCTACTTTCCAGTCTGATGGAACCTTTCCAGAATCTAATGAATTTTGGAAAATTAACACCAATGCATCTACTGCCTCATTAGCCATCTCTTTTAAGACTCTAAGATTAAGTCCATCAGGACTGAGGACTTGTCAGCCCACAGCTTCAGTTTGCTCAGTACCGCTTCCCAAGTGATTATAATTTTACCAAGTTACCCTCTCCCTTCCACCTCCTGACTTACAGGAATGTTTTTTGTATCCTCTATTGTGACGACAGAAGCAAAATATTCGTTCATTTCATCCACCATTTCCTTATTATCTACTATTAGCTCCCCATTCTCACTCTCTTGAGGACCAACATTCACTTTACCAACTATTTTCCTTTCTAAATATCTGTAGAAACTTTTGCTATCTGTTTTTACATTTCTAGCTAGCTTCCCCTCATACTTTAATTTCTTTCTCTTGATTAGCCTTTTAGTCATTCTCTGCCATTCTTTATATTCTGACCAATCATTGATCTGCCACTCATCTTTGTGCAGTTATATGCTTTTTCCTTAAGTTTGACATTTTCCTTAACTTCTTTAGTTATCCACGGATGGTGGTTCCGCTGTTTTAGAATTTTCTTTATAGTAGGAAGATACTTATTCTGAGTACTCTGAAATATCCCCTTAAATGTCTGCCATTGTTTGCATCTCTATTGACCTATCTCCTAGCCTAGTATCCCAGTTCACTTCAGCTAGCTCAACTTTCATGCCCACATCGTTGCCCTTTTTTAAGTTTCAAATATTATTCTTAGACCCACTCTCTGACCTATCAAACTGGATGTAAAATTCAATTATATTGTGGTCGCTGCTACATAGGGGTGCCTTCACGCTAAGATCATTAATTAATCCTGTCACATTACACAGTACCAAGCCTAATATAACCAGCTCTCTGGCTGGTTCCAAAATGTGCTGCTCTAAGAAACTATCTCAGTAGCATTCTATGAACTCCTCATCCAGGCTACTGCTGCCAGTCTGATTTTTCCAGTTTATATGCAGATTAAAATCACCCACGATTATTGCCATCCCTTTATCACAAGCACCCAATATTTCTTCCTGTATACTTTTTCCTAAATCATGGTTACTGTTAGGGGGCCTGTAGACCACTCCCACTAGTGACTTCTTTCTCCTACTATTCCTCATCTCCACCCAAACCGTTTCTATATCCTGATCTCCTGAACCAAGGTCATCTCTACCTATTGCACAAATGCCATCCTTGATCAACAGTGCTAACCCTCCACCTAGCTTTCTAGCTTTCCTGAATGTCATATACCCCTCAATATTCAGGACCCAATCCTTGCCGTCCTGCAGCCATGTCTTCGTAATGGCTATCAGATCATATTTATTTACTTCAATGTGCGCAATCAATTCATTTACTTTGTTTGAATGTTCCATGCATTCAGATACAGAGCCTTTAGATTTTTTTGTTATCTTTGTAACATCTAGTCTTGACTATTGATGTATTCTTAGGCTTTATCTCATTGTCCCTTCCTGCTAATCTCTAACCCTCATTTCTCATATTACTATTATGGTCTCCTGCCTTGAATCTACCCCTTGATTTGCTACATCAGCTCAAGCTTGATCCCTCACCCACCTTGTTTAGTTTAAAGCCCTCTCTACTTCCCTCATTACTCAATTTGCAAGAACACCCGTCTCAGCACAGTTCAGGTATAGACCATCCCAACGGTACAGCCCCATTTTCCCCAGTACTGTTGCCAATGACCCACAAACCAGAACCCACTTCTCTCATACCAGTCTTTGAGCCACGCAGACATCTATATAATCTTAATTGCCCTCTGCCAATTTGCACATGTCTCAGGTAATAATCCAGAGATTATTACCTTTGATGTTCTGGTTCTTAATTTGGTACCTAGCTTCTCATAATGACTATGCAGAACCTCCTTCCTTGTCCTGCCTATGTCATTAGTACCTACATGGACCACAACGACTGGATCCTCCCCGTCCCACTGCAGGTTCCTTTCCAGTCCTGAGCAGAAGTCCTGAACCCTGGCACCAGGCAGGCAACACAGCCTTCTGAACTCTCGCTCTTTGCTGCAGAGAACAGTGTCACTCCTCCTCACTATACTGTCCCCTACTACCACTACATTCCTGTTTGCTCCCCCAGCTTGAACGGCTTCCTGTACCACATTTCCATGGCCAGCCTGCTTATCCACCTTGCAGACCTCACTTTCGTCCACACAGTTTGTGAGCACCTCAAACCTGTTTGATAATTGCAAAGTTTGAAGCTCCTCCACTACTGTCTGCTCGGTCCCATTACCTGTCTCACTTATGGTCACCTTTGGTTCTTTTGCCAATTGCCTTAACTCTGTGTCCTCTGTTACTGACCCTTCTGCTAGTGGAAACAGTTTCTCCTCATTTATGCTACCAAAACTTCTCATGCTTATGAATAACTTTATCAGATCTGCCCTCAACCTTCTCTGTACCAAGGAGAACAATCCCAGTTTCTCTGGTCTTTCCACATAATTGAAATCTTTCATCCCTAGTACTATTCCATCTGTAACCAAGCCTGTTTGACCCTCTTGGTAATAAATGTTATTTTGCTGGCTTCATTATTACGTTGAAAGGAATTGCTAGAGTAGATACCGATAAACTTTTCCCTCTGGTGGGGAAATGAAGAACGAGAAGGCACAATCTTATTATCAGAGCTAGGTCATTTTAGTAAATCAAGAATCACTTTCTTCAACAAAAGATAATATAAATTTGTATTTCTCTGTCACAAAAGGATGTGGAAGTTAGGACAACTGAAGGTTTCAAGACTGAGATTGATAGATTTTTTTTTGGATCAGGGTATCAATGGATATGGAGCTAAGGCAGGTAAATGAAGTTGAAGTACAGTTTAGCCATGATCTAGTTCAAGATGGAGTAGGATCAAGGGGCTGAATGGCCTTTCTCCTGTTTCCATATGCCTATTAAGTTACATTTGCCTTGTACTCAAGCAAAACAACTAATTAAGTCTATTGATGGTTATACGAAAATAAATTCAATGATTTTGAATCACATTTATAGCCAATAAATACATGCACCTAGGCCACACTCATCTCAGGTTCAAATGCAGGTTCAGTCTTCAATTAACTGCTCTCAGCTGGGCTGGTGATAGAGGTGCTTTACTTGGTCTGTGCTGGTTTAGGGAGGACAAAATCAGCCAAGGTTCCCATTTGTGATTGCTACGTGGTGGCTTCCTTTGAAAATGTTGTGTGTCCAGTGAATGAGGCCAGGATTCTGCTCAGTGGTGTTCACTATACCAGGAATAGACTGCTGACACTCAGTGTGAAGAATGGCAGTTATGATGAGGTATGAGAGAGTGACTGGTACCCCAGCAAGGAGTCAAAAGGGAGAGAAGAGGAGAATTATTAATGAGCGAAGAATAAAATATCTCAGTTAAATCAAAACTCCAGGCCCAAGTGTAGGGAAACAAAGCAAAATATCACACATGCTGGAAACCTGAAATCAAAACAGAAAATACCGGAAACACTCAGCAGGTCAGACAGCATCCGTGGAGAAAGAAAGGCAGGGTTAATGTTTCAAGTTGATGACCCTTTGTGAAAAGGTTAAGCAGTTCTGACAAGGAATCATAGAACTAAAATGTTAACCCTGCCTTTCCTCTCTACACCTGACCTGCTGAGTGCAATATTTTCTTTTATTTTATATTTTTAGCATCCAAGATATTCTGCCCTCTTTTGCCCTTAAGCACACTTGGGCCTACAGTTTTCTCCATGGTGGACTTGAAGTGTATTAGGATGGTAGCCAGGGTAAAGGATGGTGTGGTGAATCTCTTCTCTGCCAGTGTGTCAGGGAGAATCCTTTGTCTGCTGGTATGCCCTTGTTCTGACCTGTCAAGCAGTTTGATTAAAGTATTCCTGCCAGGTTCCTGGCTTGATCCTATGGGGAATCTGCTTCAGTAGCAGTGGAATATGGCGGGGAAGGGGTAATTGTTGTGGCTGTTGCCTCAGATTTTATGGCCAGTGGTACTGACTGGGAAAAAAACATGTTGTTTTAAAGGTATTTCAGAAATCCTATGTTGCCCAGTGCAGTTGATTTCCTTCCAATTGATCATTCTGCAGTTGTTCACGCTGCACTCGATCACTCTGCCGTTGAGTTCTCAGCAATTGATTGCACTGCAGTTGATTGCTCTGTAATTGATCGTATTACATTTGATCATTCTGCAATTGATCACTCTGTAATTGATCACTGCAATTGATTTCCCTGCAATGTATTACTCTTCAGTTGATCGCTCTGTAGTTGATATCTCTGCAATTGATTGCTCTGCAGTCGATTGCTCTGCAGTCAATTTCACTACAGTTGATCACTCTGCTGTTGGTTTGCTCTGCAATGGGTATCACAATTGATTTCTCTGTAATTGATTGCAACTAACTATCTTCCAGCTGATCACTCTCCAATTGATCTCTCTGCAGTTGATCACTCTACAGTTGATTGCAAATGATCACTCTCCAGTTGATATCTAAAGTTTTTCTCTCTGTAATTAATCTATTGACAATTGATCACTCTGCATTTCATCAATGTTGATGATCTCTCTGTAGTTGATCACTCTGCCACTGATTTCACTGCAATTAATTATTCTGCAGTTGATCCTGATCACTCTGCGATTGATCACTCTGCAATTGATTTGTATGCAGTTGAATGCTCTGCAATTGGTCTCTATACAGTTTGGTCACCCTCCAATAGATCACTCCCAAATGGATCTCTCTGCAGTTTTAATTATCTCTCCTCTACCCACCTACTTAACACTTTCAACACAATGATGTTCTTGATGCCCAATGGTTGCTAATATGTTAATTCCGGGACATATGTCAAATGTTGGGAAATCACAAAAATGGCAGAGAATAAACCTGGCAGTCCAAGGAACCGCTCCCTGCCACAAATCCTGCTCCAGTCCACTCCAAAATACAGGGAAACAAAGAGGAACATCCAGTCCTTGAAATCTGTTTAATTCCTTCCCACATTTAGACAAGCACTTAGTGACAAATATAATCTGCTACAGATGATAGTGCTGTGACTAACAGAACCATTGTCTTTCCTCATCAGTCTCTTGAATATAATTACAGGGGAGTTTTTGAATTGCAAAGCAACATATGATTTTTACAGTTTAACCATAATGACTAAATTCTATAGTTTACTACTTCAAAGACGTGGCTGGCACAAGGCAGCTGCCTTCATCACACATATAGTGAGGAAATGAGAACCTGCAGGATAATGGTGTGACATATTTGTCAGACGACACGAAAAAGCAAGATGCTGGTCCACTTCACAGCATTCACAGTAATTGAATGTCCACTTAGAACTAATTCGTTGCCCAGCATCTAGCAGAATGAACAGGAATGTAGAAGAGAAGAAAAATAACTAGAGTATTAAATGAGTTTTAATTTTACAGCTATGTAGCTACACAGTTTAGCTGGGAATACTTAACTGTCCTTGTAGAAAACCTAGTACAGAACTGTCAGCATAAAGATTCTCTAGAGGTGCTATAAGGAGCAACATTTGCACAACACACACAGAACATGACTCAATCAGGAACAGAGGTAAGAGAAAGAAACAAACACAAGAGGCAGAGATCTAAGGTAGATTGGGGTGGGGATGGAGGAAGTGGGTGTAGGTGGGGGGTGATAAAAGAGGAAGACCTGGGATTAAGCGCATTTCAGCACTGTGGTTCCACACAAGCAAATTGAGCTTAAATTTATGGAGCTCGAACAATTTTGTTTTCTGAACCTTCATTTATAGAATGGAATCAGAGAATGACTACAGTGCAGAAGGAGGCCATTCAGCCTGTTTGTCTATGCCAGCCCTCTGCAAGAGCAAATCACCTAGTGCTACTGCCCTGCCTTTTCCCCATACCCCTGCAATTTTTTTCTATTCAGATAATGATCCAATTCTCTTTTGAAAGCCACAATCGAATCTGCCTCCAGATTCAGGCAGAGCACTCCAACTCCTAACCTCTTGCTGCGTAAAAAAATATTTTCCTCATACCACCTTTTGCCATTCCCCTTAAATCTGCTTCTCGTTCCTTCTGCCAAAGGGAACAGTTTCTCCCTATCTACTCTGTCCAGATCCCTCATGATTTTGAATGCCTCTTGCAAATCTCCTCTCAACCTTCCCTAAGGAGGACAGCCCCATTAATAACTCGCTCTCAGTACCTCTGAAACCATCTGAACCTCCTCAATCAGACTCCAGTCTGGAGCTCCCTCCTGGATATTGTTATACTCCATATGAACCACCTGCCCTTCAATTAGATTCCAGCCTGAAATGCATTTGCAGCTATCCATTGTACTGTATATAGCTAACTGATGTTCTCAGCATTGTTCTGGGGTGCACATTTCTCCATGCCCCTCAATAAATTCTTGCTTGTGATTGATATCAGAATCGGGCCCATTGATCTA
Organism: Cetorhinus maximus; assembly: GCF_964194155.1. NCBI lineage: Eukaryota > Metazoa > Chordata > Chondrichthyes > Lamniformes > Cetorhinidae > Cetorhinus > Cetorhinus maximus. The sequence continues at coordinate 65,989,133 of NC_135888.1, read as the reverse complement.
CCCAACCCCTTACAAGCCACAGTCACTCCTTGTTCACCTTCATTAGGAATGATCAGTTTGAGAAGGGAGCAGCTACCCTGGTCTGGTATGTACTGACGAGAGGTGGCACCCACTGGAATCACACACCAGCAGGAGTCACTGCCTTCAGGAAAACAAAGTTGAGATAAGAAGCGTTGAGCAGAAAGAACGATATTAGAGAGTTTATGAGGGAGTTGACTTGTGTCTCAGTAAATGACTGAACCCAGTGTCAATTGGTTTCTTCCAAGTTAGGACTCCCTGTGGAGCTGAATAGAAAACACTAGAATATTCAGAGGGGGGAATAAAGCAAAGTGATTTTCAGTGATGAGCCACATTGAGTATTTCATAGCAGACAATGATGAGACAGTATTCACCTCAAATTGACTTCAGTCTAAAGATATCCCAGTACAATCATGGGCCTAGTTTCAGTCACTCACATGCGGGTATCAATTACACCAAGAAATCTCTTGTTAGCTGCTCTGACCTCAGTACGACCCCTGCGCATATTATCTGTACGACAGGAGATAGGCTCTGTGTACTACTGTACTTCATACACACACAAACACACACATGCAAACAAAAAGGAGGAAACAGAACTTTTTTTTATCTGGGGGCCCGTAACAGTGCAAATTCAGCCCTATTCAGAGTTGTGTTCTGTGGCGTGTTTAATAAGCAGCATGACACAATAGGTCAGGAAACTGGATTTTCAGTCAATTCAGGATAGCAGAAGAAAGGGTTGTTCAGAGGATAATGCAGCTTCTGATCTAAATGCACCGTGGGTGGAAAGAAATGTTGGCAGCACACTACGCGAGGGTTACTGCAGTCTTGTTTAACTCCCACTGCGTGAGATCCTACAGGTTTAACCAGCTAAAGCTCAGCATTTGCCTCTGTCACTCAAGTTAAGGCCTTTACCGGATTGGATGAAGTGGATATGTTTATCATTGCTCAACTACTTTTTTTAAAAAAATCCAATTTTCTTTTCTTCTCTTGTCTCTTGCTGAGTTCCATATACATGAGTACTGATTTCTACCCTCCAATTAGCTGTCTTCATGAGTGAGCCTAGATAACCCTATCACGGCCAAGACCAATCGCGCTGTCATCCAACATTTACACAGGCACCTCCAGTAGGATTATTGGTTGGCGATCAGGAGTGAGAACCTCAGCTGTTTTATTGTCCCCCTCCTTAATTCAGGGATTCCGAGGCTAATTATAGCATACCACCTGCTCCCTTTTTTGCCACCATTTTCAGTTACTGGTTGTCAATGAGATGTCATTACTGTCTTGCTGCTGTCATGTTTGTGAAGTCACTGGCTACAACTGAATTCATTCCCCACAGCTGAAATGAAGGCCCCATTTACAGCCTTTGTGGTAGTGAAGCCAACATTGCACCAAAACTGGATGGTCTCTTTCAGTAGTGAACGAGTCTGGGGGTAATGCCCCATTACCACATTTGAACCCCTGTACTGACAATGCATGATTTGATGTGTTGGATGCAACTGATCGGAGCCATCCCAAGAAACCATGTAAATGTGAAGATGGCTGCCCCTTCTGCTGACTTTCATATGTTATTTGACTGTATTGTATCACTGAAGAAGAAATTCTACTCTTCTCCCAAGACAATTCTAACCAACTTGTTTTGCTGTCTAAATTTCTTCTGTCTTCTCATCTCCCAGAGGCACTGATACCTTACTATGCTATGTCTCCTATGGCTCCATGATCCATTATTCATGTGTGAGTCAGCCATCTGGAACTAAGCTTGCTTCTGTCTTCAGCACACTGTCCAGCAGGAGTTACTGGTCAGAGATCAAGGGCTGAATTTTTGGGCCACATTGAGACTAGGAATGGAAGCAGACAGGGCCTGGGAATACTGGCGCTGGCTGGTATACTGGTCTTCTGACACCATTCCCAGCACTGGCCAGTTTTACAGAGGCAGGCTTGGGGCTACCCGTCCCCATGGGGCGGCTGGCTTGTTAAGAGCCTTGTTAATTCCAATTAAAGGAGGCCAAATGGAAAATCCCACCCAGTCTCCAGTTTCCTGAACTGGCGGAGGAGGGGTTGGGGTAGGAAGAGTGCAGTTAAACTGCCTGGAGGCAGGCATCTGGCAGCATGCCTCTATAGGCAAGTGTGTCAGGCAGGCTTAGAGACCCTCCCTGCTCACCTGAATGTGAGAGCAGCCACAGGCCACCCTGTAGAGGGATTCATTCCCACCCTTCCCCTTCCCTTACCTGCGCATGTAAGGTATGTCATTTTGAGGAAAGGACAGGACATGCACAAGTCTTCTGTTATATAAAGTTACTGATCTTTCACTAGAATCGGAAACATATATGTGATGTTCAACCGCTAAACAACACAAGCTCTTTAAAGGAAACTCCAGCTCTTAGAAATAGCTGAGATCATTCAGTCTGCAGTTGTGACTGCTTCTAAATTTCAGGCTGCAACTCAGTGATATGCTTTTATTTTAGAGTGTGTTACAGTTGCAACAAAGTACAGTATGACACTTTGAAGGGCAATATCTAACGGGATGCACAAACCAGATTTAAGACAGGTGGCTAGATTACATGTCAACCTTTAATCCTGGGTTTAGACACACACACGCACATTGCCCAGTAAAGCAGAGCATTGCAGCTTTAAAACCCAGCACTTGTGTCTGATTAAAAAGCCACAGGTGTGTAGGAGATGAGTGAATCCACTCTCTGCCCCAAGCAGTCGCCTTACAGGAGGAAGAAAAATAGCAGCTCCCTCTCTCTGTGGCTAGTGGTTAGCACAATTTAAAAAGCAAATAAACATAATGTAGCCTGTGATAAAAACAAAAAACTACTGCGGATGCTGGACATCCAAAACAAAAACAGAATTACCTGGAAAAACTCAGCAGGTCTGGCAGCATCGGCGGAGAAGAAAAGAGTTGATGTTTCGAGTCCTCATGACCCTTCAACAGAACTGAATAATATTAGGAGAGGGGTGAAATATAAGCTGGTTTAAGGTGGGGGGGGTGGGGGTGGGGGGAGAGAAGTTGGGGGGTTGCGGGGGGGTGCGGGTGGTTGTAGGGACAAGCAAGCAGAGATAGGAGCAGATAATCAAAAGATGTCTCAGACAAAGGAACAAAGAGGTGTTGAAGGTGGTGATATTATCTAAGAGAATGTGCTAATTAAGAATGGATGGCAGGACACTCAAGGTACCTCTAGAGAGACCAAACGTAAACTGGGCGACCGCTTTGCAGAACACCTGCGGTCTATCAGCAAGAAAGACCCAAACCTCCCTGTCGCTTGCCATTTTAACACTCCACCCTGCTCTCTTGCCCACATTTCTGTCCTTGGCTTGCTGCATTGTTCCAGTGAAGCCCAAAGCAAACTGGAGAAACAGCACCTCATCTTCCGACTAGGCACTTTACAGCCTTCCGGACTGAATATTGAATTCAACAACTTTAGATCTTGAACTCCCTCCTCCATCCCCACCCCCTTTCTGTTTCTTCCCTCTCCCTTTTGTTTTTTCCAATAATTTATATAGATATTTCTTTTCCCACCTATTTCCATTATTTTTAAATCTATACCTGTAATGCCATCAGTCTTTCCACCCCACCCCCACTAGAGCTGTACCTTGAGTGTCCTGCCATCCATTCTTAATTAGCACATTCTCTTAGATAATATCACCACCTTCAACACCTTTTTGTTCCTTTGTCTGTGACATCTTTTGATTATCTGCTCCTATCACTACTTGCTTGTCCCTACAACCACCCACTCCCCCTCCAACTTCCCTCCCCCTCCGCCTCCCCCAACCTTAAACCAGCTTATATTTCACCCCTCTCAATATTATTCAGTTCTGTTGAAGGGTCATGAGGACTCGAAACGTCAACTCTTTTCTTCTCCGCCGATGCTGCCAGACCTGCTGAGTTTTTCCAGGTAATTCTGTTTTTGTTTATAATGTAGCCTGTATTGTTTATATTTAGATTTAAATTGAATCAAGACATCATAGTCAATGCAAAACTAAGCCCATGATTAACACAAATTAATCGTCCTAAAGTGATAGTGTAAATGCTAGATACCTCAAAGAAATGGGGGGAGCACTGAAATATACAGCAAGGCTGTCAATATATGTAGAGGGGAATGAATAATGCTTCCAATGTAGATCATTCAACAGAACTGAAAGTGGGAGATACTCCTTTATAACACTGAACCCTTTCCTTCATTCACCCACAGTTCCATTAATGGGGCTTACTTATCTGCACTTCCTGCCCTCACAACCTCTCCATGACTGAAGCATTAACCTGTCCTTTCTCTTTCTGGTGCTAATGGACGTGCTGTTTATTTCCAGCTTTTCCTGTGTTTTTTTTTGCTTTAAAGCAATGAATTAACCTGGCATTACTAAAGAAAACCGGTCACGTACACAGCAACAACTTTTTGTTGGAGGCAGCTAAGGGAAAGTTTTCTGCAGTGTAATCTTCATGCTAATCAAATTCCTTGCTTGTCATTTCAGCAAATGTGATATTAGGCAGTGGTGTAGTGGGAAATTTTGAGGTGCACAAGAAAATGTGTCGGCCAAATCATTTCTAAATCTACTATTATGATGTTTTCCTATGTATTAATCATTTGAGCCCCAAATGTCAGTAAAACTTTATTTTTAAGTGGAAAATATTAGTGCCAATAGGCATTTTATTTTGAACCATTTGGTATTTTGAATCATTAGGTTTTAGCTTAGCTAGAAGTTCATTATGCAACAGTTTAATTATTTAATTCAAGCCTATTAAACATGAATTACAGAAAATTTTACTCACAAGATATGGGACAAAACTGGGTAAATAGTGTTAAATTACAGATCAGCCATAATTTAACTGAATGGCAGAACAAGCTCAAGGGGGTTGAATGGCCTACTCTTGTTCCTATGTTCCTATTTAGATGTTAATGAATGGGGCTTGGCATATGCGTGCAAGCATTCACGCATCGAGCTCTTTCTCCAGTCGGTTCGAACTGGTCTAGATCTCAAAGAACTATTAGTCGGCTAAGTTAATGACTTGCATAGTTCTGCTCTGATTTCCTAAGGCATTTGAAGTTAACTGTTATCAGGTCCAGTAACTTGATCAATCTTCAATGCTTCAAACCAAGCTAACGCCATTTATGAATTTACAATTAAGGCGTCAATATCTAAAGTATTTGCAACTACCACTGTATCATCATCAATAGTGAAAATGAATACAAAATACATATTTAGCATTTCAGTTATATCCTACTCCTCAATCCTAACCACCATGCTAAATCTTTCAAAGGACCTATGTGGCTTTTCTGGCCACTTATAGAACTTATTGAGCTTTACCATGGAAATGCCATCTGATCAGTTGTTTTTTTTTCTCCAGTGCATTTTGGCATTCAATTGTGGCTTTAGTTAACTTTAGCTGTATCTGATACCTTTACATACGATCTGGCCATTGTTTTATATTTCATGAAATATTTATTTTTGAAGCTATTTTCCCTATGTACCTTCATTATGTTATGACCCACCCCCAGGTGAGGTACCCCAAAATTGTTGATCCAGGCGAGACCCCTCAATATGTCACCGTCTGGATGGGACACCCCCAAATTGTTATGCCCCGGATGAGGAGGGATGAACTGGCTCCCTGTCTTTATTCAGCACCCCCTTCTGTTGGTTGCAACAAGATTTAATCTAAGAAGGACCCCTTTCGCGGATTCATTTTTCCCAGACCCAATCATTTTGGTTTTGAAGGAGCCAATTTAAGAGTAAGTTTATTAACTACTAAAGGCAAGAAAGGATAAAACACATGCATAAGCGGTCATACAGGTTAAAAGTAAGAATTTAGCTTCAAGTAAGTGAATAAAAAATACATACATACACATATATATTTATAAAGGCATACAGAGCAGTCCTTGACTTGTGGGGAATAGGTGATTGAGCAGTGCCGCTGTTGCGATTCAAGATTCGAGATTCAAGATTCGAAATTCCAGTAGAATTCGAGATTCGAGATTCAAGATTTGAGATTCCAGTAGAATTGACTTCGGGAGGCGAATAGTCGGTTTCGAGGTTCTAGTAGAGTTGAATTCGGTAGAGAGATTGGGTTGCCTGCAAAATGGCGATTTGGAGGGGTACTGTGTGTGGCTTTACTTCTGAGTAAAACTTGCAGCACTTGCTCTTTCTCAGAACACCCACCAACAGACAGACACCGAGGCAGCTTTTCAGCTCACTTTAAACCCTTCTTTGTATATTCCAAGTGGGAAGCGAATTCAGAAATCTGTGTGGGCATTGCCCACAGGATTTCTTGATAAGGTGAAACTCATCTCCCATAATGTCCCATTGTTTCTACCGGAGGGAGCAATTAGTTTCTGGATGTCTTTAGAAGTACCGCGTCTGGCAACAGGATGGGGTTCCATTACCTCTTAGGGAGTCACCCTGCAGCATTCCAGCCTGTGGCTTGTGTGCATTTTTTAAAAACTCAGGCCTTATTTTTAAAGTCCAATATTTCCGGACATAATTCAGTGTTTTTTCCTTCATTATCATGACAATTAAGGTATTTAGATTTCAACTTAACATATACTCCCCTACTTATGAAAAGGACATAACAATATTTTCTGACAATATATTTAAATAACTTTATTTTTCTTCCATATAACTTATTTCCATCAACCAGCACATCCCAATCTCCCTTTCTGAAACCTTTCTTTATACCTGAAAATTGAGTCTGTTCTTACAGCAGGTACTAAGTTGGCTGCAGCAGTAATTTTCGCAACCAAATGAAATCTGATGTTACAATGACTATTGATATGAATTGTGGGGTTGTTAGGACATGGAATGTTCCCACCAGAAATAGAGGCAGGAATAGAATCCATCATACGTTTCATATCTGAAATAAAAAAATAGAGGAGTATGGGGAATAGGATGATGTGGATTTTTCTTTCTGAGAGCTGTGCAGCTATAATGATGGGTCAAGTGGCTTTCTTCTATGCTGTGAAATTCTATGGTTCCCATGTGGAAATTGGATACCATCTCAGGAGAACTGCTCCTGGTTAAATCCATTACTTCCCGACATGTTGAGTAAGGAAGAAATTCTTGCCTGCACCTACAATGATCTTTTCCCTACTATCCTAGCTATTGAATAAGGCAACATGCACTAATTTTAAAAATTCATTCACGGAATGTGGGCGCATCTGGCTAGGTCAGCATTTAGTGCCCATCCCAAATTGCCCTTGAGAAGGTGGTGGTGAGCTACCTTCTTGAACCGCAGCAGTCCCTGTGGTATAGGTACACCCAGTGCTGTTAGGGAGGGAGTTCAAGGATTTTGACTCAGTGACAGTGAAGGAACGGCGATATATTTCCAAGTCAGGATGGTGAGTAGCTTGGAGAGGAACTTCCAGGTGGTGGTGTTCCCATGTATCTGCTGCCCTTGTCCTTCTAGATGGTAGCGGTTGTGGGTTTGGAAGGTACTGCCTAAGGAGCCTTGGTGAGTTTCTGCAGTGCATCTTGTAGATGGTACACACTGCTGCCACTGTTTGTCGCTGGTGCAGGGAGTGAATGATTGTTGATGGGGTGCCAATCAAGCAGACTGCTTTGTCCTGGATAATGTCAAGCTTCTTCAGTGTTGTCGGAGCTGCATTCATCCATGCAAGTGGGGAGTATTCAATCACACTCCTGACTTGTGCCTTGTAGATGGTGGACAGGCTTTGGTGAGTCAGGAGTGAGTTACTCGCTGCAAGATTCGCAGCCTCTGACCTGCTCTTGTAGCTACAGTATTTATGTGTTTTTGTTTTAGGTATTTAGCCTTTTTGTTTTAGGTATTGTGGTTGTGCTTCAGATAGGCTAAATGAACTGATTGACAAAACTTCTGGGGTCTAAAGAAACCTTTATATTCCCAGAGATTTTTGGCTTTACATGATTCAAGTCTTAATAAGTCTTGATCCTTACAAAATATTTGTCAGGTTGGGAAGCCTAAAGTGGTCGCGGCCCTGGAGCTGAGATTCTATAATAAAGACCATTACCTTATTCGCTCCTGCTTGCGATAACACAAAGGAAGAAAGGACATTAATCGAAAAGCAGAATACATTGTTCTTTCTGAGGGAATGCAGGCTTGAAGTGGACTGACTTGGTCTCGCCTCAGGGCTAGGGTGAGGGATTTACCTGCCGAATGGGCTTCTCTCTCCCAGTGAGCTGGTGGCGCACCCCTGTACGCCACATTCTACTGCGAGGGCAGCTGCCCTTGAACACTTCCAGTAGCCAACTGCATCGCAATGCCAGGTGGTGCTCCTCGGATGGAGGCCGCCGTCAGGATCTGCTCATTCCTGAAGGAGCCGGCCCATTTCCTGGATATAAACGGGTCTCATACACACACACAAACCCACACACTCATGCATACCCACTCCCACACACACAATCTCACTCACTCCCACACACACTCACACTCTCTCTCTCTCACATTCACATTCTTGCACACTCACTTTCTCACTCCCATACATGCACACTCTCTCTCTCGCACACTCACTCACTCGCACACATGCACTCTCTTCCACACTCACTTTCACGCCCACATACTCTCTCGCTCACTCCACACATTCACTCTCTCTCACTCCCACACACTCACTGTCTCTCACTCCCACAAACTCACTCTATCACTAGGTCCCAAATACTTACTCTGTCTCTCTCACTCCCACAATCCCTCTCACACTCCCACACACGCACTCACTCTCTCCCACTCTCACTCCCACACACTCACTCTCTCTCACTAGCTCCCACACACTCACTCTCTCTAACACTCCCACACATGCACTCTCTCTCTCCCACACTCACACTCTCTCACTCCCACACATGCACTCTCTCTCACTAGCTCTCACACACTCACTCTCTTTATCACACTCCTACGCACTCACTCTCACTCTCTCACTCCCACACACTCAGTCCCTCTATCTCTTACATATTTACTCTCTGTCTCACTCCCACACGCTCACTCTCTCCCTCTCACTCCCACACTCACTCTCTCGCTCTCACTCCCACACTCACTCTCTCTCACACTCCCACACACGCACTCATTGTCTCTCACTCTCTCTCTCTCACTCCCATACGCTCACTATCTTTATCTCACTCCCACACACTCACTCGCACATATTCACTCTCCCTGTCTGACTCCCACACACTCAGTCCCTCTATCTCTTACATATTTACTCTCTGTCTCACTCCCACACGCTCACTCCCACACTCACTCTCTCTCACACTCCCACACACGCACTCATTGTCTCTCACTCTCTCTCTCTCACTCCCATACGCTCACTATCTTTATCTCACTCCCACACACTCCTACGCACTCACTCTCACTCTCTCACTCCCACACACTCAGTCCCTCTATCTCTTACATATTTACTCTCTGTCTCACTCCCACACGCTCACTCTCTCCCTCTCACTCCCACATTCATTCTCTCGCTCTCACTCCCACACTCACTCTCTCACTCCCACACTCACTCTCTCTCACACTCCCACACACGCACTCATTGTCTCTCACTCTCTCTCTCTCACTCCCATACGCTCACTATCTTTATCTCACTCCCACACACTCACTCGCACATATTCACTCTCCCTGTCTGACTCCCACACTCACTCTCTCTCACACTCCAAACACGCACTCATTCTCTCTGACTCCCACACACTCATTCTCTCTCTCACTCCCATACACTCACTCTCTCACTCCCACACACACACACTCTCACTCCCACACACGCACTCTCTCTCACTAGCTCTCAAACACTCACTCTCTCTCACACTCCCACACACACACACACTCTCACTCCCACACACGCACTCTCTCTCACTAGCTCCCATACACTTACTCTCTCTTGCTCCCACACACAAACACTCTCTCTCACTAGCTCCCATACACTTACTCTCTCTCACTCCCACACACTTAGTTTCTCTCTCACTCTTATATATTTACTCTCTGTCTCACTCCCACACAATCACTCTCTCTCTCTCACTCCCACACACTCACGCTATCTCTCTCTCACTCCCACACACTCACTCTCTCTCTCACTCCCACACTCACTCTCTCTCACACTCCCACACACACGCACTCATTCTCACTCACTCCCACACACTCAGTCTCTCTCACTCCCATACACTCACACTCTCTCCCTCACTCCCACACACACACTCTCTCCTTCACTCCCACACATACACACTCTCTCTCTCACTCCCACACACTCACTGTCTCTCAATCCCACACTCACTCTGACATATTCACTCTCCCTGTCTCACTCCCACACACAAACTCTCTGACTCACTCCCACACACTCACTCTCTCTTTCACTCCCACACACACACTCTCTCTCACTAGCTCCCATACACTTACTCTCTCTCACTCCCACACACACACTCTCTCACTAGCACCCACACACTCACTCTCTTTTTCTCACTCCTACGCACTCACTCTCTCTCTGTCTCACTCCCACACTCAGTTTCTCTCTCACTCTTACATATTTACTCTCTCTGTCTCACTCCCACACACTCACTCTCTCTCTCACTCCCACACACTCAGTTTCTCTCTCAGTTACATATTTACTCTCTGTCTCACTCCCACACACTCACTCTCTCTCTCTCACTCCCACACACTCAGTTTCTCTCTCACTCTTATATATTTACTCTCTGTCTCACTCCCACACACTCACTCTCTCTCTCACTCCCACACTCACGCACACTCCCACACATGCACTCATTCTCTCTCACTCCCACACACTCACTCTGACATATTCACTCTCCCTGTCTCACTCCCACACACTCACTCTCTGACTCACTCCCACATACTGACTCTCTCTGTCACTCCCACACACTCAGTTTCGCTCTCACTCTTACATATTTACTCACTCTGTCTCACTCCCACACAATCACTCTCTCACTCCCACACACACTCTCTCTCTGACTCCCACACACTCACACTATCTCTCTCACTCCCACACTCACTCTGACATATTCACTCTCCCTGTCTCACTCCCACACACTCACTCTCTCTGACTCACTCCCACACACTCACTCTCTCTCTCACTCCCACACACTCACTCTCTCTCACTCCCATACACACACACACTCTCACTCCCACACACGCACTCTCTCTCACTAGCTCTCACACACACAATCTCTCTCATACTCCCACACACACACACTCTCACTCCCACACACGCACTCTCTCTCACTAGCTCCCATACACTTACTCTCTCTCTCACTCCCACACACACACTCGCTCACTCCCACACACTCACTCTCTCACTAGCTCCCACACACTCACTCTCTTTTTCTCACTCCGACGCACTCACTCTCTCTCACTCCCGCAAGCTCAGTCTCTCTCACTTACATATTCACTCTCTCTCTCTCATTCCACACACTCACTCTCTCTCTCTCACTCCCAAACTTGCTCTCTCTCACTAGCTCCCATACACTCACTCTGTCTCTCTCACTCCCAAACTCGCTCTCTCTCACTCCCACACACGCACTCACTCTCTCTCTCACTCCCACACACTCACTCTCTCTCTCTCACTCCCACACGCACACTCTCTCTCACTAGCTCCCATACATTTATTCTCCCTCTCACTCCCACACAATCACTCTCTCACTAACTCCCACACATTCACAATCTTTATCTCACTCCCACACACTCACTCACACATATTCACTCTCCCTGTCTCACTCCCACACTCACTCTCTCTCACACTCCCAAACACACACTCATTCTCTCTCACTCCCACACACTCACTCTCTCTCTCTCCCATACATTCACACTCTCTCTCTCACTCCCACACACTCACACTCTCTCTCACTCCCCCACACACACTCTCTCTCACTCCCACACTCACTCTGACATATTCACTCTCCCTGTCTCACTCCCACACACACACTCTCTCTGACTCACTCCCACACACTCATTCTCTCTCTCACTCCCACACACTCACTCTCTCACTCCCACACACACACGCACACTCTCACTCCCACACACACACACACACACACACACACTCTCACTCCCACACACGCACTCTGTCTCACTAGCTCTCAGACACTCACACTCTCTCATACTCCCACACACACACACTCTCACTCCCACACACGCACTCTCTCTCACTAGCTCCCATACACTTGCTCTCTCTCACTCCCACACACTCACAGTCTGTCTCTCACTCACACAAACTCACTCTCTCTCACTAGCTCCCATACACTCACTCTGTCTCTCTCACTCCCAAACTCACTCTCTCTCACACTCCCACACATGCACTCACTCTCTCTCTCACTCCCACACACTCACTCTCTCTCTCTCACTCCCACACACACACTCTCCCTCACGAGCTCCCACACACTGACTCTCTCTCACTCCCACACACGCACTCTCTCACACTCCCACACACGCACTCACTCTCTCTCTCACTCCCACACACACACTCTCTCTCACTTCCACACTCACTCTGACATATTCACTCTCCCTGTCTCACTCCCACACACACACACACACACACACACACTCTCACTCCCACACACGCACTCTGTCTCACTAGCTCTCACACACTCACTCTCTCTCACACTCGCACACACACACTCACTCACTCCCACACACGCACTCTCTCTCACTAGCTCCCATACACTTGCTCTCTCTCACTCCCACACACTCACAGTCTGTCTCTCACTCACACAAACTCACTCTCTCTCACTAGCTCCCATACACTCACTCTGTCTCTCTTACTCCCAAACTCACACTCTCTCACACTCCCACACACGCACTCACTCTCTCTCTCACTCCCACACACTCACTCTCTCTCTCTCACTCCCACATAAACACTTACTCACGAGCCCCCACACACTCACTCTCTCTCTCAGTCCCACACACGCACTCTCTCACACTCCCACACATGCAGTCTCTCTCACAAGCTCCCATACATTTATTCTCCCTCTCACTCCCGCACACACTTGCTCACTCCTACACAATCACTCTCTCACTAACTCCCACACACTCACTATCTTTATCTCACTCCCACACACTCATTCGCACATATTCACTCTCCCTGTCTGACTCCTACACTCACTCACTCTCACATTCCCAAACACGCACTCATTCTCTCTGACTCGCACACACTCACTCTCTCTCACTCCCACACACTCACACTCTCTCTCTCACTCCCACACACTCACTCTCTCACTCCCACACACACACACTCTCACTCCCACACACGCACTCTCTCTCACTAGCTCTCACACACTCACTCTCTCTCACATTCCCACACACATACACTCTCTCACTCCCACACACGCACTCTCTCTCACTAGCTCTCATACACTTACTCTCTCTCGCTCCAACACACAAACACTCTCTCTCACTAGCTCCCATACACTTACTCTCTCTCGCTCCCACACACTTAGTTTCTCTCTCACTCTTATATATTTACTCTCTGTCTCACTCCCACACAATCACTCTCTCTCTCTCTCACTCCCACACACTCACTCTCTCTCTCTCTCTCACTCCCACACACTCACTCTCTCTCTCACTCCCACACTCACTCTATCTCACACTCCCACACACACGCACTCATTCTCTCTCACTCCCAAATACTCATTCTCTCTCACTCCCATACACTTACATTCTCTCCCTCACTCCCACACACACGCTCTCTCTCTCACTCCCACACACTCACTGTCTCTCACTCCCACACTCACTCTGACATATTCACTCTCCGTGTCTCACTCCCACACACAAACTCTCTGACTCACTCCCACACACACACACTCTCTCTCACTAGCTCCCATACACTTACTCTCTCTCACTCCCACACACACACTCGCTCACTCCCACACACACACACTCTCACTAGCACATACACACTCACTCTCTTTTTCTCACTCCTACGCACTCACTCTCTCTCTCTCTCACTCCCACACACTCAGTTTCTCTCTCACTTACATATTTACTCTCTGTCTCACTCCCACACACTCACTCTCTCTCTCTCACTCCCACACACTCAGTTTCTTTCTCACTCTTATATATTTACTCTCTGTCTCACTCCCACACAATCACTCTCTCTCTCTCACTCCCACACACTCACTCTCTCTGTCTCACTCCCACACACTCACTCTCTCTCTCACTCCCACACTCACTCACACTCCCACACATGCACTCATTCTTTCTCACTCCCACACACTCACTCTCTCTTTCACTCCCATACACTCACACACTCTCTCTCACTCCCACACTCACTCTGACATATTCACGCTCCCTGTCTCACTCCCACCCACTCACTCTCTGACTCACTCCCACATACTGACTCTCTCTCTCACTCCCACACACTCAGTTTCGCTCTCACTCTTACATATTTACTCACTCTGTCTCACTCCCACACACTCACTCTCTCTCTCTCACTCCCACACACTCAGTTTCTCTGTCACTTATATATTTACTCTCTGTCTCACTCCCACACACTCAGTTTCTCTCTCACTCTTATATATTTACTCTCTGTCTCACTCCCACACAATCCCTCTCTCTCACTCCCACACACTCACTCTCTCTCTCACTCCCACAGTCACTCTGACATATTCACTCTCCCTGTCTCACTCCCAAACACTCACTCTCTCTGACTCACTCCCACATACTCACTCTCTCTCTCACTCCCACACACTCACTCTCTCTCACTCCCATACACACACACACACTCTCACTCCCACACACGCACTCTCTCTCACTAGCTCTCACACATACACTCTCTCTCATACTCCCACACACACACTCTCACTCCCACACACGCACTCTCTCTCACTAGCTCCCATACACTTACTCTCTCTCTCACTCCCACACACACACTCGCTCACTCCCACACACTCACTCTCTCACTAGCTCCCACACACTCACTCTCTTTTTCTCACTACGACGCACTCACTCTCTCTCACTCCCGCACGCTCAGTCTCTCTCACTTACATATTCACTCTCTATCTCTCATTCCACACACTCACTCTCTCTCTCTCACTCCCACACACTCACAGTCTGTCTCTCACTCACACAAACTCACTCTCTCTCACTAGCTCCCATACACACACTCTGTCTCTCTCACTCTCAAACTCACTCTCTCTCACACTCCCACACATGCACTCACTCTCTCTCTCACTCCCACACACTCACTCTCTCTCTCTCACTCCCACACACACACTCTCCCTCACGAGCTCCCACACACTGACTCTCTCACTCACTCCCACACACGCACTCTCTCACACTCCCACACACGCACTCACTCTCTCTCTCACTCCCACACACTCACTCTCTCTCTCTCACTCCCACATAAACACTCTCCCTCACGAGCCCCCACACACTCACTCTCTCTCTCACTCCCACACACGCACTCTCTCACACTCGCACACATGCAGTCTCTCTCACTAGCTCCCATACACTTATTCTCCCTCTCACTCCCACACACACTCTCCCTCAAGAGCTCCCACACGCTCACTCTCTCTCTCACTCCCACACACACACACTCGCTCACTCCCACACACTCACTCTCTCACTAGCTCCACACACTCACTCTCTTTTTCTCACTCCTATGCACTCACTCGCTCTCTCAGTCCCACACACTCAGTCTCTCTCTCACTCTTACATATTCACTCTCTCTCTCGTTCCACACACTCACTCTCTCTCTCACTGCAACACACTCACAGTCTGTCTCTCACTCACACAAACTCACTCCCTCTCACTAGTTCCCATACACTCACTCTGTCTCTCTCACTCCCAAACTCACTCTCTCTCACACTCCCACACACGCATTCACTCTCTCTCTCTCTCACTCCCACACACACACTCTCCCTCACGAGCTCCCACACACTCACTCTCTCTCTCACTCCCACACACGAAATCTCTCACACTCCCACACATGCAGTCTCTCTCACTAGCTCCCATACACTTATTCTCCCTCTCACTCCCACACACTCGCTCACTCCCACACACTCACTCTCTCACTAATTCCCACACACTCACTATCTTTATCTCACTCCCACACACTCACTCCCACATATTCACTCTCCCTGTCTCACTCCCACACGCTCACTCTCTCTGACTCACTCCCACACACTCACTCTCTCACTCTCACATATTCACTCTCTCTGTCTCTCAATCCCGCCACTCTCTCTCTCTGACTCACTCCCACATGCTCACTCTCTCTCTCACTCCCACACACTCACTCCCTCTCACTCCCACACACTCACTCTGACATATTCACTCTCCCTGTCTCACTCCCACACACTCTGTTTCTCCCTCACTCTTACATATTTACTCACTCTGCCTCACTCCCACACACTCACTCTCTCTCTCTCTCTCACTCCCACACACTCAGTTTCTCTCTCACTTATATATTTATTCTCTGTCTCACTCCCACACACTCAGTTTCTCTCTCACTCTTATATATTTACTCTCTGTCTCACTCCCACACAATCACTCTCTCTCTCACTCCTACACTCACTCTCTCTCTCACTCCCATACACTCACACTCTCTCTCTCACTCCCACACTCACACTATCTCTCTCACTCCCACACTCACTCTGACATATTCACTCTCCCTGGCTCACTCCCACATACTCACTCTCTCTCACTCCCACACACTCACTCTCTCTCACTCCCATACACATATACACTCTCTCACTCCCACACATGCACTCTCTCTCACTAGCTCTCACACACACACTCTCTCTCATACTCCCACACACACACACTCTCTCACTCCCACACACGCATTCTCTCTCATTAGCTCCCATACACTTACTCTCTCTCTCACTCCCACACACACTCGCTCACTCCCACACTCTCACTCTCTCTCTCACTCCCATACACTCACTCTCTCACTCCCACACTCACTCTGACATATTCACTCTCCCTGTCTCACTCCCACACACTTACTCTCTCTGACTCACTCCCACATACTCACTCTCTCTCACTCCCACACACTCACTCTCTCTCACTCCCATACACACACACACTCTCTCACTCCCACACACGCACTCTCTCTCACTAGCTCTCACACACACACACTCTCTCTCATACTCCAACACACACACGCTCTCACTCCCACACACGCACTCTCTCTCACTAGCTCCCATACACTTACTCTCTTTCTCACTCCCTCACACACTCGCTCACTCCCACACACTCACTCTCTCACTAGCTCCCACACACTCACTCTCTTTTTCTCACTCCTACGCACTCACTCGCTCTCTCAGTCCCACACACTCAGTCTCTCTCTTTCTCTTACATATTCACTCTCTCTCTCTCATTCCACACACTCACTCTCTCTCTCACTCCCACACACTCACAGTGTGTCTCTCACTCACACAAACTCACTCTCTCTCAGTAGCTCCCATACACTCACTCTGTCTCTCTCACTCCCAAACTCACTCTCTCTCACACTCCCACACATGCACTCACTCTATCTCTCACTCCCACACACTCACTCTCTCTCTCTCACTCCCACACACAGTCTCCCTCACGAGCTCCCAAACACTCACTCTCTCTCACTCCCACACACGCACTCTCTCACACTCCCACACATGCAGTCTCTCTCACTAGCTCCCTTACACTTATTCTCCCTCTCACTCCCACACACACTCTCCCTCAAGAGCTCCCACACGCTCACTCTCTCTCTCACTCCCACACACACACACTCGCTCACTCCCACACACTCACTCTCTCACTAGCTCCACACACTCACTCTCTTTTTCTCACTCCTATGCACTCACTCGCTCTCTCAGTCCCACACACTCAGTCTCTCTCTCACTCTTACATATTCACTCTCTCTCTCGTTCCACACACTCACTCTCTCTCTCACTGCAACACACTCACAGTCTGTCTCTCACTCACACAAACTCACTCCCTCTCACTAGTTCCCATACACTCACTCTGTCTCTCTCACTCCCAAACTCACTCTCTCTCACACTCCCACACACGCATTCACTCTCTCTCTCTCTCACTCCCACACACACACTCTCCCTCACGAGCTCCCACACACTCACTCTCTCTCTCACTCCCACACACGAAATCTCTCACACTCCCACACATGCAGTCTCTCTCACTAGCTCCCATACACTTATTCTCCCTCTCACTCCCACACACTCGCTCACTCCCACACACTCACTCTCTCACTAATTCCCACACACTCACTATCTTTATCTCACTCCCACACACTCACTCCCACATATTCACTCTCCCTGTCTCACTCCCACACGCTCACTCTCTCTGACTCACTCCCACACACTCACTCTCTCACTCTCACATATTCACTCTCTCTGTCTCTCAATCCCGCCACTCTCTCTCTCTGACTCACTCCCACATGCTCACTCTCTCTCTCACTCCCACACACTCACTCCCTCTCACTCCCACACACTCACTCTGACATATTCACTCTCCCTGTCTCACTCCCACACACTCTGTTTCTCCCTCACTCTTACATATTTACTCACTCTGCCTCACTCCCACACACTCACTCTCTCTCTCTCTCTCACTCCCACACACTCAGTTTCTCTCTCACTTATATATTTATTCTCTGTCTCACTCCCACACACTCAGTTTCTCTCTCACTCTTATATATTTACTCTCTGTCTCACTCCCACACAATCACTCTCTCTCTCACTCCTACACTCACTCTCTCTCTCACTCCCACACACTCACTCTCTCACTAGCTCCCACACACTCACTCTCTTTTTCTCACTCCTATGCACTCACTCGCTCTCTCAGTCCCACACACTCAGTCTCTCTCTCACTCTTACATATTCACTCTCTCTCTCGTTCCACACACTCACTCTCTCTCTCACTGCAACACACTCACAGTCTGTCTCTCACTCACACAAACTCACTCCCTCTCACTAGTTCCCATACACTCACTCTGTCTCTCTCACTCCCAAACTCACTCTCTCTCACACTCCCACACACGCATTCACTCTCTCTCTCTCTCACTCCCACACACACACTCTCCCTCACGAGCTCCCACACACTCACTCTCTCTCTCACTCCCACACACGAAATCTCTCACACTCCCACACATGCAGTCTCTCTCACTAGCTCCCATACACTTATTCTCCCTCTCACTCCCACACACTCGCTCACTCCCACACACTCACTCTCTCACTAATTCCCACACACTCACTATCTTTATCTCACTCCCACACACTCACTCCCACATATTCACTCTCCCTGTCTCACTCCCACACGCTCACTCTCTCTGACTCACTCCCACACACTCACTCTCTCACTCTCACATATTCACTCTCTCTGTCTCTCAATCCCGCCACTCTCTCTCTCTGACTCACTCCCACATGCTCACTCTCTCTCTCACTCCCACACACTCACTCCCTCTCACTCCCACACACTCACTCTGACATATTCACTCTCCCTGTCTCACTCCCACACACTCTGTTTCTCCCTCACTCTTACATATTTACTCACTCTGCCTCACTCCCACACACTCACTCTCTCTCTCTCTCTCACTCCCACACACTCAGTTTCTCTCTCACTTATATATTTATTCTCTGTCTCACTCCCACACACTCAGTTTCTCTCTCACTCTTATATATTTACTCTCTGTCTCACTCCCACACAATCACTCTCTCTCTCACTCCTACACTCACTCTCTCTCTCACTCCCACACACTCACTCTCTCACTAGCTCCCACACACTCACTCTCTTTTTCTCACTCCTACGCACTCACTCGCTCTCTCAGTCCCACACACTCAGTCTCTCTCTTTCTCTTACATATTCACTCTCTCTCTCTCATTCCACACACTCACTCTCTCTCTCACTCCCACACACTCACAGTGTGTCTCTCACTCACACAAACTCACTCTCTCTCAGTAGCTCCCATACACTCACTCTGTCTCTCTCACTCCCAAACTCACTCTCTCTCACACTCCCACACATGCACTCACTCTATCTCTCACTCCCACACACTCACTCTCTCTCTCTCACTCCCACACACAGTCTCCCTCACGAGCTCCCAAACACTCACTCTCTCTCACTCCCACACACGCACTCTCTCACACTCCCACACATGCAGTCTCTCTCACTAGCTCCCTTACACTTATTCTCCCTCTCACTCCCACACACTCACTCTCTCACCAACTCCCACACACTCACTATCTTTATCTCACTTTCACACACTCACTCGCACATATTCACTCTCCCTGTCTCACTCCCACACGCTCACTCTCTCTGACTCACTCCCACACACTCACTCTCTCACTCTCACACACTCACTGTCTCTAATTCCCACACACTCACTCTCTCACTCTCACGTATTCACTCTCTCTCTCTCTCAGTCCCGCCACTCTCTCTCTCTGACTCATTCCCACATACTCACTCTCTCTCACTCCCACACACTCACTCTCTCTCACCCCCACACTCACTCTGACATATTCACTCTCCCTGTCTCACTCCCACACACTCACTCTCTCACTAGCTCCCACACACTCACTCTCTTTTTCTCACTCCTACGCACTCACTCGCTCTCTCAGTCCCACACACTCAGTCTCTCTCTCACTCTTACATATTCACTCTCTCACTCTCATTCCACACACTCACTCTCTCTCTCACTCCCACACACTCACAGTCTGTCTCTCACTGACACAAACTCACTTTCTCTCACTAGTTCCCATACACTTACTCTGTCTCTCTCACTCCCAAACTCACTCTCTCTCACACTCCCACACATGCACTCACTCTATCTCTCACTCCCACACACTCACTCTCTCTCTCTCACTCCCACACACAGTCTCCCTCACGAGCTCCCAAACACTCACTCTCTCTCTCACTCCCACACACGCACTCTCTCACACTCGCACACATGCAGTCTCTCTCACTAGCTCCCATACACTTATTCTCCCTCTCACTCCCACACACTCGCTCACTCCCACACATTCACTCTCTCACCAACTCCCACACACTCATTATCTTTATCTCACTCCCACACACTCACTCGCACATATTCACTCTCCCTGTCTCACTCCCACACGCTCACTCTCTCTGACTCACTCCCACACACACACTCTCTCACTCTCACACACTCACTCTCTCTAATTCCCACACACTCACTCTCTCACTCTCACATATTCACTCTCTCTCTCTCACTCCCGCCACTCTCTCTCTCTGACTCATTCCCACATATTCACTCTCCCTCTCACTCCCACACACTCACTCTCTCTCACTCCCACACACTCAGTTTCTCTTTCACTCCCATACACTCACACTCTCTCTCTCACTCCCACACTCACTCTGACATATTCACTCTCCCTGTCTCACTCCCACACACTCACTCTCTGACTCACTCCCACATACTGACCCTCTCTCTCACTCCCACACACTCAGTTTTGCTCTCACTCTTACATATTTACTCACTCTGTCTCACTCCCACACACTCACTCTGTCTCTCACTCCCACACACTCATTTTCTCTGTCACTTATATATATACTCTCTGTCTCACTCCCACACACTCAGTTTCTCTCTCACTCTTATATATTTACTCTCTATCTCACTCCCACACAATCCCTCTCTCTCTCACTCCCACACACTCACTCTCTCTCTCACTCCCACACTCACTCTGACATATTCACTCTCCCTGTCTCACTCCCAAACACTCACTCTCTCTGACTCACTCCCACATACTCACTCTCTCTCTCACTCCCACACACTCACTCTCTCTCACTCCCATACACACACACACACTCTCACTCCCACACACATACTCTCTCTCACTAGCTCTCACACACACACACTCTCTCATACTCCCACACACACACACTCTCACTCCCACACACGCACTCTCTCTCACTAGCTCCCATACACTTACTCTCTCTCTCACTCCCACACACACACTCGCTCACTCCCACACACTCACTCTCTCACTAGCTCCCACACACTCACTTTCTTTTTCTCACTCCGACGCACTCACTCTCTCTCACTCCCGCACGCTCAGTCTCTCTCACTTACATATTCACTCTCTCTCTCTCATTCCACACACTCACTCTCTCTCACTCCCACACACTCACAGTCTGTCTCTACCTCACACAAACTCACTCTCTCTCACTAGCTCCCATACACTCACTCTGTCTCTCTCACTCCCAAACTCACTCTGTCTCTCACACTCCCACACATGCAGTCTCTCTCACTAGCTCCCATACATTTATTCTCTCTCACTCCCACACAATCACACTCTCACTAACTCTCATACACTCACTATCTTTATCTCACTCCCACACACTCACTCGCACATATTCACTCTCCCTGTCTCACTCCCACACTCACTCTCTCTCACTCCCAAACACGCACTCATTCTCTCTCACTCCCACACACTCACTCTCTCTGTCTCACTCCCACACACTCACTCTCTCTCTCTCTCTCTCTCACTCCCACACACTCACTCTCTCTCTCTCACTCCCACACACTCACTCTCTCTCTGACTCCCACACTTACTCTCTCTCACACTCCCACACACACGCACTCATTCTCTCTCACTCCCACACACTCACTCTCTCTCACACTCACTCTGACATATTCACTCTCCCTGTCTCACTCCCACACACAAACTCTCTGACTCACTCCCACACACTCACTCTCTCCCTCACTCCCACACACGCACTCTCTCTCACTAGCTCCCATACACTTACTCTCTCTCACTCCCACACACACACTCGCTCACTACCACACACACACTCACTCACTAGCACCCACACACTCACTCACTAGCACCCACACACTCACTCTCTTTTTCTCACTCCTACGCACTCAGTTTCTCTCTCACTTACATATTTACTCTCTGTCTCACTCCCACACACTGACTCTCTCTCGCTCTCACTCCCACACATTCAGTTTCTCTCTCACTCTTATATATTTACTCTCTGTCTCACTCCCACACAATCACTCTCTCTCTCTCCCACATTCCCACACACGCACTCATTCTCTCTCACTCCCACACACTCACTCTCTCTCTCACTCCCATACACTCACACTCTCTCTCACTCCCACACACTCACACTATATCTCTCACTCCCACACTCACTCTGACATATTCACTCTCCCTGTCTCACTCCCACACACTCACTCTCTCTGACTCACTCCCACATACTCACTCTCTCTCTCTCACTCCCACACTCTCAGTTTCTCTCTCATTCTTACATATTTACTCACTCTGTCTCACTCCCTCACAGTCACTCTCTCTCTCTCTCTCACTCCCACACACTCAGTTTCTCTCTCACTTTTATATATTTACTCTCTGTCTCACTCCCACACAATCACTCACTCTCTCACTCCTACACTCACTCTCTCTCTCACTCCCATACACTCACACTCTCTCTCTCACTCCCACACTCACACTATCTCTCTCACTCCCACACTCACTCCGACATATTCACTCTCCTTGTCTCACTCCCACACACTCACTCTCTGACTCACTCCCACATACTGACTCTCTCTCTCACTCCCACACACTCAGTTTCACTCTCACTCTTACATATTTACTCACTCTGTCTCACTCCCACACACTCACTCTCTCTCTCTCTCACTCCCACACACTCAGTTTCTCTGTCACTTATATATTTACTCTCTGTCTCACTCCCACACACTCAGTTTCTCTCTCACTCTTATGTATTTACTCTCTGTCTCACTCCCACACAATCACTCTCTCTCTCACTCCCACACACACTCTCTCTCTCACCCCCACACACTCACACTATCTCTCTCACTCCCACAGTCACTCTGACATATTCACTCTCCCTGTCTCACTCCCACACACTCACTCTCTCTGACTCACTCCCACATACTCACTCTCTCTCTCACTCCCACACACTCACTCTCTCTCACTGCCATACACACACACACTCTCACTCCCACACACGCACTCTCTCTCACTAGCTCCTATACACTTACTCTCTCTCTCACTCCCACACACACACTCGCTCACTCCCACACACTCACTCTCTCACTAGCTCCCACATACTCACTCTCTTTTTCTCACTCCGACGCACTCACTCTCTCACTCCCGCACGCTCAGTCTCTCTCACTTACATATTCACTCTCTCTCTCTCATTCCACACACTCACTCTCTCTCACTCCCACACACTCACAGTCTGTCTCTCACTCACATAAACTCACTCTCTCTCACTAGCTCCCATACACTCACTCTGTCTCTCTCACTCCCAAACTCACTCTCTCTCAAACTCCCACACGCGCACTCAATCTCTCTCTCACTCCCACACTCTCACTCTCTCTCTCACTCCCACACACACTCTCCCTCAAGAGCTCCCACACGCTCACTCTCTCTCTCACTCCCACACACACACACTCGCTCACTCCCACACACTCACTCTCTCACTAGCTCCACACACTCACTCTCTTTTTCTCACTCCTACGCACTCACTCGCTCTCTCAGTCCCACAAACTCAGTCTCTCTCTCACTCTTACATATTCACTCTCTCTCTCGTTCCACACACTCACTCTCTCTCTCACTGCAACACACTCACAGTCTGTCTCTCACTCACACAAACTCACTCCCTCTCACTAGTTCCCATACACTCACTCTGTCTCTCTCACTCCCAAACTCACTCTCTCTCACACTCCCACACACGCATTCACTCTCTCTCTCACTCCCACACACTCACTCTCTCTCTCTCTCACTCCCACACACACACTCTCCCTCACGAGCTCCCACACACTCACTCTCTCTCTCACTCCCACACACGAAATCTCTCACACTCCCACACATGCAGTCTCTCTCACTAGCTCCCATACACTTATTCTCCCTCTCACTCCCACACACTCGCTCACTCCCACACACTCACTCTCTCACTAATTCCCACACACTCACTATCTTTATCTCACTCCCACACACTCACTCCCACATATTCACTCTCCCTGTCTCACTCCCACACGCTCACTCTCTCTGACTCACTCCCACACACTCACTCTTTCACTCTCACATATTCACTCTCTCTGTCTCTCAATCCCGCCACTCTCTCTCTCTGACTCACTCCCACATGCTCACTCTCTCTCTCACTCCCACACACTCACTCCCTCTCACTCCCACACACTCACTCTGACATATTCACTCTCCCTGTCTCACTCCCACACACTCCGTTTCTCCCTCACTCTTACATATTTACTCACTCTGCCTCACTCCCACACACTCACTCTCTCTCTCTCACTCCCACACACTCAGTTTCTCTCTCACTCTTATATATTTACTCTCTGTCTCACTCCCACACAATCACTCTCTCTCTCACTCCTACACTCACTCTCTCTCTCACTCCCATACACTCACACTCTCTCTCTCACTCCCACACTCACACTATCTCTCTCACTCCCACACTCACTCTGACATATTCACTCTCCCTGGCTCACTCCCACATACTCACTCTCTCTCACTCCCACACACTCACTCTCTCTCACTCCCATACACACATACACTCTCTCACTCCCACACACGCACTCTCTCTCACTAGCTCTCACACACACACTCTCTCTCATACTCCCACACACACACACTCTCTCACTCCCACACACGCATTCTCTCTCATTAGCTCCCATACACTTACTCTCTCTCTCACTCCCACACACACTCGCTCACTCCCACACTCTCACTCTCTCTCTCACTCCCATACACTCACTCTCTCACTCCCACACTCACTCTGACATATTCACTCTCCCTGTCTCACTCCCACACACTCACTCTCTCTGACTCACTCCCACATACTCACTCTCTCTCACTCCCACACACTCACTCTCTCTCACTCCCATACACACACACACTCTCTCACTCCCACACACGCACTCTCTCTCACTAGCTCTCACACACACACACTCTCTCTCATACTCCAACACACACACGCTCTCACTCCCACACACGCACTCTCTCTCACTAGCTCCCATACACTTACTCTCTTTCTCACTCCCTCACACACTCGCTCACTCCCACACACTCACTCTCTCACTAGCTCCCACACACTCACTCTCTTTTTCTCACTCCTACGCACTCACTCGCTCTCTCAGTCCCACACACTCAGTCTCTCTCTTTCTCTTACATATTCACTCTCTCTCTCTCATTCCACACACTCACTCTCTCTCTCACTCCCACACACTCACAGTGTGTCTCTCACTCACACAAACTCACTCTCTCTCAGTAGCTCCCATACACTCACTCTGTCTCTCTCACTCCCAAACTCACTCTCTCTCACACTCCCACACATGCACTCACTCTATCTCTCACTCCCACACACTCACTCTCTCTCTCTCACTCCCACACACAGTCTCCCTCACGAGCTCCCAAACACTCACTCTCTCTCACTCCCACACACGCACTCTCTCACACTCCCACACATGCAGTCTCTCTCACTAGCTCCCTTACACTTATTCTCCCTCTCACTCCCACACACTCACTCTCTCACCAACTCCCACACACTCACTATCTTTATCTCACTTTCACACACTCACTCGCACATATTCACTCTCCCTGTCTCACTCCCACACGCTCACTCTCTCTGACTCACTCCCACACACTCACTCTCTCACTCTCACACACTCACTGTCTCTAATTCCCACACACTCACTCTCTCACTCTCACGTATTCACTCTCTCTCTCTCTCAGTCCCGCCACTCTCTCTCTCTGACTCATTCCCACATACTCACTCTCTCTCACTCCCACATACTCACTCTCTCTCACCCCCACACTCACTCTGACATATTCACTCTCCCTGTCTCACTCCCACACACTCACTCTCTCACTAGCTCCCACACACTCACTCTCTTTTTCTCACTCCTACGCACTCACTCGCTCTCTCAGTCCCACACACTCAGTCTCTCTCTCACTCTTACATATTCACTCTCTCACTCTCATTCCACACACTCACTCTCTCTCTCACTCCCACACACTCACAGTCTGTCTCTCACTGACACAAACTCACTTTCTCTCACTAGTTCCCATACACTTACTCTGTCTCTCTCACTCCCAAACTCACTCTCTCTCACACTCCCACACATGCACTCATTCTATCTCTCACTCCCACACACTCACTCTCTCTCTCTCACTCCCACACACAGTCTCCCTCACGAGCTCCCAAACACTCACTCTCTCTCTCACTCCCACACACGCACTCTCTCACACTCCCACACATGCAGTCTCTCTCACTAGCTCCCATACACTTATTCTCCCTCTCACTCCCACATACTCGCTCACTCCCACACATTCACTCTCTCACCAACTCCCACACACTCATTATCTTTATCTCACTCCCACACACTCACTCGCACATATTCACTCTCCCTGTCTCACTCCCACACGCTCACTCTCTCCGACTCACTCCCACACACTCACTCTCTCACTCTCACACACTCACTCTCTCTAATTCCCACACACTCACTCTCTCACTCTCACGTATTCACTCTCTCTCTCTCACTCCCGCCACTCTCTCTCTCTGACTCATTCCCACATACTCACTCTCCCTCTCACTCCCACACACTCACTCTCTCTCACTCCCACACTCACTCTGGCATATTCACTCTCCCTGTCTCACTCCCACACACTCACTCTCTCTGACTCACTCCCACATACTCACTCTCTCTCACTCCCACACACTCACTCTCTCTCACTCCCATACACACACACACTCTCTCACTCCCACACACGAACTCTCTCTCACTAGCTCTCACACACACACTCTCTCTCATACTCCCACACACACACGCTCTCAATCCCACACACGTACTCTCTCTCACTAGCTCCCATACACTTACTCTCTCTCTCACTCCCACACACACACTCGCTCACTCCCACACACTCACTCTCTCACTAGCTCCCACACACTCACTCTCTTTTTCTCACTCCTACGCACTCACTCTCTCTCTCATTCCCACACACTCAGTCTCTCTCTCACTCTTACATATTCACTCTCTCTCTCATTCCACACACTCACTCTCTCTCACTCCCACACACTCACAGTCTGTCTCTCACTCACACAAACTCACTCTCTCACTAGCTCCCATACACTCACTCTGTCTCTCTCACTCCCAAACTCACTCTCTCTCACACTCCCACACACACACTCACTCTCTCTCACTCCCACACACACTCTCCCTCATGAGCTCCCACACACTGACTCTCTCTCTCACTCCCACACACGGACTCTCTCACACTCCCACACATGCAGTCTCTCTCACTAGCTCCCATACACTTATTCTCCCTCTCACTCCCACACACTCGCTCACTCCCACACATTCACTCTCTCACCAACTCCCACACACTCATTATCTTTATCTCACTCCCACACACTCACTCGCACATATTCACTCTCCCTGTCTCACTCCCACACGCTCACTCTCTCTGAATCACTCCCACACACTCACTCTCTCACTCTCACACACTCACTCTCTCTAATTCCCACACACTCACTCTCACGTATTCACTCTCTCTCTCTCACTCCCGCACACTCTCTCTCTCTCTCTCTCACTCCCACACACTCACTCTCTCACTACCACACACTCACTTTCTCTCTTAATCCCACACGCTCACTCTCTCTCACTCACACACACATGGCAGTCAACCTCTTCCTCCCACGTTCCCCTCTCCACTGACCTGGGGCTCTGCCCCGCAACGTCTTACTCCCAGGCCTCGCAGGCAGCCTCTCCTCCCCAGGGCCCTGGGCCTCCACTGCCCTACACTCTGCTCCCCAGGCCCTCTTAGCAGATGGCTGTGCACTACTCCAGTGTGCTCCAGCAACACTACACCCCTAATATTTGGCAAAATAACCCTCAGGCAAAAACAGAAATATCCCATTTTACAGTGCATAAGGCAAGGGTAACATTATAGCCCAGTTACGCTGCATACTTTCACATTGTTTTGAAGTGGTTTTGCTTTTTCATTGATCTGTAAGTTGAGTGTGAAACTGTCAAACTGACAATCAATTTTAACAAACAGCAGGGTTCCACCTGCAAGAGGTCGCTTTCTCTATATTGGGCTCACACTGCCTTCAGTACAGATGCAGAGTGAAGTTTATAAAGATTCCTTTTTAATGTTTTAGTTGGTACAAATATGGCTGCTTTAACCATGTGACCTATACATGTCCAAAGATCTTTTGCAAATAAGGTAGTGGGTTGGGCCGATACACATGCTGTGTTGTGGCCTTTCACACTTTGAGTGTTTTGAGATGAGGGACCATAATAATGAGTACTCTCTCTCTCTCTCGCTCCCACACATGCAGTCTCTCTCTCTCTCACTCTACAAATGAGACTCATTTCATATTCATCTAACATTAACTTCATTAACAAATAATTTGTTTTAATCAATCTGAAGGATATTAGTGCTAGCAAATGACAGGGTCAGTATCAGGCACTTCCATGTCAGGTGTATTACAGCTGGATGTTAAGGCAAATTCCTCTGCTTGGATCCAGCAACATGCCTCAGCCCTAACCTCAGAAAAGCACAGCTTTATCTGTTTGGAGAAATGCCAATAGGCAGTGTTGCCTACTGCGTACTTTGGCTTGCCATAGTCATGTGATCTCTGATTTACTTCTTTGTGATTTAAGGATTCAGACAGAAGCCATTTTACCCACCACATGGAACATGGTGTCAGGAGTGTGCAAGTGAATTTGAGTGTATTTTGATAGCTGTAAGACAACCAGCCAGCTACCATTAGAAACAGCAAATAATTAAAACTTCAGTCTGTACCTTTGCACAGGACATTGACTGCTGGGTGAGTCAGTATGGCTTTGAACATTTAAATACCAGCTCCTATGGAGATGAAGGTAGATTTGAGAATGAATTGGAAATTCTTCCAGTCTCAATGGCAGAACTATGAAATCGTCACAGGGTTAAACAAGAAACCTGAACAAATAAGAGAAGCAATTCTGTTATTAGTGCTGGGGAAAGAGTGCTACAAGCTGTATTGCACTCTAGACCTCACTGAAGAGTTGACAAGCAAGTCTTGTGAAGTTTTGGAGGCTCTGGAGGGTTTTTGAACCCTCTACTAATGTTATTTATGAACATCATGTGTTCAACACCAGAGCTCGGGAAGAGGGGGAGAATATTGGTCTGTATGTGACTGCACTGAGGTGTCTAGCTGAATCTTGTGAGTTTGAACAACTGAAGGATCTGATCAGAGATAGGAATATCTTAGGAACAAGAGATCCTGCCGTGAGAGCATGTCTACTGAGAGAAGAGAAACTTATTCTCAAGAAAGCCACAGGCATGTGCAAAATCTCTGAAGTGGTCAATCCTCAGCTGAAGAGTATTAATGGGAGAACTGATGAGGCTTCACACTCTGCTGGTAGGCAGTTCAGGCCTTCCAAGCACAAGACAATGGAGAAAAGGAATAGCTATTTATAGAAGGGCCAGCAGAAAGTTCAAAGTCAGAGTACAGGATGTAAATATTGTGGAGGACAGCACACAAGGAAAGGAAGCATGTCCAGCATGGGAAAAGCAGTGTTCTAACTGCAAGAAGCTGAATCACTTTGCACGTAAGTGTTTTGCTGGAAAGAAGAAAAGCAAGCCTATAAAGATAGTTGCTGGAGAGATGTCGGACGATGATTCTGACAAATCACTGTACGCTCTAAAACAGTTTGGTGCCCTCAAGTCTCAAGGTAAAAAATCGCATCAAGTTAATATGAAGTATCAGATAGACACTGGTATTGCGTGCAACATTACGAGCTTCACAGACGTGTGTGATTTGCTAAAGATGCTGACCTGAAAATGAAGCATCAAAGGTAAAGTTGAGGCTATATGATGGAACAATGCTCACCCCAAGAGGACAAACCAAGCTGAGAGTCCAATGCAATAGGAAGAAAAAAGATCTGCAGTTCCAGATAGGAGACATGAAACAAAATCCCCTCATCTCACTTGAAACAAGTCAAAAGCTTGGACTGGTAACCCTCCATGTACCAAAAGAGGTTAGCAGTGTTGATGGACCATTGGACATCGAGAGACCCTTGGACACTTATAGACAAACGCAGGCTGATAGGCCCATAAAGCGGAATTTATTA
The DNA here is from genome assembly GCF_964194155.1 of Cetorhinus maximus. NCBI lineage: Eukaryota > Metazoa > Chordata > Chondrichthyes > Lamniformes > Cetorhinidae > Cetorhinus > Cetorhinus maximus. The sequence goes on along the minus strand of NC_135888.1, from coordinate 65,958,123 downwards.
TCCTCCCCCAAGGCGAGTTTGGTGGAAACGGGCATTTAATGTGGCGAGGGGTTGAGCGGGCTGGCTGGCGGGGATCACGTCATCCGCCACCTTCCTGCCTCTGCCCCGATTAAGTTCGGGGTGGGAAGGCTGGTGAATGACTTTCCTACCCTGATGCTAATTGAAGCCCTAATGCCCATTAAAGGGCCTAAGAGGCGGTTGGCGGACTTGCCATACAGGAAGCCTGAAAAGCAAACACTACTGGGGTTGACTAAAGGCCTCTGGTCCCTCGTTGTCAGGCACTTGGTGCCTGATCGAAGAACCAGTCAGTGGAAAGGGGCCGTCCAGCTGAGATCCATACCCCTGCCTTTGCTGCTGACCACTCTGCCCCCTTCACTGTGACCCCCACTCCACAAACCCTAACACTCCATCTCTCATTGTAATGGAGATGGGTAAAGACGAAGCTGCAAAGGGATTCAACTTTAGATTTGTGGAGTTAGGGGACTGGCATGACAAGTGACAAAGGCATGGATAAGGGTTTCAGCACTGAATAGGCTGAGACAGTGGTAAAGGTGAGAAGAAGTCCAAGTTGGTGGATTTTATGACAGTAAATGTATCGCATCTGAAGCTGAGCTCAGGGTCAAATTGAATGCTGAAAACTTGAGATAATGTCCAGGAAGGGGAATGGAATCAGCACAGGAGCCAGAAACAATAGCCTGGGCTCCCCAGTGTTTAAATGAAGAAAGCTGCATCTCATCTAGGACTAATGTCAGAGCAGCACTCTGACAACTTAAGGGCAGTGAGAGGTGGTGAAGAATTAGAGTCAGGTCATCAGTGTACTAAGGGAAGCTGTAGATGATATCACTAAGCAATAATTTGCAGATGAGAAACAGTAAGGGCTGTGATAGCTCCTTGGAGTGAAATGGAGTAACAATGGCCTAGGCCCTCAGCAATCCTGGGCATCTGGTGGGTATATTACCGGCAGCAGCCACTGCCTCTGCAATGCCAAGGAATGCACAGCTGCCAGTCTCTGGCCAGCAGCTCTCGGGGTTAAGATTTCCTTCCCCCAGATGTCCTTAATCCTGAGGTAGGTCTGCTGCTGCCCAGTTGATTGCCTGATTGGCACTCTGTTCAGCTGGCCTTCCTGAAAGTAGGCGATGGGGGGATCTCGCTGCCTCTCCAGCCGGTGGGCAAGACCCCAGTTGCCTGCATTAAATTCTTTCTATAGATGCTGATAGAGCCATAGACGCAGGTCAAAGCACCAATGCAGATAGTGATAATCATTCCCAGAGCATCTCCTGCAATGACTTCTCTTCTCACCCCTACATTGTTACTCCATTTCACTCCAAGGAGCTATCACAGCCCTTACTCTTTCTCATCTACAAATTATTGCTTAGCGATATCATCTACAGCTTCCCTTAGTACACTAATGACCTGACTCTAATTCTCCACCACCTCTCACTGCCCTTGAGTTGTCAGAGTGCTGCCCTGACATTAGTCCTAAATGAGATGCAGCTTCCTTCATTTAAACACTGGGAAGCCTAGGCTATTATTTCTGGCTCCTGTGCTAATTCCATTCCTCTTCCTGGACATTGTCTCAGGTTTTAAGCATCCAATTCAACCCTGAGCTCAGCTTCAGATGCGATACACTCGCTGTCACAAAATCCACCTTCTTGGACCTCTGCTCACCTTTACCAACTGCCTCAGCCTATTCAGTGCTGAAACCCTTATCCATGCCTTTGCCACTAGTCATGCCAGTCCCCCAACTCCACAAATCTAAAATTAAATCCCTTTGTGGCCTTGTCTTTACCCATCTCCATTACATACTCCAACCCTATAAGCCCCCCAACCTCTGAACTCTCTGTTCTTCCAAATCTGTTTTATGGGCTGCCCCCACTTCACTTAATTCTCTCTGCTCTATCATTTGCGATTGTGCCTTCAGCCATATAGGGCCCTATTCTGGAATTCCCTACCTGAACCTAACCTCTCCTATTTGGCTAAGGTTTTGGTCACCCTTGCTAATATCTACCCTTTAGCTTAACAATCATTTATTTTTGATTCTGTCTCTATGAAGTACCTTGCTATATATTTCTACATTAAAGGCACAATATAAAAGCAAATTGTTGTAATCCAGGTTGATAGTTCTGTGGACTACAGAGGGAACATTGAATTGTTGCAGATGCTGTCTATAGGAAGAGATCTTATAGCAAGGCTCCTTCTGTATGTTCAGGTGAACATAAAAGACCCTAGGGCATTTTTCTTTTCAAGGAAAAGTTGGGAATTCTTCCTGTGTCCTGGCCAACATCCATCCCTCAATCAAACCAAGTAAAATGGTCCTTCATCACATTGTTGTGTATGAGAGCTAGTTTTGTCTTAAATGCTGCAAATGCCGACAGCAGTGACTGTAATTCAAAAGCAATTTGTTTGCTGCGAAACACTTTGGACATCCGGAGGATGTGAAACTTGCTGTATAAATGCAAGTTCCTGCTTTTCAATGCTCAAAGCACCAGAATATATCTATAGAGCTATCCGATCTGCAAAGACTATCTCACATTTGCCATGACCTTCAGATGTCACAAGTCATTAGCCATAGATAACACCTTCATTACTTCTTTTGGAAGCGCCTCAATCACTGCGTACAGAATGAATTATTTTTGACACAGTCGCCTCTTTTATATAAGCAAGTATGGCAGCCATTTTGCGAACAGCAAGATCCCAATAACAGTGAGACGAAGGACGAGTTAATCTGTATTTGAAGGCATTAGGGAAGCGATAGTCTAGGTTGTGGGCACTTTCTCTGAAACTGCTTAACTTGCATTAATAATTGTATTCAGAAACTGTTTCCAAGAAGGGTGTGCTGTTCATAATGCCATTTATATGAGGTAACAGCAGCGCCTCAGGTTCTTATGTAATCATTCAGGTTTAGCACAGACTTGTTCCAGTATCTCTATTTACTGTGCTTGCTGAAGAAAGATGCTTATTGTTCACAGTGTTAAACTCTGAGAGTACCCATCTCCCTTCCTCCTCCTCCCCAAATCACCAGAGAGATGGGCTCTACCAATTTCCTCCTCTGCAAAAAAAGCCATAGGGCAATTTTACAATTAAGGACAGAAGACTTGCAGGTTGGGAAAGTGTAGACGTGCTGCTCACCATTTTCTGTCCTTGCCAATCACATAAACAAGACCTATCAATTGACAATCTTCATCAGGCGTGATCTTGGTCTTTGATGCAATTGTATGTATCTGTATAAAACAAGTCAACATAATCTTAAAATTAGGGCCTGGCCATTCAAGAATGAAAGCAGGAAGAACATTTTCACATAAGGGATAGTAGATTAAATTTAATTAATTAAAAATGGCCCAAGACGGTGAATGGCCTACTCCTATTTCTATTGTTCCTATGTGAACACATCATGTGTGTGTGTGTGTATATACATACGTGTGAGTATGCATGTATGTCTGTTGGTATCTGTTTCTGCATGCATATGTATGTAGATGTCCATATGTGCACATATGTGTATTGCATCCATGCATGCTGGTGTGTGTACATGCTTTGTTAAATGCCTATGTCCTTTAGCACCCAAACACAACAGGTAAGATGACTTGTGAGGGTCTTCAGTAGGTGAAAGGAAGTGGTTGTAACTCCATTGTGCCACTTGATCTTGAAGGAAATGTTTTTAAACACCACACTGCCTTTTCACTGAGATATACTGGAATTGGAACACAACAGGAATTTATCTGTTGAAAACTTTAGTAGGCCAGACTAATTAGCTAACTTAGCCAAACATCTAAGCTTCCAGAAGTTTATTCTTCTGGCGCTGAGACTGGGCTTACACCTACCTAGGAAGGAGTTTTCAACAGCTTGTTATTATTTTGAGCAATTCAGCAAAATTGCTCAGCCTGGCGCTATTTGCAACCACAGCATTAAACTGCCAATTCCACGTTCAAAAAAAAATTGCATGTCAATCAGGCCCCCCCAAAATACATAAAAGACAGCTTATGATGCTATTACTGCAATGCTACCTGTCTTGACAGAACATTGGGTAACTGGTACCTAGTTGTCAGCAATATTGTGGTGTAATATTGTGGTGTACTGAAGTCATCAAGCGTTACAGCATTGAGATATGGTTCAGTATGTTAAGAACATTACTCGATATGATATTAAGATATGTAGAGCAGAGAGTTCCAGGTTCAATCCTGTGACTGTGCTTAGTTGGCTGATTCTAGCCTGGACAACTTTAGGAGAATGGCAGCTGGCCTTCTAATCTTGTGGCCTGGTAATGAATATCAGGGAAGGTTTCTATTCATGCCTTTATCCAGTGATACCTGCTGGAAAAATCACGTGTGTGGATATCAGGTCAACACAAAGGCCAAGAGTTTCTGCTTTCAGTGATTTAGGTGCACTGTGCTCAAAATTGTGCTAGTTTTCGGTAGTTTTTTATGTGCAAGTTTCCACTCAAACTCATTTACATATCAAAAACGACCTGTTGGTTGACATAGTGAAAAGTTTCCCGCCTCATGGAAGCACAGTCCCAGCATGGTGAGCAGTTTGGAAAACAATGTCCTGATCCATCATTAGAGGGCCTGAATGGTCCATCTCTTGCAATTCCAAAGCCATGTTTTTCTCTGCAATTGAATTTATCACCTGCCGCACAGTCATACTGTAGCTCTGGTTGGTTCACATTTCTGAACACTCACCCCGTCATCACAAACAATGAGTTCAGAGAAGATGACACCTATAATCTATTCAGGGACGCAGAGTGGCAAGACAATCAAGGAATTTGAACCTCATTTGGGTAGTTATCAACATATTTTAACAAATGGACTTAGTTTGCTCAAGTTAGTTTCTCATGTGCTTGATCTTCCTATAGAAAGTCAATTGTCAACTACCTCTAGACACCATGAACATTCCCTCCCCCACCCCTCAAAAAAGGCTTCAGATGGTTTGTTTTTCTCCCATTACCCCCATCCCCTGAAGGCACTGACTCTTGTTGGAGTAGGTTTGCACATTTGTCAGCACCTCACCTGATTGGCCATTCTTCACTCCTAGTCTTTGACTGTACAACCGAGTATCTGAATCAAGGAACTCTTTCAAAAAACTGATAGAAGCTGGGATTTTGAAAGTCTGCATGGCTCAGTCCAGACTGGACAAGCATCTACCTACTGAGCCTTCAGAGGTTCCTCAGGAGTTCTGGGACCTGACAGGGTGACAGAGTTAAATTAACACACAACGTGTGTAAATAAAAGTAATGGGTTTAAAAAAATGCCGAGAAGGATTTGGTCTAAATGTATTTTGTGATCGTATTTGAGCAGCACATTGTCTAAAAGTGTATGCATGTAATTAATACAGTTCCTCACACTATCAGGCTGAGTAACTCCTCCCAGCCAGCTCTGTGTTGGAACATAGGAACAGGAGGAAGCCATTCAGGCCCTCCTGCTCTGCCGTTCAATTAGATCATGGCTGATCTATATCTTACCTCCATTTACCCATCTTGGTTCCATATCCTTTCCAAACCATTCTACAGTAGGCAACCGTGCCACTTGCATTTCAACCACCTGGACAAACCAAAGCGTGACTAATGGGTAACAGGGCTATTCGCTGAGGACATGGCTCATGACTCTGGTGCACAGCAGCATGCATATAATGAAAGCCATGCTGCCACATGAATTGTGATAGAGCAAACCATTGGCTTGCTGAAACACACTCTGCTACCTGGACTGCTCTGGAGGAGCCTGCAGTACTCAGCAGAGCTGGTATCAAGATTTGCCATGGCCTACTGCATGCCTCACAACCTCCCCATTATGAGGGCACAACCCTTGGCACCAGCTAAATGATAAGCAGCTGAGGAGAAGGAAGATGATCTGAAGGAGGAGGAAGAGGAAAAAGGTGGGAATAGGTAACCTAGGCATCCCTTTTCCACCCAGATGGCCTGTGAACAACTCTTCCAACTGTGATATCACTTATTGGAACCCCAATCCATCATTCAGCAACAGTTACTTTCAACATCTTACCTTCATTTTGTCACTGACCATTACATCTGCTTGGCTATAGAAAGAGGGAAAGAGAGAAAGAAGAATAGAAACATGGAAAATTTGTGGCACAAAAAAAAGGTAATTTCGGCCCATCCTGTTGGTGTTGGCTGAAAAAGAATTTTCCAGCCTAATCCAACTTTCCAGCTCTTGGTCTGTATGCCTGTAGGTTACAACACTTCAAGTACATATCCAAGTGTTTTTTAAATGTGATAAGGGTTTCTGCCTCTACCACCCTTTCAGGCTGAGAGTTCCAGAGTCCTACCACACTCTGGATGAAAAACTGTCTCCTCAACTCCCCTCTAATTCTTCTACCAACCAGTTGAAATCTATTCCTGCTTTCTACCCTTAATGTCCCCATTAGCACATCCTTTAGATAATAACACCACCGTCAACACCCATAGAACCATAGAACACTACAGCACAGAAAACACAGAACCCCTTTGTCCTTTTGTCTATGACATCTTTGGCAATCTTTTCTTGGTCTCCACCTATCACTGGCCCCATATCGAGCTCTACCTGTCCCACCCACCCCCCTCTTCCAGCTTATATTTCATCTCATTTGTATATGTCTTAGTTCTGATGAAGGGTCATACGGACTCAAAACGTCAACTGTATCCCTCTCCGCAGATGCTGTCAGACCTGCTGAGTTTTTCCAAGTATTTTTGTTTTTGTTCTGAAATCTATTCCCCCTGGTTATTGACTCTCTGCTAAGGGAAATAGGTCTTTCCTATATGCACTGATCAAGGCCTCTCATAATTTTATACACCTCAATTTAAAAAAAAATTCTTTCATGGATGTGGGTGTCTCTGTTGAGGGCGGCATTTGTTGCCCATCCCTAATTGCCCTGAGCTGAATGGCTTGTGAGGCCATTTCAGAGGACAGTTAAGAGCCAACCACATTACTGTGGGCCTGGAGTCACAGATTTGCCAGACCAGGTAAGAATGGCAGATTTTCTTCCCTAGCATTAGTGACAATCAATGATAGTTTCATGGTCACCATTACTGACATTAGCTTCCACTTCCAGATTTATTAACAGAATTTAAATTCCACCAGCTGCCATTTGAACCCATGTCCCCAGAGCATTAACCTGGGCCTCTGGATTACTAGTCCAGCAACATTACCACTTCGCCACCATCTTCCCTGTAAATTAAATCACCTCGGCTCCTCTGTTCCAAAGAAAACAACTCCAGTCTATCCAATCTTTCCTCAGAGCTAAAATTCTCAATTTCTGGCAAATCCTTGTAAATCTCCTCTGTGCCCTCTCCAGTGTGATCATATCCTTCCTGTAATGTAGTGCAGATCTGTATGCAGTACTCTAGCTGCATTTTAACTAGTGTTTTATAAAGTCCTAGCATAATCTCCATGCTCTTATATTCTATGTCTCAGCTAATAAAGGAAAGTGACCTCTTAACCACCTTAACTACTTGTCCTGCTACATTCAGGGATCTGTGGGCATGCACCCTAAGATCCCTGTGTATAAAATTATGAGGGGCCTCTGTTTCTCACAGCACCTCAGTATCTTACCATTTATTCTCTGGGTTGAATTCCATTTGCCACTTTTTTGTGTGCTTGGCCAGTCTATTGATACCTTCTTGGAGACTACAGCTTCCTTCCTCCCTATCAACTGCACCGCCATTTTTTTAACACCTGCAGTTAATCTTAACCTGCACTTAATCGTGCCCTCTATATTGAAGTCTAAATCATTGATTTTACCATGTAAACTAAGAGCTCATGGTGTAGGGGTAACATATTAGCATGGATAGAGGATTAGTTAGCTAACAGGAAGCAGAGAGTAGGGATAAATAGGTCTTTTTAAGTTGGCAAGGTGTGACAAGTGGAGTGCCACCAGGATCAGTGCTGGGGCCTCAACTATTTACAATCTTTGACTTGGGTGAAGGGACCAAAGGTATAGTTGCTAAATTTGCTGATGACACCAATATAGGTAAGAAATTTGCTGATGACACCAAGATAGGTAAAATAGATAAGAAATCAGGCGTCTGCAAAGGGACTTGGATAGGTGAAGTGAGTGGCAAAAAATGGGCAGATGGACTATAATGTGGGAAAATGGGAACTTGTCTACTTTGACAGGAAGAATAGAAAAGCAGCATATTATCTAAGTGGAGAGAGACTGCAGAACTCTGAGGTACAGAGGGATCTGGGTGTCCCAGTACATGAATCAAGAAAAGTTGATATGCAAGTGCAGCTAGTGATTTGGAAGGCAAATGGAATGTTGTTTATTGCAAGAGGAATGGATTATAAAAGTAGGGATGTTTTGTTAAAGATGTTCGGGACATTGGTGATTCCACATCTAGAGTTCTGTGTATCGTTTTGGTCTCCTTCTTTAAGAAAGGACACACATGCATTAGAAGCCATTCAGAGAAGGCTCACCTGACTGATACCCGGAATGGGGGGGTTATCTTATGAGGAAAGGTTGGACGGCTGGGCCTGCATCCATTGGAGTTTAGAAGAATGAGAGGCGATCTGACTGAAACATACAAGATCCTGAGGGGATAAAAGCAAAATACTGCGGATGCTGGAAATCTGAAATAAAAATGGAAAATGCTGGAAAAACTCAGCAGATCTGACAGCATCTATGAAGTGAGAAACTGAGTTAACATTTTGAGTCTGTATGACCCTTCTTCAGAGCCTTCTTCAGATCCTGAAGGGGCTTGACAGAGTGGATGCTGAAAGTATGTTTCCCCTTATGGGAGAGACCAGAACTAAAATTGTTAAAAATAAGGGGTCTCCCATTTAAAACGGAGATGAGGAGCATTTTTTTCTCTCAGAGGGTCATGAATCTTTGGAACTCCCATCCCCAGAGACCGGTGGAAGCAGGGCCATTGAATATCTTTAAAGCAGTGATAAAAAGATTTTTGACTAACAAGGGAGTCAAAGGTTATTAAGGGGTGGGGGTGAATGGTAGCAGAATGTGGAGGCCACAATCAGATCAGCTGTGAGCTTATTGAATGGCGGCGGCTCGAGGGGCCAAATGGCCTACTCCTCTTAATTTGCATGTTTGTCTATAATTATTATATATATATGAAAAGCAAGGGACCTACTACTGAGCCCTGCAAGCCCCACAGGAAACAGCCTTCCAGGCCCAAAACATTGTCAACCACTACCCTCTGATTCTTGCTACTGAGCCAATTTTGGATCCACTTTTCCTTGGATCCCATAGGCTTTTACTTTTGTGGCCAGTTGGCCATATGGTACCTTGTCAAAAGCCTAATTAAAAGCCTTAATTACATCAAACATGTGACACTTATCAACCCTTGTTGTTTGTTCCTCAAAAAATACAATCAAGTCAGTCAGGCATGACCTTCCTTTAACAAATCCATGCTGACTGCTTGGTTTATCTGAGTCTTTCTAAATGATGATTTATACTGAACCTCAGAATTTTTTTTCCAATAATTTGTCCACCACTGAGTTCACAATGCAAAAATAAAAGACAACACAAAACATTCCAATCCAAATATATAAATCAAACCATTGCACACTACATACAAATGTAAACTAATAATCCTTGTGAACTCCATTAGTCCCTGTCTTCCATGTCTCTTGCCTGACCTAAATAGTGCTACCCCAGTAGGGGAGCCTGCAGGTGGCCTTGGAGGACACCCTAGTGCAGTTCTGGGCCTAGAAGACCAGGCTGCAGATTACAACATCTCAGCAGGAGCAGCAGCAGTTTTGGCTGGCTGACTGTCAAACAGCAGCTTGGGCACTGGTGGACTGGTGGGGTGGGAGGCTGAATGCTGTAATCCAGAGAGGGGACTGCAGATTTGTGCTCCATGTACCAAATGTCAGTCTCCTGGGATGATGTCTCAGCAATCCTAGTATTCTGCAGGGGCGCAGATCACTGGACTGCTGTGAGAATATGCAAGCCCCTTTGAGTGCTGGCATTCACAGCCATGTTGGCAGAAGTCTGAGATTGTGTGACTTCAGTTTGAACTTCCACTGCAGCACCCAGACATTGTGCCTTGCTACAATGGAAACTGAGACATCAGCTATCAGATGCTACATCATAGTCAGGTCCCCACAAGTGTGCTCATGGAGTTGGTGACTACATCCATGTTGAAAAGGATGGGCCCCAAGCTCAGTGCAAAGCGCTGTGTAAAATTGGTGCGGACTCCTCCATGCTCCTTGGCTTTGCACACAAGCTTTCTGATGGGCCCGCTAATGTACCAAGCATTTCAATGTGTGTACCCATTAGCCTTCTGCTTTAGCGCACCACAACTGCAGTGCTCATCTCAGTCATTTGCAGCCACGTTGGCCAGTCTTGACCATTGTCTCACCATATGTAAATCCCACCTCTATGCTATCCTCTAAATTACACGCAGTGTCATCACCTAGGCAGGCGACTGCAAGTGTTAAACTGAGTGAAAGTGTTTCTTTTTCATCGAAGTCTTGTTATTCTTCTGCCTCTTGTTCTTCCACCACTGCCTCGCCGTATGGCAGTTCTTGGGTATCTGAAAGGAGAAAGCCACAAGGGTAATGTTGTGAAGAGGGGGAGTGTTATGATCAGGTGAGAAGGGGTTGGATTGCTCCCCTCTTTCCCCTCTCCTCATTTGACCACAACATTTTTTTTCAAAACTGATGTACTTGCCAGTTCCGTAAGTGTTTAACTGTTTATCATATGACCATAAAAGACATGATCAGGCAGGTTTTCTTGAGTTCTTAAAAAGAAAAGAGGATAGTTTTTCTTGTACTTAACCCTGTCTAAGTAAACTAATAAAAGTACTCTGACTTTCCCTATCACACACACTCGAAGTTCACATGCACACAATTAGATTATAGAGTGGGGATGTAGATTAAATAATTTAGAGTCCAGTAAAATTAAAGGGGTATACAGCTCTTGAAGGTTGGTGACTCGGCTGGCTTTAGGCTTAACTCAGTGGTCTTGCTGCTTTCACTCGGTGGTCCTAGTGCTTTTGGCATCAAGGAGGTTTAAAGTTGTAGACGGACAATTTATTTGTTTTTCTGGAGACAGCAGCGCTGGGTTGAGTTCTTTTCAAAATCTCTGTCTATAGTGCCTGGGTAGTCAAAATCAGCAGACAGGGTTCAAAACTTGCCAGTTGGATGGGGAGAAAGAAAGAGTGAGAGAAGGAACCCACTCAGGGCCTTGTTCTTCTTAGTTACTTGTCCTGTTCTGCAGAGAATCGCTCTCCTTTTTTCCTACACCACGATTTCATTGGCTTGAAAGTAGAACGCAAGACATTCCATATATTGAGACCAGTCATCTGTGGCTGGTTCAAAGGGATTGATTCTGCCAATTGTGGCATCTTGGATGAGTATATCTTCCTTTCTTTTTAATTATCTTAAGTACCCACAATCGCTGGGTGAGGGACAGCACCGGACCTGATTTATCCTCATTGCCAATTTGTTATAGAGTTGATTTTTCAGGCAACTTTTCTTGGTGGAAACATTGAACTTTATTTACAAGACAGCAGCAGCAACTACATGTTTGTACCTAACTCTATAACTAAAGAAGAACTCTCCCTAGAGGTTCCCCGCACTGCTAACTCATTGGCTTACACAGATCATGTGATCTTACAACAGGATTACTCTAGGTTCCCCAGTACATCTTTGAAGTACTCCCCACCTACGCGCCCTGGAGCTTGGAAGTTACAGACCATTAATTTATCTTTCTTAGGTCCAAAGTGGATGACCTAATTCCCCACCTTAAACTCTGCCATGGTTTTGCTCAGTTACTTAATCTGTCTGTGGCACTTTGCAACGTTCTGCTGCCACCTACACTACTAACCCTGCCATCTAACTTGGTGTCATCAGGAAGCTTGGATATACAGCTCTCCATTCCTTCATCTAAGTCATTGATAAATAAAGTAAAAAGCTGAGGTCCCAGGACACCAAAGATCCCATCCTGCCCATTGGAGTACAAACCGATTACCTCCACCCTTTGTCTCCTATCATCAATCCAATTTCTTAACCATGTCACAAGGTTGCCTCAAATTTTATGTGCTTTCATTTTTGCTAACAGTTTCTTGTGTTACTGACTGTAACTCTACTAATGTTAATCCAGCTCCCTCACTGCGAGGCTCAATGATTCTTCCTAACCAGCATCTTGTGTAATTGACTATATCTATTGATGTTAATCCAGGTGCCTCACAAAATCTTGCTTAGTTACTGCTCCCAAGCATGAAATTCATCAGAACAAGCTCTTAAAAAAAACAGAAACAGCAATAGAAATGCACAATAAAATTGAAGTTTCCTTTTGCAACAGTTTGGTTTTCAAAGAGGTCCCAGTGGTGAGGTTAGCTGTAAGCTCTTTGAGTAGCACAGAGCTACGTTTGTGCTCCTGTACTCATTATACTACTGTAACTTTCCATCATACACCAGATTGTAGGGAAAGGCCAGCTGGAGGAGAGGTCAGACTGCACCAACTGTAGATCATTCCTTTCTTTATTAATCTTTTGACAGTTGGCAAACGTTGAAAAAAAATGTCTTGGAGTTTTTTTTTGTTTCCAAGCTGGAGAACTGGAGGAGAGTTTTAAATGCTTGAGACTCTTCCTGGAGATTGGCAAGTACAGGCCATACCATTGAGCTGACTCTATCTGCACATGCAGAATTACTTAGAAAGCAACTGGACACTGTGAAAATGGAAGCATTAACCTTCTACACCCTGGTCCAACTAGAACTACACAGAATCCTCACATACAACAACTTTTATGGCTGATGGTGAAAGGCTGAAAGAAAGCTTAGATTTAATTTGTTTTGTTTTCAGTTTTCTCCCCTTCTCCATCACCTGATGGAGACCGTTCTATAGACACTGACAGACCTTTGCCCAAGTGGTCATTCATTTTATATGACCACTACTAATGAAGTTATTCAACAATGGCACTGGAGTGCAGACAGTATGTCTCAACCAAATAGCATTGTCTGACACCCATGCCTCTGCCCAGTTTCATCAGGGAGTCACTGATTCCTGTTATGACACAGCAGTTGGATAAAGGCTGTGTTGTTTAAATCACAGGGGGAGACTTGAATAACTGTCATAACCTACATTTTCAATTGGTATGCTTGAGATGCAGCTCTGAATTCACCAAAAAAAACCACCAAGCCTCAAGAGGTTTTTTTGTATAAAACTAAATTAAACATTTATTAATTTAACAACTAATTAAACACATACACATGTCTACAAATTACTACAATAATAACGTTTAAACAAATCCCCAAATTAATCACTCACAGGTAAATCTTCACCTAGGCAACAATAACCCATAGACTTTAAACAGACACCAGGCAAAGCACATTTGGCCGTATGGATTCAAAATGAGGTTCCTTTCAATTTAGTTCCTTTGCAGACCCAGATGTAGGCTTACAGGCTGGTTAGATCTTAAATGCCTCTGACAAACTCCTTTCTGTTTATACCTATTGAATGTGAATTTGAATGTAAATTTTCCATTGTATTAATATTTCTTAAATTTTACTTCTAACAATAATCCTTGCATTCCACTAATTTTATTAGTAATATAAACACAGCGCTTGGTTTCTCCCAGCTAGGTGCAAGATTTTACCCATTTCTTTGAATAGTTTATTCAACAAATGCAAATTTACACTTAACATCTTTTTGAAATTCAGCCCATAGACACACACATAGACACAGACCCTACTACAATTCCAATTTAACAATAATTTCCAATAACACTATATACATTAATATCTTTTCATGACAATTCTCAACCAGAAGCCATCCTTTGACTTAGCCTAGGAGTACTCAGGCTGATAGTTGCACCTCTACTATTTCCAGGGCTGAAAGGTGCTCAGAGTAGTAAATCTGGGTTAGATAATGATTAAAGATCTAAGGGAACATGGCTTGATGAGGTTCCCACCAGGACAGGAGCAGTTGATTAATCAATGTGTCGTGCAGTGAGCTGGCAAGCCTGGGAGTGGCAAATTCTTCATCTTGAACCTGTCTGCAGGATTGAAACTGGCTTCCATTTCATGCCCCATGCTCTCTTTCTAGCAGTCAAATAAAGAGAGCCAGAAGAGAGGGATACTTGCTACCTTTGGACACAGATGATTCAAATTTTGGAGGTGAGGGATTATATTGAACACAACTAAATTAGAATTCAGGCTCAAATCATAAATTTCAGAATCCCTAAACTCCAGGTTCAGACTTTATTTGTTTTTCCCCACCCAGGATACTGGCAAGGACAATTTGGATACAATATTTAGCTAATGTACCCATATCCTCTCCATCACAAAGATCAATCTACTTTTGCTTCAGTAGCATTGTCCATATATGTCCCTCGTCAGTTCATCTGATGTTGAAACCCTCATCCATTACTTTGACACCTCCAGGTTTGAGTACTTCTATGTTCGCTTGACCAACCTCCCATCCTCCACTTTCCAACAACTCCCCATACTTATCAACATTGTCCTTGCTGAGATTCAATTGGCTAAATGGCTTCCATCTGTGACATAATGAAAAGGTGGTGGAAGCAGAGTCTTTGAATATTTTTAAAGCAGAGGTGGATAGATTCTCGGTAAGCAAAGGGGTGATAGATTATCGGGGTTAGGTGGGACACAGATTTCAGGTTACTATCAGATCAGCCATGATCTTATTAAACGGTGGAGCAGGCTTGAGGGGCTGAATGGCCTACTCCTGCTCCTTGTTCATATGTTCTATGACCTATATTGACTCCCAGTCCCTCAAATTTACAATTCTCATTGTGTATAAATCCATTCATGGTCTCACCTTTTCATATCTCGGTGACCTCCTCCAGCCCTACAATTTGCACCACCCCCCACCTCCACCAGCTCCCCTCTCACCACACACCCCCCACCACTCTGCCCCGCACATGTATATCCTCTCCCTTTGCGTTTTCACCGCTTATGCCCCATGCTCTGGAATTACCTCCGTAAACCTCGCAGCCTCTTCACATCCAACTCTTCCTTTAAGACCCTCTTTAAAACCTAGCCCTTTGGCCAGATTATTGGTCACACTCCTAATTTGGCTCCTTTCCATTTTTGTCCTATCCCGCTTTGTGAAACACCTTTTCCAATGTTAAAGTTGTTATATCAATGCAAGTTGTTGTTGATTGAACAGGTACTCCTAGAACACAGTCAGGTGTTTCTGAACCATGTCACAGGCCCTGAAAAGCTATATGCCTTTTCCCTGTATATATTTCTCTATTTTCCCTGTACTTTTCTCTGTATGAGCACTTGTGCAAAGGCAGCAGGAAAAAAAGCTGTTTCTAATCTCCTTTGTC
Organism: Cetorhinus maximus; assembly: GCF_964194155.1. Taxonomy (NCBI): domain Eukaryota; kingdom Metazoa; phylum Chordata; class Chondrichthyes; order Lamniformes; family Cetorhinidae; genus Cetorhinus; species Cetorhinus maximus. The sequence continues at coordinate 65,942,882 of NC_135888.1, read as the reverse complement.
ATTATTCTGTTCACACAAGATTTCTTAAAATCTCATGTTTTATTTATTTGTCTGGCCATTTATTTCATCTTTTCATCTGTGTTAACTGGCTGCCATAATTTGCCTTTGTCACTGTGACCATACTTCAAACGCAACTATCGAGTGAAGCACTTCTAATGTCCTAAGAAGGTGAAAGGCACTTTAACGTTATTTCCTTCCATTCACTTTGTTTCTTCCACTTTCTTACTGCTACTTTCTCTTTCTGTCCCTTGTTTTTGCTAATCCATGTTTCTTTATTTTCTTCATGTTCATTTCTCGATTTCCTTCTACGCTTCCCTCCTCTCCTCACTCCCAAGGTCTTATAGTCCTAGGCCACAAAGTAAGTGTAGCACAACTGGATTTACCATCAGAAGCCTTAAATAGTTTAAGTGGGGCACCTTTCATTTTTCCTGCTCGTTCAAAAAATCTTTACATTGTACAGTCTCAGAAATTTCCTACCCAAGTCCCTATTTGTGAGGGGCAGTGGTGTAGTGGTAATGTTATCAGATTAGGCCAAGGCTAATGTTCTGGGAAAATGAGTTCAAATTCCACCGCAGCAATTAATTAATTAAAACTGAGCCTCAGTGACGGTGACCAGGAGACTACTGGATTGTCATAAAAACTCACGAAGTTCACTAATGTCCTTTTGGGGAAGGAAATCTGCCATCCACATCTGGTCTGGCCTATATGTGACTCTAGACTCATAGCAATTTGTTTGACCCTTAACTGCCCTCTGAAATGGTCTAACAAGTCACTCAGTTGTACCCAACCTCTACAGAAAAGTTGAAAAGAAATAAAACTGGACAGAGCACCCGGTATCAACCTAGGCACCAGAAATGGCAACGGCACACCTTCCTAGTGATCCTGAAAGTCCTCCTCACTAATATCTGGGGTCTGTGCCAAAATTGGGAGAGCTATCCCACAGACTAGTCAAGCAATAGCCTGACATAATCATGCTCACCGAATAATATCTTACAGCCAATGTCACAGATACCACATCACCATCCCTGGGCATGTCCTGTACCACTGGAAGTACAGACCCACAGAGCTGGCAACACAGTGGTATACTTCATGGGATCTGGTGTCAATGTTGAGCACTTCCAGGGCAACTTTGGAGGGAGTTGCCCTGGAAGTGCACAACATTGACTCCGGACCCCATGAAGTTTATTGGCATCAGGTCAAACATGGGCAAAGAAACCTCCTGCTGATTACCACCTCCTACCTCACCACTCAGCTGATGAATCAGTATTCCTCCATGTTGAACACCACTTGGAAGAACCACTGAGACTAGAAAGCATACAGAATGCACGCTGGGTGGGGGACTTCAATCCACCACCAAGAAGAGCTCGGTAGCACCAATAGTGACTGAGCTGGCTGAATCCTGAATGACATATTCTGTGACAGATGGTGAGAGCATCAACACAAGAGAAAAATCAACTTGATCTTGCCGCAGATGCATCTGCCCATAACAGAATCAGTAGACCTGGGTAGACCTTGCGGAGACAAAACCCCATCTTCACACTGAGGACATCATCCATCATGTTGTGTGGCACTACCACTGTGCTAAATGGGATAGATTCAGAACAGATCCAGCAGCTCACAACTGAGCATCCATGAAGCACTGTGGGCCATCAGCAGCATTAGAAATATATTCAACCACAATCTGTAACCTCATAATCCATGGCATATCCCTCATTTCATCATTAGCATCAAGCCGTGGGATCATCCCTGGTTCAATGAGGAGAATAGGAGGGCATGCCAGGAGCAGCAGCAGGCATACCTAAAAATGAGGTGTCAACTGGTGAAACTAAAACATAGAGCTACATGTATACTAACCAGTGGAAATGACATGCGATGGACAGAGCTGAACAATCCCAGAACCAATCGATCAGATTAAAGCTCCGCAGTCCTGTCACACCCAGTCGTGAATGGTGGTGGACAATTAAACAACTAACAAGAGAAGGTGGCTCCACAAACATCCCCATTCTCAATGATGGAGGAGCTCAGCACATCAGTGCATAAGACAAGGCTAAGGCATTTGCAAACATTTTCAGCCAGAAGTGCTGAGTGGATGATACATCTTGGCTTCCCAAGGTCCCCAGCTTCAAAGATGTCAGTCTTCAGCCAATTCAATTCATTACACGTGATATCAAGAAACGATTGAAGGCACTAGATAACACAAAGGCTAAAGCTCTGACAACATGCCAGCAGTAGTACTGAAGACTTGTGCTCTAGCTAGCTATGCCCCAGTACAGTTACAACACTGGCATCTTTCTGGCAATGTTGAAAATTGACCAGGTATGTTCTGTCCATAACGAACAGAACAAATCCAATTTGGCCAATTACTGCCCCATCAGACTACTCTTGATCATCAAAGTGATGGAAAGTATCATCGGCAATGGTATCACACAGCTCTTACTCAGCAATAACCTGCTCACTGATGCTCGGTTTGAGTTCACTCGGCTCCAGTCCTCATTATAGCCTTTCTCTAAACATGGACAAAAGAGTTTAATTCCAAAAGTGAAGTAAGAGTGAGTGCCCTTGACATCAAGGCAGCATATGACCAAGTGTGGCATTAAGGAGCTTGAACAAAATTCAAAGGGAATCAGGGGGAAAGCTCTGCACTGGTTGGAATCATAGCTAGCACACAGGATGATGGTTGTGGTTGTTGGAGACCAATCATCTCAGGCTCAAGACGTCGCTGCAGGAGTTCCTCGCAGTAGACCGAACCATCTCAAGCTGCTTCACCAATGACCTTCCCTCTGTCATAAGATCAGAAGTGAGGATATTAGCTGATGATTGCACAATGTTCAGGACCATTCACAAGTCCTCAAATACTGAAGCAGTCCATGTTGTCATGTTCCAGTATGTTATGAATTTTCAATCAATGCTTTAAAAGTTTGAATATAAACAAGCTATTAAAATGGCTGCTATAAATCATGTGACCTTTGGCATTTTGAGCTCTGAGTCTCAAGTCCTGAGTCTCAAGTCAATACCTAATTAAATATGGACAGTCACAGCCGTCCAGGGAATTCACACATCCCTTTGTTTAAGGATGGACCATCAACAAAAGAACTATAGAATTTCAGCCGCCTGTCTTTCTGTTTCACCATGGACAAAAGAAACATCAAAACTCAATGTGTTTAGACGAATGTAATGGATTCCATTGACCTTCCATTGTATTGTGATGAACCCTCATCCAAACTAGACTGGGTGAATTTCAAAGTGTCAAAGGACAACACAAGATGTGTAATAAGAACACCATTCCTTTTCGGATAAAGGACTTTGAACTTGTACAAGTCACATGGTGAGGAAGCCATTTTGTCGTCTGCTTTTAAAATAACAGCAGGAAGCTGTTCAGCAGAGTTACATCAGAAAGCCATCCAACCAGCTGTTAGTCATCCAAGCAACCAAGGTAATAAACAGCGATGCCTTGTAAATAGGAGAAGAACTCTCGCACAACCTGTTCTGAGTTGAGTTCACTAGTTCACCTGAGAACTAATCTCCTGGAAATTTGACTACCAGAAACCTCACAACTTACTGAGAATCCTTCACTTTACAAGACATTCACTTCAACTAAAGCATCAACTCATCTAAGAAGCACAGGCCACAAAAGAGACAGACAATCATAAATTGTGATTGTATTGTTTTAATTTCATCTGTATCTAATCTTTGAGTGTGTGATAGTGTGTATGAGTTTAAGTAAGTGAGATGTCGCAATTTAAACATCCCGGGCAAATGTGTGATAATAAATAACCTTATTTATTTTAAAACTCACAGAAAGCTCGCAGTTGGGATTAGCTCCTGATTCTCGGAAGCTTGTCAACCATCTACAAGGCACAAGTCAGGAATATGATGGAATACTCTCCACTTGGATGTGTGCAGCTCCAACAACACTCAAGAAGCTCGGCACCATCCAAGACAAAGCAACCCGCTTGATCGGCACTCCATCCACCACCCTGAGCATTCACTATGCTGAGGTGCACAGATGCTGAGAGTCTTATTCTCATCGTGGGGGAATCTAGAACTAGGGGTCCCCATTTAAGATAAAAATAAGAAGGACTTTTTTTCTCTCAGAGGGTTGTTAATCTTTGGAATTCTCTACCCCAGGAAACAGTGGAGGCTGGGTCACTGAATGTATTCAAGGCTGAGTTAAACATATTTTTGATCTACAATGGAATCAAGGGTTTTGGGGAGCCAGCAGGAAAATGGAATTAAGGCCACAATCACATCAGCCATGATCTAATTAAATGGTGGAGCAGAGTTGAGGAGCCAAATTGCCTACTCCTGCTGCTATATGTTCTTATGTTCAGTCCCTCCAACACTGGCACACAGTGCCTACAGTGTGTATCTTATACAAGATTCATTTCAGCAACTCACCAAGCCTCCTTCGACAGCACCTTCCAAACCCCCATAGGAACACCACCACCTGCAATTTCCTCTCCAAGCCACATGCCATCCTGATTGTGAAATATTTTGCTTCACTGTCACTAGGTCAAAAACCTGGAAGTCCCTTCCTAACAGCACTGTGGGTGTACCTACACCACATGGACTGCAGCACTTCAAGAAGGTGGCTCACCACCACTTCTCAAGAGCAATTAGATAAGCATGACAAATGCTGGCCCTGCCAATCCGACTCACGTTCCTTGAAAGAATAAACAAAAATTCCCATTGGGAAAGTGTTGTGGAATACTATTTTAGATAGAAGCATCCATTGTACAATAAACATAGGAACACAGGTACAGAGTGAGATACTGAGCCCTCAAGCCTGTTCTGCCATTCAAGGAGATCATGGCTGATATGTGACCTAACATTATAAACCCGCCCTTTTCTTAAGCCCTTTGGTTAAGAAAAATCTATCAAATCTGATTTTAAATTGGCAATTGACCCAACCTCAGCTGTTGTTTGCAGAAGAGAGCTCCAAACATCTATAATCATTTGTATATAGAAGTGTATCCTAACTAGCCTAGATAATAAGTTTTAATGGAGTGGGTCAGTTGGAGAGAACATAAAAGCAGTGAAGATGTTCCCAGGATCGGGGAGGAGGAAAGATTGTTCATAAATATCATCAAGAAAGGGAAACAAGGTTGGACTGGCCATATTCTAAGGCATGAGAACTTGCTGAAGGAGGCGAGTGAAGGAAGATTAAAGGAATGTAGATGAAGATGGAGAAAGAGAACGATGATGTTAGACAACTTGAAATTGATAATGGGCAACTCCTGTGAGCAACTAAAGAGGAAAGTACAAGACTGTGAGGTGTGGAGAAATGAGCAGAAGACCTGCTCTTCAGCAGCTCACGACTCCTACTACTATATCCACTCCATATGTTGTGGCTGACATTTGATCTTGTGGATTGATCCACTCTGTGTTTTGTGGCTTACACCAGCACAGTCTAATCAAGGGCTCCGTGATACAGCAATGACAGCAGGAGAGGGAAAGTCAGTGTCAGAGATGAAGTGCCAAAAATATACCAGACCAGCAAGAACTCTGCCAGGCAGGCTGTGAAGGTGGTTGGAACTGTTTTTCGCCATGTGTAATGGAAAACTAATAGTCCCTGGGAGTCAATTCAATCTATCGCATCACACAGGGCTACTCCTTCCCATTCCAGTAAAATAACTGATGCCCTGAGTCTCTTTTCACTGGAATAACTTCTTTATGTGCGAGCCAAGATAATGAGTGTCAATGGCTCATTTAACTGTGGATTATCTTAATCTAACATGCACATATACACACTTTCCAGTAGGGGTCACTATTGGTGATAAGGAGTAAGAAGCCTTGCTGATTTTCCCCTCTCCACACCAAGAATCAGCTTACTCAGCAGCTGCTCTGTACAATTCAACTGCTCAGTACCTTTAACAACTGAACCATTGAGGAAGCTACAGTTTTCAGTCCTTTTAAAATAAGCATTAGGTTTGATCCAGGAATGTGGTTCTCTGAATGTTATTTTATTTGCATGGGAAGGACTTGCTGTGTGCGACGCACTCAATTGGGTTGACACAGAGGGCCTATTAGTTTCCCTGTCAGGTGCTTAAACATTATTCACACGCCCTTACACAAAATTGGAACAATGCTGACAATTGTTCGAGCCAACTGGTGCTAGCCAGAAACCTGACTCACAATGTAAACACACAAGAAGCGTTGCTGCTTTTACACAAATGGATAATATTTTTGCATACCCTTTGAAAAGGGATGGGCAGTAAGAGCTCTCTATATTTCCCTTCTATTTTTAATGAATTCATAAATGCTTTCACTGGCAATGTACATAACAATTCATTAAAACTAACAGATGAGGGAAAGTTACAGGATTGACTTGCAGGAGAAATCGACTTGGGCAAAAATTGCCAAGAAGGTCCAACAAAGGGTGGTGGGGGGAGGTGTTTGGGTGAGGTGCAGATTAAAGAGACAGTAAAACATTGACCTTCTCTATCTTTGTAATCTCCTTCAACTGCCTCAGAACTCTGCATTCCTCTATGGTCTCTTGAACATTCCCCAGTCCCTTTACATTGGTAGCCATATTTTCAGTTGCCTAGCATAATCTCTGAATGACCCTTTCTAAACCTTGCCACCTCTCTACCCAACTCTCCTCTTTTGACCACCTGTCCTAATGTCTCCTTCTTTGGATTGTTGTTGATTTCTTTCGACAGACTACACTCTTATGAAACACCTTGGGACATTTCACTATATGTTATAGGAAATAGAGAAGTGCAATTTGTTGTCGTTGTAAAATGAGACATATAAAAGCATTATCCCTCACTGAAATGTTATGGGAGGAGAGAGGCATTTGGAGGACAGATTAATGTGTTCTGCTACTTGGCGGGTTTAGGAAGATCTTTCTGTAGAAGTCCTACTTCTTAGAGATTAAGGTATAAATGGCTGTTACCTGTTGCAACACCTGCCACCTTTGGTGGCTCTGATGGCCAATGTCTGAATTTACCTGTACTGGGATCGAGGGAAGAGGAACTGAAATCATAAGTAAAAAAAGGCAACTGATTACAAACCATGAACATTTAATTTGGGGGAGGGGAAAGGAAGATGTTAGTTTAGAGGAAGCCTCTATAAGGGACTGTGACTGCCTATCGTTCTTTCATGAAGAGTGAATAGGCCTCTAGCTAGGGGCTTGTGTTGCCTTCCTCACAGCCATATAAGACTCGCACAATTAAATTAAAAGGTATCTGCATCTTAAATGGAAACAAAGTCTTGCAGGTAATGCCAGTGAGTGTGCAGGTAAATAATTATATTAGTCTCACTGGTTAGGCCACACTTAGAGTAATGCATCCAGTTCTGGTCGCCACACTTCAGGAAAGATGAAAGGGTCATTCAGAGGACACAGAGCAGATTTACCAGAATTGTGCCAGGGATGAGGGATCTTAGCTACAAGGTTAGGTTGGAGAAGCTCAGGTTATTCTCCGTGGAACAAAGGAGATTGAGGGGAGATTTGATAGAGATATACAACATGATGATAGGTTTAGATAAGCTCGACAAAGAAAAACTATTCCTATTAGTTGATGGTACAAGAACAGGGGGACACACATTTAGGTTTTGGGCAAGAAATGCAGAGGGGATTTGAAGAAGAACCTTTTTACACAGCAAATAGTAATGACCTGGAACTCGATGCCCACGAGGTTGGTGACTGTGGAGACGATGACTGATTCCCAAAGGAAATTGGATAGGCACTTGAGGGAAATAAACATGCAGGTCTACAGGAATAGGGCAGGGGAACAGGACTGACTGGATCGCTCTACAGAGAGCCAGCATGGACTTGATGGGACAAATAGCCTCCTAATGACTCTATGATTATACCAAGTTCCATGAAGCTATTTGCAGCATGATTTCTTTTTTTGTAAAGCTGTTGCAAAACCTCAGCAAATTGAAGTACAAGTGGAAGTGGCTGCCAGAAAAGAGTTCTCCAGATCGATCCCCTGAATGCCCAGTGTTTAAAGAATCCAGTGAGTGAGACACTAATTCATGCAGATCAGAGAGAGCCTGGTTTGAGCCTGAGACATGCTGAGTCAGTTGATCCATTAATGCTTACGATACTCTAGGACTATATTGAACTTAAGTCCAAGAGCTCAAATGATGTACCTGATACCAATGGAGTAAAAGTTCACAGCACTGGGTAACAATAACTTTTAATGTCTTGGGCTCTGAAGCCCCCAGAATCTGAATTACATCAACATCAGCTGTGAGGTTAGCAATTGTACTCAGAGTACAACTACAACTTGGCTTCTTTGGATGTGGACTGTCTAGGAGCAGAAGTAGGGATCTTTGTCCTAGAAATTGCCCCGATCCAGCATCCCAACTATGAAGGATGACCTTGACTTGACACAGCATGGGCGTGATGCATAGTGCAAATGCTCAGAAAGCCAAAAGATGACATTTTGATAAATCAGCCAGAGTAGTAAAGTGGAGTGTTAATATCTAAGCAGCTGAACAGTGAACACTGAATGGCTTGAACTATTTCTGGGAAAGCAGCCTTCAAAGGTTGCCCCTTGTGGCTGCTGTGGGCAGCTGGTGGTAAATGTGCTTGGCATTTTAATGGAACATACAATAAACATTTGTGTGCAACTGACCAATGGGGGAATCTGTAATGGACTCAGCAAACACACAGCTAGTCAAATGTGAGGCTGATAATTTAATTGATTTCCCCTCCCTGTAACCTTCTGCAGTTCTACAACCTTCCCAGAACTCTGTGCTCCTCAATTTCTGACCTCCTGTGCATCCTCCACTTCTTTTGCCCCACCATTGGCAGTTGAGCCTTCAGCCCTCTAGGTCCTATACATTGGAATATCTTCCCTTGACCTCTTCACCTCCAAGACCTTCTTAACAACCAACCTTTTTGATCAAGTTTTTAGTCATTTGTGCTATGTCACCTCTTTGACTTGGTATCATTTTTTCCTGTTATTATACCCCAGAGCACCTTGGGACATCTGACTGTGACAAAGGTACTACGTAAATACAAGTTGTGTTGTTTGTTCAAATATTAGCAGATCAGACTCTTGCATCATGTGTTTAACAGTGGTTTAATTTTCTGTTGACTTCTATTTCCCTCCTTGTTGAAGCATCGATTCCTGACTGGGATGCAATTCAAGAGGCAGTGAGAGTCCATGTGGCCACAATTCAATCATGAGTCTTCAGTCCCTGACCTTGGGAGTCCTTAAAGCAGAGCCCAACCTTGTCCTCAACGCAGTGTCCACTAACACACAATTCCATCTTGGACCACTGGATAATGAGCAGGATTAGAAAAGCTGAGGTGACCAGAGCTAATGAGAACTGCAGCCATGACTGTTCCACTGCCTTTGCTGAGATAAGTTCTGGAATTGAGCTGGGGAACTTTCCTGATTCAGATATGCACTGGATAAACACACAAAGAGCCATGGGAGGAGATCCAAGGCAATTTTGAATAAACGTATCACTGTACCTGATACATTAAAGTGCCTGAATCCTGCACAGAGTTTCCAGTGTTCCTACTCAGTTTCCCTCACTCTTGTTTAATGTGATTGAGTAGTCAATGTGGAACGTATAATTTATGGGTTAAATAATCGCCACCAATGCTTAGCAGTCTGTTCCCAGGCCTTATGAAAGGCAGCAGTTTCACTCTAACATTCCCAACATGCTGATGGGATCGCAGCAGCAAACACATCCTGCTCTCACCTCACCTCTAGAATTCAGCTGTTTTGTCCATTTGGGCCAGCTACTTCTGCAGCACAAGTCTTCAGCACTACAGCCAGGATATTTTGGAGGGCCATAGCCTTTGCTGTATCCAGTGCTTCCAGTCATTTCTTGATACCACCTGGAGTGAATCTAATTGGCTGAAGATTGGCATCCGTGAGGCTGGGGACCTCAGAAGAAGGTCAAATGCATCACCTACTTGAGATTTCTGGTTGAAGATGGTTGCATACAAGTCAGCCTTATCTTTTACACTCACATGCTGGGCTCTGCCATCATTGAGGCTGGAAATGTTCATTGGGTCTCCTCCTCCCACTCGTTGTTTAATTGTACACCACCATTCACAACTGGATGTGGCAGAACTGCAGGTCTTTGATCTGAACCACTGATTGTGGGATTGCTTTACCCTGTCCATAGCTGTGGCTTTTGCTGTTCAGCGTGCATGTAGTCCTGTAATGTAGCTTCACCAATTGCGACTTCATTTTTAGATATGCCTGGCGCTGCTCCTGACATGCACTCCTACACTCCTCAGTGAACCAGGGTTGGTTTCCTGGTAATAGTAGAGTGGGGGATATGCCAGGCTAAGTGGTTGCAGATTGTGATTGAATACAATTCTGCTGCTGATGATGGCCCACAGCACCTCATGGAATCCAGTTTTGAGCTGCTGAATCTGTTCTGAATTTATCCTATTTCAACACAGTGATAGTGCTGCAGAACACCATAGAGGGTATCCTTGGTGTGAAGATGGGACTTGATCTCCACCAGGACTGTGCGATGGCCACTCTTACATATAGTGTCATGGGCAGATGCATCTGCGCCAGGTAGATTGGTGAGGATGAGGTCAAGTAGATCTTTACCTTGTATGGATTCTCTCACTACCTAGCAATATGTCCTTTATGACTCAGCCAGTTTGGTCAATAACGCTGCTACCAAATCCCTCGGTGATGGGCATTGAAGTCTCCCAAAGTACATTCTGTGCTTTACACAAGTGGTGTCCAACATGGACACATAGAGGACATCAGCTGAGAGAGGACAGTAGATGGTAATTGGAATGAGGTTTCTTTGGTCATTTTTGACATGTTGCAATGGTGTTCAGAGTCAATGTTGAGGAGTCCCAGGCCACACCCTCCCAACTGTTTGCCACTGTGCCGCCACCTCTGGTGGGTCTGTCCTGCCAGTGGAACAGGACATACCCAGGGATGGTGATGGTGGTGTGTGGGACATTGGCTGTAAGGTATGATTCCGTGAGTATGACTATGTCAAACTATTGCTGTACTAGTCTGTGGGACAAGACCCGAGATGTTAGTGAGGGGGACTTTGCAGTGATGACAGGGCTGGGTGTGCCTTTGCTCTTTCCGATGCAGGGTGGCTTTATTTTTATTAGACATTTTCATAGAGGGCTGTTACAGCTGTGTAGTTTGCAAGGCCATTTCAGAGGACAGTTAAAAGTCAACCACGTGAGTCTGGACAGATTGCAGAACTTGTCCTTTTCCCTAGTATGCAAGTAAACCCCTTCTATATCTGCAGGGAAGGCAAAGGGCAAAAAGATGTAGAAGAAAATACCAAACAGTGCGGGGGCTAGGACACAACCCTGTTTCACTCCATTCTTCACCCTGAAACTGTCAGAAGTGGTGCCATCAAACTGTGCAGTACAGTGCACGTTGTCATGGAAGGAGCAGATGAGACTGAGGAGACTGTGGCTGTGGGTCTAGAGGCACATTTGACCAGGCCAGGTGAGGACAACAGGTTTTCTTCCCTAAAGGGGACAGTAGTTTTATGACAGGCTGAGTTGTTTAAATCCCAGGGAAACTTGAACACCTGTAACCTATATTTTCAATTGGTATGTTTGAGATGCAGCTCTGAATTCAGAAATGAAACCACCAAGCCTCAAGAGGTTTTTTTAATATAAACTAAGTTAAACATTTATTAATTTAACAAGAAATAAGCACATACACATGTCTACAAATTACTACCATGATAACTTTTAAACAAATTCCCAAATTAATCACTCCCAGGTAAATCTTCACCAAGGCAACAATAACCCAAAGACTTTAAACAAACACCAGGCAAAGCACAGTTGACCTTACAAATTCAAAATGAAGTCCCTTGCAATTTTGTTCCTTTACAGGCACAGTTGTAGGGTTTACAGGCTGCTTAGATCTTACATGCCTCTGACCTGCACATACAGAACTCCATTCTGTTTATACCTAACCTTCACTTTGAATGTAAATTCTCATTGTGTCACTAGGTCTTTGAATTTCATCTCTCCTAACAATAAAACCCTTTCACAGTACCAATGTTATTAGTAATATAAACACAGTGCTTGGTGTCTCCTAGCTAGGTGCAAGATTTTACTCCCTTTTGAATGATTTATTTCACCAATGCAAATGTACTCTTTACCTTCCAGCCTTATGTTCATCCAATTAACATCTCAAACTACTACACATTAAAATCACCCAGACTAGCTGGCTTTAATACAATTAAGCCACATACAGACACAGACTCTACTACAAGTCCAATTTAAAAATAATTTCCAATAACATTATACACATTAATATCTCTTCATGACATCCCCCTCCCTATCGAAAAATGAACTGTCATAATTTTAAAAGACAGCTTCATTTTTTAATAACCCATCTCACACTATTTCCTATACTTATTACCCTATTACATTACCATTTGCATGCATTAACATAACTTATATATACAAGTCCTTGGTATCAACAGGAATCACTCCAGTTCAGTATCCAGGTTTTTTCAAAAGATGTCCAAATTTCCTTTAAGCTTCAAACTCTTGATAACGCATCTGTGAAAAGATATTCTACACCAGCAACATGTATAATCCGTAGATTAAATGGTTGTAATAATGGACTCTGCCTGAAAAGTCTTGCACTTTTGACTCTAAATTTGTCCAAAAACTTCAAAGGATTATGTCTGTATAAACAATTGTTTCTGTTGAATTGTTTGCAACATAAATTTCAAAATGCTGCTATGCTAACACCAAACCCAAGGTCTCTTTTTCAATCATTGAATATCTTATCTGTTATACATTCAGTTTCTATCAAAAATACTCTGTAGGTTTTTCAATTCCAGTGTCATCTTCTTGTAACAATACGGCCCCAATGCTTATCGTTTGTGTCAACGACCAACTTAAATTGCTTGGCATAAGTGGGTACTGCTAAAACTGGTGTCAGAGTTAATGCAGTTTTCAAACTATCAAATGACTTCTGACACTCCAGTGGGTCACCATTGAAACTTCTTGTTCTTTTTTAATAGTTCAGACAGTGGAGCAATCACACTGCTAAAATTTAGTACAAGTTTCCAGTAAAACCCACTCATGCCCAGAAATCTCGAAACTTGTTTTGTTGTAGGCACAGGGAAATCTACGATAGCCTTGACTTTCACATCTCTCAAAGCCACCTTACCATTTCCAATGGTATGGCCTAGATGTGTAACTTGCGCGTTTACAAATTCACTTTTAGCCAAGTTAATCACCAAATTAGCTTCATCAAAAAATAATTCTTCCAGATGCTGTAAATGCTCCTCCTACATCTGACTGAAAACTGTCAGATCATCAACATTAACAGCACATTTACATAGACCTGCAATTACTTTGTTTGTCAGTCTTTGAAATGTCGCAGGTGCATTCTTCATACCAAATGACATGACTTTAAACTGATATAGTCCACCTGGCGTTACAAAAGCTGATATCTCCTTTGCTCTCTCCGACAACGGTACCTGCCAATATCCTTTTAGCAAGTCAATCTTGGTGATAAATTTGGATTGTCCCACTTTCTCAATGCAATCTTCCAACTATGGTATAGGATCTGAATTCGCTTTTGTCGCCACATTCACCTTTCGATAGTCCACACACAGACTTAGTGTTCCATCTGGTTTCGGTACCAGCACAATAGGTGAACTCCAGTTACTGCAGCTAGACTCAATGATATCATTTTGAAGCCTGAAGTCAATTTCTTTTTGTACTTGTGATAACTTTGCCATATTTAATCTATAAGGATGTTGCCTTATTGAAGATGAAACCTGTACAGAGACATCATGTATAGCCGTCTTTCCCAATTTATTCCCACAAATAGGTTTATGTGACTGCAATAGCTTTTCCAAATCATTTTGACACTTGCTTGGAAGGTAACTCACTATTTCATTTAAATTTTCAAGCATCCCCTCATTATCCAATTAACATCTCAAACTACTATAAATCAAAGCGCCCAGGCTAGCTGGCTTTAATCCAATTAAGCCACGCACAGATACAGACCCTACTATAAGTCCAATTTAAAAATAATTTCCAACATTATACACATTAATTATGTGTCATTAATAAACCAGATTTTTAAAAAGACAACAATCCTGTGGGCACAAGGTCACTATTATATATTCTAGTCTTTTATTCCAGATTTATTTAGTTAACTGAATTTAAATTCCCCAGATGCATTGATGGGAATTGAACTCATGTCTCCAGGTCATTCATCTAGGCTTCCTAGATTACTTGTCCAGTAATATAACCAATATGCTAATGTTCTAGGAGAGCTAGACACTAGATGTTCTCCTGATGGAAGTAAGTACATTGAAGCAATTAGTCTCCAGGGTATTCCGAAAAGATTTTGGGGAAAATTGGCTGCCCACCAAAGTTCCTCAGTCTCATCTGCTCTTTGGGTGATCCATTGCGTGTCTCTCCTAGGCCTGTAACTTGTCCCCCTTTACTATGGTCAATGTCTTATCAATTACATTGTTAAGGTTTGTTAATGTTAATTACATTGTAAAGGGAAACAGGTAATGGGTGTTTGAACACCTATAAATAGGGGACAGCTGGGACACTGGAGGGATGTGAGGAATGTTGACACTGAACAAAGTCAATAAACTCTCTCAGCGAGGAGAGGCTCTGTGTCTTAGGGCAGAATTTCCCGGTCAGCGTGCGGGGCCAACTTGCCGACACATAAAATGATGCGCAATGACGTTGGGCATGCATCCCAACGTCATCGCGATATTTCGTTCAGCAGGCACGCGCTGGAGTTGGCTGTGCGCCGCCAAAATGTAAATAGCCTATTAAAGCCATTAAGAAATCAATTGAGCTAGTTGAGAACGCTGCCCGTCCAACCTTAAGGTTGACGGGCAGGCGGAAAGCCCAAGCAGCCTTCACATTTTTCAGGAAACCTCATCCACGAGTGGGATGGAGTTTCCTGAAGTTTTTATTAAAGAAATAAATTAATTTTCATAAATATAAAAACATGTCCCCACTTATGTGACACAGTCACATGAGGGAACATGTTTAAATAAATTTTTAAATCAATTCTTTAGTTATTTTAATATCCATGCAATCTCTCTGAGGCAGCTCCATGCCTCAGGGAGATTGCTGTGCTCTTTCGCGCGCATGCTGGCCCCAACCCTCCCTCTGCCCGCACAGGTAGCACTGAGCACTACCGGCCGAGTATTACGCTAGGTGGGCCTTTATTGGTTCCGATCGGCTCCATGCCCGCCCCCGCCCTCTCCTGCCTAGCCCACCTGCCATAAGAAAACTCCTGGCCTTAGTTATGACTTCACCAATCCTTTTAACAACTATAAGCTCCCAGAAAACATGGGCATGAGACAGGATGTCACATCTATGCCCCAAATCAAACAAAATAACACCCTGCTGGAAGTGGTCAACAAATTCTGTTCCCTTGGGTCCAAGGTGACAGACAATCTGTCTCTTGATGCAGAACTCAATACATGCATAGGGAAAGCCCCACCACTTTTGTCTGACTCATGAATCGTACATGGAATAACATCAGGCTGGACCTTAGGAACAAGCTGATGGTTTATGAGGCCTGTGTTCTCAGCACCTTTCTGTATGGTTGTGAAACATGGTTACAGCTTTCAAGAAAAGGAGCTCAACAGCTTTCAACTTCACTGTTTGCAGTACATTCTGCGCATCCCGTGGAAATGCAAAGATCATGAATATGACAATCCTCTCAAAGGCAAATCTGCCAAGTATAATGGCTGTCATCAAGCTGAGGCTGCTTAGCTAGAGTTGCCAACTCCGATCAAATTTATTCCTGGCGGTTTCATCAAATGACTTGCCCACCATGCTCCAGCCAACACATCCATCGTTGTGATGTACTGCATTCCTATGCTAATTGGAGAGCAAAAAGACTTATTACTCAATTGGATGATGCTTGACTGTCATCCAAATAGACTTTCTTTTCCCATTTTCAATATTTTTGTATCTGCTAAAGAGAAATGTTCAAAGGAAATTTACATGAAACAATATTTTTTAATGTCCTGATGATTTTTTTTCCAGGGTTGCACACAACAGTGTCCTGGAGATTGATCTTCAATTCCTGGAGACTCCAGGGGGGTTGGCAACCCTCGACTTCCCTAGGTTTGGGTACTTTCACAGGATGGAAGACCCAAGGATTTTCTGTATGGTGAGGTAGCGGGAACCAGACAACCGGCAGGATGCCCAAAGCTCTGCTTCAGGGTGCTTGCGAGTGTGACTTGAAGGCCCTAAATAAAAACTCCCACATCTGGGAGACACTAGCTGACGACAGAAGAAAATATCGACATCACTTGTTGGCCAGTATGTACCAACATGGTGATCAGTGACTACAGCAGCTTGGCAACAGGTACCAACACAAAGAACAACAATCCACAAGCACACTTGATAACCACTTCATATGTGGCACTTATGGCAGAACCTGCGTCTCACAGATTGGTCTCTTCAGCCTCAGCAAAAGTGCACCATTTGAATCCAGCCCATACCCAACAAATTTAATTTGCTGCATGTGCATTATCTTACGCTGATGGAAGGATCCCAATGACAATGATTGTTCCTGCAGCACTAATCACTGGATGTCCCCATGATGGGAGTAAGCATATTGAAGCAATTAGACTCCAAGGTATGTATTTTTTGATTTTATTAATCTCTGATGGAAGATGTGGAGGATCTGGAAATGAGAACAGCAGCAGGTTATTACCACATCATCATGAGTGTTTATTCGGACATAACCATGGCAACAATCCTTCAAAAGGGAGCTGGGCCGATTCTAGGTTGGGGTGGAGATCACATATACAAATAGTAAGTGGTTCAACAAATGCATAGTCAATGTGATGGCCTGGATGGATTTTGACTGCCAGCGGGCATTGGAGGGGAATTTTCCCCATTTTTGGTCTTTTTTTATGTTCGGTTTCTTTTACTTCATCTGGGAGATTATATGGGATTGACAGGGAGGCAGCATGGGAAGTGTATAGGTGTCATGAGTATGGGGCAGGGCTGATGGACCAGTCAAATGGCCTGCCATTTTTGTATGTTTATAAAGATAAAGGGCACCGCATTAAGAAAATGATTGAATATGGGACCTCCTTGATACTTTGGTTGTGGGCTAACCTTGTTACTGAATTTTGCTTTTATCCTGTTGAAAAAATCAGAGACTGTTGAATAGGGTCAAACTGATGTATTTATTTAATACTTAATATTTATTTAATATTCAATATTTATTTTAAGACAAGTGATCTTGCCAAAAAAGAAAGCAGGTTTGCTTAAGCAACCTGCAATATATACATTGATTCAGACTCTAATCGCTCCTGCCCGGTTGAAAACTAGGGTGTATGAAGAACCTCTGAGCCCAAAATCATTCGTTCCTATGGAAAGATTCAAGGACACAAAGGGATGATAACAATGTCTTCCACTTCAGGGCAAAACTAAGTAAACTCCTGAAATACATGACTTTGCTGGATTTTTCGATGATGCAACAACAGAACAATCTTCAAACCATCCTATTCAGTTGTTATCACTGGAACATTTGTGTTTGCTCAACAGTGTGGTCAGATTTCTCAGTTATGCCGTCATGCTCCATGCAGTCTAATTCTGCTTATACCCTTTTCTTGAAAGCATAGGCAACATTCTGGACTTAATTTGTTTTTCATGTTACCTGGATACCTTTCGTTGTACCAAGTTTCAGAATGATTAATGACTTGTTCTCTTCCAAGAGTATGTCCACAGGTTTTTGACCTTTTTCATTCTGGCCCAGTTTATTAACCAGTTTTTAGATACCGGATGGTTTGCCAACAATCAGTGATACTGATCTTGATAAGGTTAAACATGTAAGATCCTGAGGGTTCTTGACAGGGTCGATGTGGAGAGGATGTTTCCTCTTGTGGGAGAATCTAGAACTAGGGGCTACTGTTTAAAAATAAGGGGTCGCCCATTTAGGACAGAGATGAGGAGAATTTATTTCTCTCAGAGGGTTGTGAGTCTTTGGAATTCTTCCTAAAAAGACAGTGGAAGCAGAATCTTTGAATATTTTTAAGGCAGAGGTAGATAGATTCTTGAAAAGCAAGGGGGTGCAAGGTTATTGGGGCCAGGCAGGAATGTGTAGTTGAGGTTACAATCAGATCAGCCATGATCTTATTGAATGGCGGAGCAGGTTGGAAGGGCCAAGTAGCCTACTCCTGCTCCTAATTCTTATGCTCATATAATGAGACCAACCTAATGGCAAGATCTCTGGACCCTTCACCAGTACTATCCAGGGGTTCAGACTGGCTTTTTAAAAAAAAATCTGTGGCCTATGACAAAGTTTATCAACACTTCGGGTTTTAATATGGAAAATCAGGAGTGGAGAGAACTTTCTGGTTCAATTCCTGGTTTGTGGTGAGTTTGTGAATCCCAGCTGGGATGGCAGAACAATTGGCCTCAGCACCACTAGGCTAGGAAAGGGAAAATCAGTCAGGGCTCCTGATCACTATCCAGTGATCTCTGCTGGAAGTCTGCAAGGCTGGATATTGGATAAGCGTAGGATCATGCTCAGCTGTGAAGCTCCTGTCGCCAAACAGCCTGTCAACATTCAGTATGAATAATGAGCACCCTTTAAGTTACTAGCAAGAGATAAACTACATGGGTGATGGGTAGGTGCTGAAGAGTAGAAATCAAAAGTGAAGATTGTGGAGAAAAATTATGTCACACATGTTACTGCACAGCTGGGACTGGGATGTTACTGGTTCCTTCAGTAAGGCTGCAAGTAACCTGTTGTTAGACTAGATTTTGAACATACTGTCTGCCAATATCCAAAACATGAAGAGGCTGTTTACAAAAAATAGAAAGTCCATTCTTTTCCACTTCTCTGAGGTATGATATCAATTGAGATTATTAATCTTTTTCCTCAAGCAAAGCAAACCTCAGAAATAACATATGATACCATCATTATCTTCTCAAACATGCACCCACCACCCAGCCTCTTCCTCTTTCCTGATCTTGATTTGGCTTCACCACAGAAACTCTGCTCTTCAAACTGTTTGAGAGGTGATGATGGTTGCAAGAGAGTATCAGCTGAGAATATGAGGCCCTCTTGTGCTCAAACTGCAAATTACATTGAGGATAACTTTGTGCCAGAATAAACAAGCATGAAGTCCAATAATTGTCAAACCATTTATTCCACCCCTCATTTCTTTTTGATACAAACAATTAAATGATTTGTATATTTAATACAAACATAGGAATTAGGAGCAGGAGTAGGCCATACAGCCCTTCAAGCCCGCTCCACCATTTGGTAAGATCATGGCCGATCTGCTTATGACCTCAGCTCTACTTTCCTGTCTACCCCCTGTACCCTTTGATTCCCTTGTCAATCAAGAATCTATTTAACTCAGCCTTAAAAATATTCAATGACTCTGCCTCCACTGCTCTTTGGAGAAGAGAATTCCACATACTAACAGCCCTCTGAAAGAAAATAAATTTCCTCATCTCAGTCTTAAATGGGAGACATCTAATTTTTAAACTGTGTCCCCTAATTCTAGTCTCTCCCACAAGGGGGAAACATCCTTTCAGTATCCATCCTGTCAAGTAACCCGCAGGATCACATCTCATTCTTCTAAACTCCATTGGATACAGGCCCAGTCTGTCCAGCCTTTCCTCATAAAATAACCCCTTCATCCCAGGAATCTAATGCAATTATATCCTATCTTAGGTATGGAGACCCAAACTGTACAGAGTATTCCAATCATGATCTCACCAACTATAGAAATGTAGCAAAATTTCCCTAGTTTATTTTAGGATATTGTATAGATTTTTCAATGCACATAATTTCAAGCACTTTAATAGGTGTGATTAGCACCTACTCAGTAGTAACAGTTTCAAAACAAAAAGCATTCTCTGCAAAGCATTTTTATTTCGTTTTCTTCCCTCCTCTCTTGAAGACACTGCCTCATGTTGGGACTCACAGATGCTGACCGCCTGCTAGTAGTTTGTCTAAATTTATGAGCCTAAGCACTCACCAATTGACTTGAGGGAGCATTACAGTAGAGCCTGATCATGCCCTTGCACTTCCAGCAGAGGTCAATGGAGCACTGGCTAAGTGGGTTATTGCACCAGTCACTTGTGGTATCAAGCCACATAGACTAGAGGGGCCCCATGCTGAATCTGTAATCTACGTTACTTCGGCTATTTTCAGCCACGATAGCAGTGGGGCTACTAAATTGAAAACCAATATCCACAGACTAAGGAGGGAAGAAAATGAATCTAGGTTCCCACTTTTGATGGCTGTCCCTTGACCCCTGTTGGAAAGTGTGCATGTACAGATGCCAGGTGAGGACAAGATCGGTTTTAGTTGTGCTGCCCCACTTGGTAGAACAGCTTGTTGATACCTCTACTCACAAGATTGCCTATTTGAGCAAGGCTAGTAATGCAAGAAATGCACCCTAACCACCTTCATGGGAGAATAGGGGAATACAGTAAAATAATAACATTTAAAAAGAAGCATAATCATCTCCAAGCTCAAATATGTTATTATAGACACAAGTTTAATGGAATTGGAGGCAGATAGGGAATTGGTTAGGATACAGAGGACAGTGAGCAAGGATATTGGGGATGTACTCCACTTGGCATGAGGAGGTTTTGTGGTGTCCTCATGGATCCGAACTGGGGACATAGCTTTTCACTATAATGATAAACGGCTTGAATGAAGATACGAAGAGCCGTAAATGTAAGTTTCCTGATGACACCCAGTTAGGTGGTGCTGTAAATAGTAGAGATGGAAGCAGAAAGTTGTGCAAAGGTGTTGATGCATTAAGTGTGTGGGTAAAATTATAGCAAATGGAGTTCAATGTGGGAAAGTATGAAGTCATCCACCATGGATCTAAGAAATATCGATCAGAGCATTTTCTAAATTGTGAGAAGCAAGAACTGTGGATGAACAGATAGATTTAGGGGTCCAATTATAGAAATTGCAAAAAGCTAGTGGACAGGTAAAAAATTAATTTAATAGGCTAATGAAATGTTTGCATTTCTCAGTCTGGAACACAAAGGCATGGAAGTTTTGTTAAAGCTGTGCAGAGCTCTGGTTTTATCCCATCAGGAATACCTAGCTCAGTTCTGGTTACTGTCCCTCAGGGAGGATATATTGGCTTGGGAGGGATTGTGGAACAGATTCACCAGAATGATACTGGGGCTCAAAAAGTTAAATTATAAGTAACGGTTGCATAGACAAGGGGTGATCTAATTGAGATGTTCGAGTTAATTAAAGGATTTGATAGGGTAGCTCGAGAGAAACTATCTCTGCCAGAAAGCTGTTAAGACTAGGTCAATCGAAAAGGTCAAGACTGGAATCAAAAGATTTTTGTTGCACAAAGGAATTAAGGATTTTTGAACCAAAACAGATAATTGGAATTTAGATACAGATCAGTCATAATCTAATTGAATGGTGGAACAGACAGGGCTGAATTCTCTACTCCTCTTTCTTAGTTTCAAAGTTTGCCATTGACATTCCCTCTAGGGTGCATAGGAGCGGGGTCACACAGCAATCAGGAATGGGCCACACAGGGAACAAACAGGCCTTGCACAGGCAGTATTCCCTTCAAGATATGTGCAAGTGCAGCCATGTATCAATCTGAAAGGGACCACAAAGTGTAACAAGCTGACTGCACACAGCAGTTAGTGGGAACCTTGCCAACTATAGTGTAATTTTAAATAGGATTATTTTGTTGCAGGGTCCCTGATAAAGGGAGCTGACAAGTGTCTGCAAAGTGGAAAACATCTCTACATGCGGAGGTGGTCATCAGTGACTAAAACCCTCAATTATTTTGGTTTCCTGGACCTTGCTTGATTGCGTCTGAGGATCAGAGGACAATTTGCTAAGAGCTTTTCCCCCCTAAATTGATGCATGTTTCTTTGCCTCTGCCAGGAGATGGCAGCATGGGGAAGGGATGGTGGGGATAGCGGGGTCATAGAAATAATCCCATCTGGAATGAGGCAAACCTCATGGACCTGCTGCTCCTTTTCTTTCCTGTTTAATATGTGTGTACCTTTGTGTGTTGTAGGTATGAGGTATTCCACTCAGTTCCCCCAATTTAACCATCTTCTGCCTGGACTCCAGCATTTAAGATTCTCTAATCTTTGTTGACAGTTCATCCCTTTACATTTGAGATCAGTCTCTCATTTGTTCCTGTACCTTCTCCAATATATAGGCATGTTTCTTATGACATGGTAAATAGCTCCAGCAAATTTCCTGTACATTTATTAAACCCAGTAATCAATTTTAAAAAAATGATTGCATTGCCATATTGTCTAGACATTGACAGTGATGAGTCTACTCCTGGGTCCATCCCTAAAAGGCTGAGAAATTATTCAGGTGGCATTCTAGGTTTCCCTGTGTTAATTCGGTTTCATCTAATTTTATAATTATAACATATTTTGACAACCTACATTATTTTACATTTATATTGGTTTCAAACTTCATTTTTATCCTTTATCTGCACAATTGCATAACAGATTTATTTCCTTATGGCATCCTGTCTCTACTGCTCTATCTATGTTAATGTTAATAGGAGTTTTTAACCACCCTAATTTTGGTTTCATTTGCAAGTTATTAATGTTTATTAGAAAGAGGAGTCCAAGTAACAATCCCTGCAGTTTCTATAACTACATTACTCACCCAGTCTAGTATTAAACTCAAGTATTATGTTTTTGATCTTTCAACCAACTTCCTATTCTCTTGCAAGTTTTACCCTAAGTTCCTCTGACTTTTAGTTCATTTGAAGTCTTTCAGAGAGGCGTATAAAATGAGTGGGTGTAAGTTAGAGGTGACGATGAGGAAGAAAACTTGAGCAGTGATCATCAACCACTCCCTCAAAGTTTCAATGCAGTGTGAGGAAGCCACACCCATGACAAATTGAGTCTTGTACTGCATTGCAAGACTAGGACCACAATGAAAGAGTCAAATAAATCTTTGGCGTGACTTCCTTTCCATTATTATGTTCAGTTTTGGTCATCTGCATCTCAGGAAGAATATTGTGGCTGGGCAACAAGGATGATATTTAGCCTGAAAACATTGCACTGTAAAGATAAATTTAATACCTGGGATATGCACACCTTGGAGAAACAGAGACCTAGAGGGGATATGATGTACATAATTAAGGCTATTGAAGGCATGGATATAAAAGAAAGAAAGACTTGCATCTGCATAGCACTGTTCACAAAAGAAAGATGACATCAAGGCATCATTTGATCAAGTGTGGCATCAAAGACCCCTATTAAAATTGAAGTTAATGGGAATCATGGAAGAATCTCCACTGGTAGGAGTCATACCTAGCATAAAGGAAGATGGTTGTTGGAGGCCAATCATCTCAACCCTAGGACATTGCTGCAGGAGTTCCTCAAGGTAGTGTCCTTGGTCCAATTGTCTTCAGCTGCTTCATCAATGACCTTTCCTCCATCATAAAGTCAGAAGTAGTATTCATATGAACAGACGAAATAGGTGCAGGAGTAGGCCATTTGGGCCTTAAGCCCACTCTTTAATAAGGTAATGGCTGATCTCATTGTAACCTCAACTCCACATTCCCACCTAGCTGATAACCTTTCACCCCCTTGCTTATCAAGAACCTATCTACTTTTGCCTTAAAAATATTCAAAGACTCTGCTTCCACTACCTTTTGAGGAAATGAGTTCCAAAGACTCATGACCCTCTGAAAGAACAAAATTCTCCTCATGTCTGTCTAAAATGGGCAACCCCTTATTTTTAAACAGTGACCCCTAGTTCTAGATTCTCCCACAAGAGAAAAAATCCTCTTCACATCCACCTTGTCAAGTCCCCGCAGGATCTTATAGGTTTCAATCAAGTCACCTCTTACTCTTCAAAACTCCAGTGGACCCAAGCATAGCCTGTCCAACCTTTCCTCATAAGACAACCTGCATATTCCAGGTATTAGTGTAGTAAACTTTCTCTGAACTGCTTTCAATATATTTACATCCTTCCTTAAATAAGGAGACCAATACTGTACACAATAGTTTAGATGTGGCCTCACCAATGCCCTGTGTAACTGAAGCATTACCTCTCTACTTTTGTATACAATTCCCCTCACATTAGACAATAACATTCTATTAGCTTTCCTCATTACTTGCTGTACTGCATACTAACTTTTGCGATTCATGCACTAGGACACCTACATCCCTCAGCATCTCGCGATTCTACATTCGTGCCACACAAGTGCCAGACAATGACCATCTCCAACAAGAGAGAATCTAATCAACTCCCTTTGACATTCAACAGCTTTAGCATTACTTCATCCTCCACCATCAATATTCTGAGGGTTACCATTGACTAGGAACTACTGGGCTAGCCACATACATACTGTGGCTACAAGGCTGGTCAGCGCCTGGGTATTCTGCAGTAAGTGATTCACCTCCTGACTCTCCAAAGTCTGTCCACCATCTTAAAGCACAAGTCAGGAGTGTGATTGAATACTCTCCATTTGCCTGATAAGTTCGGCTTCACCAATGCTAGAAGCTTGACATCATCCAGGACAAAACAGCCCATCTGTCACCTTAATCATTTAATCCCTCCACCATCGGCACACCGTGGTGGCTGCATGCACCACTACATGATGCAGTTCAGCAACTTGCCAAGGCAACTTTGACAACACCTTCAAAGCCTGTGTACCACACAATGACCATCCCCAACAAGAGAGAATGTAATCATCACCCCTGGACATTCAATGGCATTACCATTGCTGAAAACAGGCCATCAACATTCTTGGAGTCACCATTAACCAGAAACTTAACTGGACCAGCCATATAAATACTGTGGCTACAACAGGTCAGAGGCTGGGAATTCTGCAATGAGTAACTCACCTCCTGACTCCCCAAAGCCTCTCCACCATCTAAAAGGCACAAGTCAAGAGTCTAATGGAATAATCCCCACTTGCCTGGATGAGTGCAACTCCAATAACACTCAAGAAGCTCGACACCATCCAGGACAAAGCAGCCAAGGAGACAGCCAAAGGTCTGTAAATCTTCACTATGGGCATGTGAAGCAGTGGTGTTCTGTTGACATGGCTGAGTATCTAAGACAGAGTGCGTGGAAGGCAAAGTTCAAGTGCACGTGGTGATCCAGGGGAGAGGAACATGGGAAGGAGAGGTCAAAATCCTAGAGGTGGACCCTCATGGAAAGCGTCTGAGAGAAAGTCAGATGCTCCCAGAGAAGCGTCTGGGAAAAGATTCCAAAGGGAGAGTGGAGATTGGAAACCCTCGTGTGAAAGACGGAGTTCAGTGAGATTGGTTGGCTCACAGTGTGACAAGCATCTGGGGGGAGCTGATGAGAGATTCATAGCATCTGTTTGGGATTGCATCTGTCACTTTGTTTCAGAGTGTGGTGTGCCTGATCACAGGTTGCCTATTGGTTTACATGGACCATGTACTTACTGTGAACATTAGAGTATAAGATAGCTTTTGTAACTTGTGTTATCCTTATGAATCTGTATATATCTGTAAAAGGTATTGTTGTGGATGAAGGAGTATTGTAAAATAGTTCATCTTTTCTTGCTTAATAAATATTTTATTCTTTTGTTAAAAGTTCATCAGCTAACTCCTGTGATTCTGTTCAGTAGCTGCCCTTCACATTTCCAAACAAAAAAAATAAAAGTTAGGCTCTATCAAGCCAGGTTCCACCCTGGGATCTGACTTGTCCAGTAGTAACATCAGCTGGGATCGTAACAAAGTGGGACTCGTCCAGGAATATTGTAATAAGGTGGGATCTCTTGTGGAATTGGAAATCTTTAACTTTGTGAATCCTTAAAAAACGAGTACATGGAGGTACTGAGGTACTAGACATAGGAATTGGAGTTTCTGTTGTCACGACCCACTGGGGATAGTGCGCTGTAATATCAAGCCCCACTATTCTCCAAGCCGTGACAAATGTGAAAAGGTTGATCAAACCACCAGATAGCCCCAATTCTACCTAACTGTTTAATTTAGGTTAACAGAATATGAGCACCAGGTTTGTAAACTTAAAAAGTAAATAACTGTTTATTGAACAAACTGCTGTTAACCAGTGGCAAAAGAAAGAAATACGAACTGTTCATTTCTAACTCTATAACCTAAACTCTACCCCTTTTTAAATCCATATACACACATACAAGACACATAAGACACACAAAAACGTGGATTTTAAGAGTGGGATAAAACAGTTCAATAGCACCAATTCCGGAGTACAGGATTCGATAGGTTGATTTTGATCAAAGTCTTCCAAATTCCTTTCAGTTCTTGTTGATGACACGAGGTGGTCTTCCAGCACTTTCAGTATTTAGTTCACTGATTGAGCACTTGCCTTTCAATGTCTGTAACAGTGATTTTTCCCCTTTGCCTCTTGACAGGAGTTTTCAGAGAGAGAGCAGGTTATAGAGATATGAGGAGAAAAAAAAACAGCTAGCTATTATTGTGGAATTACCGGAATCTTCCACACACAGGAGAAAGAGGTTTTAGGTCTTGTTCCTTTCAGGCTAGGAGCTATTCCACTGCACTGCTTCTCACACAACACCTGGTCACCTGGTCAGGAGCCAATTAAAACGTTGTTGCCAGGCAGCTTCCTTGGTGCAGGATTCCTTTCCAGCACCATCCTGTCTTTCATGGCACACTCTATTCCAGGACTACAACATTGTATATATCTTTCATCCTGCTCCAGTGGACATGTATTTCAAGCTGCAGCACCGTAATTCCAAACCACACTCCAACAGAAATAAAAAGATATGTTCCTTACACTGTGAGGTATATGATACAGGTTGGAATTCGAAATGGCTTTGGCTGTTGCTAAGACATTTCTGGTAGTGGAAGGTGTAACTGTGGAGTATTTGAAATCTTTGACTCAGGCTCAGCTGAGAGAGATAGCAGGTGAAGTGCAGGTAGGAATAAAAGCAAAGTTTTGTAAGGCTGATATAGATATAGCACTTACTCGGCATTTAAAATTATAGGAAGAGATGCCTGAAACTAGTGTGTCAGCTAAAGGTAGGAAGACTTCAGTTGCAGATGAAGCAGCTTGATATAGAAAGAGATAGGGAAAGGCAGAAACTTGAATTGGAAGAAAAAGAAAAAGAAATGAAAGAACTTGAAAAAGGACAGATTAAAGGAAATAGAAATAAAAAAGCACGCCTGGGAAAAAGAGGAGCAGGAGAAAGAAAAGAAGAGATTGCAAGAGATAGGAATGTGAAAGCTTGAACTTCGACTTCAAAGAGAGAAATTAGCAAGTGAGGAGAGAAGCAAAGAGAATGCGAACTTCAGAGAGAGAAAGAAGCCAGGCAGTATGAATTGTCTAAAGTGAAGCTTAGAATAGAGGAGAGATAGTGATTCAGACGGTGAATTTGATTCCTTTGAGGAATTTGATTTAACTAAAAATCCTTGGTTAGTGCCTAAATTTACAGAGAATGGAGTTGAAAGGTATTTCACCTCGTTTGAAAAGATAGCTATGAAGCTGAATTGGCCAAGAGATGCTAGAGCCATAATGTAACAGAGTGTATTGTCAGTTTCAGCAATGAATGTGTATGCTAGCTTGTCAGAAGAGCAACTTGCAGACTATGACGTAATAAAAAAAGTGATACTAAATGCTTATGAGCTTGTCCCTGAAGCTTATTGGTTAAAGTTTAGGACCATAGAAAGAAACCTAATCAGACATTTGTAGAATTTGCAAGAGAAAAAGAAATGCTATGGGATCAATGGCTTCGATCACTGAAATTAGAGAAAACTTATGAGAATGTTAGGAAATCATGATTATGGACAAATTCCAGAATAGTATTCCAATAACAATTAAGACTTACTTAGGTGAATGTCAAGTATCAAAGATCCGAGAAGCAGCAGTTTTAGCTGATACATATGATATCTCATATAGTCAGTTACATGGGAGGAAATGGTCATATGAGAGTCAACAGGAAAATTGGAGGACTAGAAGATCTAATAATGGGAAAGATAATAGTTCTAAAGAATAACCAGATGGACACAAAAATAATAGAGGAAGTAGGCTAGAACCCAAAAGCGATGTAAAGAAAACAGTATGCTTCCACTGTAATAAACATGGACATATTAAATCTAATTGCTAGAGATTAAATGGGAGACCTATTGCAGTAGTAGAGACGCCTAAGGGATCCACAGGAAAGGTTGCACCAGAAAAGGAAATGGTTGTTAAAACTGTAGCAATGGTACAGGTGAAACGTATTCCCTCAGAACCTACAGGAAAGGGGGGATATGTTTCAGGATAGGCCAGACAATTCTTCTTAGATTACTGGTGAAGGAAGTCAGGCTATGAGAGGTCCTGGGTATTTTGTTTTGAAGGAAGAAGTGTTCCTTTACTCTTCTAACAAAATAAGTAAACATTAACATTTTGAGTGATACCAGGGCAGATCAATCTTTGGTGGTGGCTGATGATACAATTTGTGTTCCATTGCTCAGAATGCATTTGAGGATATGCTAAAAGAACATTACACACATCACATAAAATGAATTATTGTTCTGTCAGATGGAGATATTTTTTAACTGCCCTGTTCTATCAAGGCCATAATCTATTTACTGTAAATATGCACATCATGAGTTGGAGTAGCAGTTAATTCTGTTGTAGAGGGAAACTTGTTGATTGGTATATGTTGGTAAATTACTGGCTCCAGGTTAAATGAAATTTATTGGAAATGTTTGTGTTAAAATTCGAATCCTCATGGTCAAATCCCTTCTTAGCCTATAGCCCCTTCCCATCTCTGTTAGCTCCTCCAGTAAAACAACCCTCAGATCTCTGCATTCCTCCAACTCAGACATCTTTTACATCTTCCACATCATCAACCATTGGTAGCTTGCAGATGGCTAGGCCCTAAGCTCTGGAATTCCCTCTGCAAAACTCTCCACCTTTCTCCTCCTTTTAAGATGCTGCTTAAAACAGCCACTGACCTAGCATTTGGTCACTTGTCCTATATGTCTCCTTCTGTGGCTCAATGTCAATTTTTGCCTTTTAATGCTTCTGTAAAACACTTTGATATGTTTTCCTATGGTAGAGACGCTACAAAAATGCAAGCTTTTCAATCTTTTTTTCAGTATTTTTGACATTTTAAATGTGATATCTAAAGTCTGATGGACATATAGGGCCTGACACTAACTCAGAGGTAGATTCTGAGTGGGACTGGTGGGGCGTCATGGGGCAATAGAGGGTGCAAAACCCCAAAGCCATTTTAGCAGGGCGGAATGTCCACCTTCAACAGGGTACCTAATTATCAGTTTACTGCGAGGTTTTGTGTCTCCAGTGTGTATCAGCAGGTATGTTGTGCACCTTCAAGACAAGGGGCAGAATTTTCGGGTCGGCGAGCAGGCGCGGGGCCTGCTCTCCGACGCGTAAAATGACGTACGGTGAGGTCGGGTGTGCATCCCAATGTCACTGCGCGTTATTTAGGTTTCCAGTTCGGCGGGTGCGTAGCCGAGTGCTGTCAAAGGCCTATTAAGGCCTGTTAAAAACTAATTAAAATAGTTAAATGAGCTGCCCATCCAACCTTAAGGTTGGCGGGCAGGCAAAGAGCCCTGGCAGCTTTTGCATTTTTCATGGAACCTCATCTACAGGCAGGATGAGGTTTCATGAAGTTTTTATAAATTAAATAAAGTTTTTCATTGATGTTCCTTGACATGTCCCAGCTCGTGTTACACGGTCACATGAGGGAACATGTCTTAAAATATTTTCTTTCCGTTATTTAGCTTTTAAAAACTTTAACTAATCTCCCTGAGGCACAGAGGTGCCTCAGGGAGATTTCTACGCTCTTTTGCGCATGTGCATGCGCGAAAGAGTGCAGGCCCCAACTCAGGGAATACCCCGCCCCGTCCGCACAGGGAGCGCACAGCGCTTCCGGGTGTATGTCACGCTGGACGGGCCTTAATTGGCCCACCCACGTAAAATAGTGGCGGGGACACTGATGGGGTTCACGCCCACCACCACCCGCCCCTGCACAACCGCCCCAATGGGGGGAAAATTCTGCCCATGATCTCAACTTGACAATATAAACAGTCAATTCAAAGATGGAACTTGGAGGAGTTGAGAGATTTTGCGAAGGGAGGACAAATGTACAAGATGGGCTCAAGTCATTCAAAGGCTGTACCGCACTGTAATAATACTTCTCTTGATGTAGTGCTGGGGCAGTAAGGAAGAGGAAGGACATAATCTTCCCCAGCAACATGGAGAAGAAACCTGCCGCCATCACCAAGGAAGTTGGTTAGCAGTGGAAGAGGAGGTCAGCAGCAGGAGCATTGTCTCCTGCACCTGGGTCCTATACAGAAAGAACTTTAATGACCTAATCTTATCAGGAAAACCCTCCCCGCCTCTTACTCTGTCTTGCCAAGTGTACTCCATCACATCACAACTTATACCTACTTAACTTTGAAGGGCAACCTTTGATTGCTTTTTCTGAACTTCCTCACCTCCTTAATAATCTATGCAATCCAGTCACTCATGCCATGTGAACTATCTGCTATAGCGCTGCATCCACTGGTGATACTCATTGATTTACGTTGTTTCCCAGTGCTCAAATGCCTCCATTTTAAATTTTTCATCCTTGTGTGAAACACCTCAATGGCCTCGCCGCTCACTATCACTGTAACCTCCTCCAATTTCAAACCTTCTGAGTAATCTGCAGTCCTCAAAAGCTGGCCTTCTGTCTATCCAAACCCTCCCAACCATCCTTCATGCTCCCATTGGCAGCCATGCCTTCAGCTGTCTGTGCCCTTAGCTCTGGAATTCCCTCCCTAAAACTCTCCACCTCTCTACCTATCTCTGCTCTTTTAAGACCCTCCTTAAAATCTACCTCTTAGATCAAACTTTTGTCTTCTATTTTGGCTCGGTGTCAATCTTGTCTGATTACTCTCTTGTGAAGTGCTTTGGTATGTTTTACTATGTTAAATGCACTATATAAGTACAAGTGGCTCCTGAATCAGCTCCTTCCTATGGCTGAGGAAATCCTCCCAGAGATACAGGGTGGCTTTTAACCTTGCGGAGGAACTTTCGACATAGTCTTTGTTGTCGGATAAATCGAAGAAAAATGTCAAGAACAACACCAGGAACTCTTTGTTGCATTCATCAACCTGACCAAAGCATTTGACTCAGTAAATCACAAGGCTCTGTGGATCGTGCTCCAAAGATTTGGATGTCCAAGAAATTTCATCACAATCCTGCAATTGCTTCATGATATGACTGCAACTGTCTTGAGTGGGACAACTGAAACAGATGCCTTCAAAATCCATACTGTGTGATAGATCCCATACTATTTACAATCTACCTGACACTGGCTATTCACCTCATCAAAGATCAACTGCCTTCTGATATCAGTGTTAAATATCGTGTAGATGGAAAATTCTTTAACCTCAGTCACCTCACTGCCAAAACTAAACTGGCCACCATAGACACACATGATGTACAGTTTGTGGTTGATTGCAATGTCGTTGCCCACTCTGCACCAGATTTGCAAGCCACTCTCACTCTCTGCAATTCTGCATAGAAGAAACTCAGCCTGTCCTTGAATGTTGCCAAAACAAAACTCATATCAGCCCACACCTGGTCAGCCAAATATTCCACCTCCCATATATGTTAAAGGAGAAACTCTGGAATATGTTGAGAACTTTCCATACCTTGGCAGCCTCCTCTCTCAAAAGGCCACCATTGACGAGATCCAACATAGGATCAGCTGCACTAGCTCAGCCGTCTACAAACTATGGCAGCGAGTGTTTGACAACAAAGACCTGTGCAACTCAACAAAAGTCCTAGTGTACAGAGCAGTTGTCATCACCACACTCCTGTACTCTGTATCAGTGACACATAAGAGTGCTGGAGAAATTCCCTCAGTAATACCTCTGCTGCATCCTCCAAGTTCAATGGGAGAACTGTTGAACAAATACTAATGTCATTCTCGAAGCCAGTTCTACAAGCATTCAGGCAAAACTCCTGCAAAATCAACTTTGATGGACTGGACACTATGTCCAGATGGCCGAAAACCATCTCCCCCACCAAGTCCTGTTTCTTTCAACTCTCAAGTGGCCAATGTTCCAGGGGAAGACAAAGAAAACATTTCAAAGATACTCTGAAGCTCTCCTTGAAGCACGGCAGCATTGACATTCATGGCTAGGAGGAACTTGCTACCAATCATTCAGAATGGCAACTTGTCCATCAAGCTTTGAGTCACAATGTCTTAATAATAAAAGTATTGAATAACTTATTTGCAGAGGAAATCGCCACATTTTTCCCTTTCAGTGTAAACTGCAGATTCTGCATACGGCTTTCGTTCCCAGTGATCCGGAGCGGCTGAAAGCCAGACAGCTACATCTGGATTAGGTAAGCTTCTTATATAGAAATAGCACACAGCTCCAAGTGACTGCTGTTTACGAACTGGTCTGGTAAGTACCATATCTGTAGCCGTCACTCTCCCAGATTGGGCTGTCAGGCAGTGGGAGTGTCTCCGTAGTAATTTTTTCCCCTTAGTAAGAGGTAGATGGCAGTTATGGATTCGCCTTCATTTGGCAGAACACCATTACAAAGCCGTATCACAAAACCATTCCCTCTGGTCTCCAGCAGAGTGGCGGCAGGGAAGGAAAGAAAAGGAAGCAAATCCTGCACTGCGGATCCCACTACCTTGTGGGACGTCCTGCCCCATGGTGCCCAAAGATCTGTGGGTCAAGAATCGGCCTGTTCAATCACATGAAGATCCATGGCAAAGCTCATGACCCTGAGTAAATATTATCCTCAAATCGAGGGACAGCCAACCCCGCCACTGCCACTGACAATAATGATGATGAATGCAAGTTGTTGTTTTGTGCTATCAGGGAAAAAGCTTTTTCTTTGTCCATCTCTGGAACATTGACCATTTGAGAGTTGAAAAAACAGGACCTGATGGTGGTGATGGTTTAAGGCCATCCAGACACAGTGTCCAGTGTCCATATTTTGAAGGAGTGGTGTACCTGCAGCTGAATGATTGTCATTCTTAATGAATGACATTTGACTACTCTGGCCCAATCTGCCTACTTTCCATTACACAAGCATCTTTAATACCATGTTCGTGAGCAAAATGTTTGCCAAAATTATTTTTTTATGAAGACTGCTGCTTTAAATGACAATGTGATAATAATTCACCTGTTTCAATATTTGTTGAGGGAAAAGTATTGGCCAGGACATGGGAGAACTCCCTTGCTTCTCTTTGAAATAGTGCCATGGGATCTTTTATGCCCACCTGAGAGGGCAGACAGTGTCTCAGTTTAACATTCCATCCAAAAGCTGGCACCTCCAATAGTGCAGCATTTCATTAGTACTGCACTGAGGTGTTAAATCCCTAGACTGGGACTTGAACCAACAGCCTTCTGACAGAATTGAGAGTGCTACTACGTGCTACCACTATAGCTGACTATTATTTGCTCCTGCTTCTTTCACAATTAACAAAGTGAGAATGTAAAAGTGATTGTGCACTTGAAATATGCAGGACCTTAATGTTTCATATATGAAAACCTGGAACACTATTTCAAGGGTTAACCTCATTGTTGATTAAGAGAACATAGGTGCAAATTGTTAAAAGGCAAATTTGGGAACTATCATGGGATGTTCTTTACTCAAAGAGCGATGAACACTTGTAATGGTCTTACAGGTAGGGCAGTAAAGGCAAGGCCTTATAATTATTTTAATTATGAAATTTGGTATTCTTGCGCCTGCCATTATAAGTGCAAGACGAAAAGCTTCAACAGCATGTCTCTTTTTTCAGCAATACTAAATATCCAATTCTTTTTAACAGAGCTCCATATCATTTTTTTAATCTCAATTTGTGGTCTTCAGCTCATGCTCATCGTCCATTTGTTACATGATCTGATAGCTTCAAAATGTTGCATTATTTTATTGTTTTGTTCAAACACTGTGAAACTAATGTGCTACATATCATAGGAATTGACGGTGATCATGCAGCGGTTTCACTACAAAACGTTTCACCCTGAATGTTTCTCTCAGAATGGTGTTCTAAGCTGTTAGAGTAAAATACTGTTACTGTCACTTTTATCCATTGGCAAGCTAAACTATATTAACTGAGCATTTCAAACTGAAGAATTTATGTCCTTTGAAGTCTTTTATGATTTAAGTGTCCCTGAGCAAAGTAGGTTACAAAAAGTTAGTTGTTGTTGGATTGCTTCAGGCCTAAAGAACCAGTTATATTTTTATGGGCTGAGAAATAGATGGTGCCTGGTCTTAGCAGGACTACTTACCACTTACCTCATAAAATGTTAGAAGCCAGTGACAGACTTACAAGACCTCTCTCATTAGCTGCTTTACTCCTTTTGAAAGTGGGTTAAGTCTGCTAAAGCCAGGGTGATGGTAGTCAGAGAGAATCCAAGTTCCACCTTACAGCACATTTTAGTACATGTGTTTTTCCTCCTTATAACTTTACTTATAATATGTCAGGAAATGTCAATGATTTGAACTGGGGTTAAATTTGGAAATATCTTTCCTCATTTCACCACAAGCTGAGCACGAGTCATTTTTACTTAGTTCTGTTGAAGAGTCATTTGGACTCGAAATATTAACTGTGTTCCTCTCCGCAGATGCTGCCAGACCTGCTGAGTTTTTCCAGGTATTTTTGTTTTTGTTATGACTTCAGTTTGCCCACAAGAAAGGAGTCAAGATTGTTTGATCTGCAAATTAATCAGCTGGGGGGAAGATGATGTATTGTTTCCAATGTTTAGCAGCTCCTAGCTCAAGGTGATGTCTGAATAAATTATCAACATATGCTCTGTAACTGCCTCTATGTTGCTATCATGTCTTTCAGCGATGTTGAATGATGGTGTTATATTAGGGGATTGTCAGCCTGAGGCAATTGTTCACTCAAACCAACTTGAGTTGCCAGGTCCGTCCAACAAGACAAAATTTCATGAGCATAAAGGTGTGCCGTTGCCTAAACTCAAGTAAAGGAGGCTTGAGAAAAGAACTGTCAGGTCTTGAAAAAATGGGCAGTATTTAATTGAGGCAATGGGGGTCTTGCCCGCTGGCTGGAGAGCCAACGGGTGCCCTGTCTCACTTCCTTTGGGGAAGGGCCACTAAATTAAGTGCCACTTAACTGAGAGCTGCCAACCATCAGAGGCTGGCAGCTGCCCATTATAGGCATCACCACTGGGAGTGGTGACCGCTGCCGGCAATGCTCCCAGCGAGAAGCCTAGGATCGCCAAGGGAACCAGGCTACAGGTGAGTGAGGGCGGGATGGGGTCGTAGGGTGGGGGTCACGGAATGGGAGTCAGCAGCAAGGACAAGGGGGTGGCTTTCAATGGCCCGCTGTCTCCCTCCCCCCCCCCATTCCTGATGCTGGGTTCCTTGATCAGGCACTTAGTACCTTTGAACGAGGGACCTCCATGGGAGCCTGAGTCGGGTTTACTTTTCTGGCTTCCCGTATGCCATACGTAGCTGATTAAATACCAGTGGTGGTGGGATGAGGCCCTTAAGTGGGCATTAATAGCCTACTTAAGGACCTCTATGGGTGGCGGGGTAGGAAGGCCCTCCATGAGCCTTCACGCCCAGACTTAAACCACTCATCTGCCCAATTACATGTCGCCCCCCTCCAAACTCACCTCAGGGGAGGGCATTGAATTACACTCAATGTGTGGATTTAGAAAATGGTTTAATCTACCAGTAAAAGTTATGCGCTGTATTAATTTTATTTGTTGGTTCAATTTGCTTCTGAGTATGTTTTTTCCAATAACAATTTAAAGTTTGGCCCGTGATATAAGCCCCTGATTTTACAAAGCTCTGCTGGTACTGCACAACCTACTGGTGACAGATGCTGCTCACCAGATCCGATGTTCCAAGATCCAAATTCAATGCACAGTAAACCAGGTTTATCTACGTGCAACTTTTCTGGGCCAAATGAGGCAACACTTTCAATGGAACGCTATTCTTAATTGGAATTATCATTTGATTAAAGTATCATGCTTAAGTTCTTGAGTTTTGGCAAAGCTCCAACCCCTTCCACACATCTCACACATGGAAAATGGCAGCATGACATCTCAATGGGCCTGACCAGCTGTAGCCAAATCCTTAAGTAATGTTGCTGTTGCGAATTGTTTTTTTTTTGTGGTTCAACACGTCAGCTATTAACATCTTGCACAGCTTTGTTTGCTTGTGCATGTCTGCACTTTTGCTAAGGCCTTTAGTTTATGAGGTAAAGCTCTCCAGATGTCTTTGCAGTTTGCTGGTGCATATCAAGTTTTAGCTAATAAAGTTGCAAGATGGGAATCCTTTGTTGTTCGCATTGCATAATCTGGATTAGATGAGGAGCATCAGGGGAAAACGCTTCAGATTCAATGGGTTGGAATTTCCTGGCCCCTTGGAAATGGGGGTTGGAGGCAGGGGTCTGGGAAAATAATGGGGAGCTGCAGTGGAATGGCTCCCTGATATATTCTGGCCTCCAGGGGGGACATTTCCAGGTGCTGGTTGGAAACTGGGCCAGCTGCCTGCTCTGTAGAGGCAGGCAGCCAATTAGTCCAATTAAAGTCCCACTTGGGGCCATTTTGAGCTAGTATTTTACTGATGCAGAGTGACCCCCTGCCCTGTGCTCAGGCCCCCAGCTCAAACGAGGAGGCATCCCAGCAGCAGGCCAATGGGCCAGAAGCTCCACGCCGCAATGACAGGTCTGCGGGGATCAAAGGCTGCAGCACCGTCTGCAGAGAAACTTTCCCCTCCAATCTGATGGGCCATACCAGCTTTGGGTGTTTTAATTTATAACTTCAATGCACTCACCTGCCTGCTTCCACAGTGCCCACCTCTCCTGGTGGGGCAGCCAGCCGGCCATCGCTGTGGGCTCTCTGATCAGGCCTGCTGGTTCCCTGGTCCACCCTCTGTTCTTAATTGCATGGGGCTCCTAGAGATGACTTCTTAATTGGTCATCTCCAGGAAGATCACAATGGACCCTGCCGTGGCCACATCCAGTTTCCTAACCTGGAATTGAGCTTGACATCCGGGTCCCGATGAACCCAGAAAAATCCAGCCCACTGATATCTCAGGTCAATGTATTAACACTCATCAGTACCTGAATAACTGTATTGATTGAACATGACAATCCTCCTTGGATATATCAAAGCAGGCCTGTGGGGCCATCTCTGCTTCATTGTAGAAGCAGTGACCAAGCTATGTCATCTGTTGTGGGTTGACTTAAAGACAACTTCATGGTCTTGGACAAAAGCAGAGTTGCCATCCTTTTGGACTTGCTAGCGCTTTCTACCTTTCTGTGATCCTACCCCACAAACACATTTCTCCTAAATACAGAGGAATCATATCAATATAATTAATGTAAATAGCACTAAATAATATGTTCTCAATTCCACCATTATAGTTCTCCTTAGTGACTTTATAAGGTTTCTTTGACTAACAAGATAATTTAAGGTCATGTCTAAGTAGCCCTTTAGTGGAAGGGGCACTATTAGTTTAAGGCTGCTGTTGAACATTGTGGGTGCTATGGAGATGATGACCTCTAAGTGCTGAAGCCATATCCAACAACACAGTAACTACCAGCACTTACCTACTCGTGTACACCCTGAGAGGAACTCAATTCACCTGCCCTTTCTGTCCTGCTGCAGATATTGGTTACCCAAGCTGGTTGGATTTACATGACAACAGTCGGTATGGTATCTGCCCTGTGGAATGCCCTCTACCAACTCTGTCAAATTCAACAGCGACAGATTAGTATAAATGGATGCACAATGTTTTAGTGTTTATTTGAAAAAGTTGGTTTGTGCTGGCTCTCTCTGTGTTTTGGGCTTTCCCTGCAGATGGCTGTGAAGATGTTACAAACTCTGCATTTGATCTCTCACACCTGACAGCAGGAACATCAATGGTGAACTACAGACAAACACAAATGACGGACAGGGAAAAGACAGCTAGTCCACAGAGCCTGTCCCATACAGCAATGATGAAACTTTCAGCACAGAAAAAAGCCTTTGCAGCTTTTTTTTTGTCAAGTGACCTCGAGGCCTCTGGTCTCTTGCCACCCACTCTTGGGAGGAGTGTTGATGAAGTTAGTGACAATGGAGAAAGGGGAGGTGAGGATATAGAGATTGAGTGGATTATTCAAAATAATTTTTTGAGCCAGGAACATGTGCCTATGCTAAATACTGCAAACAGTGGAATGTATCTGTGCAGTGATTGGGATGAACACAATTATATCACAGCCACACTATTTGCACAATTTTAAGGTTTCAGCTGGTTTTTGATCACCTTCCTCCTCCTTAAATTCTTCCTCCTCTGCAGTTTCAAAATATCTAACAATAACAGATGAAACATCAAATTATTTTAAAATATAAGGCCTCCATAAATCTGTATAAATATAAATTCTACATTACATATGATATGAGGTCATTATCCCATCCACTCACTAGCTGCTCTGTTAGCTCCTGCACATTAACCATCAGCTACTTCAGGTGGACACAAACAATGTTGTAATGGCCTTTTGCTCCAGCATAAACTCCAGACTGAAAAGAGGGCCTACATCATAATGAACAAATTTGCATTTATATAGCAGCTTTCATGACATTCCTAGGTGCTTCGCTGCCAATGAATGAGTTTTGAAGTGGAGCCACTATTGTTATGTGCTCAAATGTGGTAAACAGCAAGGTCCCACTGACAGCAATGAAATCAGTGATTGGAATCATTTCTTTTGGTAGAGGGATAATTGTTGGCCAGGACACTAGGAGAACTCCCCTGTCTTTCTTCAGATAGCACCAAGTGATCTTTTACATTCACCTGCATTATCTGGCAGAGCCTCAGCTTAATGTCTCATCTGAAATTAAGGCAGCACCTTAAAGATTCCCTTAGTATTACACTGAAGGATCAGCTTAGATTAGGTGCTCGATCTTACAGTGGGACTTGAACCCACACTGATTCAGAGAAAAGAGTGCTACCGCTGAGCTAAACTAACACTACCAACATAATCCTTCAGCCATACAGCTGATATATTTGCATGGTCAACCTTGTCTGCCTTTTGTTGTTGTCTCCTACCAGCTCCCTTTCATTTGAGACTTGCAAATAATGCTTTTCCCATAAGTTCACTACTTACATTCTCTGAACTGATAGGATTTATCCTGGTACTTACAAGGGTGAATTAATGCATGGGACTATATGGAGACTGTACCCAAGGGTCCGCAGTAAAGCTCTCCATAATGCAGAAAAACTGTATAGAATCGTTGGCACAATATAAACACTGACAGTTGTGTGTAAACATTTTACAGGCCTATTTCTTCATGTGTTTGTGGTTTAATGGATGGAGCTGGTGGGAAGGGGAATTGAGGTGGGGATTGTTTGGGGGTTGCCGAGGGACCTTGAATGTTTCCATGCTGAGGGTCCCAAGAATTCTCTATTTGATTCTATGTTTAGCTGTCTCAGCAGAGAGGTTGGATTGAATGATTCAGTGCTATTATTAAGCCAAAGCAGCCTCTCACTGAGCCATCAATGGAGCTTCTGTTTGCAATTCATCAGAACTCTGGAACTGTACAAACTCCATCAGCCTGCAAAGGTCATAAATTCACTGGGTTTGATTGACTTCAACAAAGAGAATTTTACCAGCAGCAGGGTGTTATCCAGTTTCTCAACAAATAGCACTCAATCAGTTTTTCTGAAAACGTTCCAGGATGGATTTGTGGTTTGGGTTAGCGTTCATGTTCTGATGTAGGATATATGGAAAAAGTACCTGGTATTTTTCAATCCTGGAAAAAAAAAATGCAGCTTGACAAAATCTGTTTTTAATTGATGAACACATTTCACACATGTACATCATGATCATATTCAGGGGACTACTGGCTGGTTTTAATCAGCTTGTTATAATTGGCAATTGAAATGCTACTTGCAGTGACTCCTCAAGCATTTCATTTCAAAATCTATTTATCAATAAAGTCA
The DNA here is from genome assembly GCF_964194155.1 of Cetorhinus maximus. NCBI lineage: Eukaryota > Metazoa > Chordata > Chondrichthyes > Lamniformes > Cetorhinidae > Cetorhinus > Cetorhinus maximus. The sequence continues at coordinate 65,903,034 of NC_135888.1, read as the reverse complement.
GTGATTAGGGAAGTAAAATCAGAAAACCTTTTAGCAAGAAACAAAATGAAATGGTTTCAAATCCAGCACAGATTGGTGAAAGGAAAGTCTCCTCTTCTGACGGTTGCAACGGTCCTATGTGAAATAAGATTTCACTGGTCTTGAGCCATTTCTTCGTACAAAATTGCCCATAATTTGGCATTGTTGCTATTGAACAGGCAGGCTTACTCATAGGGATGGTTCTGTGGTCGGGGAGTTCTTCTGCTGTTAAGGTTTGACAAGGATCTTTGCCTGGCATCTAACCTGTGCCCTACCTAACTCAGGAATGGTTTATAGGGTAATATAGAGCAAGCTTCACTCTGCATCTAAGCCCTGTTCTATGTGACCTGGAACTGCCCAATAGGACAATGTAGGAAGAACTTTAGCCTGCATGTCACTGTACTATATCTGGCCAGGAAATGTTTGATGAAACAGTAGGGGGAGCTTCACTCTACAATTGTTGGTAATTAGCTTTGTGCTTGTAGTAATGATGGTGAATTTCAAAAGCGAGATTGTGTATGATTCCCCAACCAACATTGATATCCTTCTACTTGCAAAAAGAAACTGAGGAAAATTGTTTAATTTAAATTCAACCAACTTTGCTCAGCTTAGCAAGCCACACAATTGTATCAAACAAAATCAAGTTAAAAAAGAATAAAACTAGAATAAAACCATCCAGAATCGACCGAAGCACCAGAAATGACAAAAGCACAGCCTCCTCAAAGTACTCCTCACTAACATCTGGGAAATGTGCCAAAGTTGGGAGACTGGCTGAGCTGAAGGATGTGTCTGTCAACTAATCTGCACCAGGTGGTGAGAGAACCAACAAGAGGGAAAAATCTACTTCACCTCACCTTTACCAATCCACTTGTCGCATATGGATCTGTCCATGCCAGTATTGGTAGAAGTGACCACCACACAGTGCTTGTGGAGGTGAAATCCCACCTTCGCACTAAGGATCATCATGTTGTGTGGCACTACAACTGCGCGAAATGAGATAAATTCAGAACAGATCTAGCAGCTCAAAAATGGACAACCATGAGGCACTTTGGGCCATGAGCAGCAGTAGAAATATATTCAACCACAATCTGTAACCTCATAACCCCTGACATATCTCTCACTTCACCATTACTATCAAGCCAGGGGATCAACCCTTGTTCAATGAGTATAGGACAGTATGCCAAGAGCTGCACCAAGCATACCTAAAAATGAGGTGTCAACTGGTGAAGCTAAAACACAGGACTATTTGCATGCTAAACAGTGGAAGCAGCATGTGATATACAGAGCAAAGCAATCCCACAACCAGTGAATCAGATCAAAGTTCAACAGTCCTGTGACATCCAGTCATGAATTGGGATGGATAATTAAACAAATAACTGGACGAGGAGGCTCCACAATATCCCCATCCTCAATGATGGGAGAGCCGAGCACATCAGTGCAAAGGATAAGGCTGAAGCCTTTGCAACCATCTTCCACCAGAAATGCTGAGTGGATGATCCATCTCAACCTCCTCCTGAGGTCCCCAGCATCATAGAAGCCAATCTTCAGACAATTTGATTCACTCCTTGTGAAGGCACTGACAACATCCCAGCTGTAGTCCTGAAGACCTGCCTGAAGACCTGTGCTCCAGAACTACCTGCATCCCCAACCAAGTTGTTCCAATACAGCTATAACCAGCTATACCAAATTTGACATTCTTGCATTTGTCCTGATGAGTACGAGGTGATAAGGTTGGGCAACTTGTCTCTTTTTTCAGCAATACTCATGCTCTGTACTAAATAGGATTTGAATTACACTAAACTAGTTGAAGCCATGGCCTTGGTGATTATGTCTTAATTCAGGGTTGTTTTTCGTTGGAAAATGTTTTTTTGAGTTGACAGTGGGGCTGTGTCAGCTTTTCCCAATGGTGTAGTTAGAGGTTGTAAGAATAAATCATAAACCTTTTTGGTTTAACTTGACCAATAGCAAAATTTTACTTAAAACATAACTATGTAAAGGAGGGGTTTATAACCCACCTAGCTTTCAAACAGTGAATATGTGTGATCACATTCTGTCAAAAGAGGCAAAGAAACAAAAAGGTGACGGTTTGAACCAGATGTCATTTTCTATGGTTTGCATTGATCCAGTATCCTGGCACTTGGCTTGGGCCACATTCAGCTAAAGATGGAATTAGTTGAGGAGAAACTATATCAGTACTTACAGTTAGATCTTATTTACTGCTATTGCTGATCCCAGTACCTGGCTTGCCTTAGCTTGAACGATTGCCTTAAAATTTGGAGTAAATGACTGGTCTGAGGCCTGTCTTGGATAAAAATACAAGGACCACTTGTCAGGAGAACTTTGTGTCCTACCACTATCCCTGGAAGTGAATTCTACAGCCTGACAGCCTGCTGCGTAAATAAGTTGCTCTTGATCACTGCTCTAAATCTCTTAAGTCTTCTAGCTATAGATTCTCATCTTTACCCCTCAGCCACTGGAAAGAGCCTACTTCTATCTATTACTTCTCATTTTTCATAATTTGAAACATTTCTATCATTGTGATATCGCTGTGGAATATGTACAATATTAAATATGGGAAGGGTGGCTCGTAACAGAAAGGGCACAAAGTCATAATGGGCCTGAGTCTGAGCCTATATTTCTGGTCAGGAATGTACCTGTCTTGTTTCACTTCCTGAATTCCTAATCTGTTACATAGCTCTAGTTGGCTGTTTTACTGACATTAGGAACAATGTATAACTTTAAGTTTAATTTATATTATATTTGTGTGTTAAGAAAGGTAGAACATGGTTTCAGTTTCATTTAGGTTTTTTGTGAGCTTGGTGCTGGGGAAGTCTGGAAGGCCCCCTAGCAAAAAAGGGCAATTTTTCTGGATTTGTTTGTATACGTGCATTTTTAATGAGATTTTACAACCCTTGAATTGAAGAGATAGGTTACAAAGGCATTAGTATTTTAGTGATTTTGGGAAAAAACACAAAGTAGGAAGCATTGTGTGTTGCCCAGCAATAGGGATCTAGTGACACACAGAGACACAGGAAAGACAGAAAAGAAGTTTAGTGTGTGTATATCAGAGAGGGAAGACAGGAGTTCTAAGCTCTCTGATAAGAAATACTGCAAGGCTGCTGGGGCAGTGAGTTTAGGGGACTCGTGTTTGCTCTGCAGTTGAAGTAATAGTGAGTTTGGAGTGCGGTTTTGGGTGTCGTAGCGAGAGGCACCAGCTGGGGAAAAGCATCTTGTGAATGCTCCGAATTCTGCCAGAAGAAAACTGTTTGCAACTGGGCCAGCCCAAGCAAGAAGCCTTGGTGTTAAGATAGTGGTAAATCTTCATTGGGTTTTTGTGTCTGTAAGGGTATTGCTGGGATAAAAGGAATGGTGTGAGTTTGAATCATTTTCTTGACATTTCTATTGAGAACTTTCTAACCTTTTAGTTTGGTGTAATATAGTTTTATTTTTTTCTTGTTTAATAAATGTTTTATTCTTTATGGTAAAAGTTCATCAGTGAATTCCTGTGAATTTGTTCAATAACTTTCCTCCACAGCTTCTAAAAAAAACAAAGTTAGGATCCATAAAGCCAGGTTTCACTCTGGGATCTGACTTGTCCAGTATTAACATCAGCTGGGATCATAGCACTGATCAAGAGCTATAAGCCATAAGTGCATACTATTTCCTTCTGCGCTCATCTTATAAGCATTATTTCGGTGTCCTTTACAATAGGAAAGAAAGCTGCAAGAGGGGAACAGAGGATTCATGGCAATCTGTACGCTTGACTTTGTAATCTTGACAGTTTAAGAAGAGTAAAATAACTCTCTTCTGGCTTCTTTTGAAGTTTCTTTCAATGACCCATGACTCCCTACTTGGAATGACAACTGTCTTGAATGACCTGCACCATTCGTGACATTACAATGACTATTAACATAATAAGTCCGTGTGTCGTACTATTTACACAATGTGATTTAGCCTTAGTGGTCATTGGTTAAGATTGGAGCCAATCGTTTCGGCGTTAGGCTTATTGGCAATGACATTTTCGCTGGATGTGTCCTTTTTCATTTCATGTTTTACCTCCTGCATATGAGTCACAAAACAGACTTGTCATTTATTGACCTATGGCTTGAGCTGATTTCCTCTCTTTTACACTTCTATGTTTCTCACAGAATAAGACAGCAAGGACATTAAACCTTGGGATTTTAGAACAAGAACATGCAGGTGCGGTTATCAAGTTGGTTGCAATTGGTCATCAGGCTGCCTGCAAAGGGCTTCCAACAGTAACATATCACCAGGCCCCACCAGTCCTAACTGATTCCACTGTGATATCTTCATCCATTATCCTCTTTTCACCTTCACTAGAACTGGATTCACAATCATGATAATTGCTGTACTGAGGCACACGATCCTATTTTATAGTCCCTGGGCTTGATCTCTGAGAAGAAGCTCGCTACCTGAAGATCTGAGCATGTATTCTCAGCTGACGCTCCATGCAGGGCTGAGTGAGTGCTGCACGGTCAGACACGCGGTCTTTTGGAAATGTTAAACCAAGATCCCGTCTGCCCTTTCAGGTAGAAGTAAAAGGTCTATTTTGAAAAGAAAGTGGAGTTCTCCTCAGTGCCCTCACCAGTATTTATCCTCAACTGAGATTGCTAAAAGATGATCTGGTCATTGCTGTTTATGGGAGCTTGTTGTGCCCATGTTGGCAGCTGAGTTTCCTACATAACAACTGAATCAACGTTTCAAAAGTACTTCATTGGGGATGTCATGAAAGGTGCTATATAAATGCACATTCTTTCTTTTCCTCACCCAAGTCAACCTGCTTTCCATCCTCTTCCCAGCTTTCTTTTCTCAGCCTTTGTGTTTTGCATAGGTAGAGAAAGGGGTGTAGTCCTGCAATCAGAATGTAGGGAGCGAGGTAGGATATGCAAGTAGGACCTCAAAAGTAGCAATCTCCAGCTTACTCCTTGTACCACATACGAGTATCGAAACAGGAGGAGAAAGCAAATAAATGTGTGGCTGTAAGATGGTACTGCAGGAAGAGCTTTAGATTCCTGTGATATTGAGATCAGTTCTAGGGGAGATGAGACCTGTACAGGCTGGATGTGTTTGTACCTAAACAGAGGTGAGACCAATTTCCTTGTGGGTTGATTTGCTAGTGCTATTGGGGAGGGTTTAGCCGAATATGGGAGAAGTGTGGGAACCAGTAGGTAATCCTAGAGGGGAATACCAAGGTGCGCAGAATATTGGGAGAGACAAATAGCACTAAAATAGGAAATAGTAAGGTATTAGGTAGATTTAGTGCAAGAGGGACAGTAATAAAATCTAAATTAGGGTTACTGTGCATGTATGTGAACATGCAGACTGTAGTAAATAATACTAGTGATTTTCAGGTGTAGAGAACCATATGGAAATATGATTTTGTGGTGTTAAAGAAGAGCTGAGTCAGAGAAGGGCAGGACTGGGTATTAAATATTCCTGGATATAAGGTGTTCAGGGAAGATAGGAAAGGGGAGGGTGGCAGTATTGATTAAAGAGAACATTGCAGTGCAGGAGAGAGTGATGTCCCAGAGGGGTCAATGATAGAATCTATTTGGCTAGAGCTAAGGAACAAAAAAAGGGTACAATTACATTACATTGTTTGGTGTAGTCTGTAAGCCACCAACTAGCGGGAAAGATGCAGAGGGACAAAATTTGCAAGGAAATTACAGAGAAGTGCAAGAATTATAGAGTAGTTATAATGGGGACTTTAATCCGAAAATAGGCTGGGATAGTATTAGTGTAAACGGCAGAGAGGGACGAGTTCCTAGACTGTGTTCAGGAGAATTTTCTACAGCAGTATGTTTTCAATCCAACGAGATAGAAGACAATGCTAGATCTGGATCTTGGGGATAGTGAGCCAAGTGGATCAAATGTCAGTAGGAGAACATTTAGGGACAGCGATCATTATATCATAAGGTTTAAATTAGCAATAGAAAAGGACAAGAAGCAATCCAGAGTATGAACAACAAACTGGGGGAAAGCCAACTTCAATAGGGTAAGAATAAATCTAGCAAAGATAAATTGGAATCAAAGATCGGAGATAAAGTTGTAACTGAACTAAGGGTTGCCTTTAGAGAAAACATAGTTTGGGTACAGTTGAGATATATTCCCATAACAGCTAACATAAAAGGGAACCCAAAAGTCTACTATAGGGATATAAACAGTAAAAAGGTGCTAACAGGAGCGGGACCAAAAAGGGGATTTACACATGGAGGCAGGGGATATGGCCAAAGTACTAAATAAATACAAAACAAAAACAGAATTACCTGGAAAAACTCAGCAGGTCTGGCAGCATCGGTGGAGAAGAAAACGGTTGACGTTTCGAGTCCTCATGACCCTTCAGCAGAACTGAAGTATAGTTAGGAGAGAGGTGAAATATAAGCTGGTCTAAGGTGGGGGGCGGGGGGAGAGAGAAGTTGAGGGTGGGGTGGTTGTGGGGACAAGCAAGCAGTGATAGGAGCAGATAATCAAAAGATGTCACAGACAAAAGGATCAAAGAGGTGTTGAAGGTGCTGATATTATCTAAGAAAAATGCTAATTAAGAATGGATGGCAGGATACTCAAGGTACAGCTCTAGTGGGGGTGGGGTGGAAAGACTAACAAAGTATTAGTTGTAGATTTAAAAATAATGGAAATAGGTGGGAAAAGAAGAATCTATATAAATTATTGAAAAAAAAGGGAGGGGGAAGAAACGGGGTGGGGATGGGGGGAGGGGGAGTTTAAGATCTAAAGTTGTTGAATTCAATATTCAGCCCAGAAGGCTGTAAAGTGCCTAGTCGGAAGATGAGGTGCTGTTCCTCCAGTTTGTGTTGGGCTTCACTGGAACAATGCAGCAAGCCAAGGACAGACATGTGGGCAAGAGAGCAGGGTGGAGTGTTAAAATGGCAAGCGACAGGGAGGTTTGGGTCTTTCTTGCGGACAGACCGCAGGTGTTCTGCAAAGCGGTCGCCCAGTTTGCGTTTGGTCTCTCCAATGTAGAGGAGACCGCATTGGGAGCAACGAATGCAGTAGACTAAGTTAGGGGAAATGCAAGTGAAATGCTGCTTCACTTGAAAGGAGTGTTTGGGCCCTTGGACGGTGAGGAGAGAGGAAGTGAAGGGGCAGGTGTTGCATCTTCTGCGTGGGCATGGGGAGGTGCCATAGGTGGGGGTTGAGGAGTAGGGGGTGATGGAGGAGGGGACCAGGTTGTCCCGGAGGGAATGATCCCTACAGAATGCCGCCAGGGGGGGGTGAAGGGAAGATGTGTTTGGTGGTGGCATCATGCTGGAGTTGGTGGAAATGGCGGAGGATGATCCTTTGAATGCGGAGGCTGGTGGGGTGATAAGTGAGGACAAGGGGGACCCTATCATGTTTCTGGGAGGGAGGAGAAGGCGTGAGGGCGGATGCGCGGGATATGGGCCGGACACGGTTGAGGGCCCTGTCAACGACCGTGGGTGGAAAACCTCGGTTAAGGAAGAAGGAGGACATGTCAGAGGAGCTGTTTTTGAAGGTAGCGTCATCAGAACAGATGCGACGGAGGCGAAGGAACTGAGAGAATGGGATGGAGCCCTTACAGGAAGCGGGGTGTGAGGAGCTGTAGTCGAGGTAGCTGTGGGAGTCGGTAGGCTTGTAATGGATATTGGTGGACAGTCTATCATCAGAAATTGAGACAGAGAGGTCAAGGAAGGGAAGAGAAGTGTCAGAGATGGACCATGTGAAAATGATGGAGGGGTGGAGATTGGAGGTGGCAGTCAATTAAACACAGAGATCTTCCCTTCCTTGAGAAATTGAGACAGAGAGGTCAAGGAAGGGAAGATCTCTGTGTTTAATTGACTGCCACCTCTCTTCAAGAAATGCCTTCCCTGAAGAAGTACTGCTCTGTTCTCCGACAGGATTTCCGCCTGTCTCTTCTGCCCTGTTCACCTTCATTGCTTTCCATTTCTCTCCAGGTGTTTGACAAGGTGTTTACTAAAACCCGCTTTCACAGCCATATTTCCTTTCTCAGTGACTGTCTCCGTCTCCGACTCACCCCACGTGGATTTCAACTGAAATTCCATCCCTCTTGTTTCGAACCCACCCAAGATTACAGGTATCTCCGGGACATAAAACGTTTCTCGGACTGCTGTTCCCGTCGCATTCTGAGATCCACACTCAGTGCCATGCGCCGCCATATGAACACACTCGACCTCTCCCTCCAGCAGCACCGCCGCACCCTTTTTCAAAGCTGCACGTACCCCCAGTTTCATTTTATTCTTCGCCTCATCCGTCGCCTCAACAAGAAACTTTTTCTCTTTCTCTCAAGTGCTAAGGAACGCAAGCTCCAACAACTCATCGACACCAACACCCATCTGGGACCCTCCATCCCTGCTTGTCTCTCCGTCCCCACCCCATCTTCCAATCCCAGCCCCAGCCATGTATTCACTATACCCCCTGACCTTCCCCTCTCCGATGCTGAACGTTCAGTGCTCAGCAAAGGACTTAGTTTCATACCCTTACGCCCTCATCTCAATGAATTTCGGGCTCGGCATGATGCTGAACTCTTCTTCTGCCGTCTTCGTCTTCGTGCTCACTTCTTTGGGCAGGAGTCCTCTCCCCGTTCAACGGATCCTTTTACCCACCTCCAATATTCTCCCTCCACCTGGACCCCTCCCTCTGGATTCTTACCTTCTCTTGATCTTTTCATTGAGAACTGTTGGCGTGACATTAGCCGTCTCAATTTCTCTGCTCCTCTCACCCATTCTAATCTGTCTCTCTCTGAACTTACTGCACTCCGTTCTCTCAGGTCCAACCCCAACATTGTCATCAAACCCGCTGACAAGGGTGGTGCTGTTGTTGTCTGGCGCACTGACCTCTACCTCGCGGAGGCTGAGCTTCAACTCGCAGACACTTCCTCCTACCTCTCCCTGGACCATGACCCCACCACAGAACATCAAGCCATTGTTTCCAGGACTGTCACTGACCTCATCTCCTCTGGAGATCTTCCTCCCACAGCTTCCAACCTGATAGTCGCCCAACCTCGGACGGCCCGCTTCTACCTCCTACCCAAAATCCACAAACAGAACTGTCCTGGCAGACCGATCGTGTCAGCCTGTTCCTGCCCCACGGAACTCATTTCTCGTTATCTTGACTCCCTTCTCTCTCCCCTTGTCCAGTCCCTTCCCACCTACATCCGTGATTCCTCTGACACCTTACGTCACATCAACAATTTCCAGTTCCCTGGCCCCAACCGCTTCCTCTTCACCATAGATGGCCAATCCCTCTACACCTCCATCCCCCACCAGGATGGTCTGAGGGCCCTTAGCTTCTTCCTTGAACAGAGGCCCGAACAATCCCCATCCACCACTACTCTCCTCCGTCTGGCTGAACTTGTTCTCACACTGAACAATTTCTCCTTTAACTCCTCTCACTTCCTCCAAATAAAAGGTGTGGCTATGGGTACCCGCATGGGCCCCAGCTATGCCTGTCTCTTTATGGGGTATGTGGAACATTCCTTGTTCCAGTCCTACTCCGGCCCCCTCCCACAACTCTTTCTCCGGTACATCGATGATTACTTCGGTGCTGCTTCATGCTCTCGTCGGGACCTAGGAAAATTTATTCATTTTGCTTCCAATCTCCACCCCTCCATCATTTTCACATGGTCCATCTCTGACACTTCTCTTCCCTTCCTTGACCTCTCTGTCTCAATTTCTGATGATAGACTGTCCACCAATATCCATTACAAGCCTACCGACTCCCACAGCTACCTCGACTACAGCTCCTCACACCCCGCTTCCTGTAAGGGCTCCATCCCATTCTCTCAGTTCCTTCGCCTCCGTCGCATCTGTTCTGATGACGCTACCTTCAAAAACAGCTCCTCTGACATGTCCTCCTTCTTCCTTAACCGAGGTTTTCCACCCACGGTCGTTGACAGGGCCCTCAACCGTGTCCGGCCCATATCCCGCGCATCCGCCCTCACGCCTTCTCCTCCCTCCCAGAAACATGATAGGGTCCCCCTTGTCCTCACTTATCACCCCACCAGCCTCCGCATTCAAAGGATCATCCTCCGCCATTTCCGCCAACTCCAGCATGATGCCACCACCAAACACATCTTCCCTTCACCCCCCCCGGCGGCATTCCGTAGGGATCATTCCCTCCGGGACAACCTGGTCCCCTCCTCCATCACCCCCTACTCCTCAACCCCCACCTATGGCACCTCCCCATGCCCACGCAGAAGATGCAACACCTGCCCCTTCACTTCCTCTCTCCTCACCGTCCAAGGGCCCAAACACTCCTTTCAAGTGAAGCAGCATTTCACTTGCATTTCCCCTAACTTAGTCTACTGCATTCGTTGCTCCCAATGCGGTCTCCTCTACATTGGAGAGACCAAACGCAAACTGGGCGACCGCTTTGCAGAACACCTGCGGTCTGTCCGCAAGAAAGACCCAAACCTCCCTGTCGCTTGCCATTTTAACACTCCACCCTGCTCTCTTGCCCACATGTCTGTCCTTGGCTTGCTGCATTGTTCCAGTGAAGCCCAACACAAACTGGAGGAACAGCACCTCATCTTCCGACTAGGCACTTTACAGCCTTCTGGGCTGAATATTGAATTCAACAACTTTAGATCTTAAACTCCCCCTCCCCCCATCCCCACCCCGTTTCTTCCCCCTCCCTTTTTTTTTCAATAATTTATATAGATTCTTCTTTTCCCACCTATTTCCATTATTTTTAAATCTACAACTAATACTTTGTTAGTCTTTCCACCCCACCCCCACTAGAGCTGTACCTTGATTATCCTGCCATCCATTCTTAATTAGCATTTTTCTTAGATAATATCAGCACCTTCAACACCTCTTTGATCCTTTTGTCTGTAACATCTTTTGATTATCTGCTCCTATCACTGCTTGCTTGTCCCCACAACCACCCCACCCTCAACTTCTCTCTCCCCCCGCCCCCCCACCTTAGACCAGCTTATATTTCACCTCTCTCCTAACTATACTTCAGTTCTGCCGAAGGGTCATGAGGACTCGAAACGTCAACCGTTTTCTTCTCCACCGATGCTGCCAGACCTGCTGAGTTTTTCCAGGTAATTCTGTTTTTGTTTTGGATTTCCAGCATCCGCACTAGCTTTTAGCTTTTTGTTTTTATACTAAATAAATACTTTGTATCTGTCTTTACCAGGTTAGAAGATGCTGTCAGGGTCATGGTGAAAAAGGAAATAGTTCAGACACTTGAAGGGTTAAAATTCATAAGGAGGTGTCGGCTAGGCCATCCACACTTAAAGTTGATAAAGCACCAGTACCGTATAAAATGCATCCAAGGACACTGTTACAGTCAGGTGTGAAGTGGTAGAATGGCTCACCTCTCTTTCCACTCATTTGATTGCAACACGTTTTTTTAAAAAAGAATTCACTTGCCAATACAGTGAGTACTTAATTGTTTGAGTGCTGTGATTACAAAAGACACACAGACAGGTTTTCTTATAAGTTTTAAAAGAAAAGGAAGTAGTATTTATTGTAATTGACACCCGATCAAAATAAAATAATAAAATTACTCCAACTCTCACATGCATTCAAGAGTTCACACACACACGCGGAAGTAAGTTACAAAGTGGGAGGGCAGGTTAAATGGTTTAAGAGTCCAAAAAAATCAATTGTATATGGATCCTGTAGATTGATGACTTGGATGGTTTCAGATTGGGCTCGATGGTCTTTCCAGATTCTGCAATGGGATGATTTAAAGGTGTTGATGGATAATTTCTGTTTTTTCTTCTGGAGTTAGCAGCTGCTGAGTTAATGTTTGAGATGTTGCCCGCAGCAAGTGGCTAGTCAAACAACAGGCAGGGCACAAGCTTGTAGGATGGCTGCAGAGAGAGAGAGAGAGAGAGAGAGTGCCCACTCAGGGTCTTTCTAGTCTCTCACTCTGACTCATTCTCTGTCTGACTGGTCTGCAGAAAAGCAGTTTTGTTAAAACAAAAAGAGTGTTAGTTTTCTCATCATATGATCTCCTTTCACAAACTGGACAGTTACCCAAACATGGCCATAGCAAGCTGGTTCCAAGCCAATTATTCAGAAATTATTAGATTAAGGCTGCTGGAGTTCTCTTCTCAGCTGGGGTCCATTGTCCAAAGTAACTGAATCTAATAGCTTGGTTCACATCCAGTTGATATCTGGATGATTTGTGAATGGTTCAGGAGATGAGTCATTCACATTCATCACAATCATTCATGATTGTCTCTGGACAGCCTTTAGACAACCTGACTCCATTCTTTGGAATTTGTAGGGTACAGCTATGCAAATGTTTGGTCATGTTAGGAGTTGCTATTTTAGTCATTTAAAATGCTGCTGTTCAGTTTCTTTACTTACCTGGTATTTCAGCCCACTCAATAAATAAAGTATTTTTTGATGTAAAACATGGGTTTTATAACAATACTGAGGGAATCAAGTGTAGAAATTGTGGAGGCACAAACCATAGAAACAATTTAGAAACAATAATTTGGGACAAAATTCATAGTGACTTGGGCAAATGCGGATGATTAAGGAAAAGCAGCATGGATTTAAGGGAAAATAATATTTAACTAATTTGCTTGAGTTTTTTGATGAGTTAACAGAGAGGGTTGATGAGGATAATATTTGATGTGGTGTACATGGACTTCCAAAAAGTATTTGATAAGGTGCCACACAACAGATGTGTTAGAATTCATTGAATAAAAGGGACAGTAGCAATATGGATATACATTTGGCTGAGTAATAGGAAACAGAGTGGTGGTGAACAGTTGTTTGTTGGACTAGAAGGTTTATGATTGGAGTTTCCCAGGGACTGGTGTTAGGACCCTGCTCTTCCTGATACATATAAATGACCTAGAACTTGGTATACAGGGCACAATTTCAAAATTTGTGACGAAACAAAACTGGATAGTATTGTGAACTGTGAAGAGGATAGTGTAAAACTTCAAATGGACATAGACAGGTTGATGGAATGGGCAGACAAGTAACAGATGAAATTTAACGCAGAGAAGTGTGAAATGATTCATTTTGGTAGAAAGAACAGAATAAGACATTATAAAATAAAGGATAAAATTCTAAAGTGGGTGCAGAAGCAGAGGGACCTGGGTATATGTGTACACAAATCACTGAAGTTGGCAGGACAAACTGAGAAAACGGTTAGTAAAGCATACGGCATCTTGTGCTGTATCAATAGGGGCATTGAGTACAAAAAGCTTTTGACACAGTGAGTGGTGAAGTTCAAGAACACACTGCCTGAGAGTGTGATGGAGGCAGGTTCAAACAAGGCATTCAAAAGGGAATTGGTTCCTTATCTGAAGGGGAAAAAAAATTGCAGGGCCACGTGGAAAAGGCAGGGGAGTGGCACTAGGCGAAATACTCCTGCAGAGGGACAGCACAGACACGACCTACGCTGTAACCACTCTATGATTCTATGTTTTAGTAAACACTGGGACCAAATGGCTCATGCTACATACAACCCTACCAGCCCCTCCACTTTTCCCTTTCCCTGCCCCGCTTTTTATTAATAGGATTTTGTGGGCAGTAACTTCCAACTAACGTTGGAAAGTGCTGGCCCGCAGGAATTAGAACAAATAGTTGCACACTTACATGGTCTTGAAAATTACACTGACCTCCATTCACTGGAGCTGCTTGGGACCTGCATTGAAAGACTCCTTGCAGGCCCCAGCAAAGTGCAGTTCTGTTTAAAAAGCCAGGGAAACTGGCAGGCCAGGCGGAGGTAGGTGGATAGTATTTGGGGGATGGGGTGTCCAGGGCAGTCTGCGTGGGAGGAATGGGGGGGGTCAGTCAGAGGTCTGGGAGGGGAGGGCAGGTGGGGTCAGAAGTCCTTGGGAGGCAGGGTGTTGGAAGTCTGTGGTGAGGGGGGGTAATGGGGGAGGTTGGGGAGATTAGAGACCCGGGGTGGGGGGGGGTTGCAAGATCCCAGAGGGTTGGAGGGGGCCTGAAGGTCAGGGGATGGGGGGTTTCAGAGGTCATGGATGAGAGGTCAGGGGGTGGGGAATCAAAGATTGGGGGTGGTTAATTGAAGGTCAGGGGTGGTGAATTGGGGATCGGGGGTATCGAAGATCAGGCAGTGGTGGTGGTGGTTGGGGGAGTCTCAAGGCAGGGTTGTGGATGTGTAGTTTCATGGGGTCAGTCTGGGTCTTTACTCTTCTAACTTTTTCCTGAGTAACTATTGGTGCAACCCTGTCGGAACCAAACAAAGCGTGTGATTCAAACTGCATTTTCAGATGGTTTCCAGTGCAGCGCATTGTCCAGAGGAAGTGTGCAGTTCTGGGCAATTGCCATGCAAACCCGTACCTGGGAACTTCCTACAGGGATTCCGCAGCACATCTTTGGGGTACTCCTCAAATCAGACGCCGGAGAGCTTGGAAGTTTTGGCCCGATATATCTGATTTTAGAGGGTATTTAAACTCTTTCGAGTTATCAACAGTCACAGATTGCAACTCTTTCAAGTACAATCACAGTTCTTGGTTTCCAGGAGTGGGACATGAACCCACAACCCTCTGATTCAAAGGCGAGGGTGCTATGAACTGAGCCACAGCTGACACCTCTCTAGAGGGTATTTAAAGGCGGAGCAGAGAAGCCTTCACGCAAACGGCAGGAGCGCGAGCGGCAAGGGAGCGGGAGAAAGCCAAGCTCTGATTGGAGGATCAGTCAGTTCGAGAGCGGGTGTGCACCAGTCACAGCAGCGCGCGTGGCCTGAAGCGCGTGAATGAGAGGGGCGGGGAGGGTTTGTCAAAGTGCATAAAAACCTCCTGCCGGGAAACATTGGCTGTTCGAGAGCTTTGGCTGTTGAGGTTTGAGCTACTGGGGGCGGGAACATTCGGGAAAATTTGCAGCCGGCCATGGAGGACTGATCAATTCCAATACTACCCCCCCACCCCAGTTTAAACCGCTAGGGGAACTAAAAATGGCGGCGGAACATTCAAATCGACAATTTATCCTTTTGCCCGACAGCAGGGGTAAGGGCAATCTCGGTTGGCAATTGGAAGTCACGTCTTACGTTAAGACGCAAGGAAGGCGGGGCTTGACGTGGTGGTGTGACGCCAGCACGCTCTGGTGCGTGGTCGTCACGCGCTAGGCTTCTTGGATGTGCGGAGCGGCAACATTGTAGCGAGAGTGCGTGTGGAACGCGGTGTATCTAATGTGAGTGTAAAAGGTGCCGTGAAACTGTTCCCGTTGGTGGCAAGCAGCGTGCACACTTTGTGTCTGCCTGAATAAACTTAGTGGCAGCAAAAACACCCTTTTTTTTTTGTTATTTCTCATCTGCTTTTTTTTCCTCCTTTCTTTGTATTTCCGGTAGGATCAGCCTCGCTGTGGGAACCAACAGGAAGCAGCATGGTTTAAGGATCTAGCGCACTTTTGTGAAAGAGAAAGGATTAAGGTAACGAAGAAATGCAGCATGAAAAGGGGATTTTCCTTATTTTTAAGGGAAGAGGGGTGAGCTGCAAAGCCCTTGCAGTCCATGTTCCTTTATAGTATTTCAGTTACGCAGATTGTAAACTTTCCAAGGCCCACCTTAAGTAGGATCAGCGAAAAGTTATAACTACTTCAGATCTTGCAAGCCAGCTTTTGGTCTTAAATTCATCACATGTTACTTCACATCAATAAAACCAGGCAGCATTTCCTACTGTTCTCATTCCAATACTCTAGGAATGTAAATTGAATTAAAATACCCCCTTTTACAGCTTTTCACTGATTAAATTGCTGCATTAAAAAGACTGATTCGGTTTTCACTTGCAAGTTGACCAATCTGTACTTGCATAATTTCGTTTTTTGTTTGGTGGTGTTGTTTACCCTTAAGCTGCTGCACTGTGACCTTAGCCCTTTACACCAATACAACAATGCATAAATTCTAATATAAATGCTGGATTCGGGTTCATCTTCACTTATGAAATGGGTTGAGACTTCCTGGGTTGGTAGACTTGCAGTCAAATTCACATGATGTGCTTGGAATATAATTCCATGCAATATCAAACTGGATTTAAAGATAGGATGTAGGACTCGCCCAGAACACTTTTTAAAATGTTCCTGTAGTTAGTTAAGTACTTGCGCCTGGAAGGACAAGGTGCTTGGAACTGCCAACGCCTCTAGATTTCCCCTCCAAGTCATGCACCATCCTGACTTCTATGTACATCACCTTCCTTCATTGTTGGGTCAAATTCCTGATACTCATGATACCTTAATCTCATGGACTGCAGTGGTTCAAGTTGAGCCACCTTCTCAAAAGGTATCTAGGGGTAACAAATGCCAGCCTTGCCAGCAATGCCCACATCCCAAAAATCTAAATGTTTAAAAGAAAAATGCAGGAGATAGAAGTAGCCTGATTCAATGCTTAAAAAAGTGGAAATAAGATTGAGAGTTAGAGTTGGTGTGCAATCATAGAGGCCATTGGTTTGTAGTTTTCATGGACAATGGTTGGAATCACTGAATAAGATCCCTTGAAGCACATACAACTGATAGAATAGATCAGATTCTATCCTCATGAATTATGTATGATTCTGTTTAACGCAAGCAAGCTGATCATTCTCTCTGATTCAGACCACTGCTTGAGGAGGTTGAATGTCCCACGTACAGAGCTAGGAAAGTCAGCACCAAAATTTACCTAATGTTCTTGTAAGCTGTGAGTGAGGCAAGTGATTTTATTATTGCTGAGCTCTGTTTAGAAACAGGCACTTGTGCTACCCCAGGCTTGAGCAGAATTATGGTACTCTGCCAGCATATTACTGAGTCTGATTGCTATCCCTGCTCGAGTGTTTAATACTCATGAAAAATATTTTATTAGGAGCCAGTAATTAGGAGTCATAATGTGGAAGTATTACAGATTGTTGTTGATGTTATTTGGAGAGTGAAATTTTTTCTGCTTATTCGCTTCCTTGGTATATAAGCGTGCAGGTCTTGTAAATGCTGCATTCTTTATTCAACTCAATTGTTCAAATTCTTCTGACACTAGTGTTGATTAATAAGCATAATTGTGCTTATTTCATTTGAGAGTTTAAATAAATATTCCTCAATCCCAAGTTTCTCTTTCTTGACACTGGTGATTATTAGAGTACAGCCCCATAAGCACAGGCATCCTGTGGACATTCTTTATACATGATTCTCAATGTTGTAAGTTAGGATTGTATTAAACTGAGCCATTCTTGCCATATTTCTCTGCATATGGTCTTTTCAACAGGGGCCTTGTCTCCCTCTTAATTGGACCCTCTGTGGTCACTTGTAATTCCTTCATTGATCATTTTATTTCATGAAACTACAAAAGGTTAATTTTACTTCTGAAGTGATGATGCTGCTGTAACAGTTGCAAGATTTTGATTTTGTGTATAAAGGCATTGTGCAATGTGCTGCTGAGCTGTTTAGACATATCCCTGTTTTCAGCTAAATTGACTGGTCTCAGTCGAATTGGAAACGGAAGAGGGAAAAACCAGCTATCCCATAATTGGCGTTGAAGCTGCGTGTGAGCATGAACCTTTGGCAAGGGCATGATCAGTATTTCTTTCTAGTGTATTTGGTAATGGGATGTGTCCTGTTTCCTTGAATTCTCAGGTGTATACACCATCTCACAGTCACATAGATCAGGCAGGATTCCCCCCCCCCTTTTTTTTCAATAATTTATATAGATTCTTCTTTCCCCACCTATTTCCATTATTTTTAAATCTAAAACTAAAATCTTGTTAGTCTGTCCACCCCACCCCCACTAGAGCTGTACTTTGAATATCCTGTCTTCCATTCTTAATTAGCACTTTTCTTAGACAAATATCACCACCTTCAACACCTCTTTGACCCTTTTGTCTGTGACATCTTTTGATTATCTGCTCCTATCACTGCTTATCTCCACAATCACCACACCCTCAACGTCTTCCCCCCCCCCCAACCTTAAACCAGTTTATATTTCTCCCTTCTCCTAACTATGCTTCAGTTCTGCCGAAGGGCCATGAAGGCTCGAAACGTTAACTGATTTCTTCTCTGCCGATGCTGCCAGACCTGCTGAGTTTTTCCAGGTAATTCTGTTTTTGTTTAGGATTCCATCTCCATTGTGTGCTGAGCTAGGTGATCTCAGGTCAAGAGAAGGAAGATTGATGGGTGAAATTTGGGTTAAAATCCCTTTTCCTTGCCTTTACCTGTAGTTTTGCAACATCAACTTGCAGTGGTGTAGTGGCATTGTCACTGGACTAGTAATCCAGAGGCCCAGGCTAATCCTTTGGGAACATGGGTTCAAATTCTACCACAACACTGGTGGAATTTAAATTCAATTTATAAACTCTGGAATATAAAGCTAGTCTTAGTAATGGTGACCATGAAACTATCATCGATTGTTGTAACATTCCTTTAGGGAAGGAAATATGCCATCCTTGCCTGGTCTAGCCTGCATGTGACTCCAGATCCACAGCAATTTGGTTGACTGAAGCCTATCAAGCCACTCAGTTCAAAGTCAATTTGGGGATGGGCAACAAATGCTGGCCTTGCCAGCGATGACCACAACCCATGAAAGAAATTTTAAAAATGTCACCTTTAAAGTTGGTAAGCGTTTCACTGCAGTGTAATCAGACAGAAACTTACACCAAAAAGAGGAATATTAGGAAGTTAAAGAGATGGGTTTTAAGTTTTTTAAAGGGTGAGACTGTGGTGGAGAAATGGAGGCAGTTGAGGGAATTCCAGAGCTTGGGCTTGGTCAGCAGAAGACATGGCTGCTAATCACAAGACAAAATGAAAAAGTGCATGACAGCCCAGGAGATTAGATGTAGGGAGGGACAAATCTCTGAAGAGATTTAAACATGAGGATAAGAAGTCTAAATTTATGGCATTAAACTGGGAGCCAATATAGGTCAGCGAGGACAAGGGTGATTGGTGACTGGGGCTTATTGTGAGAGGATATGGGCATCATGGATTTGGATAAGTTGAAGATCCCAAGTATGCTTCATGAGAGCATTATCAGACGGAAATTGAACAAGGTATATGAGAAACTGTTAGGACAGCTAATAAAAAGCTTGGTCAACATTAGGTTTGAAGGAGCATCTTAAAGAAACTGGTAAAGTTTAGGGAGGAAATTCCAAAGTTTTTTAGGACCAAGACCTCAAGGTTGTAGGGCTGGAAGAGACTACAGAGATGGGAACACTGAGTCCGTGGATTGATTTGCGTATGAGAGCGGGAATTTTAAAATTGTGGCTTTGCTGGACCAGGGAGCCAATGTAAGTGAGCAAGTACGGGGCTGATGGATGAATGGGCCTGCGTGTGAACTAGGGCAGCAGATTGTTGGATGAGCTCAGGTTTATGGAAGATGGAAAGGTGGCTAGAAGAGAATGGCCAAGCTACAATGTTGTAATTTTGAAATGATTCAGCTGACATACAATCTGGAGCTGCTTCAGGTCGCACTGTGTGTGCAAGTAGATAACCAGAGAGGAACAAAAACAGAAAATGCTGGAAAAACTCAGTTGGCCTGACTGCATCTGTGGAGAGAAAAACAGAGTTGACGTTTCGAGTCTATTCGGTCCTTCTTCAGAGCTGAAGAGAAGTGGAAATGTGATGAAATTTATACTGTTTAAGGGGAGTAGAGCAGGTGAAGCTGGATAGATGGCCAGTGATAGGTGGGGCCAAAGTAGAAATAGACAAAGATGTCATGAACAAAAGGACAAAGGGAGTGTTAATGGTGATGGTGAGGGCTAAAAAGCGGCATAAAGGTAACTGGGGCCCATGCAGGTAGCCATAGCCACATCTTTTATATGGAGGGAGTGAGACAAGTTAAAGGAGAAATTGTTCAGTGAGAGAACCAGAGAGGTGTGAGTTATACTTAGAAAATTACAATGTAAATTGATAGGACATTAAATTAACATTCAAATGTCACTTGTTATTGTATATTGTGTGGGTGTCAAATAAACATAGAGTGATAAGTGAAGGGTACAGCATGAAGATGGGGGGGTTGTCAACTTTATATGCTAACTTCTCTGTTGCAGATTTTAAAATACATTTTGGCTGAACCAGTTGTGAGAATTAGGGGAAAAGAAAATCCTATCTGTACCTAACTGGAGATTATTTAAATTTCTTTTTTACAAAACAGGCTAACAGGAACTTTTGGAAATATTGAAACCTGTGAATTTTGATGTCTGATACCTCCGGTTTTTGCTGTGGTTAAAAGTTAATCCACCTTCAGTCATCAACGTGCTGACCTCTGACCTGTAGTCCTCATGTCTGTGCCCGTAATGGACAAACACAAAGTAAAGCGGGCACGTCTTGATCGCATTTGCGAAGGTAAGAGGTTAAAGTTGAAAAGGATATCTTGTGAAGTCATGCCTCAGTGTTGTATTATGCATTTGAAATAGAAATTATTTGTGGGTGTTGCTTATGATCATTTACTAGCTTATTTCCCATCTCCACTGAATTTTGATTTGGTTCCACTGTTAGGAATGGCAGCTTACTGTGTCACATCTGGTTGTGCTTTCCTTGTACTTAGCTAGTGTGCGTAAGTTCTGAAACCTGTGTGGGGAGTCAGTGATGTACATTCAGGCCTGAGGTAAAAGGTGTTCAAATACTACCTACAGGGACGACTGTGACTGGCGCTGTTATATATTGCAGAGATTCAATGCAATGGTTTTGATAAATGGCTGTACTCTGCATTGAAGGCTCCCATGTCACCATGCATTGTTTTGGAAGGCCACCTGTTTCTGAAATCAAAGAGGGACAGCTTGGCTGTGCCAAATGCCCAATACTCATTGAAATGTTTGTATTTAAATATTAATCTTTTGAGTATAATTTTCCCTCGTGTACGAATGTGTAACCTCAACTAAGTGTTTGTTGCGGGTGGTGGATGGGGTGCCAGTCAAGTGGGTTGCCTTGTCCTGGATGGAGTTGAGCTTGTTGAGTTTTGTTGGAGCTGCACCTATCTAGGCAAGTGGAGAATATTCCATCATACTCCTGACTTGTGCTTTGTAGATGGTGGACAGGTTTTGGGGAATAAGAAGATGAGTAACTCACCACAGAATTCTTAGCCTCTGACCTGCTTTTGCAGCCGCAGTATTTTTATGTTTTATTCCTTCACTGTCGCTGGGTCAAAAAAACCTAGAACTCCCTTCCTAACAGCACGGTGGGTGTACCTATACCACATGGACTGCAGTGGTTCAAGAAGGCAGCTCACCATCACCTTCTCAAGGACAACTAGGAATGGGCAATAAATGCTGGCCTAGCCAGCGAAGCCCATATCCTGTAAATTATTTTTAAAAATGGTTAGTCCAGTTCAGTTTCTGATCAATGGTGACATCAGGATGTTAATGGTAGGGGATTCAGCAATGGTGATGCCATTGAGCTTCAAGGAGAAATGGTCAGATTCTCTCTTTTGGAGATGGTCATTACCTGACAATTTCATGGCACAAATGTTGCTTGCCACTTATCAACCTAAGCCTGAATGTTGTCCAGGTCTTGGATGTTGGTACAGACTACCTCAGTATCTGAGAATTTGCAAATGGCACTGAACAATATGCAATCATCAAACATCCAACTTCTGACCTTAAGTTGGCAGGGAAGTCATTGAAACAGCTTAAGATGTTGAACCTATGACACTACCCCAAAGAATTCCCACAGCAATATCATGGGACTGAACGACAGCCATCTTCCTTTGTGCTAGTTATGACTCTAACCTGTGGAGAGATTTCCCACTGCCATTGACTTCAGTTTTGCTAGGACTCCTTGATGCTACACTCAATCAAATGCTGCTTTGTTGCCAAGGGCAGTCACTCTCACCTCACCCTGGAATTCAGCCCTTTTGTCCATGTTTAGACCAAGGTTGTAATAAGGTCTGAAGCTGAATGGTTCCTAGCAGAACTAAACTGAGTTTCAATAAGTAGATTATTGCTGGTAAGTTCTGTTTGATAGCACCTTCCATTACTTTGATGGTTGAGAGAAGGCTGATGAGGCATTAGTTGGCTGAATTGAATCTGCCCTGCTTTTTGTGGACTGAACATACCCAAAAAGTAGAAAAATGTGTTCAGCAGTGTTGTTAGCTGTACTAGAATAATTTGTTATGGGCGCCGCTAGTTCTGGAGCACAGATTTTCAGCACTACTGCTGAGACGTTGTCAGGGCCCATAGCGTTTGCTGTTTCCAGTGCCTTCGGCTGTTTCCTGATATCATGCGGAGCGAACTGATTTTGCAGAAGGCTGGGATCTGTGATACTTGGGACATCGGGAAGAGGCCAAGATGCATCATCCACTTGTCACTTCTGGCTGAAGTTCCAAATGCTTCAGCCTTGTCCTTTCCAGTTTTTCAGTGAGATTGTGTTGTTTGGCAGTGTGGGAAAATGTCACACTGGTGCAGTGGGGTGAAGATGATTCTGCTGATACTGAAAGCATTGAGTAGTGCAAGAGATCTGCAGCTGATGGATACCCATACCTGACTTTGGTTGCTTGTTGATAGCACTTTGTGCAACACGTGAAAAAGTTGGTTACAAGCAGGAGAGTCTATCTTGAGGTGGATGGACTGTTCATAGTTTGCTCTGAGGGAGTACACTGGCAACATCTGGGTGGGATTGTTGCCCAGTGGGGAAAATTGGTAATACCACTGGCAACAGTCACAACTTAATTTTTGGTGCCACTATACTGGATTCTTCTGAAGTTACAGTCTTGGCTGATATGTGGGGGTCAGAGTTGTGATATAATTGAGAAATAGGTCCCAAAGCTTTTTGAATGATGCAAGTGCCCTCAGGAAAAAGTGTAACATTTGAATTTAAGATAGTCTCATTGCACTAGAAACCAGTGTGATGAACTGGAGACAAACAGTGTGATGGAATGGGTGAAACATGACCAGCTGTTCCATATCTAATATCCCGCTTTTCCTTTCCAAAGGGATATAGTGGTACAATAATAAAATGCCACCTCACAATTGCATCATTATGCAACCTGGTTGTGTTATAGTATCTAACCCAGTTATTGTGCATTTAAAATGCAGGATCTGTAGTAACTTGTGCATTCTCTGAACCTGTTCCCAGCTTTTTGGCTAATGAAAGTTGGGTTTAAGAGCAGTCAAATTTGAAATCTCTCAATCAATTTCAATGAGCTGGACATGTTTTTTATTGGGTTTGCCCAAAGCTGTCTTAACTGTAATCGTGCTATGGTCACTGTTCAAGATAAATGACAACCTTAATCTTAAAGATGGTAGCTGGCAGTTACTGGTACTCCCAAAGGGTTGTAAATATCAAGTGCTTGGTGTCTAGGGTTAAACCATGTCTTTGTTAGAAGTGTAGGTTATCCAGAGGAGTGAGTCATGTTCAGAATTCTGTATTATATGTTTGGCACTCTGCCAGTAGAAATTTTTTTGCAGCAGCTTTTGGGTCCCCTGGCTAAATGAGCCTGCCCTTTTTGATTGATCTCAGCCACATCTCATTGTATCTGCCTTCTGCTCTGGAATCTCATCTCTTGGATGTAAAACAATATTTTAGCGTTCTGCTAAATTTAACAAAAACGCCTTTATTGAACTCAGATGTGCACCACTAATATATTGGGCATGATTTGAAGCCTTGCACTGACTGCACAGAATAGTGCATTGCGTTGACTGAACACAGAATTTCTCTTTCTTTGGATTGCAGGTGGTGAGGAGGTGAATATAATTTGTACTATTTCTGTTTTTGTTTTAAAGAATATGAAATACATGCAAAATTTCATCAGCTGCAAAGCAGTTTGTGGACATATAATGAAAGTGCTCCTCTATTTAAACCCATAAGCATACAAAATACCTTGAGCTTTTCTGACAGTATGATGGAATCTTCATTAATGACCAAAATATAGGAAATACTAGAAATTGGCAGATAATTAAGAATCCCCAGATTTTAGTTTTACATGTGGTATAGCAATACCTAGACATGGGAATGAAGACAAACACAAACAACAAACTGGTACTTAATCTTTTACGTAGTCATTCACTCACAGTTGGGAGTGGGTAGAAGATGAAAAACAAAGGGCTCACATTGCCTTTCATGACATTATACATTCCAAAATCCTATTACCAATGAAGGATTTTTGAAGTGTAGTCATTATTATCATATTGGGACATGGAACAGCTAATTTTCACACAGCAAGCTCCCTCAAATAACAATGAGAGACAGTACAAGATAACATGATTTAGTGAGGGATAAATATTGGTTGTACCAAGTAGTATTCTAGGATCTTATGTCTACCAAAGGCAACAGACGGGATCTTGGTTTAACATCTCATCTGATACATGTCACTTTCGACAAGGAGATGCCTTCTCTGTACTGCAGTGTCAGCGTGGGGTGTGGATGCTTAAATGTCTGAAGTGGGGCTTGATCCCCCTCACCTGACTCCGAGGCAATGCTACCACTGACACCTAAACTGGGGGACTGTATCTATAGGAATAGAGGAATTATTGTGCTGTAATGCGTGGCAGTGCTTAGACTATTGAGGCAATGCTGTATCACAGTGGATAGAAATTACAAACAATGACTGATAGACCTTTGGTCCATCCAGCTTGTCCCACACAATTGTAATGCCTTGTGCTTCACTATATATACACACCCCACCACATGTGAAACCATATTTCTGAGGAGAGGCTCAAATACACAGTTTAAAAACCCAAGCCAATCTCAGAGGACAAAAACTGGTAAATTCCTTTAAACCCACCCTTAGGTGATTAAAACTAAATAGTTTCTGGTCCTGATCAAACTATGTAGTACTGACCCTTTTGAACAAGGATTATTGCCCCAGCAAGGAGCAGGTTCAATTCTTGAGGAAATTAAAGGAATCGGTAACCACTGCATGAGCCAACAGCCTGTTCTTGAGGTCCACAGTTGAAGAACTACCTGCTGACATCTAACCTACATGTGGCCTAGTGACCACCCTCTACTTCAGCCCTCCCTAGCTTATGTAGCTGGAGCAACATGCCTATTCTCTTCTCTTCATCATTTTATAAACCTCACTCCAATTACCCCAAATCCTTCTCTAAAGTGTATAGCCCCAGTTATTTTAACCTATCTTGATTATTAAGACACTTCAAACTGGAAATTAATCTTGTGCCCCTCCTCTGTACCCTTTTCAATATCAACCACTGGAGGAGACAAAATTGGACACTTCTGAGTCCTAACCAATGTCTTGTAGAAAGATAAAATGGTAAACTTTGCCTTATTGTCAAATGTCTTATAAATGCCTCCTAACTCCTTATTCACTCTTGCAATTGCTTCGCAACATTGCTCACGAACATTTAAAAACCTATGCAGTAAAATGCCCAAATTTCCTTCCACACATACTCTATTGCTTTTCCCTAAAGGAAGGATGAATATATGTTCAGAATTCACCCTGCCCACATGCTTAACACTGGAAAATGTTGTTTAACATAGAAAAGTACAATCACAAGCCAAATCCCACAACACCTCAACACCTGGAAGCAGCCACTCATCGTCTACAATACTAATACTCAGACAAATCTTAGTATCATCTGCAAAATTGCAGATCATGTCCCTAAAACCTACATCTAGAGCATAAATAAAAGTAATTAAGAGCAGTGGTCTGAATGCTGATCCCTGTGTGATAACTTTGGCCACCAGTCCCCAAGAAGAACCAAATCCATCTGCTACAATCTTCGAGCCAGTTCTCAACCCAGCTCAATATATTACGGTTAATGCTGAAGGCTTAATCTTATAAAGAAGTCTCTTGCCAAAGCAATACCTTGCCAAAAGCTTTGTGGAAGTTTAAGTAGACTATGACTGGGCTTCCCTCATTCCTCATCTTGGTGATTTTAAAAAAAGATCAAATTTGTAAGACATGACTTTTTTTGAAGCCATGTTAGCTGTCCCTGATATGTTCTGCTCATGTATTGAATCTTTAATGGTGTTTGTCAAGCATCTTCCCTATTGCTGATGTCAGTTAATGAGCCTAAAGTTACCCGTAACTATAGGGGCTAGCTTATCTCATTTTTTAAGATGGGGAATGTGTTAGTCCCTTTCCTATTGAAAGGAACTGCCTCAGAGTGCAATGAACTACTAAAAATGAGACACAAGGGACTTGCATAGCATGTATCTCATCGTTCTGAGGACCTTCCGAGAGACTGGACAGGGATGAGAAATATCCACTGTGTGGCGGATTTCTGACACTGGTGTCTCAGAAATCTGACATTTTAAATGCATGTCCAAATCTTAAGGGCTAGTCCAAGGCTTAAAAAAAATAACAACTCCGTCTGAGAGAGCAGGAATTGACAGCAGAGTTATGATCGGAGGAGCAGTGAATACAGGAGCGATAGAGCTGCTCCTGCAATCACAGATTTTGCCCCTCCCACACTTGCTCCTCCAATCACAGGTTCTCTTAGCACTCCTCTGTCTCTGCAGGAGCAGCAATTGATGATGAGAGGAGCAGCAAGGGCTGGAGGGAGGGAACCTGTAATTGGAAGTTGAGGAGCAGTTATTCTGGCCAGTCTCGCTGCCACCGTGCAGGAAACTTTGGGCTGTGCTGTTACCAATCACTTTGTGACCAGCTGCTGGATGGTGAGGCTAAGGAGAAGAAGCAGACCTTCATGCTCCCTTCCCCCACCCCCTCTCTCCACCCCTTGGCATCCTTCTCGCTCTACCGACCCCACCTTTCTCTTCGCCCTCCCCTTCACCTCCACCTCGTGATCAGTTTGGATATCAGCAGGAGTAGATAGACTACGGCTGCAGTGCTGGATTAAGAATCTTGAGAGCAGAACATTGTGTGTAAAAGCCCTGTTTGGTTCACTAAAGGCTGCATTTATTGTATATCCGTAGTTGTTTGTAGTTAGCACGTGTTACTGTCCACAGTGTGGTGTGGGGATGGATATTGAGCTCATTGGCAGCTGTGATGTTCACGTGAACTGTGCTGCGTTTGGTGCTTGAGTTGAAATATTGATGTGGCTGTCTTGAGACCATTAAATAGTGGAAAAGATTTGAGGGGACAGGAGGTAAGCTGTTCATTGCATTGGACTCGACCGTTCCCCTGCTCTTGTTGCCATGTTTTTGATAAGTGTGGTCCAGTTAAGTTTCTAGTCAGTGATGACACCCAAGATGTTATTGCTGAGACACTCAGCGATGCTAGTGACATAAAAGGTCAGTGAGCTATTTGGGTCCTCTCTTGTTGGGGAGGCTCATTGACTGAAAGTAAAGAAGGAATAAATTTGCATTTATACTGCACCTTTCATGTTCTCTGGACACTTCAAAATGCTTCAGTTAATGAAGTACCTTGGAATGTTGTCATTGTTGTATAAAGAAATCAGTTTTGGTGGAGTTCGCATTGAATTTTGGTGAGCAGAATATTGGCTAATGTGTTGCTTGATGGCACTATTGATGGCTCCTTCCATTACTTTACTGATGATTGGAAGGCGATGGTATTATGATGCTGGGTTAGATTTGCTCTTCATTGTCAATGGGAAATACTTGGGCAGATTTTCATATCAGGCAGATGCCAGTGTCATAGCTTTACAGAAAGAAAGAAATGTGAAAAGTACTGAGTGGGAAGGTATTTGCAGTGAGGTGAACTTCCCTTTATTTTCTCTGCAGCAAAGCTAAACAGTTGTCACCGAGTAATGCATGGTTATATCATTAGTCATTGCCTCAGAGACCCAATATTTAATTATGTGACATGACACTTCTTTAAGCAAAGGCAGGGAGGAAACTGAGCACCAGCATTTTCCCATCCTTGTCCATTTCACATGTGTAAGGATTTTTTATTTTTAAAAAAAACCCAAAAAATCAAAGGTATTGTTTGGTTTCTTCCTTGATTGAGATCTAAATGCCAAATTATGCTGCAATTCATGTTTGTAGGATTGGGGAGGGCACAAATCAAGATTATGTGGGGCAAGTTTAGGACAAATGTCAGAGGCACTTCTTTATGCATAGGGTGGTCAACAGCTGGAATGGGCTGCCAAGAGGAGTAGCTAGAGCACTCAACTCAATTTAAGAAACAAATCAATGTTGTAATGGGGTGATAATAGGATAGATATTTTGGAAATAGGAAGTTAAATGGGCCAGAAGGCTTTCTTCATCTAAACTGATCTTGTTGTGAGTGCACTGCATTGCTTAACTCGAGTGGTCTACAGTTGAGTGTAGTCTCATGCTTTCGGTCAGCAGAGTATTCTGAGTAAAACGGCATGTGCAATAGGATTGCTCATTTGGTTGGGAATGTTTCCGGAGGTTTCACCACATGACCTCCTCCATTCATCACCCTGCACATCTGTCCTTGGCTTCACACTCCTGTCAATTGGAAAGGAAATGGACTTCATTACTTGCTTGTATAAATTTTGACCATCAGTCGAATGGCCTTTTTTTTCATCTAACCCCAATATTTTTATAACCAATAAAAATCATTCAAAGAAATTTAAAAGAATCACTTAGGTAAAGCCTGGTTTCTGATTTTTCTTCCGGATTATATGCAGCAGTATCGTCGAGATGAATCTTTTGTTGATGAAGACTACAGGAGAATCCTGGTGGGTTATGCGAACCTAATGGATTAGATTTGCCTAATGCGAAAAGTTTGTTGATAAAATGAAAGTTGGTTCCTCTTTCTTTCACATAATATCAAACTTAATATCACGTGATCTTTGGGTGCCCTGTGAAAATGGATGTGTGGGAGGCCAATGCTAGGGGAATGGGGTAGAGGTCATGTGATGGAACCAGGAATGTGTCCAGTCAGTTGGCAACCCTATTTCATGTGCTGTTTTACTAAAATGATACCAGGGATGAGGGGAAGATTGAAGAAGCTAAGGTTATGCTTGCTAGAGCAGGGAAGGTAAAGAGAACACTTAATTGAAGTGTTCAAAACCATGAATGGTTTTGATGGCAAATAAGGAGAGAGTGTTTCCAGTGCCAGAAGGGTTGGTCCTGAGGTCACATTAGACTTTTTTTTTATAGGGTAAGGTGTTGTGATCTGGAATCTGAAGGGATGGTGGAAGCAGATTCAGTTGTAATTTTCAAGAGAGAATTTACTAATACTTGAAGGAGAAATAAAATTGCAGGGGTTATAGGAAAACAGCAGAGGAGTGGGACCAATTGGAGAGCTCTACCAAAGAGCTGGTACAAGTTCAGTGTGTCAAATGGCTTCCTTCCTGCTGCATCATTGTCAATCTATGTACGATTTTTAAAAAATACTTTGAATCTGAAGAAGTCTAGATCTTTTGTCCCTGGCAGACAACATTGTGTTCCATAACTCAGGATAAATCTTATGTCAGCAGGTTAAAAAGTATAAAGCTAATCAGTTAGTTTGATCTCATTCTTGCAAAATACCTACCTACTAGCTTCCCACTGTGGCTTTGTTTCCCTTAATAGACAAATTGGACCTTCGATGTGGCATGAAATGAAAGGATGGTCCCTCTGACAGTGTGGTTGACCTAGAGTACCTAGTTTGTAAGTTGTAGGGATCAAACCCACAATCTTCTGACCAACTACATAATGGTGCTACTAACTGAACCAACATAATTGTAACAGTGTGCCTTCATAGGTCATAGAATGACACAGCAGACCTGTGCTGACTGTTTGAAAGAATTATCCAATTAAACCCACTGTCCTGCTCTTTCCTCATAGCTCTGCAAATTTTCTCAAAGCGTATATATCCAATTCTCTTTTGAAAGAAAGTTATTGAATCTACTTCCACCATTCCCAGGCAGTGCATTCCAGATCATAACTACTTACTGTTTTAAAAACATTCTCATGTTGTCTCTGGTTCTTTTACCATTACCTTAAATCTATGTCCACTTCTATAGACCCTTCTACTACTGAAAACTCTTTCTCCTTATTTATTCTTTCTAAACACATTATTTTTGAACTCTTCCATCTCATAACCTTCTGTGTTCTAAGGAGAACAACCCCAGGTTTGCTGGTCTCGCCACATAGCGGAAGTCTTTTGTTCCTGGTACCATTCTTGTTTATTGGTTCCCATTCTTGACTTCTGTCCAAATTTATGGTATATCTGTTTGAAATGTTTTACTTTGATATGTTCCCATAATAACCAGATAGTGTAGTATTTGACATACACTTATGGACACTTTTTTCATAATCATTTTGCCCTGCTTTTATGTCTTACTAGCAAAACCCTTCTTCACATCGGTCTAGCCTTGTGCTCTGATGACTAACTGTCCTTCCCATGCCTTATATTCCATATTTATAGAAAGGATTGGGGGGAGTCACTGTTTAAACTGCCACCTACAATAAGTACTTAACGTTGGCTCTGCACTTCTGCAGTTAGCAATGCTTCTTCTTTGATTCTAGCATTTTGTGAATTACTGCTAGCTTGACTAGTATCTAGAGCACAGTGCAGATCCCTTCTAAAAATTGTCAGTTGATTATGTTGTGGATTTAACACTGGATAAATTGCAGGTTGTTGTATTCTAAAGCCATTCTGATGCAGTGAAGTTTTTCTACTGGTGCTCCATTCAGTGGTCAATCATAAAATGGACTGCATTCCTTGGACCTAGATTTGTAATATTCTAACCTCATATTGAGCTCTTCTGTTTCCTGAATTGGTAGGATTCTCACCTGGTCTCCTGTCTACACTGCAGTGCTACTCACATCCGGTACTCTTCACTTGTGCTACACATCATTCAGTGCCTGTGTTGGGGCAGATGGATGACTCATTTTCAGGCCTGTGTCTTTGCTGTTCTCAAACTGACCCAGAACAAGTGTGTTAGAGTGTAATGATGTGCTGTTTGATTGTAATTGTCCCTTTCCCTATGGAGAACCAGCTAGTGACCTATCCTCTCCTTGACATCTGTGTGCTAAAGTTTGGGAAATCATGAGCAGTACATGCTGCTGTGTCACCTTACCACTTTTCAAGATAGCCGTTGATATAAACATTCAACAAAACAAACTGCTTTTGCAAATAAAGATTAGGAAAAGCTAGCTTCAACTGATCATTAATTTAAAAATACTCACTCAAGTTAACTCCAATCTATGAAAGATCATGCTGGCGTACTGAGTTGCTGTCCTTTCATCAGAGTTTCAATCCAACCAAGACTGACAGTGAAATTGGATCTATTTGATCACTGACTGGACTAATGAAGAATGATAAAGATAAAGTGACAGTTGTGAGATCAAGTGGGTTATGGTATGAGAGATTAATTTGAATATGAAGTCTGGAACTGATCTGATGAATAAAAATGGTCTCTTGCAATCCTTATGAGCTTTGAGACATATTGAGCGAATGCATAGGTTAGTCATATCAGATGGCCAGTCATAGGCAACCATGATCTGTTGCTTTAGGAAATTGGGGAGGAATTTTCCAAGGTTCTTTCTTGTAATTGCCCGGAAGATTTTATTTGCATCTCAAGGAGTTGGCATTGCTAGTGATTGGGGAGGGTGGTGTACAAGGCTTCATTGTCTAATGAGTAAAGTGAGCAGTGGTGGGTGAGATTGCCTTTTCTTACCTGGTCACATACATTTGTATATGCATGTAATCAGCGTGGGGGAGTCTTGACCGCAAGACAGACTAGCCTGTAATTTGGTACAAACTGGCAATATCACTGACTGTAAGAGTGGGAATGGTAGTACAGGTAGAAAGTACTGTTCTGTTTTAAGGAAGGATTGTGATTCATCTGCCACTAAAGGGTGAAGAAGGGCGTGGCATTTCCAAGCCTTTTCTTGTTGAGCGCAAACAAATCTGCAGCAAGTGATAATTTAGTTTATCAATTCTGAAAATCTGATCGGTCTGTTCTGGGGACACATTTATCAGATGTCAAGGAAGTTCATGAAATATCCTGTGTTAGTGTGTCAATTTACTTTTTCTTATTTTCGAAATGAGCTAGTATATAGGCTACAAGTGAGTTTAGATGCTGTGTTGAAGAGAAGTTTTGCATTTATATAACCCCATATTCTGCCCCAAACAGAATTGCATGTCTGTTTTATGCCAGCCATGCCCACAAACCAGAGAGATGAATGATCAATCTTATTTTGATGCTATTTGGGAAGAGCTTAGTGCTCCTCTTTGCTGTAGGATCTTTACTGTCTATTGAACAGGCCAACAGGGCCTTGTTATAATGTCTCAGCTGAAAGGTTGTTGGCACCTCTTAAAAATGTAGCACTTTCCCACTAAACTGTAGTGTTCACCTAGATTACACGCTTAAGTCTTAGGAGTTTGAACCATCACACAACCAATAATAAAAGTTGTTATTCCCAATTGAAAAGTATGTTCTTCAAAACTGTTCCATTAGATTTTTTTGATTTAAAACATATTAAACTTCACATCTGGAGCTAGCAAAACAATAAATTGGGCACTTCTTTAGTGGTACAAAAGAATTTGAGCTGGTGGTGAACCATACATATTGGAAAGCCTTGGGACTGGGGATGCTGCAACTGGTCCCAATGCACCCAAGCTCTTCAGTGGAATGCTCTTGGACGGTATGTATATGTGGAGCTCTGGTGATGGGGTCAGGCTCATTTGTGATGCACTGCTTAGTTGAGTAGCTGAATCACTGTCACGGCAAGCACCTGTAAAAGGTGCCAAAGGATACAAGGCTTGTGGAATTGTATCCTTTTTGAGTTGCAGCTTCCAGAGAAGTAAGAAAGAACTTGGATTTACATAGGAAGGAGAGAGGAATATTGAATTGGGGAAGAGAAATATGTCCATTAATTTGAGGCAAGTTTTCACTTTAACACCTGAAGCTGTGCCATGGAATGTTGTTAATGAAACAATTTTAATGCTTCATGCTAATATTGTACAGTGCAGTTTCAAACTACTTATCTAAGTTGCTTCTAGCTTTGGGCCAAGCTTTTTGGTTAGTTTTTAGTGCTTTAATTTTTCCAGTAGAGTAACCAGAGTTAATTGTCATCTGATGCAAGGGATTTAACAGAGGGCACCAGATGTACTTGCTTTCAGTTCTGACCATTGTCGATCCCATTCAAATAAGCCTAAAGGACAAAAGTGTTTCATGAACAAAATAACTTGTATAAAGCTAGTAAAATAATTCTATGCAAAGGAAACCTGATGTACAATTGTAATGGAAAGCCATAGTAAAAATTCATATTCACTCATGTAACTGAAAATATTGGTTTTATGTAGAATTATTGGGAAGTGTAATCACTTTTTAAATGGACTTTGATATGTTAACTACAATTTAGAATGAGCAATTGTTGTTAAGTTTTTTTTTTGAGTGGTACGTGCCGCAGTCAAGTCTTTTTACTAGCTATCATCCAATATAGTCTTGAGGTGGGACTTACAGGCGTCAAAACACTCTTACAACAGCTTGCATTTATGTCAGTCAAGAATCTAAGGGCACAGGGAGGTAGACAGGGAAGTGGAGGCCACAATCGGATCTTATCAAATGGCGGAGCAAGCTTGTGGGGCCAAATGGCTTACTCCTTTTAATTCATATCTTCGTTGCCTTGTGCAGTAAAACACCCTAAGGCACTCCACAGAAACACAATTGGACAACATTGGACACTCACAGGAGATTTTGGGAGAGGTGATCAACAGTTTGACCAGACATAGTTTTTAAGGAGGGTTTGAAGGGAGGAGACGACAGTGGAGATGGAGGCGAGTGAATTAGGGAGGGAATTTTGGAGATTGGTGCCAAGGCAGCTGAAGGTACAGCCATCACTAAATAGTAGGGTGAAGGAAGTGGGAAATGGACAAGAGATTGGAGTTCTCGGGGCTGTAGATATGGGGAACACTGCAGAAGGATTCCCGAGGATTAGTTTTGTAGAATGGACATATTCAAGAACAGGGAGCCAATGTAGGTCAGTGAGTACAGATGAGTGAACATTGGACTGAAAGATTTGCAGCTAAGCCAATATGGTTAAAAGATTCCTATCACAGGAGATGAATGTTGGTGAATTTTCTGCAATGGTCTGGAGTGGAATTCTGATAGTTAAGCATAGAAGGAAGGTGTTGTTCAGTCGCCCTAATCTGTGATCTCTCCCAGCCTTACACTCTGCTGGTCCCTGAGATCTCTGTGGTCCAGATTTTAATCACTGCATTATCGGCTGCCGGACCTTTAGCTGCCAAGGCCTTGAGCTCTGGAGTTCTCTCCCTAAATTTGTTTACCAGTCTACCTAGCTCTCCTATTAAAATACTCATTAAAACCTACATCTGACCAAGCTTTTGATAATCTAACCTAACATCTCCTTATGTGACTCAAGTGTTAAATTTTGTTTCAGAATGCTTGTAAAATGCCTTGGGGCATTTTATTAAGTTAAAGGTGCTATATGAACGCAAGTTGTTGGCCATGTAATATCCATTTTGTCCTGGAGAGTGGGTGAAAAGAGGGCCCAGAGGCAGTCAGCAGCATCTAAAAGAGGTACAGTCTGTGGCTCCAGAGTGGAGCTGTCACATCCTGAGAGAAATCAAATTGTGAAATCACAGGAAAACAGAAGTGCCTGGACCTGCACCTAGCCCCTGGTAATATCTCTTTTTTTTTTCTTGAGCACACTCACTGCTGCTCCTTCAATCACAGACTGCTTCTCTCCCATGTTTGCTTATGAGCCTATCAGCAGCTAATGTGGGACAGGAACGGCCTATGATTGGAAGAGCAGTTTCTTTCAGAATCTTCCACTCCACTTACCAGCATTTTGAAAACTGCCTCTGGGGGCCACATTGTGGTGATTCGTGGGCCACATCCATGCTTTGGACGTGTCTGCTGTAGAGGATGAGGAAACACCCCAGAATTAATTGTGAATCAGGAGGTGAAAGGGAGGGAGGAACTTAAAACAATTACAATCACCGGGGAAAGGGTACAAAGAAAATTGTTAGAACTAAAAGCTGGTAAGTCCCCAGGTCCTGATAGCCTTCATCCTGGAGTCTTAAAAGAAGTGGCTGCTGAGGTAGTAGGTGCATTTGTTTTGATTTTCCAAAATTCCCTAGTTTCTGGAAAGGTCCCATCATATTGAAAAATAGCGAATATGACTCATCTATTCAAGGAAGGAGAGAGCATGAAACTGAAGGCCGGTTAGCTCAATATCTGGCATAAGGAAATTGTTAAATGCCATATGGGTTTCAGAGCAACCATAGCCAAGAGGTTCCATGGTATCGCTGTCTGTGGCCCATTGGATCTGCTTCTAGGTTTCTTTCTTTATGAAATTGGCTTCAATGATGCATGTCATTTGTAATCAAATTGCATTTTTGAATGTGGAAGGCTGATATAAAGTTGTTTAAAAAAGCATATGGGGCCCTTGGCTTTATAAATGGGGGTATGGAGTGCAAAAACAAGAATGTTGTGATGATCTGTAATGCACTTCCTGAAAGGGTGATGGAACTAGATTCAGTACTAACTTTCAAAAGGGAATTGGAGATATACTTGAAGGGGGAAAACTTACAGGGGAGTGGGGCTAATTTGATAGCTCTTTGAAAAAGCTCACAAGGGCATGATGGGCTGAATGGCCTCCTGTGTTGTAGGATTCTATGATTTGGGTCAGTCGTCAGTGTAGGGCTGCAAGTTGATCCTAATTGAATTTTACTCATCAGTATTCAAACTGGTTAACTTTTCCCAGTGATTCTAGTGCCTGTAGAATTTGTCATTGCAAGGGCTACAGCAAGCTTGTGATCAGCAGCTGAGTGCTGGAATTTTGCAGGCAAGTTCTGTCGTTCTTGATGCACCTGATTGGGCTCTGAATTACGTAGCGCAGTCACGTAGGGTCCTGTTTGTCGCGTCGTCGTTTTACTGAAAGTGAAATATTTGACTTGTATTGCTCCACCCTTATTTGGTCAGTAGCAGCCTTGGATTGATCCCTTTCTCATATAAACACCCAAAGGTAGTCATGACTTTTTGGTATTTCCCATAGTTGCAATTAACTTCTCCTGGGGGCTTCTATTTCAATATGGGCAGATATGGATGTGAAACATATCTACTACAAGTCCTCGGGGAGCCCTCAGTATCTGGTGATCCAGATCTGGGTTAATTAAACTATTGTTTGTGCTTGTAATACCAGCTCTGCCATGTAGATGTCAATACAGATATCCTCTGTTTAAAGTGTGTTCCAAAATTGTTGTTTTGCTCTGGCGCGGATTATAAAATAAGGAACTTATCCAGATAGCGCTGCCGTAATTTCAATTTAGCACGGTTTCTGTGCACGCAAAGCCCCTCAGCTTGGCATGCCGGTTTGACGTTGCTGTTTGATTCCACTCTGAACCTGCTATGGCCTCTTCCCTCCCTTTCTCATTGCTTCTTCAGCTACCACTGAATGACTCACCGGATGACTGACTGACAGGGCTTTCCTGAGGTTTCGCCCTCTGTTGTCCAGGCTGCTGCCCACAGTCAGAGCTCCTTCGTTCCTAGTACCTGTTTAAGTTATGACTTTTGCATTTAAAATTTTAAAAAATATTTCCAATGAGGTCTTTGTGTTTTGATGCTGA
Source organism: Cetorhinus maximus (assembly GCF_964194155.1). NCBI lineage: Eukaryota > Metazoa > Chordata > Chondrichthyes > Lamniformes > Cetorhinidae > Cetorhinus > Cetorhinus maximus. The sequence goes on along the minus strand of NC_135888.1, from coordinate 65,866,737 downwards.
TGTTTTGGTGTTGAGCTGTGGATCAGTGTTGGATAGGTTTTTACTCTTAAAAATTACAGGTCAGAAATGTAACACAACCTTATTACATTCTTAAGGGAAAGTGATTTTTGTTTAGCATACTCTTTCAGGAACACATTAGGAGTGCTGAGCAAGGGATAGTTGTGCAATCCTGTTTCATGCTCAATTTTCCCAATTACTGAGATTTGACTTGAGTGTACAGGGGTCGAGGACAAGCTCCTGAATGACGCTATTGTGGAACATGCAAATGTGGGCAGATCGTCTTCTGGCCATCGCTTTTTGGCATTTTTGTTTTGTGGCATCAGGTTACCTCTGTCAGGAATAGGTTGTTTGACAACTTGGGAAATTAATCCCTAGTTCTAATTTCCCCATGGTAAATGTCAAAACTCTGGTGCGATTTCCCTTCCAGATAATGAGGGGCTTGGGAAATTCTTCAGGGCATCACTCTATTCTTTTTCTCCACCTCCTGTTAAAATATGGCTCACTGGATGACTTGGAGGCTTTTATGCATTAAGTATTGAGCATCTTATCCTTGCAGCATGCTTGTATCCATGAAATTACTGCATTGGTAAGTGGGGCGATGCAGGGGGCAATAATGACCACTGTCTGTGGTGGTCTTCAGTGTACTCGGGAGATATGCAAAAGTGACAAACAAAATCACGATGTTCAGTATCAAATTAGTACATTGTATTGACTCTGGGCATGTCCCAAAGAAGGAGCTTTGCATGGAATTTAACTTGCACTTTATCTAATTTGGGGTTGAACAGGGTAAACTGTGTATTCTGCCTGTAACTTGCAATAAGCCTGATGCATGATGCTCCAGCCCACAATATGAGCATCTCTCGCCTGAATGAGGTTAAAAGAAATGAATGTTATAACAGGGTGCAAACATTTTTAAGAGGACACTAATGTGTTTTGCTATACATTGGGCCAAAAGTATCTTTCACAGTTTGTTTGCCTTCAAACCTATTTGATTTTAAAGTTGAGAATTTGTGGAACTCTGTAGTTTTCTGGTTATCTTTAACATTCAGAAACTTGATGGCTATTCTTGAGAAATGACCTACAAATTCCCCTTGAGTAAATACCAGCATTTTACGGTAATTATTCCTGTAGGTGCTGTGGGCTGTATGACCAAAGCACATTTTTGTGAGACAGCAGGCAGAGGGGCTGGCTGAATTAGCTCAAAGCTACTGTGCTGTTCCCGACATCTTATCCTTAGCTTCTCCCAAGGGAGGCTGACTGACGCTTTGTTCGGGTTTTTCCCGGTGGGAATTAATGGCTTAAAAAAAATCCCACTGAATAAAATCCACTGTTAGTGGTTCGGGCTCTTTAACCAAAAGAGCAAGATGTATAGCTAATGAGCTTTGTCATGGTTGGCTGGCACTGAATAATGTCTGCGTCTGATTGGTTTGTCTTGAAGCAGTGTGTGTGTGGAAAGTGAGTAGATCCACACACTGCACATTCTCCATTGCTTCCCTGGACTGGCCTAGCCTGTGGAGAAAGCTGTAAAGACAGGAATGCAAGGTTAGTTCCTCCCTTCTCTCGCTGTCGTGCTCTCTTTCGCATGCCCTTGCTCTCTCTCTTGCTCTTCCCTGCCTCTTTAGATTCAGACATTCAAATATTTGTAGTGTTTGTTTATGCCTAACTGATATTGCAAGGGTTGTAGGGGGAGGGGTTGATTTTTTTCCCTTTAGTAAGGTCAGGGTGGGGTTGCAGCAGCTGGCTTGCTACTGTTCCTGCCGCTCTTTGAACACGGACTTGAACAGAGGTTTCTGTGTGCTTCTCGGAGCTATTGGCAGGGAGGTTACTGCTTTATTGTTGCAGAATGCAGAACATCAAGCACCATGTCGTTGCTGAGATGCAAGCAGCCAATTCAAGAACAGTTTCCTTTAAAAAAAATCTGCAGTTAAAGGCCCAGAAGCTAGATAGTAAATACAGTTTTAGCATCCTGTAAAACTTAACTGTTCTTCTCTAGCCACCCCCTGCAACCCCAGCCCAACCTACGACCTCCACTCCCACCCCACCCTTTCACATCACAGCATAAGATAATGTGGAAATGTGTCAAATATTTGCACCGAGATTATTTTAAAAAACCTGTTCTGAGAGGAGTTAGATAAGCTAAGTGCTGTCTGTCAAGGCACTGTGGAATGGTTTTAAGTATTTTGTGGAGCATACAAGTTGCTGCATAATATTCAAGGTGCAGAGAAAATGGGAAAAATATTTAATGGAATTGTCTGCTAGCCAGATGGATAGCCATAGAGCCAGTAAATAGAGGGCAAGGTGCTTGCGCAGGGAAAACTGATGCAATGAATGGATGTTTGTATGATTAACTCTCTTCTGTAGTTGGCTGTGATGTTAGCCTCCTGATTTGATGTTCTCTGCCTCCTATACCAATTGATTTGGTTCACGCTCCTCACAGCTATCTAAAGTTGTGATTCTGGCAGGTCTCCTGACAGTGAGTTAGTTCAGCTCATGCATTTAGTTGCTGGAGGGCAGTAGGCTGATTGGTTGTCACCCAGTAAATGGATAATGTATTCCAATGTGCAGTGCTGTAAATTCCCAGTAATATGCAGTGTGTTCATACTCATTACAAGCTCATCTTGTTTGAGACCCACCTCCTGCTCCCTTGACCCTACCCCCACTAAACCGCTGGCCGCCCAACTTCCCTACTGGCTCCCTTGTTAACTGATATTGTTAATGATTCTCTCTCCATAGGTACTGTCTCCCTCTCCAAATCTGCCATCATCACCCTTCTACTCAAAAAAAACACTGACCCCTCTGTCCTTGCAAACCACTGCCCCATTTCCAACCTCCTTTTCTCTTCAAAGTCCTCAAACATGCGGTCACCTCCCAAATTGGTGCCCATCTTTCCCAGAACTCCATGGTTGAATTCCTCCCATCAGGTTTTTGCCTGACCATGGTACTGAAACAGCTTTTAGCAATGTCACAGATGACGTCCCAGTTGATTGTGATATTGATGATTTCTCCCTCCTCATACTACTTGGTATGTTTGCAACCTTTGTCACAGCTAACCACACTATCCACCTCCCAATCCCTGTCTGGCTGAATGAGACTGCATTCACCTGGTTCCATTCTTATGGGTAAAATCATAGCCAGAGAATTACTTGGATTGACATCTCTTATCGCTCCTGCACCATTATCTCTGTCCCCCAAGGGTCTATCCTTGGCCCTATCCTATTTCTTATTTACATATTGCCAGTCAACAGCAGCATCCAAAAACACAGCATCATTTTCCACATGTGCGTTGATCGCATCCAGACCTACCTCACCAAATTGTCAGACTACATGTCTGATATCCTGTCTTACTGAGTAAAAATTATTTATTTATTTATATATATATATATATATATATATAAATTAAGATTGAAGCCATTGTTATTGGCCCTCTCCACAAACTCTGTACCCTAGCCAACTACTCCATCACTCTCCTTAGATCAGTCTGAGACTGAACCATGATGTCATATTTGACCTCAAAATGAGCTCCCACTTATGAATCCATGCTCTCACTAAGATTGCCTGTTTCCATCTCTGTAACATCTCCCAACTCTGTTCCTGCCTCAGCTCATCTGCTGCTGAAACCCTCATCCAGGCCTGTTAGCTATAGACTTAACTATTCTATTGCATGCCTTGCCAGCTGTCCATCTTCTACCCTCAAAACCCCTGCTGTCTGTGTCCTAACTCGCACCAAATCCCATTCACTGTCACCCGTGTATACTGATCTACATCGCCATGATTTTAAAATTTTCATCCTTCTTTTCAAATCCTCCCATGGCCTATTTTCTCCCTATCTCTGCATTTTCCTATAGGTCTCCAGCTCTCCGATCTCCCTGTGCTCCTCCCAATTCTGGCATCTTGAGCATCCCGATTGACCCATCGATGCCTTAAGGTGTTAAGACCCCAAGGTCAGGACTTCCTTCTCCAAACCCCTCTTCCTCTCTTTCTCCTTTAAGATACTCCTTAAAACTTATCTTTTATCTGCCTAAAACTCCTCCTATGGTTTGTTGTTGACTTTTGTTTGGTACCCCTCCATGAAGCACTTTGGGGTGTATTACTATATTCAAGCTGCTATGTAAATGCAAGTTCTAATATCTGATATAAAAGCCCAGGAACATGTTGTATATTCTAATGAGTATGTATTTAGGGCTAGGTAGTAGTTGGAACAATTTACAAGTGGTAAAATGATCAGTCAAGAAAGACTCACTTTTAAATGGAACCTTTCGCAACCTCAAGATGTCCCTATGCATTTTACAGTTAATTCCAGTACTTTTGTACATGCCGGAGTCTCATCCCTCCGCAATTTGCCCTCGAGGTAGGTGTGGTAGGGAAGAGACTTGACCACCTCTTTCTGGAATATGCCTTTGCAAAGGAGGTTTGGAGAGAGATGCAATGGTTTTTGTCAAGGTTCATCCCAAGGAACTCCGTGACCCAGGACTCTGTGCTCTACTGGCTGTTCCCAGGGATGTACACAGAGATAAACATCAACTGCAGCTGGAGAACCATCAACTTGGAGAAAGAAGCTCTTTGGTCTGCCCAAAATTTGCTGGTCTTCCAGTGCAAAGAGTTGTCCTCAACAGAGTGTTGTAGACTGGCACATTTCAATGTCCAGGACTACATGCTGAGGGACACACTAAAGCTGCAGGAGCTGACATAGAGGCATAATGGAGAAAGGTTTCGGTCTAAGGCCTTTCAGTTATAGTGCACCAAATTGCTGGAAACTGTAGAACCCTTCGGGCTGTATGCCTGACATGGAATATACATTGTGAAAATCAAGGGTAATTGAAATTGTATAGAGGCATCTCGGAGTGGAACATGCTGTATGGAGGAAAGTTGAATTTTATTGCACTTTCTGTAACGTTCAATTCAAAATGTTTTGTAATGTAGTTTTACAATTTTTATGAATAAAGTATATTTTTGGAAAGAAAGAAGACTTCAAGTACTTTTGTAGTATAGCCATGGAATCTTACAGCAAAGAAGGGTGCATTTGGCAAGTTGTACCTGTGTTGGCTCTTTGAAAGAGCTGTTCAATTTAATCTCAACCCTGCCTTACTCCTTAACCATGCAAATTAGTTCTCCAAGTACATATACATGTAAGAGACAATGAATCAAAATCAATCAAGAACAGCTTACAATACTTCCGCTTCAGAGTGCTCAGCTTTGCCACTTGGGGGGGTAGAGCTGCAATCACATTTGATTTTAAGTCCAAATTTGAAATCCAAAGACATGATTTATCTTCTCTTACCCCCTTGGAGGGGAGATGCTCGTGTAGTGATAATGTTACTGGACCAATAAAGGCTAATGCTCTGGGCACAAGTTCAAATCCCGCCACAGCAGCTGGTGGAATTTGAATTCAATTAATAAATCTGGAATATAGAGCTAGACTCAGTAATAGTGATCATGATAACTATCATCAATTGTTGTAAAAAAACCCATTTGGTTCAATCCTTTTAGAGAAGGAAATCTGTCAGTCTTACCTGGTCTGGCCTATATTTGACTCCACATCCTCAGCAATGTGGTTGATTCTTACCTGCCCTCTCAAATGGCAAGTCATTCAGTTCAAAGGCAATTAGGGATGGGCAACAAATGTAGGCCTTGCTGGCAAACCCCACATCCCATTAAAGAATAAAGGAAAAAATTCCATCACCCTGTGTAGAAACCAATCTCCTCATTCCCCTCTAGTTCTTTTGCCAATTATTTTAAATATATGCTATTTATTGACCCACTTTTCAGTGGAAACCGTTCCTCTACTTGATCAAAATCCTTAATTTTGAAGTCACTGTTGTAACATAAGAAATGCAGCTGCTATCCTGTGCAAAGCAAGATCCTGTAAACAACCATGAAATAAATGACACAAATGGCTGTTTTAGATGTTGGTTGAAGAATAAATGTTGGCCAGACCATTTGGAAAAGTTCCCTGGTCTTCGAATAGTGGTGTAGGATCTTCTGTGTATACCCAAGAGGAGCCTTGGAGTCTTTTGCATGAAACATTAAACCAACAATGCAGTGTAGCTCCCTCAGTGCTGCACTGGAGTGGGACTCGAACTCGTGACTTTTTTTTTAAACTCTTAGGTGGGAGTTCTACCACCAAACCAAGGCCTGCTGATAGCCAGTAAAGTGCTTAATAGTGTCACTATAGACCTTGGTAATTATATGTCAAGAAATACTGAATTCCAACTGTGATGGTTTTTTCTTATTGCCAATTTTACTGCCAGTTTTGCTGCCAGTTCTTTGCACGCGGATCTTGCATGACTTGTGGCAACACTGAAAAATACTTTTCAGATTCGTGAAAGCATACTTTGATAAGACGCCTTTTTTGTAAGATCAAAACAGTCTTTCTGACCATGGGCCTTGGTGAATTTGACATTTACTTTGGTATTGCCAATGGTCCTAAATATAAATGCTCATTTGACCCTCTAATGTTTCCTTCAGCAGCCAGATGAAAAGTGTGATATAGAAAGTATGGGCCTTCTGTAACATTTTTATGATGGAGTAAATTTGTAAAGAAAATGCTGTGTATGGCTTCTTAGTGCTTTTTAATTAACATAGTTCAAAGTACATTCGAAATTACTATGCTAAAGGCGTACTACATCAAGAATATCAATTATATCAGATGTTTGATTTTTCGGTGATTGTGATGAGTGATTGCACCCATTAGAATTTAGAGTTCTACACTAGAGTGAATAGGAAGTGATCGTGTTGATCAAAGCAGTAAATCACAGGACAGGTATGCATTGATCCAGGGTCTATTGCAGTGCAATGAAAATGTTTTTATAGACTGCACTATTCTGCAAAAGAGAGATGTTCACCAACTCCCTAAGAGTAATGCAGCAAGTTGCAGGTTTAGGGTGCAGGTCATATTGTATTTGAAGAGTTAATTTCTGTAGTGAATAAGGTGACGTTTGGAACCCCTTGTTTAGCATACATGCATCCTTCCTTTCCTAATATTTGAAGATGTGCGAGTAATGGGCAACAGGTATGTGGAAACCCCATCACCTCTCAAACCTTTATCCAAATCACATACCATCCCAACTTGGACATATATCTGTGCTATTCCATCATTGTCACTGAGTCAAAATCCTAGAGCTCCCTGTGTAATAGCATTGTGGGAGCTCGTTTGCTACAAGGACTGCAGCAGTTCAGGAAGAAGGCTTCCCCACCACCACCTCTAGGGTAACCAAGGATTGGCAATATATTGATGGCAATCTTGCCTGTGATTCCCACATCTGAAGAATGATTTTCAAAAAATACGAAGACCTCCAGAGCTACCCTGCTGCCGGTTTGCAGCTGGAGCTTAGAGACAGATTTGTGAGAGCCCCTCCCTCTAAGACCTTATTGTGACAGTTATATTGAACGCAGAACTCAAAAATTGCTCTCTGTACTGAAGGTCTATAGAGTGCAATTGATGCATTGGTACTCATAACCATTTGAAGGCAAAATCTCCTGGTGATATCTCGAATGATACTGCAAGCTTTAAACTCATCAGGTACTGCATTAAAAAGTACAACAGGGTGTGCTCCTGTCTCAGCATATAGAAAATTTATAGATAAATAATCTGAAGCTATTTATTAATTCACTCCACTAATGGCTTGTCTTACTTGGATGTGGTCTTTCCACAAGTGAGCATGCTGGGGCTACCTCCACACCTATGTGTATCCATTTACATTGACTGTAATTGTGCTATCAACACTGAGCAGGAAATGGTGGAAGTCAGATTTACCAGAAAGAGCATGGTTGTTTTTAAATGTATGATGTAGGGTTTATTTTACATTAAAATGGGTGATTATTTTAAACTAATGTGCACTACTACAAATGAGTCATGTAACAGGTGGACACTGACCTTTTTTAAACCCCCTCACACACACATTATTAACTCTCATATTGTGAAAGGGGGGGGGTTAAACACCATAATTTATTGCAGATATCAATTGCTATCCTTCCCATTTTTACATAAAAACCTACAAAATTTGTATTTAGTTCTATTTCTGAGGGTTTGGGAAGGGAAACCTGCCTACTCCCATTGCCTTTGTTGACCATATTAAGCACCCTTACATTATATATACCACTCCATTGAGTACTGTGAAACTTAGCTTTGGGATTGTTTGCAAGCAAAGTTCCCACTACATTGCCCCAACAAGTGCTCATGGTGGCGATTGTTGCGTAAAGCTCCTTCTGTTCTCTTCTTCAAGAACCTTCAGGCTAGGTAGAGCAATTAGTGAACCTCTCTGCCTACCCTGTCCCATAAAATAATCCCAGGTTAAGTACAATGAGAGGAATTATTGAGTCTGATGTTAAGGTACTCCCCTCATAGACATTGAGACTAGGAAGGGTTACGGAGTCCAACATTGAGTCAAAGCATTGCTGTTATTAGGAAGGGTGCAGGCTGGAAATAACTACTAAACTTGGCGAGCAAGCTGAATGGACAGTGTAAAAATGCAGTTGTAAATGAGTGCTGTGGTGGTCAGCTCCCTTCTATAATGAAGATCGTAATTCTAACCTGTTGTTAATTCTTACTGTTCTACTTAAGAGTAGAAGATGCCAAATCATTTGTATTCCACCCTACTTAAATTGCTGGATAACACGTTCTGCAGTGTGCTGTAAATGTCACACAGTACAGCTAGGGACATGTTAACACCCTCTGATTGTAACTTGCTTGACAAGATCCTGCTCTTTTTACCAATTGCAATCACCCTTTGAGCAAAGCAGTGTAAGAAAATAGAACTGGGCTTTGTTCCAAGCTTTTCAGTATCTGCATCCATAAGGAAGTGGTGTTATGAGCTGGAGGAAGTTGGGCTTAGCCTGTTTAAACTGGCATAGCAAGCTTCCCCTCTGTCCCAAGGTCTTGAGTATGAGTACAAGATGTTTCAATGGAAGAGCATGTATTTATAGAGGGGGTGGATGACAAAATGCATTTCATGGGATTTGTAAAATCTATATCACTTCTTTTGCCTTGTGACGGGTGAGACAGTGAGGAGAAAACAGCACATCATTTCTTTTGGAGTTGGCTTGCATCTAGCCCCCAAGGAATTTTATGCTCAGTTGGATGAGAATTGAGTTCTGATGGTAACTCTGCTGTCCTGCTAATGAGGAAATATTAAGGACAGCATGGGTGCATTTTATAAATCATTCTGCCACTACAGGATTGAATTTGCATTTATTTTTAGAAAATGGGACATGATGTCGAAGTGCTGTGATAATTCACGTTATATTTACATTTTGCAGCTTATGATTTAGCAGCCACCATTGATGATCAAACATTATTCAGGAACATGTTGCTTACTTAAACTCAAGTAATTAATTCCGTAGGTGTTCTATCTCTAATCATTTTTCGTAATTTTTTAGAACTCTCTGAGCTGTGGTCTCGTAAGGCATTTGTTTGGTTAAACTTAGAGCCCCTCCACAAATTAAAGCAGGAACTTTTCTTTATTTAAAAAATCTTATTAAAATAGCCACACTGGCATCCTTGTGATTTTTTTTCTCATTCCATTTCAGTTGACTTTGTGAATAGCGTCTGCATAATGCTGAGTCATAAGAGTCACTGAATTTGATGGTGTGATGAAGCTGAATCAGTCGAGCTATAGTCAGTATTGGAGGGTTCAGTCTAGGAGAGGTTACTGAACTATGGTGTGATGAAGCAGGATTAACATCAGCAGCAGAGATGCAGTCAGTGTCGCAGAGTGTTGGCTGGGAGGAGCTACTGAACCGAATAGTGTGAGGAAACTGATCATTCACTATACAACACCAGGCCTTGAGGGTTAAGTGAGCTAAACCGTCTGCACCATGTGTGGGCTTTGTTTGGTATTTCACTGCTCCGCAATAAGTGGGACAAGTCATGGGCAGTTGTAATTTACTTTTAAAGGAAATTTAGCACTGGATATAATTCCACTTGTTTACTGGGTGGGAGTGTCATGGGAGAGAAGATGCAAATAAGGGAACGATGGAAATGATCAGTTAGTAGCTGACTTAGTCTCTCCACCTGTGGTTGATGGAAATAAACAGAACAGCAGTCAGCCCAATGGCAAAATTCAGATTTATGAAGCAAGGGCTGGCAAAGTCAAATTGAGGGATTGCAGATTTCCAATTTCAGTAAATGTTTTGAGGGGAGAAAGTTCAGCTTGTTTGCCAGTGGGGGTGTGTAGATTTGCCTCGGAGGTGTCTGGCGGTTTGCCATGGGAAAGTGTCTGTTAACGTGCAAATGCCTTGCCTGAGGAAGTACAAGACTGTGGCTTGATGGTGTGTTCCTGCTTAAGTAATGACTTGCCATCCACATGGTCTTTCTGTGCAGCTGAAAGGTGCATTATTAGTGGAGATCTTGGGAAGGGAGCAGACTCGAGGCTTGGTTTACTTGAAGGACAAGATCCCTTGGACAAATCGTGCAAGGACTTGACTTAATTATAGTTACGCTGTTTTAAACTTGTTTTGAATTTTTTTATCTCCTTCAAATGTATCAACTTGAGCTAGGTTGGAGTTCCCAAGACCACTGATATACTTCAGTACTTCACCAATTGGCCATTCATCATGGATGAACCTGGGAAGTGAGTGCTTGCCACTGCATAGGGCGCTGTAGGCCAGTTGGCTGCAGTCTTTGCCTGGCGTCTGGGGGTACACACTTCAGCTTCTGTTACTGAATTGTGATCAGGAATCAAACCCCAGATGATGTACTTTCCCACTGAGTTATCTTTACCTACCATAAACCTGTGCGCTCTGGCTGAATTAGGGTCTACTGCACAACCTGGCATTCTGTTCTATAGATCAAGTTATTATGGTGCCAAATGACAGGTATCTAACTCAATCTCACTACTTTTTTTGATTTTTTGGATATTGGCAGCATGTGCTTCTCCCTTCTGTTCATTTTAGAAACATATGTGCAGGAAAAGAGTAGCTGATTCATCGCGGCTATCACTTTCATCTCTAACTTCTACACAGCATGACCCAAAACCCCTCTTCCCTGCACCATCCCCCCAACTAATTCAGAAAAATACTCCGGGAAATTCATTTCTGGATCCCCACCCCTAAAAGCAATGTGGTGACTCCAGGAGACCACAGTGACTATAAGACATACAAACACCAGTGACCTACCTACCTTATGCCTTGGTTTGAGACTGAATGCTGCTGGTAAATTCCAATTTGATCTGGTAGCCATGATGCAGTGACGTGCCAGACCCCTCAGTAGTATGGTTCTGGAATGAGAGCTAGTGCATATGCATGATGTAGAATAGCCCCATAGTTCAGCATGCTCATCGCACTCAGCAAGTTTGATATGCAAATGTCTCACTGATGCACCAGGAGCTGGTCATTGTACATTTGAGATATATTGCAGCATATGAACATAAGGAATAGGAACAGGAGCAGACCAATTGGCCCCTTGAGTCTTCTCTGCCATTCAATAAGATCATGGGTGATCATCTTGTGCTTCGATTTCCATATTCCCATCTGACCCCGATAACCTTTGATTCCTTTGCCCTGTATTTTACAGAATATCCCGTACCATGTCTAAGACAGCTTGATGGGGCAAAGTATACAGTGCCTTTACTCTGGATCTGAGGTGAGCTACAGCCGGCTCTGGAAGTGCTGGCAGACCTTTACCAATCAGGACACACTGATTTTTGAGAGTGCTCATCAATGAAAGATGCATCACAGAAGGCAACCATTTGGCTCATCATGCCTGTGCTGGCTCTTTGGTAGATATGGGCAATACAGCTACAACTCAGCTTTCCCTGTGCAGCTCCGTCCTCTTTCTAACATGTCACCATACCCACCCCCGCCCTCCAACAGTCACCAGATGAAGTCACTTAGTGGCTTATTTGAAAATTGAAGTGACAGGGAAGTGAGCTTAATTTCTTTTTATTCTTTCAGGGGATGTGGGCATCACTGGTTAGGCCAGCATTTGTTGTCCATCCTAATTGCCCTTGAGAAGGTGGTGGTGAGTTGCCTTCTTGAACCGCTGCAGCCTCTGTGATGTTGGTACACCCACAGTGCTGGTAGGAAGACAATTCCAGAATTTTGACCCAGCAACAGTGAAGGAACAGTGATATAGTTCCAAGTCAGGATGATGTGTGGTTTGGAGGGGAACTTGCAGGTGGTGGTGTTCCCTTGCATCTGCTGCCCTTGTCCTTAGAGGTCGCAGGTTTGAAGGTGCTGTTGAAAGCCTTGGCGAGTTACTCCGAGTTTCAGAACTCTAACTCCTCTTCTTGTTATTGATCCTCAGCTGTTAAATTGCAGATGAGTTAGTTTCAGTGCATCGAAATAATCAGCAAAACCTTCGGTTTTAGGGGCAAAAGGCATTCGGCACAGCAACATCTTTTTGTTTAGGATGTGGTACTTCAGTTTTGCTTTGGTCAGCCTTTAATTTGCAAATTGTATTTTGTTTTGAAGTGCAATTGCAGTTCAAATGCAAAATATCCAGAGAGCAACAAGAAACGAGTTGTATTTAAACACAGATTAACTAGCCGTGCAGTGATTGAGACTGTATTTAAGAATTCAGCTAGATTTGAATTTAAATCTCCCCCCTCCTCTCCTCTCCCTCTCTGCCTCTGCCTCCCTCTCTGCCTTTGCCTCCCTCAAACTCTTTCGAGTTATCAACAGTCACAGATTGCAACTCTTTCGAGTACAATCACAGTTCTTGGTTTTCCGGGAGTAGGACATGAACCCACAACCCTCTGATTCAAAGGCGAGGGTGCTATGAACTGAGCCACAGCTGAGCTAAGTCGTTCAGCTTTGGACGGCATTGCAGCTGAGCCCTGTCAAGCTCTGATTGGATATTTACATTTTGCAGCAGAAGTTATAGAGGGGAGTCACTGCTTTACCACCAGTCTCCAACCCAAGGATGCTTCAGGCATCACCCCACAACTATCCTAGCTGAGATCTGCTAGGAATGTGCACAGTGGACATTGAACAAGGACTGTTGAGCTTATAAGCAGTAAATAAGACTTCAATCCAAATGAAGCTATAGAAAATACAAACTCAAACAAAAGGCAAGGTCAGAGCTAAAGTCAGAATTTCCGTTTACAAAGATTGATCAGAATCTGTAGTTGTAGTAGAAGGCAAATACATAGTTCAAGAATTGGGTTGGGTGCTTTGTTGGAAATTGTCGGCATGTATAGAGTAGTGACCTAACTGGGCTGAATGGTCACCCTTATTTGTTCTGATCTTTGTAGTAATGTGCCTGTCTATATTAGGAAAGTGACAGACACCCACAACCCCAATGTGGAAGATTAGAGAAAACTAGAGATATAAGTTGAACAATTTTCTATTTGAAGAATGGCAGTTATGTTGGTGGCTCCTTCAGTGGAAACCTGTAAGGATTTATCAGTCGTCAACACCCCTTTGCCCTTGTGGTACCTGTGTGGAATGTGAAGCACCTATGCAGGGTGTATGCTGACAAGTGCTGGTTTCACATGTATGTAATGCTTTTGTTTTCACTCGTGAAATGTTAGTGGCACGAATGGTGAAAATGCTAATGCACGTGCATGTGTTCTTTACCAGTACTTTGCTCCAAATTAAATTCTGCGAAACTTGTACATTGAGATTTTATTCAGTAAGGATGTTGGCTTTCAGTTCCTCTGTGCAGTGTTCTTCCAGTCCGCTCTGACACCAAGCATCAGGGCGGGGAAGGAACATGAATCAAACTAAAACTGTCTCCATCTACTTATATATTGTATGAAAATAGACATATGTGCAGGTAATCTCATTTTGTTGTTTGCAAAGGCTCCTGAACTTTTGATACCTTAATTCTAATTGCTCACATATCTTATTTTCTGTTGCTGTGTTAATTTTAATGTTGTATGGCAAACACTGGAAGGGTTTCTTGCAAGTGGCCTAGTAGCTGAAGCGAGAAAGGTTTGATGTTTTGAACCTCCGGGTTGCTGGGCACCGAAGCTGTTGTGCTGTATGTCCAGGTAGCTGGGCACTGCAAGCAGCAGTAGGTACAGTCCAACTTGCATTCATTATGGATTGTGCTCTCGATTAGCCAGCTACAGAACATTTATGGAGAAAACTGTAAACGTGTATCACAGCCTTGAGACACAAACTTGAGTTGCCTTGGAAATGCACTGGAAAATGCTTTACTGGGTAGATGCAGAGAGGTTCCCAAGTCAGCTGGGGCTGTAGTAGGGTTACCACTATCCGGTGACCCCTGTTGGGAAAGAATGGGTATCATGGACGTTTGGTGTAGGGAGGGTTTAGCCCTGGCTTACCTGTAATGTTCTCCACAATTGTATAGCCTGCTGACACTGTTTGTATGTTAGGAATGGTACTCTGCTGTCGGACTGTACCTCAACTTAAGGCTTGTGTCTTAAGAGGAGGAAGGAGAACATTTGAGAGAGGTTGAACATTAAAACTGTGGGAAGCCCTTGTTTGTTCTTGCACCGCTCCTCACATCTTTACAAAGGTTAATGGGCTATTTGTCCATTGGCAAGAGGAAATAGAGCCCCATCCCTCCTTCATTCACTGTATGTAGTCTCACACTCTTAGGAAGAGCTGCTGAGCAGCAGTTGGGAGCAGAAACACTAGTTGTGATCAGTGCACTCTACAGAGACTGAAGATCACAATTTAAGACTTTTCAGTGACTTAATATGCAGACCTGCTAAGCCATTGGGCAAGCTCTGGAAACTTTACTCCTGAGACAAGCTAACCACAGTATGAGTGACAGGCCCACCAAGGTAGCAGTGTATTAAGTATCCACAGTTCATGTAGGAGCTTCCTTTGAAAATGCATGTCTTTTTAAGTGAAAGCCTTCCATCAGGAGGTTGAGAGTTTGAGAGGAGATAAGTTGTTTTTTTCTGAAGGAGCTGCTAATGGAATTGTCCAGTGAATATTATCTTCATGAAGTTCTAGTTGCTAGACTTGCCAGTGTGTTTTGTTGGGAGCAGTTTAGTGTAGACAATCCTTAAGGATCCTGAAATGAGAGCTGTTGTAGCTCGTGGGAACAGAAGGCTATTATTTGTGAATGCCATAATTAATGATCCCAAATCTTTGAAGAAATCGAACAAGTGGAGCTTGATTTTGAGTCTAATGCAAATATCCCAGTATTAGTTGTGAGACTTTAGTTATTCAGTCATGAAATTACAAACACCATGCTTGTTATGATTCTTTGAACTATGAAATGAAGTGTTTAATTATTAAATTATTTTTAATAGAATGTGCATGTTTCTGTGCACACAATCTTTAATCCATCAATAGCATAGAATTGTACAACACTGAAGGAGGTTATTGGGGCCTTCTTTCCTGTGCTGACTCTTTTGGAAGAGTTATTCATTTATTCCTACTGCTGTTTTTTTTCCCCAGAGCCCTGCAAATGTTTTCTTCTCAAATGTATATCCAATTCCCTTCTCTTCTACCACCATTTCAAGCAGTGTATTCTAGGGGGTATGTTGCACTTCTGTAGTATTGGCTAGTGTCCACAATGAATGCTCTAGATTTTCAGGATCCAGATCTTTATCTGACATCTGTGGGTGCATTTGAAACTCTAAGGATATGAAAGGGTTGTGCCCTGAGAAGAGCAAATTTTTTCCCCCTGCAGTTGAATTCCTGAGCAATGAGAGAATGGCGGAAAGGCATGGGTTGCAAGTTTTATGGCGATGGGCATGGAAGTAATGAATGATAGTGAGCAGGGGATTCCAAGCAATGCAAAGGGTAATGGGAGAGGAGATTAAGAATTGTACAGAGGCTAATGGACAAAGGGGGTGGGATAGGAATTTGAGGATGACAAGCAGAAGGACCCCAACAGTTACATAGAGGGTAATGGGTGGGGGAGCCATGTGTTGAGTTAGCTATTACAATTCATTTTGATGACAGAGTGAAAGGTGTGCAGTTAATTGCTGTATGTAACTTGGGCATTTATTATCCTTTGCATGGAGTGCATTTGTTTTGCTTCAAATACATAAATTTTTAACTTTACCATTAAGCTGTTTGGCCCAGTAGCTTTTTGATGTTCCTGATGCTTTTGGTGGTGTGGTGGGTGATGAAATTGTGAGGCCTGAAGGTTTTCATCGGTAATTGGAGTATTGGAGGGGTTGCTGAAACAGGATGTGCGTTATATCAAATAGAATATGTATCTGAAGTTGCTCATGAATGGATTTTACCTTTAATCAGGTTCCAGGAGGACCTATTTGTCAATCTACCTGATCACCTCCAATCATTAGCAGTGTGTTGGTATGCATATGACTTTTGCCTGTAAGGTAAAGTCCATTTCTGGGAGATGCTTTTAATGCTACCGATCAGTAAGAATGTTAAGGCATATGTAGCCCGTGACGGAAGAGTATGAAGATGTGATGCAGTGATCTTTTGAGGATATGTTCTTGGGTGTGGCTGTCTGCTCGTCATTAGTGTTAGTGAGCTGCACATTTTTCAGAATTACTCCGGGGGCGTTTCATCACTGACTGCTGCTGGGTCACTTACATCTCTTCCCGTGCTACCTATCATTATTTTCTTTTCGCCCTCCCTAATCTGCTCAAAGCAAAAACAAAAGGCTTGCATTTCTAGGGTATCTTTCACTTTCTCAGGCCATCCCAAACGCTTCATAGCCAATGAAGTAGTTTTGAGGCATAATCACTGTTGTAGGGTAGAAAACAGGCAGTTAATATTCAATGTAGACTTAGTATTAGATGCTGGTTATCATGATTTTGCTACACGTCTTGTCAATATTTCTAATACTGAATTTTTATCCCTAACAATGCAGTTACTGCTTTGAGCTAAATCTTCCTTATTTGCACATGTGGCAGAATGGGTGGCCTCCTCAGAAGCTGAGTTGTTGGATTGCCAATTGTATTTTTCAGAATAGGATACCTGTTCGGTTGATCCAGAGGCATCAATTTCCAGAGGTATTACATATGCTGATACATCTCAGCTCTTACAGGAAAGGATTCAGTACTCATCAGAGAAATCACACAGTAAGGGTGGTAAGATTGGCCTCTTGTGCCTCTCAGTTCGCGATGGGAACTATTGGTCAGGGTTCCCACTCATGGCAGCCATCCCAAGTCCCCTGTTGGGAGAGCTTGTGGGTATGGATGCAGGGTGAGGATTGGAATGGGCTCACCTATGGTGTGGGCTTTGAGTGATTTGCTTACGCTCACTCGAGGTTAACTGTTGATGACTAGGGGTTTTAGAAAGGGGGCTGTGTCTAGGGAGTCATTTCCCAGCAGAGGTCAGTGCTATCAAGAGGTGGAAAACTTGGAGTGAACTACTAATGTAACTTTTCTGGGTTTTTATTTCATTTCATGGTGTCTGCAACCCGATGCTTCAACCAAGAGGTCAATCTTTTGTGGGGTTAGACTAAAACAACTTTTTTCAATTCGAAGCAAAACATAAAGCCCAAACAAAATAGCATAATGTTTAGCTCAGTAACTTATTCCAGTCACCAACCTATGCTATTCATAATCCAGCTTCCTCACACTGGGCTATAGCCCCTCCCAATCAGCACCCTATGTTACTGACTCTCTCCAGTTCCACAATGCTGGCATTTGGTGTCATAGGTGTTTTGAGTTCCCTACCGTGCTAAGTGGTTACTTCCATGTGCCCATAAGTAGGGCGTGCTGGCAGAATATTCAATAGTGCTGTGTATAACAACATATCCCAGTACTTAACTTAGAATTTGTTGGTTAGCAATTGGGAAAACTGTCCGTTGCTGATTTTGCTTTCTTTCATTTCCCTCCATGCTTCCACCAAGATGACACTAATACCACTCTTAGTGTTCCAACTGCTGCCCCCGCAGAGTAAGCATAGAATCAAAACTGGGCTGTTTTAGCTCTGTATGACTCAACATACATATGTTTCATATACTCACTAGGAGAGAGAATATTTTAAGCAGCAACAGGATGGCAAACTGGCATTAAATTACCTTGAAAGCCTGCTGTGGTACAGAGCCTTTGGACCAGCAGGGCACAGGTTCGATTCTTGGTCTGCGCTCAATCAGCTTGCCCATGCTTGACATGATGTAACTGGTCATGGTGTCCTGGACACCTGTTGCCAATGTGGTATCGTGTGCTCTCTGTTGGAAACTCCATATGTGTATATTGGGTGAGGACCTGTTCAGCTGTTAGTTGATTTAGTATAGCCTCAATAGAAAAGTGACCTCTTGAGTGAGACATCAGGTTGCAGACACACATGGACCATAGCCATTGGTTAAGAAAAGCTAAGAAGATGGAGAAGGAAGTCGTCATAACTGGTTCCTTGTATCCACAATCTTCTCTTGCTGTGGTATTTAAGCTTCTCTGTGTTAGAAATATGTGACTGTTGACATATTCCTGGGAACCTCCCTGCACATGGTGACAAAATCCTGAGGACCTTCCCTCCATTATGACTTCCAAGTAGATGGTGTCAGTGACTCAATGGAGCACTGAGCAAAAATAAATTGTTAGATAGCAACAGAAATGGTGTACTAGTTGAGTCAGCAAAAGGAGAGAAAAAAAATCAGTAATTTGATGACACAAACACATTTGCTCGCCTTGCCAAACCTTCTGGGATCAGGCACTCTAGCTTATTGAATGGAATAAAACCCAGTGTAAGCACATAGTTTGAGCCTTGTTGTAGATGGCTGGCTGCTCTGAATAAAACACGAAAGGGCCATTGCAGTCTTAAAAGCTGCTTGGTAATGGCGTCACAAGGTTAAAGCAAGCAATAAGAATGCTGCATGTCACTAGACCACTAAAGAAAGGTAGCCTTGATAAATTGACAGGTGAGATAAACGTCATCACGCTGAGACCTTTTTGACCTGAAGGAAGGTTAAAGACATAGCATTACATAGTATTTATAGCACAGAAATGGGCCATTTGGGTCAACAGATTTATGCCGCTGTTTATACTCCACACAAACCACCTTCCACTTCCCTTCATCTAACTCCATCAACACATCCTTCTCTTTCTTTTCCCTTTGTGTTTATTTAGTTTCCTCTTAAATGCATCTATGCTTGTCGCTTCAACTACTGCCTATGGTAGTGAGCTCCACATTCTAACTATTGTTAAGGTAAAGAGGATTCTCTTGGATTCTCTTGGATTCTCTTGGATTCTCTTGGATTCTCTTGGATTCTCTTGGATTCTCTTGGATTCTCTTGGATTCTCTTGGATTCTCTTGGATTCTCTTGGATTCTCTTGGATTCTCTTGGATTCTCTTGGATTCTCTTGGATTCTCTTGGATTCTCTTGGATTCTCTTGGATTCTCTTGGATTCTCTTGGATTCTCTTGGATTCTCTTGGATTCTCTTGGATTCTCTTGGATTCTCTTGGATTCTCTTGGATTCTCTTGGATTCTCTTGGATTCTCTTGGATTCTCTTGGATTCTCTTGGATTCTCTTGGATTTATTGGTGACTTTATTATATTTATGGCCCCTGATTCTGGTCTCAGCTGCACTGACATTTTCTTCATGTCTACCCTATCAAACCTTTCATAATAAACATCTCTATCAGATCATCCTCAGCAATGTTCCCTATAATTTTTTTGTTGCGTGGCCTATTCATTTAAATGAAAACTGCATTGTGTTTTTGTCTAGATTACTGTTCATTTTTGCTTACCCCACCTCTGTCTTGAATTTAGGTGGAGGAATTGAGGATTAAAAATTTGGTTTAATGTTCCTTTTTGCTTGGTACACTCCCAAATAAAAGGAGTAGGAGTATGTGTTAGTTGTGGGTCATTGTTTATTGTATTCAGACGTCTATTCTGAACTACAGTAGTGCTGTTGTATTCTTAAATTCAAAAAACAGAGTGAAGCTTGTTGACCTTCTCTTGACTAGAGGTACCACTGGCTGTGTGGAGCTCCAAATAACATATTTGTGCTTGTTTCCCCCATACCAAAGTGGCTATTCTTCACATGGTCATCATTGCTCAACTATTGACTGTCCTCCTGTGACTGTCCTGCACACCTATTCGTCCATGATGGTCATTCTTCTGTGGAAATTTTCAGTGCCCGGTACAAGTTAACTATTGTACTTAATTGAAGATCTACATTCTGATTTCTTACTTTGGTTAATGGAATAATAGTTCTGAAACAGGTTTCTCTTTTGCCTGAAGGAATGGCCAGCAAATTTCAGACTTTTACGCTGTATTACTGTTGTAGAATTTTGTCTCGGGCTTCCATGTAAGTATCTCCTTGGGGATGTGGTCTTTCCAGCTGATATCTAATGCTTTTCTGACATGATGGTGAGGGTATTTCAGCCAAATATGGTCAAACCAAGTCTGAAGTCAACTGGAAATTTGGAAATACGGTACTTGAGTTTCCAACTTGATTTTAAACCTTGGCATAATTTGTGCTTACCTAGCTGAGGTGTGTCTGGTTACATTATTAGCAAAGTTAGATTCATAAAATTCAGTCTGTCTTTTCTGGTCATTCATTTGAAGGTCTGACCTAATCAAGCTTGATTCAAAGTGAAGCATCAATGAGACATAAACTCATCCTCTGAAGGAGAGTACTGCACAAGTGCAAAAAGTTCCATCCCTAATGTTGCCAGTTTCTGTGACCTTGCTGAGTGAGACAGGCAATCAATGTGTTATATTTATACAGTACGTATTTATAATAAATAACTGGCAAGGGGTTTAAAGCTCAAATTCAATATTGCACTGACATGAACATACAGCTTGAGCTTGCCCTTGCAACCTGACATCAAAATTTCTCAATTTAATGAGACTTGTCCTTCACTGCCAATTTATTCCTCACCAATTCACAGTCCAATCAATTGTCCTCTGCAGCTCACTGCCTCCAGTTCATTGTCTGGCACGGAAATTACTGCCTGTCTCTCTTATTCTACTTAGTTGCTTCCTTTGTAGGTTGCTCCAATGTCTTGAACCATGGTGGGAATGTTTTAATGAGGTACTGTTTAACCTGAG
Source organism: Cetorhinus maximus (assembly GCF_964194155.1). Classification (NCBI taxonomy): domain Eukaryota; kingdom Metazoa; phylum Chordata; class Chondrichthyes; order Lamniformes; family Cetorhinidae; genus Cetorhinus; species Cetorhinus maximus. The sequence goes on along the minus strand of NC_135888.1, from coordinate 65,845,891 downwards.
CCTGCCATATGGACATTGATCTGAGCTTCTACACATTAACTATTTTAGCACAGGAGGGAGGAGCAAATGGGAGGGTGGAACTTGGGGGTGGGGTGGAGGGGGAATCATTTTTGAGTAAAACTATTTCCCTCACGTCACTTTTAAGATTTCCAGTCTCACGATGGAAAATGAAGAAATGGTTTGCAGGTGTTTTTGTTTTTTGAATGCCTAAACCAAGCAAAGAGGAAGCTGTCTGGAGATTTCTTTTTGTCGATAATTAGCTAAGCAAAAGAATTTGCTTTCAAGCCAGGTTAGAATGTCTACAGCTGGGTCATTTCTGAACATAGCTACAAAATCTTTTATGTTCTGTTCCAGCTTTGACACACACCATTGATTGGGGACTAGGCATTCCTTAAAGTAGAATCAGAATAATTACCAGTCTAATCTCTGAAATCTGAAGATGTCTGGTGTTATATTAATAAACTTCCATTTGTATTGCACCTTTTAAAGTAGAAAAATGCCCTAGGGCACTTCACAGGAGCAGAATCAGACAAAATTTGAGACTAAAGGAAACATTAAGACAGGTGACCAAAAGCTTGGTCAAAGAGCTGGGTTTTAAGGAGGCCCTTAAAGAGGCAGAGAGGTGTAAAAAGGGAATTCCAAAGCTTGCAGCCTAGGCAGCTGAATGCACAACTGCCAATGGGGAGGTGAAGCAGGTTGGAAATGGGCAAGAGGCCAGAGTTAGAAGATTGCAGAGTTCTTGGATAGTTGCGTTGTTGAAGGAGATTGGAAATTGAGATGGGCAAGGTCATGGATGGATTTGAGGCCAGTGTGAATTTTAAAGTTGAAATATTTCGGTATTGAGGCCAATGTAGATGAGCAAGCAAGGGATTCTCAATATTCCTCAATAAGTTTCCTGTAAAGGGTGGGAAAGTAAATGTTGGTTTCAAACAGCTAGAAGTTTGATTTCTCCACGATAGATGATCTTAGCTGGGGTAGCTTCATGGATGGCATTGCTGTTCCTGGGTCAGAAGGAAAGGAGAAAACTGGCCAGTGTTCTACCTCCTGATCCCTGTCCACCAATAACCTCTGCCTTGTATATATGTGTCTACATGAGGTGATGGGGCATAAACAGCACTGACTTCCACAAATAGCTTGTGATGCTCACTTACACATGGAAGAGTTGACTGCTCGATAGGAATTATTTCAGGATTATTTCCTGTGAATCTGTGCCACAGCAATGAATTGGGGGTAAAGGTTCATTAATTGAGACTTATACAGAATAGAATTTAATTGATTGAAAAGTTTCCATCTGTTCCTTGCATTATTGGAGATGATTCCATAATAAATAAATGTTAACTTATTTTGAGGAATACACCCCAGGTTTCTCAAACCATTTCTTGGTGCCATTTTAATTTCATGTTATGAAATACAGTAAGTCCCCGTTTTGAGTTGCCCTGCTTTAACAGGGATAATTTATAATAATGGGTCAGTATGAACATTTGGTGTTGGGATTTCTGTTTGTGTTATTTTGCACTGGGGCCGATGTCGTGTTGAGTGACGCGATCTGTGCCATTTTGGAGCGGGCCCTCCCACTTGTTCACAGTGAGGGTTCGGGAGAGGGAAACGGTGAGCAAGAAGGTTGGGAAGCAGGATGGTGTGGGAAAATTGGCGAGATGGCGAGGCAGCAAATGGGAGGCAAGTAGAAAGAGTTGGCATATTTTTTATATAGATTTATTTTAAAAGTTATTTCATTTTTGAATTTGGGAATGTGCAGCATTTCAACTTGCAAGGTATAATGTTTTGATGTTTTTTTTTTCTAATGAGAGAGGTCCTCCAGAACCAAATTACATCTTTACATTGGTTGTAATGGGAAAATCTGGTTCGCTTAATGTTGCTTCATTCAAAATTGCACTTTTCAGGAATGCAACTACATCGCTAAATGAGATATTACTGTACCAGTATGACACATTTTGTTTAGTTGACTGTGTTTTTGGCTAATTCTGCTCAAAAGAACTGAAAACACTCTCAATTGTCCTTTTCTCTTGAAAGGGCAACTTTGCATTATAATTTTTCTCCTGAACTGCATTTAGGTAGCATTGTATGTAAACCTAGAATTTGACTTTTGAAGCGCCTTAAAATTTTGGCAAGTTGAAAAGGACATAGGGTTTGCTTCCCCTTGGCTTGTAACCTCGCTGATAATCCCTGGAAAGTTGAAACGCCGATCATTTTATACAGAGAAAGGCGTTAAACTTTTCATAGGGTAAGCATGAAATTTTCAAAAGCAGCAGCAAAAACAATCAAGAACAATGAAAGGCGCAGCCGCTTAATTTAACAACGCTGGCTGAACAGATTCCTTGACTCTTTATCCCACCCCCTCTCTCCCAACCTTTCCTATGTTGATCTGTTGGAGTGGCAAGATTTGTGAATGAGTAGCTTGTTCGTTATCACAGCTTTTGAATACTGTCTGTGCTGGGGGGGGGGGGATAGAATGGGAGTGGTAAAAAGTAGAAATCTGTGCTGCTTGGACTAGTCTGGGAGAGCACTGTTTACTTAACAATGCAGAGGCCTGTTTGAATGTTGTGTGAGCTCCTGATTACATTTGCGGTTTCCTGTCTGCAGTAAGATTTCAGTTCAGGTTAACTCCTTTGGAACTGGAATCTCAAGTGTACGAGTGAAAACAAGGATAGGCCTATGCCTGAGAAGCATATTCCCCTGGCAACTCTCCCAGTTTGCTTAACCCTGTAGAGGTTTCCGGAATACTGAGATGTCTGCACTGATGTCTGTCATTGCTTCTACATGTAGGACAGATGGGCCAGTGGGAGAGAGGCTAATACTCTGCCAACACAGTTCTGTTTTACACCCCAGGCTGTGCAGTTGAAGAGTAGGCAGTACCTGAGCGCAGACTGCTAGAACTGCTATTTATGTGCTGCTGAATCCTTGGCAAGTCGGAGAGAAAGTCCATACCACAACAGTGTAGAAACAGCATGGCAGGCATTAGTTTTTGGGAGTGTGTGCGGTGCTCTTCCCCTTGTTGCCCTGAGAAAATGGCTGCTCTGAAATGCATTTACAACTGTACAGCTTGGGCAGCCAGAGAACATTAAAGAGTCGACACAGGAACAGGAGGAGACCTTTCAGGCCTATTCCAACATTCAATTATATTGTGGCTGATCTGTAATGCAATTCCGTTTACCTGCCTTTTTTCCGCATGTGCCTTAATATGCTTATCTAACAAATTTGTCATTCGCAATCTTGTAAGTTTCAATTGACTGCATCCACAGCCTTTTGAGTGAAAAAGTTTCAGGTTTCCGTTACCCTTTGTGTGGAAAAAGTGCTGCCTGATTTCACCCTTAAATGAACCAGCTTGAATTTTCAGATTGTATTCGCTTCTGAGTTTTCCCACCAGAGAAAATAGTTTCTCTGTGCCTTCCCTATTGAATCCCTTAAATAATTTTAAACAACTCAGTTAGATCACCCCTAACCTTTAAAAATTCAAGGGAATACAAGCCAAGTTTATGAAATCTGTTCTCATAATTCAGCCTTTTAAACTCTTCTGTCATTCTGGTGAATCTGAGCTGCCCGTCCTCTAAGGCTGATCATCTGCCTGAGTTTTAGTGCCCAAATGGAATGCAGCTCTCTAGATGAGGTATGACCGAGACTGTACAAATGAAGGATCACTTGCTCACTTTTGAACTCTCGCCCCCTTGAGATGAAGGGCAGCATTCCATTAACTTTTTTGCTTATTATTGCACTTATGCACTAGCTTTTAATGTGTGCACAGGGACACCTAACTCTCTTGTTCCTCAACAGCTCCTAGCCTTGCACCATGAAAAAAATTCCAATTTGTCTTTGACATCTAATGTGGATGAGCTCACACCTCCCCCACATTTAACTCTATCTGCTATAGGTTTTCTCACTTTAGTCTATGCCTCTTTGGAGCTTCCTCCCTTCATCTACATAACATACTGTGCCTCCGAACTTAGTATCATTTAAGGGTGACCGTCATGAGTTGAACTAGTTGATAATCTGGTAATTCTTTTTATAGTGCCAGCCCACAAATTACCAGATTGATTGGCTTGTTTGTTTACTTATTTAAGTTAATCGTTTATTAAAGCATAAATATATTTGATCATTTCTGCAATTACTGTGCAATTACTTGTCATGCCTCTTGTCTCTGCTTTGAGAACTCGTGATGATGGACTAAATGGTCGCTCCATTCCTTCCCTGATGAGCTTTCCTTTATCTTCCTGATCAGTTTTGAAGATATACTACGAAACAAATAGAGTCATTGAACCATAGACAAATCCCATCAGTGGTATTTTAGGACTTGGGATAGATATGTTCACAATCTGAAGCACATCACCTGGCAAGTGAAGTCTGGGTCTTAGCTTAGTCTGCCTCAGGTTGTTGAACTGGCTGAGATATTGCAACGTGAGTTAGGCACAGAGGGTGGTCTCTCCTCTTGGGCCTGGCGCTGCTCTGGGCTCAGCTTCAGGTACTTACAGGGCCTGAGAGTGCAAGGAGTGCCTCCTGATAATCCACCATGGCTTCAACAAAAACTTATTGAATCTAATAAATTCCAGAGCAGTGCAACTTCAGTTCACTGTGTATCCATGGTGGGGAAAACCACATTTCTACAGTATGATAGTGGCATTAGGCATCCTGAAAACACAATCAAATAAAAGCAATTTGATAAAACAGAAAACACCCAAGATTGTTATGAAGTGTGCACCATGTTGTAATTGTCCTGAACTTACTCCAATGTACTCTTAATATGATTGTGTGATTTGTGCTGATACTGCAAGTAGCATGGTTGCCATTGTGCACTGTTATGATCTTGGTAGACCCAGAAACTTTAAAAAAAAATTGAATCCCCTGTTATTAGCTGAGAAGACCATGCAATAAGATTTCATGTTTAAAAGGGAAAAAAACTTTTACTGACAAAAGAAAATGAGCAAACAATATTAATTTAACACCATATCTCGTAAACATATATACTTTAAACCAAAATTCTGGACAGAACTCTCCCCATTCTACTTTTAACTTCAACCAAGAACTCCTTTTTTTGTTAGTTTCTTGTGTCCATTCAAGTCTCATGGAAGCAGACAACAAATGTATGTCTCAGCTCCCAAGGTGTTTTTTTTCCATTTTGGGGGGTTTCTTGGGATTCCCCCACTAGCATCTGGCTAGGTGAATCCTCTAGCCCTAGTTCAACACCAGACAAATTTGGATTTCCCCAGCCTGAGCATGGGCCTCACTCGCATCCTTGCGTAGTGACCCCAAATCAGAAACAACCCTGGTTCCTGATGACCCTCTGCTCCTTGTTTATTGGCTGCTAGTAGATCCTCTATGTCTTCTCCAACCTGCTCTGGACACACTGACCACCACCCGACTGCCAAATATAGAGAGATATAGTAAACAAAAGAACCTCCCCTCTCAACCCATCTCTATGGCAACGTGATACACAACCTGTCTTCAGAAATCCAAATTACTTATCTTTAACAAAAACAGAATTACCTGGAAAAACTCAGCAGGTCTGGCAGCATCGGCGGAGAACAAAAGAGTTGACGTTTCGAGTCCTCATGACCCTCGAAACGTCAACTCTTTTCTTCTCCGCCGATGCTGCCAGACCTGCTGAGTTTTTCCAGGTAATTCTGTTTTTGTTTTGGATTTCCAGCATCCGCAGTAGTTTTTTGTACTTATCTTTAAACCTCTTTCAAAATGAAAAAGGTTTACCTTGTTTACCAGTGACCTTCAATCTCCTCTGATCTGAGGAAATTACGTGAATAATATAAACCCCCACAGAAAAACCATTTCCTCAAGAGATTGTTAACGAGGCTTCCATTGTTTAACTTTTAACACCTCACATCATGACTTCACCCTTTTGACCTGTAATTACGCCAGGCCCGTCTGCCACCCCATCAGACCAGGTATTCTTTAATTTATCCTACATGTGTTTAAAAAAAATACATTTCCCAACCAAAAATAATCAACTACCGTACGCATTTGTAACAGCTGCTCCAGAGAGTGGTGTATTTGTCACTATTGGCACCATGCACTGCTACCAGGAGTGATGTTGAATGAGGTGCTGTTACTGTCATGATCTCCCCCTGCACTTCTGAGATCCCCGAGTTGAAATCTGGCCAAATGTGATACTTCTAAACATTTTTAGCAATTGCTTTTGTAGCCTGCTAACTCTGACACTGAACTGAATAGGCATGTACCTTGCTTTGGTAACACTTAGTGACCTCTCTGTGCATTGCTGCTTCCTCAATTGCCGCCATAGGGTTAAAAAGGAAATGGCCCCTTTCACGATGGCTGTACTCCATCCAGTAAGAGCTGTTACCTTTTGGGGAAAATGAAACGATTTTATTAAAGTAAAACTTTATGGAAACTGAAGAGGAAAATTGCCCTTATTTGATGGGGATCGAAGAGAAAATTGAATTACTTTTCTGTTTTAAATCACACAACTGTTTCCAAGAAAAGAGAGAGTGAACGTGGGGTTACTATGTGATGATGACTAATTGAGATTTTCAACTGGGCAGTGTTTTCATCAATCATACTAAAATCCCTGTTTTTGAAAGGAGCTGGTAATGATTCATTTGTAAAACCCTTTGCCTCAGATGAAATATGGCACTTTGGAGGCTCGGCCCTATCTGCTAACAACACTTTCACTAGCACCACACTTTGCCATCGATAGGAAGAGCCTTTATTCAGCCCACATCGAAGTTAGCTTCTCTAGTCTTGAGATTGGCACATTTTTTTGCTTGTACTCTTGTGCCCACAGTTCGAAGGCAAACATATTTGACAGCAGCTGGAGGAAAGGGCTACATTTCATCTAGTAATTCGCACGATCTTAAAAAATACTGCTGACAAAACGATTAAGTTAATATCATTTCAGCTTTTATCAATTTACTTTTTTGTATTAAATTTATTTAAACAACAATACGAGCGACAGGAGTCCTGACTTGAAGGATATATGAATACATCATTGTGAAAAATTAATGGACATGTAGGTACGTATATAAGTGTCTGTGTGTGTGTGTATGTATATATATATATATATATATATAGTCCATGTCAGCTCTCTATAGAGCAAACCAGTCAATCCTATTCCCCCATGCTATCCCTGGAAGCCCGCAGGTTTATCTCCCTCAGGTGCTCATCTAATTTCCTTTTGCAATCATTGACCATCTCTGCTTCCACCATCCTCTGAGGCAGAATTTCCAGGTCATTATTATTCGCTGCGTAAAAAAAGTTCCTCCTCACATCCTACCCCTCTATCTCTTGCCCAAAGCCTTTAATCAGCTCCCTGTAGTTCTTGTACTTTGGGCTAATGGGAACAGTTTTTCTTTGTCTCTCTCATCTAAACCAGTCATAACCTTGTACACCTTTGATCCAAGGCAAAGTGTTTCAGTCTGACACTTGCATTCCTCACTTGCATAAATCGAGATGTATCATCTCCATCAGACCGCAGCTGTTGCAATACGATGGCAACAGTTGGTAGAAAATTTGGCATAGCTATGACCTGTGTATGTTGTGGGGTGCACAGCTGCCCAGGCAGTGTCATGAGTAAACACTCGGCTATTGCAGTGGACCTTGGCCTAATGCCTGTGCACACCCAACAGTAAGCAGCTGAGCTATAGGGGTGGAGTCTGCTGCAGAAAACGGTCATCCAGCTCTTTGTATGTCTACAAAATATCCATCCTAGTGTTTGCTTGCTCAAATTTTCTTGCCCAATTTTTTTTGTGTACCTCATTTGCATGCTCTCTTTCTTGTGCTTTCCTGTCTCAAACCATCCCCCAATGCCAGTTTTCCCTTCAGCCTGGTGCTTTGATTTCACTTTTCCTTTTCTCCTCTTGTTTCAACCGTATGTTCCAAGCTTAGCTTTTTGTTCTTTAGCTGGAGCTCTGTATGTTCTCAGATGATGGCATTGATGTCTAAGTTTCGGCATGGTTCCAAAGCAGAGCTTGAATCAGCTTCACATCTTTGAAGGTGGTAGAAGTTGTTGATATGATGATTAAAAAGAGGATACAGGAACCCTGGCTTCATAAGAAGAGACATAGAGCACAGCAGCAAAGTTATGCTAATCTTTTATAAATCACTGGTTCGTCCTCAGAGTATTGTCCAGTTCTGGAACCACAGTTTAAGAAGAATGTCAATACTTTGAAGAAGGTACAGAAGAGATTTACCAGAATCATACTTGAGGCCACAGACTTCAGATAAGTGGAGGGACTAGAGCTGGGATTGTTCTTTTCAGAGCTTCCCAATTGGTGGCTGGGTCTTCAGCTGCCAAGCCTAAGCCCTGAATTCCCCCCCTTCATTACTCCCCCAACAAACCTCTCCACCTCTTAAGACATTCCTTAAAACTTACCTCCATTTGCTCTAATTTCTCCTTTAATGGCTCGGTGTCAAATTTTGTCTATTCTGTGAAGTACCTTCAGCCGTTTGACTAAAATAAAGGTGCTAAATAAGTGTAAACTACTCTTGTTATAAAGATATCATATTTTCTTTGCATATTTTGGAAAACTTCTGTTTTAACTTTTCATGGTGGGTAAAATTTTTGAATTAGGTGGTAATATTTAATGCTGACCTCTAAGTGGTTAACCGTCCAGCGTACAGTCCCGGTGCTTCTGTTTCTGTATGGTCTGCCTTGTTGCTACGGGCTTTGCATTGAACCTTATTGTCTGCTGTCAGAATGATAAGCACCTATTTTTGGACTGCAGGAACTGTCAGGGTTGTAATGCAGCTGAACTCCTATCAGCCTTGACATTTGTTAATGATTTGCAATGACCTAGACCATACATATTCAAAACTGTTGAGTCCCCCTCTCTCAGAGGAACACATTTTTTTGGCTTTCTTCAGTTTTTGACTTTCTATTATTGTTTTTTCCTTTGTGCACAAACATGATTTTAAGAAAAAAACTGTCTGCATTGGCAAAGCTGTTTCACTTTAGGCACTAGTGCTTTCTTTGAAGTCAGGATGTCGTACCCTGGCCAGGTGGTGACATATATGGGACACCCAGGCAAAATCCATGATTATAGTGATGCTAATTTTATCATTTTGTCAGAATAAATATTACATATACTGGAAACTACCAGGTTTAAGTCAGAAGAATAGCCTATGTCAGAAGTGTTTTCTGTATAAAGTGCCCCACTCGTCTATACCATTTTTAAATGTGCAATAGTGGTCCCTGGCATTCTTTGTGGTGGTGGCACATTATTCACTACATTTGACTTTTGTGGAACTCTGCCGATGTTAGGTGCCCCCTTAGGTGTAAGGATTTGAGTTACAAGTGTCTCATGAGAAAACCGTGGCTATTTGAAGCTGAGTCTGCTCACCTGTGTTGAAACGTAATTGGGAGGTTTACATCCCAACTAGTTACAAAGGGTAACACTTACCGTTGAATAGAGGATGTCCCTGGGGTCAATCCAAACCCTTACCAGAATTCACAACGTTGATGATCTTGACTACTACTGCTAGAAAATATTGCGATTCTGAGAAGATGCGAGGTTGCAAAGAAAAGAAAGGTGGCCTGAGGCAGAAGCTATTGGTCAGAGGTCCACACCTGCTTCACCTCTGGACAGATAAATGGCAGATTAAATTTACTTAGAGCTGCCTCCTTGAACCGCTGCAGTCCATGTGGTGTAGGTACACCCACAGTGCTGTTAGGGAGAGAGTTCCAGGATTTTGACCCAGCGACAGTGAAAGAACAGCAATTTAGTTCCAAGTCAGGATGGTGAGTGGCCACGAAAATTGGTGGGGTGGTAAATAGTGAGAAGGATAGCCTTAGATTGCAGGAGGATATAGATGGGCTGGTCAGATGGGCTGATCAGCCCATCTATATCCTCCTGTAATCTAAGGCTATCTAAGGCAAATGGAATTTAATCTGGATAAGTGTGAGGTGATGCACTTGGGCAGGACAAACAAGGTACGGGAATACATGATGAATGGTAGGACCCTGGGAAGTACCGAGGATCAGAGGGACCTTGGTGTGCATGTCCACTGGTCCCTTAAGGTAGTGGGACAGGTAGATAAGGTGGTTAAGCAGGCATATGGGATACCTAACTTTATTAGCCAAGGCTTAGAATATAACAGCAGGGAGGTTATGTTGGAACTGTATAAAATGCTGGTTAGGCCACAGCTAGAGTATTGTGTGCAGTTCTGGAATCCATTATAGGAAGGATATGATTGCACTAGAGAGAATGCAGAGGAGATTTACCAGGATGTTGCCTGGGCTGGAGAGTTTTAGTTATGAGGAGAGATTGGATAGACTGGGGTTATTTTCCCTGGAGCAGAGGAGATTGAGGGGGGACATGATTGAGGTGTATAAAATTGAGGGGCATAGGTAGGGTAGACTGGAAGGAACTTTTCCCCTTGGTGGAGGGATCAATAACCAGGGGACATGGATTTAAGGTAAGGGGCAGGAGGTTTAGAGGGGATGTGAGGAAGAATTTTTCCACCCAGAGGGTGGTGGGAATCTGGAACTCCGTGCCTGAAAGGGTGGTAGAGGCAGAAACCCTCATAAAATTTAAGAAGTATTTGGATATGCACTTGTGATGCAATGGCATTCAAGGCTATGGGCCTAGTGCTGGAAAATGGGATTAGAATAGTTAGCTACTTGTTTGACCGGCGCAGACTCGATGGGCCGAAGGGCCTTTTTCTGTGCTGTAGACCTCTATGACTCTAGGATTGTTTATCCAGCTTTGGGCACGGAATGACATAGCACTGTCACTAAGACTTCTATTAAAATGTTATGCAGGGTGATTGAAGTTTTTTAAGTGTCCACTTAATTGCCAAGCTATGTGCCCTATACCCTTTCAAACTTGGGTTGTGTCTCGGAAGAGCATTTTAAGCTATATAAAACTAGGACAGAGTTCTGGTGGTTATTGGTCTGTAACTGATAATGTTAGTGGTGGGATCGATTTGTGTCACAAGAGAACCATAATATACAATATTAAAATATATATAAATGCAAGTCGATTTTTTTTTAATGCCTTTCAGCACCCCAGTACATCCCAAAGCTCTTGGCAACCTATTAACTACTTTGAAATTCTAGTCACTGTTGTCATGTAGGAAACTCAGCAGATATTTTGCACACTGAAAGCTCCCATGAACAGCAGTCAGAGCGTGACTATGACTATCATCTATTTTAGTGAGATTGGTTGAGGGATAAATATTATCTAGGACATAAAGGAGAACTGTCCTCTCTTGGAATAGTGTCATGGGATCTTTTATGTACACCCGAGAAGAAAGGCAGGATTTCTTTTTTAATGTCCCATGCAATAAATGACACCTCTGACAGTGCAGCACTCTTTTGGTACTGCACTGGTATCTCAGCCTAGATTGTGTGCCATGGTTCTTAGTGTGGGGTTTGAACCCCGTTGACTGAGAGGTATGAATGCTAAGCCTGAGTCAAGGTGGCAGTAGAAAGCCTAAGCCAAAAGTGAAAGAAACATTGAGAATGGTTCAGACAAGGGAAGTAATGATTTTCTGTGAATCCAGTAACATTAACTACAAGGGAGCTGACAGTTCTTGCGGGTTGGTGGAATCATTGATCCATGTTCCATTTGTTTCCAGGCATTCGTCCTCCCATTTTAAATGGCCCAATGCACCCGCGCCCCTTAGTGGCGCTGTTGGATGGCCGGGATTGCACTGTGGAGATGCCAGTCCTGAAAGACGTCGCAACAGTGGCATTCTGTGATGCGCAGTCTACTCAGGAGATACACGAAAAGGTAAGAACAATCTGATGTGCTGGTGCGATTGGGATGGTTTAAACTCATGGCAGCAGTGTTTGATCGGAAGGTAATACTAGAGAAGGATACCAAGGTGCAAAAAAACAGATATAGTACTAGAGTAGAAAATAGTAAGGTATTAGGTGGGTCAACACAAGAGGGAAAGTAATAAAGTCTAAATTATAGTTCCAGTGTATGTATATAAATGGTAAATAAGATTGAGTTTCAAGGATAGACGGCCACATTATAATCGTCACAACATCATATTTCAGAGACCTGGCTCAAAGAAGGGCAGGACTGGGTATTAAATATTTCTGGAAAAAAGGTATTCGTGAAGGATAGAAAAGGAAGGAAATTACAGAGAAGTGCAAGAATTTTAGAGTAGTTATAATGGAGGACTTTAATTATCCGAACATTGACTGGGATAGTCATAGTGCAAAAAGGGCAGAGAGGCGCAGGAGTGGCTAGAGTGTGTTAATGCACTGCCTCAGTGTGTGGTGGAGGCAGGTTCAGTTAAGGCTTCCAAAAGGGAGTTAGATCGTTATTTGAAAAGGAAAAATTTGCAGGGCTGTGGGGAAAAGGCAGGGGAGTGGCACAAGATAAATTCCACCATCAGAGGGCCAGATCAGACATGATAGGTTGAATGGCCTCCTTCAGTGCTGTAACCATTCCATGATAGTCACTGGCATTTGCCCTGGATGGTTTCATTTCCTGTTCATCTGAAGTTGAACCTGCCTGGCTGTTCGAAGTGATTGAAATATTTTGTTCAATGTCACAGGTGTATGAAATAAATATTACATAACTAAACAGCATAGGTACAGATGTTCACTGGTAATTAAGGTGATGTTAATGAGGTCTGGAAGTTAGGGCGACTCTGGATTTGGTGCTACAACATGCTTTTATATGCATTCCTCTTGGATGTGTTTCTGGAGTTAGTTTTATTTAAAAAAAGGGTATGGTGGTATATTTAAGTGTAATAAGATAATTGCAATTGCACTACTGCTGAATATTTATTTTCCGTACCACTGCTATGGGAAGTTGTAAGTGCCTGCTCCCAGAAGAGGGAAAATTCCCTGGTGAACCACATCCGTGTGTGCTGTTGCATGTTTCCAAACAGCCATCACATAAATTGTTTTTGTGTGAAAGCTTGGGAGGAGGGTCCCCATCGTCTTATCTGTTGGTGTTACATGGCTCAATAGGCTAATGTGATGTAAGAATAAAAGGAATTGCATTCTCTGGTCTGTTGTTTTAGGTGGTCCCAACCAGAATTTGGAGGGCGGGATCGGGGGGCTGACTTTTGTGCTTTTAACTTGCTATTAGTAGTGCCTGCTGCTGAGTATGCTGTGTGGATATCAAGTGAAGACAGGAGTGGTTTTGCTATGATGCCGCCTTGGGCACATATCTGCTAATACCTACTGTCTAAGCTTGCCCACTGGTGAAGGCCACTTGGCCAAGGGAGAATGCTGCTCATAAGAACAAATCCTAGCAAAGAGTTGGTACCTTCAGGTGAGGAATGAAAGATATTAGGGTTATTTGTGCATAATTCTTTTCCTAAAGAAATAACTGTGTGGAGGTGGAGCACAGCCAAGGGATAATTGAAAACCCAGTTGTAGCTTTGAGGAATTGGCAGAGGTACAGATGGTGACAGCAACAGCTATATTTTCAAAGATTATATACGTGTAAATCGCAACGTATAAGTTGACCTGATTTTTTCAACCCCAAAAATGATACTCTTGTATATATTTGGCGCATAAGTCAACCCCTGACACACACACACACACACACACACACACACACACACACACACCCCTCCTCCCCACCCCCACACCCCCCCCAAACAACCACATCTTCCACTTTTTCAGCCATGATGTGTTTTACTTGTACCTTATAAGGGAGCAAGCAGATGGTGCAGGCTGTGGTGCAAAGGTGTGCAGGAGTTTAAGGCACGCCCATTTTTTGCACCAGATGCCGACGACATTTCAAAATGGCGCCCACCCACATCGACTCTGTACGGGTTTTGGAGGGATTTTTTGAGGCTTCAAGGGTTGATTTATACATTGACCCCTTATTGTGAGTACAGTTGTCTATTAAAACTTCTGCACAAAATATGACTTGAAGAACGGTCCGTGTAACTATTGTAGACTTTAGTCTGTACACTGCACCTGTTATGAAAGTTCTGTAAACGCTTGGATAATGAGGCAAAATTATATTAATGAATTCACGTTAGGCAGCAATTACTCCAATGGCTGATTTTGAACGCTATCTCTGCTGCTGCTCTTCCAGGGAGTTTGGACACACCGGTTTCCTGCTGGGAAATGTATTATCCTGAAAGAATGATATAAATATGGAGAATTTTTGCTCCTGCCTGCATGCTGTTATAGATGTGCAAGTAGGCAGCCCTGATGATGGAGAGGATAAGGGGCCAGAAGCCCCGCTCAGTCAAATAGGACAATGAGATTGTGAACAATCTGGTTCGCCCTCAGCCAGAAACCATGGAGGGGGATAGAGTTGGTGGCTAGGAAATGGAACCGAAGACAATGACTCTGGTATTGCCAATATTTAATTTGGAGGAAATTTCTGCTCATCCAGTCTTGGATGTCGGACAATCAGCACAACGCCAAAGGCAGTGGAAGGGTCAAGAGAGGTAGTGGTGAGGTAGAGCTGGGCCTTGTTAGCATACATGTTGAATTTAACATGTCAGATGAACTTGCTGGGGCACAGCAGATAGATGAACAATAGGAGGAGAGCCAAAGATAGATCCTTGAGTGGCAGCAGAGGTAACGATACGGGAGCAGGAAGAGAAGCCAATGCAGGTGCTTCTCGAGCTGCAACTGGATAGACAAGAATGGAACCAGGCAAGGGCAGTCCCACTCAGCTGGTTAATGCTCGAGAGGCATTTGAGGAGGATAATGTGGTCAGCTGTAAAACCAATGCATCAACCAGCAGACAGGTTGGGAAGGACAAGGTGGGACAGTGCACCACAATGCACCATACTTAGGGTGTTGCTTGTGACTTTGCAGCCCATTTCATCACTCTGGTAGAGATGAAAAACTGATTTGAGACATTTAAATGGATGTTGGAGGGAAGATTGGCACAAATTTGAGGGAAAAGGGAGGTTGAAAATAGAATGGTATTTTGCAGGGATACTGGGGTCAAGGGCTTTTTGAAGAATGGGATAATGATGTTAGATTTGAAAGGGAAGGGGGACAGTATCAGAGGAGAAGGAACTTCTAACAGTATCGGCTAGCATGGGGGCCAGGAACATATGAACAAGGAGCAGGAGTAGGCCATTCGGTCCTTCAAGCCTGCTGCGCCATTTAATAAGATCATGGCTGATTTGATAGTAACCTCAAATCTGCATCCAGCCTACCCCTGATAACCTGTCACCCCCTTGCTTACCAAGAATTTATCCATCTCTGCCTTAAAAATATTCAAAGACTTTGCTTCCACCGCCTTTTCAGGAAGAGAGTTCCAAAGACTCACGACCCTCTGAGAAAAAGTTTTGGCTCATCTCTGTTTTAAATGACCCCTTATTTTTAAATGGTGACCTCTAATTCTAGATTCTCCTACAAGAGGAAACATCCTCTCCATATCCAAAACAAAAATACCTGGAAAAACTCAGCAGGTCTGGCAGCATCTGCGGAGAGGAACACAGTTAACGTTTCGAGTCCGTATGACTCTTCAACAGAACTAAGTAAAAATAGAAGAGAGGTGATATATAAGCTGGTTTAGGGGGGGTGGGACAGGTAGAGCTGGATAGAGGGCCAGTGATAGTTGGAGATAACCAAAAGATGTCACAGACAAAAGGACAAAGAGGTGTTGAAGGTGATGATATTATTTAAGGAATGTGCTAATTAAGGGTAGAAAGCAGGACAAGCAAGGTACAGATAGCCCTAGTGGGGGTGGGGTGAATGAATCGAAATAGGCTAAAAGACAGAGATAAAACAATGGATGGAAATACATTTAAAAATAATGGAAATAGGTGGGAAAAGAAAAATTTATATAAATTATTGGAAGGAAAAAAAGGTGGGGGTGATCGGAAAGTGGGTGGGGATGGAGGAGAGAGTTCATGATCTAAAATTGTTGAACTCAATATTCAGTTCGGAAGGCTGTAAAGTGCCTAGTCAGAAGATGAGGTGCTGTTCCTCCAGTTTGTGTTGAGCTTCACTGGAACAATGCAGCAGGCCAAGGACGGACATGTGGGCATGAGAGCAGGGTGGAGTGTTGAAGTGGCAAGCGACAGGGAGGTCTGGGTCATGCTTGCAGACAGACCGAAGGTGTTCTGCAAAGCGGTCACCCAGTCTCCATATCCACCCTGTCAAGACCCCTCAGGATCTTAAAGGTTTCAATCAAGTTGCCTTTACTCTTCTAAACTCCAGCAGATACAAACCTAGCCTGTCCAACCTTCCCTTACGAGACAACCCACCCATTCGAGGTATTAGTCTGGTAAACTTTCTCTGAACTGCTTCCAACGCATTTACATCCTTCCTTAAATAAGGTGAACAATACTGTGGTCTTGTGGTCTTATTAGTGCCCTGTATAACTGAAGCACAACCCCTCTGCTTTTGTATTCAATTCCCCTCGCAATATATAATAACATTCTATTAGCTTTCCTAATTCCTTTCTGTACCTGCTACTAGCCTTTTGTGATTCATGCGCTAGGACACCCAGATCCCTCTGCATCTCAGAGCTCTGCAATCTCTCACCATTTAGATAACATGCTTCTCTTTTATTCTTCCAGCCAAAATAGACAATTTCACATTTTCCCACATTATACTCCATTTGCCAGATCTTTGCCCACTCATTTAACCTATCCATATCTTTATGTAGCCTTCTTATGTCCTCTTCACAATTTACTTTCCTATCTATCTTTGTGTCATCAGCAAGTTTGACAACCATCCTATCCATCCAAGTCATTTATATAAATTGTAAACGGTTGTGGTCCCGGTACTGATTCCTGTGGCACACCACTCGTTACATCCTGCCAACCTGAAAAAGACCCATTTATGCCCACTCTCTGCTTCCTGTTAGCCAGCTAATCTTCTATCCATGCTAGTATGTTACCCCCTATACCTTGAGCTTTTATTTTCTGCAATAATCTTTGTGACATTTTATCAAATGCCTTCTGGAAATCTAAGTACAGTACATCCACCAGTTCTCCATTATCCACAGTATGTTACTTCCTCAAAGAGCTCCAATAAGTTGGTTAAGCATGATCTTCCCTTTCACAAAACCATATTGACTCTGTCTGATTACCTTGAACTTAACCAAATGCCCTGCTATAGCTTCTTTAATAATAGCTTCTAACATTTTCCACATGACAGATGTTAAGCTAACTGGCCTGTAATTTCCCACTTTCTGTCTCCCTCCCTTCTTGAGCAATGGAGTTGCATTTGCGATCTTCCAAACTAATGGGACCTTTCCCAAATCTAGGGAGTTTCAGAAAATTAAAACCATTGCATCAGCTATCTCACTGGCCATTTCTATTAAGACCCTAGGATGACATCCATCAGGACCCAGGCACTTGTCGGACTGCAACTCCAACAATTTCCTTAATACCACTTCTCAGGTGATTGTAATTTTCCTGAGTTCCTCCCTCCCTTTCATTTCCTGATAACTGCTCCTGGGATATTATTTGTATTCTCTATAGTGAAGACTGATGCAGAATACCTGTTCAGTTCATCTGCCATTTCCTTGATTTCCATTATCAATCCTCCAGAAAGTTGGATGGTCAGTAGTTTGGTGAGAATAGAATCGAGGAAGCAGGAGATGGGTCGCATTGACTGAGTTTTGAGAAGGCATGGGATTCACACTAGTTTGAATTAAAAAGAAAAGAGACTTCCAATCGTGTAGCCCATTACCATGTCACTGACAAGCACTCAAACTGCTTCCACCTGCACCCAATTTAAAATGCAGCGCCCATCAAGTGGACCAAATCTGGAGTACTGTGTACAGTTTTAGTCTCCTTACTTAAAGGATATAATTGCATTAGAAGCAGTTCAAAGAAGGTTCACTGGACTGATTCCTGGGATGAAGAGTTTATTTTGAGAAAAGGTTGAACCATTGGAGTTTAGAAGAATGAGAGGTGATCTTATTGATACATATAAGATCCTGAGGAGCCTTGACAGGGTGGATGCCAAGAGGATGTTTCCCCTTGTAGGGAGTCTAGAGCCAGGGGACACAGTTTAAAAATTAGGGGGTTTCCATTTAAGACTGAGGAAGGAGAAGCTTTTTTTCTCCCAGAGAGTCCATTAGTCTGTAAAGTTCTCTTCCCCAGAGAGCAGTAGAGGCTGAGCCATTGAGTATGTTCAAGGCCGAGTTAGATTCTTGATCCGCAAGGGGGGGCAGGCAGGAAACTGGTGTTGAGGCTACGATCAGATCAGCCATGACCTTATTGAATGGTGGGGCAGGCTCGAGGGGCCAAAAGACCTACTCCTAGTTCTTGTGGGTAAATACAGTAGCCTTTTTGCACACCAAGGTTACAAAGGGTTAACATTCAAGCTGATGATCCATGATCAGTGCTGATGATGGGGCATAAGCATAAAAGTTAACTCTGTTTCTCTCTTCATATGCTGCAGGACTTGAGGGTTCCAACATTTTCTGTTTTCATTTCAGATTTTCAGCATCTGAGGTATTTTGCATTTGTAGTATATCAAAGCAAGTGGGTTTATTCTTTCAGATGTGCTTACTATGGTACTGATTACAGTGTAACTCCAGTCTTAGCTTTTCTTTGCTACTAATGTTACAATGACCAGCATTGTGCGCTGTCTACTCAAAAAAAAGTATCAGCACACCCTTCACACTTAGCATAAAGTGTTAGGTCAGACTGATTCCTATCTAACGTGTGGTTAAGAAAGTATTTATGTCAACCTTGAGCACCTTGCAAAGTTAGCATGGACCTAATATTTTGGTTTAGCCACACTGAATGAGATGGGTTTCCTTCATTAGAGTTAACTGGGACTAAGGTACAAGGGAAGAATTACTGGACGTGACTGTCTTGTATTTGTGTTACCAGCCAGAGCTGTGGGGCTGAAATTAATACAGAACGTTTGATAAAACTGCCAGTGATATTTTTTTCTGTCCATTTTTGTACGAGGTCTGTGTTTGCCTTTAAATGGCCTCGAAGAAAATTCATCAGAGCAAACTTTTTAAATTTTATGTGCTGCATTGTCATTAGAATTTCAGTCAAGTATAATGTATGACATTTTCATGCAGCTATATAAGCTACCAAAATGCCTGTGCAATCTAGTAGTGGCTTGAGCCGTTTTTATACCATGTCATTTGAATACTTCTAGGTTCAGTCCTTCCATAGAATGGTTACAGCACAGAAGGAGGTCATGCAGCCTGTTGTATCTGTGCTAGCTCTCTGCAAGGGCAACTTGCCTAGTCCCCCTCCCTTGCCTTTTCCCCTTAGCCTGCAATTTTTTTCTTTTTAGATAATTATATGATTCTCTTTTGAAGGCCTCAATTAAATCTCCCTCCACCATGCTCTTGGGCAGTGCATTCCAGGTTCTAACCACTCATTGAGTAAAACATGTCAACTCATGTCATTGTTGCCTCTTTTGTGAATTACCTTTAAATCGGTGTCCTCTGATTCTTCTGCTAATGGGAACAGTTTTCCCATCTATTCTGTCCAGGCCCCTCATGATTTTGAACACCCCTATCAAATTTCTTAATCTTCTCTCATCCTCATCCTCAAAACATCCTCAGCTTCTCCAAGTTAGTCAAGTAACTGAAGTTCCTCTTTCCTGGAACTATTCTCACAAAGCTTTTTGGTATCCTCGCCCTTTCAAATGTGAGTTGCTTGGAAGTGTAAATTGGTTTTGGATAGAGATTGTCACCAGTTTGTACTGGTGACAGATGTTGAAAGGGATGAATTAAGAATATTACACTGCTGCGTGTGTGTGCGTGCCTGTGTGTGTGCACCCGCACATTGCTGGGGAGGTGACTTGAGTCTGCAGAACTGCACTCAGCTAGAGTTAGTGCTTTTCTAAGCACACTCTGAACTGTGTATGAGAAAAAAGTGGAACCCGACCTGGATGTGCTTGTTGAGGGTATTCAGAGAACTTTACTTTTAACCCATGCAGTACGTAGGCTGTGAATGCTTGATGGACAGTATAGAAATTGTTTTTATCGTCTCCTGTTGTGCCTAACCCAGCAGGCCCTGATAATATAGTTGTGGTTTACTCCTCTTCAACTTGAAGTTTCTCATTTTGAATTATCCTTTCATTTCAAACTGTGCAATAAAAAAACAGACGAATATTAAAGTTGTTTAATTTGCTCTATTGGGTAATTCAGTTTCTTTTTCAATTGAAGTGACTGAACTTACCAAAAGTAGACTATATAGGGAGCTTGAGAGCTCTGCATCTACACCTGTGCTATGCCCACTTGGGTGTACATGAAGAAAAAGCCAAACTGATCGGACTCTGTCTCACTGCAGGTACTGAATGAAGCCGTGGGTGCCCTGATGTACCACACCATTACATTAACACGAGAGGACCTTGAGAAATTCAAAGCACTTCGAATTATTGTCAGGATTGGCAGCGGCTATGACAACGTCGACATCAAATCTGCTGCAGATTTGGGTAAGGGATTGGGCTACAGTCCACCCAGAGCTGTGAGTTGGAGGAGAATCGAGCCGACTCCCAACAAAGCAACAGTGATCACCGGACTACTGTGCTGCCCTGGTGGCTATCCTGCAGTCATATGGTGGCTGATGGACACCTTGTTAGCACACAGTTTGGCCTGATGCGTGTCTCATTTGATTTACCTGAGGATGCGGAGTGTATTAAATAATTATTTGTATTATTTGTTCATTAGTTTGAGTGACTAACGTTGATTAATTGTAGTTACCGGGTTTATTCCCCTGCTATTGCATACATTGCTTTTTCCATAATCATCGACTTTCCCTTCATGTTGGGACAGCACATTGGAGCTCTGTTTTGTACCTTTGAATGGTGACAGTCAGCTTTCCACCTTTCTGTTTTGGCCTGACTGGTAAGTTCCAGATCTTGTCCCACTGTTGGAAAAGGGGATAAGTGGATGTTGAGGGCATTTCTGATAGGGTCAAAAAGATTTAAAATGAAAATTTGCCAAGGTAGCATTTACACTATTGGCACCTTGAAGCAAGTTGATTGCAAGCCCTCTTGGTTAGTGTAGGCTTTCAACAGAACGTCTGGAAATGTCAGCACTGTCCACTAAACTTGTCACTACTATCAGTGTCCATCACTTAGTCACATCACTTAGCATTTTGTATGAAAATGTCCATGCTGCTCAAAATTGGAAACTTGTATTCCAGCAGTACACTGCTCCTTACTGAACAATAATATCACACGCAACCATTGTCATCAAATTCAATGAGCAACGATTAAGGCATCTGATATGAGGGTGTTGGGCACTATTTGTTTAATCATTGTGCCTAATGGCTACGTACAGAATAAAATTTTCAAATACTGCCAAAAGAAGCCTGTTTGAAATATCCTGCTTTTTAAAAAAAACTTTTCATGCTCTTTGATGCTTAAGTGCTTTGCTGCTCTCCTTTGCACTCCCTAGCCAGTTCAAGGTGACATGCCTGCTCTCTGCTGCAGTGTTCAGTAGGGTATAGCACAGATTCACTAGGGTACCGCCCAGTCTGAGGAAAAACAAATACAAAGAAATAAATTGGTTTTAACAGCACGTTATGGGCCAATGTAATAAGCATGTTTCAAATGAGGCAGGATAGATAGAAACTATTTTGATTGAGTGGTCAAAAAAGAGTGGTTATTGATGCAAGATTACGTGCAAGAGATTTAGAGCAGACGAAGCTTTCTTCACAGAAAGTTGATGCTGTGGAATTCACTTCCAGGATTAGTGGCTGATGTTGAAGCTATGTCAACATTCAAGATTAACTGGATAGGTGGATGAAGGAAAAGGGCTTGGAGATTTGAGAGAAGGACATGTAAATGTGAATAGAGCAATTTGCTGGACTGGCTTGCCTGAGTAGCTTAATTTGGTTTTGTAACTGGAATGCATTTGGAGCAGCAGCAAGTGGTAGGGAATGACAGCAACATTGTGGGAAGGGAGGAGTTTACATCCATGTTTTGATTTTACAGGTTGAATAGCCAAGTTCCCAGCCCGGAGGCTGTAATTTGAACATTGCTGGCCACTTAGAGTGACGTAAGAGGAGCATTATATTGTGTGCAACCCATGCAGCAAATTACTTGAGTGCCTGATGGCATTGTGTAGATAGAACTCTGTTCTGTGCCTAACCTCTACTTATTTGTGATGTGCTTGGTGCAAATATATGCCAAAACAAAAAGGGGTCTGTTCCCCAGCACCAACATCCCTTTGCTTCAACTAAAAGACTTGTCTTTCCCAGCCCAATTAATAATGCTGATAAAGTTAACTTGATTAATAACATTGATAGGGAATATGGTAATTTGATAACTGGCAGGGTTATGGGCATTGAATGGTAAGACTTAATTCACAACTCTTTTTTGTTACAGGGATTGCGGTGTGTAACATTCCCTCATCATCGGTGGAAGAGACAGCAGACTCTACACTGTGTCACATATTAAACCTTTACAGACGGTCAACGTGGCTCCACCAGGCTTTGCGAGAGGGGACAAGGGTGTCGAGTGTTGAACAGATCCGAGAGGTAGCTGCAGGAGCAGCTCGAATCCGCGGAGAGACTCTGGGTATCATTGGCCTGGGTATGTTGGATAGATAGTGTAACCCTGTGAAGCTGTATGAATATCCCTCTCTCTGTCACCCATTTCTCTTCCTTTTCTGAAGGCCATCTTATAGCTCTGTGGGCATTGGTGCTAACTTGTGCAACAGAAGTAGAAATTGCAGAAGCGCTCTGCAGGTCAGACAGAATCTGTAGAGAGAACAGATGAGTTGTTGCTTTGAGTGTAGATTCTCTACAAGACTGAAAGATATTAAAAACAGCATTTAAAATGGAACAATGAGATAAGATTACCCATTCCACACTTCCCATCCCATTGAATAGCTTGAGCTTGCAAAGTGCTTAAGTGGAAAGGCAATGATTTAATGGAATATGTAAAATCAGCATAAGACAATAGGCATAATGGGAGAAATAAAAGATACATGTGAGACACAAAGTATTTGAATATAGAGGTGCAGGAAAGGCAGACAGAAACAGAAATGTGAGAAACTGGCTAAGTAGAGCAGGTTCCAGCAGCTCGGAGCCTGGTAGGAGAAAATGATTATTAGGCAGAAGGATGCAGACCAGATTGCCAGCACAGTGTTCTGTCCTGTCCTTGGTTGCGTATTCGGTCTCCTGCGGTTACTGGATGATGATCAGGAGTGGGAACAGTGCCCAAACCTACCCCAACTTCTGCCCAAGCTGAGCTCAGCTAACTCTACACAGACCTGATATTGATGCTGGGACTGCCTGCTCTGCGTATTTTCCCAACTTAACCATCAAGGAGAGTGGTAATTATTTCTGATGTCTCATGTGACCCTTTTCTGTTGCAGGCCGTGTTGGTCAGGCAGTGGCTTTGCGGGCAAAAACGTTTGGATTTAATGTCATTTTCTATGATCCATACCTGCCAGACGGAGTGGAAAAATCACTTGGTCTCCAGAGAATAAGCACCTTACAGGACCTGTTGGTTCACAGTGACTGTGTGACCCTGCACTGCAGCCTGAATGAGCACAATCACCACCTCATCAATGACTTCACCATCAAACAGGTAGAGAGAGGACAGGGTCTTGTGTGCTACTGTGTCAGTATGTCACTCAAAAAAAAAACAATTTATCATGTGAACCCCTTGGAGACACTTGTACTATTTAAATGCGAGTGTGCTATTCCTACATCCTCCAAGCCTTTTTTTAAACACACAATCCCCACATTTCTGTCAATCAATTAGAATAAACAGTAGGTGGTGTAGCTTCAGGGAAGGCTTTTAAATTAATTTTCGGGATGTGGACGTCACTGTCAAGGCTGGCATTTATTGGCCACCACTAAAGTCCTTTCTTAAACTGCTGAAAGAACATTTTAATTATTTTTTGTAGCAGTTTGGTACAACTGGCTCGCTAGGCCTCTTCAGACTGCAGTTAAGAATCGACTATGTTGGTGTGTGACTAGAACCAGACCAGGTAAGAACGGCAGGTTTCCTTCCCTAATGGACGTTAGTGAACCAATTAGGATTTTACAGCAATCCAACAGCTTTGTGATTACTTTTTGATTTTATTTCCAGATTTTTTTTGAACTAAATTCAAATACTTGAACTGCCATAGTTTTCTGAATTACTGCAGCAATGTAACCACTGTACCTGTACTAAGCTGAGACTTCTACCCACAGTGCAATAGTTTGATGTTCTCCCATGGTTCAGTTGCCAGTTGAGCCATACAGAGCGTGAAGATCCCAGGTTTCATCCTCTATCTGTACTGAGTTAACTAATCTCATGTGGTACAAGGTGACCATTTGTAAGAGTTGGCTGCACATAGTCTTCATGCCCATAATGCATCATTGACCACTAATGCCACATCCATCATGATTACCTGTTAAGACTGAGTCATAACTATTTTTTGTAATTTAATAGATTGTTGCAATCAGCTAATTGAATACTTAATGAGTTGCCAAGCCCCAAATTGAAATTGGATAGTTTGCAAAATCAGCTATTTAGATGACGTGGAAATCGTACTCTCTTGTTTGCAGTTAATTCTTTATAAGCACAGTATCAACTTTGAGTGGCATTAATTCTGATTGGACCACTCCTACTGACACTAGCTGTCAGTTCAGATGGTAACTGTTTTGGTGTCAGTGAATGCATAAGAACTTTTACAGAAGTTGATTGTATCATCTGGTTTATTGGGCAGCAATCTGTGCATCAGAAAATATTGCCTCCATTGTATATTCCAGGACATTGTTGTGTTATTTAAATTTGTTAAATTAGTTCATGGAACTATTTTACATCTTATCTATCAATGTTGCCCTGTTGTTTTTGTTGGTAATATGCAATTGATGAATGCAATCCACAGATGCGTCAGGGGGCGTTCCTGGTGAATACAGCACGAGGGGGGCTGGTGGATGAGAAAGCACTGAGCCAGGCGCTGAAGGACGGACGGATACGAGGGGCAGCTTTAGATGTTCACGAATCAGAACCTTTCAGGTGAGGTACAGCATATGGATGACTTTCTAAAAGGAAGGCGAGGTGGGTTGGTACGCATGTTTAGGTTTCCTTTAATTTTATTTTGTCTGTGGAGGCTGTGTGTAGCTTGAGCGGATAGTAAGGAGAGGAACAAGATTTTTCTCCCAGAATGTGTTCCTCTACTTCAGCGCCTGCTTCAATCCACCACCTGCTGACGCCCCCCCCCACTTCCTTTGTCAAAGCCTGAGAGTAGTTGAGCCAGACAGACTGGGCAGACCCCAGGACTCAGTTCCCATGTGTACTGAGTTAATTAACCTCAGCTGGAGCAGCACTCACACTTGGCATTGGAACTCCAGAGTTACGAAGAAGATGGAAAAGTGACTGATCATGGGCACTATTCAGGAATCCCTGCTGCATTTGCATATGTAAATTTTGCTACGAACAGGTTCAAGTTCTTTTAATGCCCTGCATCAAGTAGCCTGATGGCACTCACTGCCCAAGCTTACCCAAGTAATAACCACTTGAGATACTGGAGGAATACGCCAACAGAGAGACTGCACCATCAGGAAAGATGGGGAGGGAAATGTGCTAAGGTCACATGTGGCTGCAAAGTACCAGACTTATCCCTCAAAAAGAAACTATAATCCAGTTAAGGAGCTCCTCTGAAGTGAGACAGTTTAAAGAGTACATCCAAAGCACTGTGCAGATGCTGTACCAGTCAGCAGAAAGTAGGATGGCGTGTAATGGTGTAACACAGCAGCCTGCAAGAATAATGATGTGTTGTAGTATGTACCCAAAGGTATTAATCTCTGGATTGCTCCTGATGCCACATACTAGTGAGCATTGAAATATGAGGATAGAACAGATGAATGCATGACTGGAGAGATGGTGCAGGAGGGAGGGCTATAGATTCTTGGGATGCTGTTATCAGTTCTAGTGGAGGTGGGACCTGATGGGCTGCACCTCAACAGGGCCGGGACCAATGTCCTTGGGGGTGTGTTGCCAGCACTTTTGGGGAGGATTTTAAACTAACTTGGCAGGGGGGATGGGAACCAGGTGATAACATTAAAAAGGAGAAACAAGATTCCCAAAAGGAGAGAGCAGACAGCTAGCACTAGAGTAAGAAATAGTAAAGCATTAGGTGGGGTCAGTGTAAGAGGGAATGCAGAAAGGTCTAAATTATGTTGCTATGCCTATATGTAAATGCACAAGAGTATGGTAAATAAAATTGATGAGCTGAGGGTGCAGGCAGACACCAGGGAATATGATTTTGCTGCAATGAAACAGACCTGCCTCCAAAAGGCCACGACTGGATGCTAAATATTTCTACATATGGTATGCTCAGGAAAGATAGGGAAGGAAAGAAAGGAGGAGGGGTGGCAATATTGAAGGGGAATATTACAGTGATGGAGAGAGAGGGTGCCCTAGAGGTGTCAAGAACAGAACCTATTTGGTTAGAGCTAAGAAACAATAGCGGTACCATTACACTATTGGATGTATCCTAAAGATCACCAACTGATAGGAAAGATACAGAGGAATAAATTTGCAAGGAAATCAGAGGTACAAGAAGTATAGAGTAGTTATAAAGGAGGACTTTAAAGTCTAATATAGACTTGGATACTAATATGAAGGGCAGAGAGGGGGAAGAGTTTCCAAAGTGTATACAGAAGAATTTTCTAGTTTAGTGTTTCCCGCCTGAAGAGGAAGGAGGATGGACCTGCTTCTGTGGAGCGTGGTGGGTCAAGTGGATCAAATGTCAGTAGGGGAAACATATAGGGGGCAATGATGGCATAACTTTTAGACTTCTTATGAAAAAGGATAATGAGCAATCCAGGCTAGAAATGATTAGTTGGGGGAGGGCCAGGTCAGTAGGTTGAGAATTGATCTGACCAAGGGAAATTGGAGTCAACGATTGACAGCAAAACTGTAACAGAACATTGGGCTGCCTTTAAATAGGAGATATTTGGGCTACAATGGAGGCACATTCCCACAACAGGGGAAAGGTAGGATGAACAAAGCCGTGGTTCCCTGACTGACAAAAGCACTGGAGAGGAAGACGAAGCAGAAAAATGATATATGTGACAGATAGCAAGTTGATAATGCAAATGAGAACCAAGGTGAATGTAGAAAGTTTAGAGGGAAAGTGAAAAAACTAATAAGAGAAGCAAATAATGTGAGAGGAGACTAGCTGCTAACATAAAAGGGAATCCAAAAGTTCTATAGGCATTCTGTGGGTGAGGTGAGAGTGACTGCCCTTGACATCAAGGCAGCATTTGACAGAGTGGCATCAAGGAACCCTAGCTAAACTGAACACAGTGGGAATTCAGGGGAAAACTCTCTGCTGGTTGGAGATAAACCTAGCACAAAGATGGTTTTGGTTGTTAGAGGTCAATCATCTCAATCCCTGACTCGCTGCAGGAGTTCCTCAGGATAGTGTCCTAGGCTGTCTTCAGCTGTTTCACTAATTACCTTCCCTCCATCATAAGGTCAGAAATGGGGATGTACCCTGGTGATTGCACAACATTCAGCATCATTTGCGACTCCTCAAATACTGAAGCAGTCCATGTCCAAAAGCAGCAAGACCTGGACAACATTCAGGCTTGGGCTGATAAGTGGCAAGTAACATTCGTTGCACACAGATGCCAGGCAATGACTATCTCCAACAAGAGAGAATCTAACCATCATCCCTGGAAATTCAGTGGCATTGCCATCACTGAATCCACCACTATCAACTTCCTGGGAGTTACCATTGACCAGAAACTGAACTGGATAAGCCATTTAAATACTGTGGCTACAGGAACAGGATGATAATTCTGCGCTAGGTAACTCTCCACCTGACTCCCAAAACCTGTCCACCATCTACAAGGTAAAAGTCAAGACTCTGCACTTGCCTGGATGAGTGCAGCATCAACATCACTCAAGAAGCTTGACACCATCCAGGAAAAGCAACCTGCTTGATTGGCATCCCTTCCACCACCTTAAACATTCACTTCCTCCACCAGCAATGCACAGTGACAGCAGTGTGTACCATCTACAAGTTGTTCTGCAGCAGCTCACAAAAGCTCCTTAGCACCTTCCAAACCAGCAACCTTTACAACCTATAAAGGCAAGAGTAGCAAACGCATGGGAACAATACCACCTGCAAATTCCTCTCCAAGTGACACACCATCCTGACTTGGAACAATATCCCCATCCCTTCACTGTCTCTGGGTCAAAATCCTGGAACTCCCTTCCTAACACCACATGGACTGCAGTGGTTCAAGAAGGCGGCTCACCACCACCACCACCACCTCGGGGGGTAATTTGGGATGGGCAATAAATGCTGGCCTAGACAGCAACGCTGTCTAAGTAAAAGGAGTTGGAACTGATTAGAGACAAAAAGGGGGAGGCGGATGGCATAGCTGAGGTCTTAAATGAGTACCTTGCATCTATCTTTACCAAGGAAGAAGTTGTTGCCAAAGACATAGGGAAAGAGGAGATAATTGAGATGCTGGATGTGCTAAAAATTGACAGATGGGCTAGCTGTATTTAAAAGTTAAAAAGTTGCTAGCACTGGATGAGATTCATTTGAGGAAACTGAGGGAAGTAAAGGTGGAAGTTGTAGAAGCACCAGAAATAATCTTGTAATCCTCCTTGAGTACAGAGGTGGTGCCAGAGGTCTGGAGAAGTGCACATCTTACACTCATGTTCAAAATCAGGTTTAAGGATAAACCCAGCAACCATAGGCCAGTCAGTTGAACCTCAGTGGTGAGAAAGCTTTTATAAACAATTATCCAGAACAAAATTAACAGCCACTTGGACAAATGTGCATTAATTATAGGAAGCCAGCATGGATATGTTAAAAGCAAATTATGTTTAACAAACTTGCTTTGAGTTTTTTGATGAGTTATAGGTTGATGAGGGTAGTGTGGTTGATGTGTACGTAAACTTCCAAAAGGCATTTGATAAGTGCCACATATTGGGTTTATCAGTACAGTCAAAGCCTATGGAATAAAAGGGAAAGTGGCAGCATGGGTGCCGAGTTTGGCTGAGTGACAGGGAATGGTAGGTTTTTCAGCCTGGAGGAAGTGGGGTTCCCAGGATTGACACTAGGACCCCTGTTTTTCTTGGCCTAGACTTGGGTGTACAGGATACAATTTTGAAATTTGCAGCTGATACCAAACTTGGAAGTATTGTGAACTGCAAGGCAAGTAGTGATAGACTTCAAAAGGACATAGACAAGTTGGTGAAATAGGTGGACATGTGGCAGATGAAATTTATTGCAGAGAAGTGTGAAGTGATATATTTTGAAAGAACAAGGAGAGGCAATATTAAATAAAGAGTACAATGTTTAAGGAGATGCAGGAGCAGATGGACCTGGGTGTATAACCATTGAAGGTGGCAGGGCAGGTTGAGAAACTGGTTGATAAGACATATGGGATCCTGTGCTTTTTAAATAGAGAAATGGAGCTCAAAAGCAGGAAGTTATGTTGAACATGTATAAAACAATGATTCAGCCTGAACTGGAGCTTTGTGTTCAATTCTTAGCATTGCATTTTAGGAAGGATGTGAATGTAATAGGTGCAGGGAAGATTTATGAGAATGGTCCCAGGGATGAGGATAGATTGGAGAAGTTGGGATTCTCCTTAGAGAAGAGAAAGATGAGAAGAAATTTGATCGAGTGGTCTGGACAGAGTAGATGGGGAGAAATTGTTTCCATTGGCAGAATGGTCAAGAACCAGAGGACTCTGATTTGAGGGAATGGTCAAAGGCGATATCAGGAAAATCTTTCTTAAAGCAGTAATTGGTTAGGATCTGCAATGCTCTGCCTGAGAGGCAGATTCAAACATGGCTTTCCAAATGGAATTGGATAATTATCTGGAGAGAAAATTTGCAAGGCTATGGAGAAAGAGTGAGGAGTGGGATTGATGAGTTCTTGCAGGGAATCGACATGGACACGAACGGCTGAATGGCTTCCTTCAGTGCTTGTAACCATTCTATGATTCTAATAGTGGGAGAAGAAAATTTGGAGTTTTGAACTTGGGTGCAGTTTTAAACACTTGTCAGGACCAGAAATTTAAATTTTGAAATTTAGGATAAACGTTAACCACAGTGACAGGTCATTCATTGTAAGAGCAAGACTTGATGTGTACCCTCCAGCTCTAAAGCTGCGGGCATATCTGTAGTGTGAAATTATGACGTATCGCTGAAACTGAAGGTGAAAATTTAGGAAATACAAAGCAGATCTGTTCATAGCTGGAAAAAGAAAAAAAATGACACATTGCTATCTGTACCTCCAAAATGTTACCTGCCTTTTTTCAACTTTTCTGTATGTTTGTTTCAGAACTTTTAAAATCAAATTCTCAGAATTTAAAAAAATGTATTTTATTCTTCTCGTCTTCCAGCTTTAGTCAGGGACCTCTGAAGGATGCACCAAACCTTATCTGCACCCCGCACACGGCATGGTACAGTGAGCAGGCTTCTATTGAAGTGCGGGAGGAGGCGGCTCGAGAGATTCGTAGAGCTATCACAGGTACTGTATTACTGCATCTTGTGCAAGGGAATTGATTCCTTCAGGAGGGGTAAAGAAAGATGCTTTGTAAATTATCAATGTATGAGCAATGTTACGAAACTCTGGTACAATCGATTAAGCATAATCACTTGTGTTGAGCTATTGGCATTCTGCTTTTAACTAAGTATTTATCATGCCACAAGAGGGCAGTAGTGTGCTTTTGCGGCTCAGCTTGCAAAGTGTACTTGGGGCCATCATGTGGTAGAAAAGAATGCCACATAAGTTTGGTCGAAAGTCTGCTCCTGCAGCATTAAAGGGCCTCTGACTGTCTGTTTATCTATCTGTCTCCTCGCCTTGCAATCTTTCTTGTCAGTTGACCATTTTGAAACATCCGTAGCAGGTGTCTCACATTGTCATGTTTTATTAGAGAATTTCAAATCAAAACTGCTGCATTTAGTAGTTAATAGAATTACATGAAATTCTTCTGTCTAGTGTTTTGGTAAAGGTGTAAAACTGCAGATCAGGGAACTTTATCTAAGTACAGAAGTTACCAACGTCACAGGATGTGATTTCAATCCATAAATCTGTATATGTATGAAGTATACCACAGAGCTTTACATGACCTATGTGCAATTCAATAATCCTGTAACTTTCAGTGTTCACACATGCAAGGCTACAGTTTAGTTATTACAACAATATTGTATGCTGCAATGTATTTTTCTGATCTTTCACCCAGAATTACACATTTAGTCCGAATAAAAATGAATGTTATAGAATGGAAAACAAGAATATTATGAGTAAGGAAAGGTTAACTAGGGGATTTTAAACTAGAAAGAGCTACACCAAGGCAGCCTGCACCCCACAGGCTTGTCCTAGATAAGAACTGAGAGGGAGTGGGAGACCAGACCACTGCCACTTTTCTAATCACTTTCAGAGAGATGTACAGGAGTGATCTTGGGTGACTTTCTCTCAAGAGTGCTGAGGGGCGAGAGTATATGGAGGTGAGCCAGCCTCAGACTACTGGCTGACGGCTTTACCGTCCCTCGCAAGTTAGTTCTTGTCTTTGCCCGGATTTTGACTTGACCATTGTAGCATTTGTTATATTCTTTGTTTCTCTACAGGCCGCATTCCGGATACCTTAAAAAACTGTGTGAATAAAGAGTATTTAGCAGCAGCTGCTCAATGGACTGGCATCGATCCTGTTGCTGTACATCCTGAACTGAACGGAGCTGCTTACAGGTAGGATAGGGACCTCATTGTGGATTCTTAATGAGACAATTGGCTGCAAGTATTCACTACTCTGAAGCATGGGTAGAGCTTGCACTATAGATGCTGTCTGCACATGAGTGAACAGGAATCACATTGTGCAGGCATGTGGTGCATTTAATGTCGAAAAGCATTGCTGATGCCTTTCCCAGAGCCAGTGTCAGAGAAACATGAATGCCAAGCCATAGAACAAGATATTGCGAAGAGGTGGCTGAAAGCTTTGCCAAAAAGAGGTTTACAGAGTAATATATAGTGTATCTTCATAGTGTATTCTCCATTTGTCTTTCACATTTTATGTAATTGCAGATCAGGTTCCATAACTGCGGTTCTGCATCTTGGGTACAATGAATCTGGATCTGTGTATATCACAGGGTGATCGTGTTAATTATTGTGAAAACTGATATAAAGCCTGTTGCGCATGAACCTCTGTGTTCAGGGTTTCCTTACAACCTTGTTTCATTGACAACATTAAAGATTTATTTCTGCATTAATTTGTACCCTACACCACAGACTGATCTGTACCTAACTCTATATATCTGCCTTTGTTCCATATCCCTTAATACCTTTGAATAACAATCTTATATTTTAAAATTAACAATTGATCAATTGCTGTTTGTGGAAGATAGTTCTAAACTTCTGCCACCCTTTATGTAGTAGTACTTCCTAATTGCTCCTGCAAGATCTGGCTGTAATTGTTACTGTGCCCCCAGTCTGGATTCCCCAACCAGAGGAAATGGTTTTGCTCTGACTACCTTATCTGTTCCTCTTAATGTCTTGAAAACTTTGATCAAATCACTCCTTAATCTTCTGAATTCCATGGAATTACCTAATTTGTGTAATCTCTCCTTGTAATTTAGCCCTTAGAGTCCAGGTATCATTCTGGTAAACCTACAATGCACTCTCTCCAAGGCCAATATATCCTTCCTAAAGTGCTGTGCCTGAAACTGCTCTTTGTACTCCAGGTGAGGCCTACCTATGGTTTTGTATAGCTGAAGCATGACTTCTACCTCCTTGTATTCTAGTCCTTTAGATATAAAGATCATAACCCCTGTCCATTACTTTAGTCACCTTTTTAAAACATTGTGAGGTTTGTCGGGCATACCCTTTAGAAATCCATGCTGGGGCTGTCTGAACTGCTGAAAATGCTGGTGTTCAGTCACCCTATCCTTAATTAAAGATTCTAATAATCCCTCGACAGATGTTAGGCTAACTGGTCTCATACCCTGGCTTCTCTATCACACCTTTCTTAAATAGTGAGTGACCATTTCCAATTTTCTAAGCTACAGGAATGGCTCCTGAACCAAGAGAACTTTGGAAATTATAGTTAGGGCATCTGCAATGGCCTCACCTTCCTTTAAAACCCCGGAATGGAAAGCATCTGCTCCTGGGGTTTATCACTCCTAAGTGCCATCATACATTACTGTCATTTTGCTTATTAGCTTTGAGCCCCTATCTCTAATTCAATTAAACATGAACAGTTAGCTTATCTGTTTGTTTTATCCTTTTTTTGTTAGGAAATAGAGATAGTTTAAGTAAGTTATACATGTATTTGGGTGTGTTAGGGATAAGATGTATCTTTAATTTTATTTTTTTCTGACTGTGGGTTAAAAGGTGAAACCTGGGATCTAGTTTCATTTGAGTGGAGACAGCAAGTCTAAGGCTTTGTTTGTGTGCCTGCCTTGCATTAAGGTTTTTACGACTCTTGAAGGGAAATTAAAACAAACAGAAAAGTGGGGGGAAAAAACTGCCCCGTTGCCTAGCTACAGGGATCAGGAGAGAGATGGCCCCACAGAGAAGGGTAGCTTCAGTTCAGTAAAAAGCAGTTTGAGTTCAGTTGGAAGCAGTTACCAGCAGAAACGGCCTAGCAGAGGGACAGGTAGCAAGTCCCAAACTGAAGTTGAAGCCCAGCTGCCAGGGGAAGCTGGACAGGAGAGGGAACTGCAGAGGAGGCAGGTTTCCCCAAAGAACCTAAAGAATAAGGTCCTCAAGTCCAGGGGAGTGAAACAGGATAGGTGCCAAGAGAACAGTCTAGTCAAAGGGCAGGAATTCTGGAAAAGGTCCTGTTCTGTGGAAGTGAAAGGAGAAGCCGGAAGTTCCAAAGACACAGCTGAAGGTCTGTAACTCTTTATCATGGGCATGTGAAGCAGAGGTGTTCAGTTGACATGGCTGAGCATTTGAGAGAGTGCGTGGAAGGAAGCTTGAATGCATGTGGGGACCTAAGGGAGAGAAACGTCAGAAATTTCGAAACCCTGGAGGTGGACCCTTTTGGAAGGCATTTGAGAGAAATCGTTGTTTTTGGAGAGGATTCCAAAGCGAGTTCGTGGAGATTGGAAACCCTTGTGTGAAAGACTGAGTTCAGTGAGACCGTTTGGCTCACGGTGTGGCAAGCGTCGAGGCAAGTTGAGGAGAGACCCATAGCATCTGTTTGGAGTGGCATCTATCACTTGGTTTCAGAGTGTGGTTAGTCTGACCACAGGTCGCCTAATGGTTTGTATGGACCGTGTACTTACTGTGAACACTAGAGTATAAGATAGCTTTTGTAACTTGTAACCTGCATACCTTTGTGAAGGTATAGTTGAGTGAAGGAGTATTGTAATATAGTTAATCTTTTCTTGTTTAATAAATGTTTTATTCTTTTGTTAAAAGTTCATCAGCTGACTTCTGTGACTCTGTTCAGTAGCCAGTCTCCACGTATCTAAACAAAATATAGTTAGGATCTATCAAGCCGGATTCCACCCTGGGATTTAGCTTGTCCAGTAGTACTATCAGCTGGGATCATAACAAACTGAGGGCTCTTGCGGGATTTGAAACGTCGACAGCAGGTGATTGGATCTAGAATAATAATTAGTCTGGGATTATCGTTAAAAGGTGGGATCTCTTAAGGGATTGGAAATCTTTGAACATTGGTGGGATCTGTGAATCCTTTTAAAAAAAAAAAAGAGTACATCTCTGAAGTACTGGACATAGGAATTAGAGTTGCTGTGAGGTGTATTATATGGTTTGGAGTTCAAAATGGCTTTGGAGATTGCTCAGACTAGTTTTACAGACGGAAAATGTAACCCTGACTGGCTTACAAAAAGTAACCAAGACTAAACTAACGGAATTGGTGGATAAGCTAGAGTTAGAATTACCAGACATAGTTGAGATAATGGTGCAGCATTTGAAACTGGACGGAATACCAGAGAAACCACGTTCTCCAAGGGGTGAGTCAATTGAGTTAGCTAAGACCCATTTGCGAATGAAGCAACTTGAACATGGAAAAGAACTGAAAAAACTTGAATTGTAGGAAAAAGAAAAAGGAAAGGAAAGAGTACAGAAAAAGAGCATTTAGGATACTGGAACTTGAATTTTGTGCAAGGGAGAAGGATAAAGAAAGAGAGGCAAAGGAGAGAGAGTGAAGGAATGAGAAAGGGAATACAGGCTTCGAAGTCTGGATCTTAAAAAAGAGGCTTCTGAGGATGAAAAAACCTCCAAGCCAAAGCCCAGGGGGAGATGTTTAAGTTTGTGCAAGCTCTCCCAAAGTTTGAGGAAAGGGATGCAGAGGCATTCTTTATCTCGTTTGAAAAGGTGGCTAGGCAAATGAAATGGCCAAAAGAAATGTGGACATTGCTTTTACAGAGTAGGTTGGTGGGTAGAGCTCATGAGGTTTATGCATCAGTGTCAGAAGAGGTGATGGAAGAGGATTATGATGCAGTAAAAAATGCTATTCTGAGTTCTTACGAGTTTGTCCCTGAGGCATACAGGCAGAAATTTCAGAATGTAAGGAAACAGCCTGGGCAGACCTATATTGAGTTTGAGAGGGTAATGCAAAGTAATTTTGACCTTTGGATATGGGCTTTAAAGGTTGATGCAACATATGAGGCTTTTAGGGAAATAATTCCCTTGGAAGAATTTAAAGATTCATTTCCTCCTGTAGTTAGAACCCATGCTGAAGACCAGAGGGTTAAAATGGCTAGACAGACAGCGGAGATGGCTGAATATTATAAACTGGCCCATAAATCTAAACTCTTTTTCTGTCATCTCCATAAACCCAAAAAGAATAGAAGATAGGAAGGTGAAAGGAAGGCAAGTAGCCAGAGAAGAGAAGGGACTGTTGGGAAGTCCCAGGAAATTCCTCCTCAGGCCTTAAAGGAATATGCCGAGGGTGGCAGTGACATTCGAAAGCCTAAGTGTTTCCATTGTAACAAGTGGGACGTGTTCGGCAGATTGTTGGAGATTAAATGGTAGACCATTAGCAGTAGTAGGGATGCCTAAGGAATCCTCAAGAAAGATTGTATCAGAAAAGGAAATGGTTGTTAAAACTGTTGCAGCAGTACAGGTGAAACGTGTTCCCTCAGAACATACAGGAAAGGAGGATATGGCTCAGGATAGTTCAGAAAATTCTGTTTCGATTACTGGTGAAGGAGGTCAGGCTTTGAGGTTCTGGATGTTTTGTCTTGAAGGGAGAAAAGTTCCCTTACTCCAACAAAATAAGTAAACAGATTAAAATTTTGAGAGATACTGGGGTGGATCAATCATCGATGGCGGCTAATACAATTTGTGTTCCAGGTACTTTTTCCTTCATAAAATTATAATAAGAGGTATTAATGGAATTTATGAACCTGTTTCTTTGTGTAATGTCAGCTTACAAAGTCACTTTGTAAATGGAATTGTTGTGGTGGGAATTATTCCTAGATATCCTATTGAAGAGGTAGATTTTATTGTGGGTAATGATTTAGCTAGCAGAGACAGTAATGTGGCAATGACTGTATTGCAGCAGGTGGTGGTTGATCATGCTGACCTGAACAAACCTCAGAAAACTACTGTGGCCAAAAATGAGATGTTTATTGCCGATAAGCAATTGAAGGAAAACCTGATTAACGTAGAAAACCAACTTTCATGTATGAAAGAGGGGTTTGCTAATGAAAGAAGAGAATTGGTGAGAACAATTGAGAATCAGTCATAGAAAGTGAAACACTTGACTCAGAACTTGAAATGTCTAAATGATAAACTTGCAGAAGCAAATTTAACAAAGGTCAATCTTCAGTTAAAACTTGATGAACTTAAAGCATCAGCAGTCGCTATGAAATATCATGGAAAATGCCTGGAACAAAAAAAAGAATTGTTGGTAAATTAAAATAATTGGTTGAATGCAGATTTAAAAACCAAGACTAACAAACTGTTAGAACTTTGTCTGGAAAAGAGTAATGAGATTCTCTAACTTCAATGCAAACTGGAGAAAATTAAGGGGTAGATGTGAGATATGGAGTGTCGCAGTTCAAAAGTTGTTTTTGTGAATAAAAATTATTTTCTGGATTGTGGTCCAGTTGAGCAAAGAACTGATCCAAGTAATAATAATGCATCAACATTAGTAATGGACAGTACAAAAACAACTAAAGTGCCTGCAGAATTGGAAATTAAGAATTGTCAACAAAAAGCACAGAAATCGCAAAATGGTCTGGGAAAGCCAATGACCAGTGACACTGATTTAAAGTGCTTGCTGGTGCTAATGTACAAAATAAAGCAGTTGGAATCCAGGCAAATGGACAGTTTGTAAAAGACCATTCCAAAACCTGTAAAAGAGTGGAATGATATAGTTCATAGGTTATGTAAAATAGCTAAGGGTTTGAACGAACTATGACGCTCCAAAGGGAGAACATAATTGATGTTGCTCAAAGAGAAGTGGAAAAGACCCGTTCAAAATGGGATCTGGAGAAGCAACAAAATCATAAGTTCAAAGATCAAACCAAGCTGGAGTATGAAGCACTTTTGTATGAACATAAAAAGCATATCAATAACCTCTTTGAAATGGCAACAGGAGATTTTGACCAGAGAAGAAATGAGATGTTAACTCTCAAAAATGCCATTTCAACTTTGCTAAATTGAAATGAGAATTTACCACATTCAAGTTCGGAAAAGGAGCTTGAGGATGGAACAACGCCTGCAGCTAATGAAAAGGATAATTGGGCTGTGGACTTTAACTCAATAAAGAATGAATCATTTAAGAGTGGGAATAAAAGGAAAAAGAAACAAAGGTTGGGTTATGATAATGCAATAATGTACAAATTCTGCTAATTTTCTGGACTTTGTGCTGCTTAAATCTTTGTAATTGTACAATAATGTGTAATTGTGAAATGAGATGGAAAATTTATTTGTATGGTATGTAATCTATTGTTAGAGGTTTATGATAGGTTTGTGTGAAGCGATGTAAGGCCATTGTAATGAAACCTCACTGTTGTGAAGCATTCTTTCAAGGGGGAGGGTGTCAGGAAATAGAGTTTAAGTTATATGTGCATTTGGGTATGTTAGGAATAAGGTATATCTTTAAGTTTTCTTTCTTTATATGTGGGTTAAAAGGTGGAACCTAGGATCTAGTTTCATTTTTGAGTGGAGACAGCAAGTTTAGGGCTATATTTCTGTGCCTGCCTTGCAATAAGATTGTTACGACTCTTGAAGGGAAATTAAAACAAACGAAGAGTAGGATAAAAACAGTGCTGTTGCCTAGCAACGGCGGTCCAGAGAGAGAGGAGGCCCCACAGAGATAAAAGGGTAGTTTCAGTTCAGTAGAAAACAGTTTGAGTTCAGTTGGAAGCAGTTGCCTGTAGAAACAGCCTAGCAGAAGGAGAGACAGCAAGTCCCAAGCTGAAGCCAGTTGCCAGAGGAAGCTGGACATGTGAGGGAACTGCAGAGGAGGCAGGTTTCCCCAAAAAGAAAGCCCCCAAGTCCAGGGGAGTGGAACAGGAAATGTCCGAAGAGGACATTCTAGTCAAAGGACATGAATCTGGAAAAGGTCCTGTTCTGTGGAAGTGAAAGGAGAAGCCAGAAGTTCCAAAGACACAGCTGAAGGCCTGTAACTCTTTACCATGGGCATGTGAAGCAGTGGTGTTCTGTTGACACGGCTGAGCATTTGAGAGAGTGCGTGGAAGGAAGCTTGAATACATGTGGCGATCGAACGGAGAGGAACATTGGAAGGAAAGTTCGAAGCCCTGTAGGTGGACCCTTGTGGAAGGCATTTTGAGAGAAGTCGTTGGTTTGGGAGAGGATTCCAAAGCAAGTTCTTGGAGAGTGGAGATTTGAAACCCTCGTGTGAAAGATGGAGTTCAGTGAGACTGAACACTGTTGGTTGGCTCAGTGTAGCAAGCATCTGGGGGGTATTGAGGAGAGATCCATAGCATGTTTGGAGTGGCATCTGTCACTTGGTTCAGAGAGTAGTGTGTCTGACCACAGGTCGGCTAGTGGTTTACATGGACTGTGTACTTACTGTGAACACTAGAGTGTAAAATAGTTTTTGTAACTTGTGCTATCCTTACAAATCTGTATATATCTGTGAAGGTATAGTTGTGGGCGAAGGAGTATTGCAATATAGTTCATCCTTTCTGCTTTAATAAATGTTTTATTCTTTTGTTAAAAGTTCATCAACTGACTTCTGTGTGACTCTGCCACTCTCCACGTATCTAAACAAAAAATAAAAGTTAGGATTTATCAAGCCAGGGTTCTGCCCTGGGATTTGGCTTGTCCAATTTTAATATCAGCTGGGATCATAACACTTTGTTTAACCCTAAAACATGCACTGCATCTTTTTGTATACAGGAGGTCTTGAAGACATTCCATTTCTCTTCAGTGTTGCTATTAACCCTGCCTAGTAGAACCATCCAATGATTTTTAATCAAGCCATTTGACATCATTGCAAAATTCATACCAGATTTTAAAAAAGGCTAACTTAAATTTTCAGCAGTCTTAGCTTGGCTGATCAAGTTAAATTTAATACCGTGGTCACTTGTCCAGATGTTTCCCTACTTGGAGGTCTGATACTTTATCAGGGCGACTAAAAATTAAACCCAATGTCCAGTTACCCCTAGTTTCCTCACTAACATCTAACGAATTAATTGTTTATCATACTTACAAGT
Source organism: Cetorhinus maximus (assembly GCF_964194155.1). Taxonomy (NCBI): domain Eukaryota; kingdom Metazoa; phylum Chordata; class Chondrichthyes; order Lamniformes; family Cetorhinidae; genus Cetorhinus; species Cetorhinus maximus. The sequence goes on along the minus strand of NC_135888.1, from coordinate 65,806,440 downwards.
CTTCTAGCAGTCGACTAGATTGTTGTTGTGCCATTGAATGGCTGGGAGTTTAAAATTTCCTAATTCACAGACTTTTCCCAATTCAATTTGCCCCTGCAATTTGTGTCCAGTATGCCTCACCTTGGGAATATCTGATGGGAGTTTGGCTAAAGCTTCACACTTAACACTGGTCCTTTACCACACGTTCACAGCATTGTCTGGGTGTCATCCATGCAAAACAGGAATTAATGCATTCTCTCCAACAGGTGAGGAGAGGGTGTCTGATGCTGATAGTGGGCGCAGAAGCTGGAAGTGTGTTCTGTTTTGCAGAGCTCACATCCCTCATCTTGAGCAGAGAAATTCACTAAAATAGTTACTACCACATTAATTGTGCCTGCACAGGAGGGAGCAAGCAACCAACCAACCAGTGAACAGTCCACTGATTCTCTCTCCCTGAGGGAAGTACCAGGTGTCCACTGTGGGCACAAGGGCACCAACTCATTGCCTATTGCATGCGTTTCCAGCTCTGATTGCCCCCCAGTACTTTGACCAAGAAACCATTGTGCATGTGGAAATTTAGACAGTAGACATCAGAGTATTCAGTCATGAAGAGGAATTACTGCTGAATCTAATCCTGTTCTCAGCCGTCATCCTCACACCTTCCAGAAGCATTGAGGAATGGAAAGATTGGCTGATCGATTGATTAGTTAAGGGATACTGAGTTCAGTTACAGTACTACTGCCATTTTCTTATTTGAAATCGGCTAACTCAGCACAGATTGTTCAAGAGTAGGCCATTCAGCCCGTTGAACCTCCTCTGCCATTTTCATAATCATGTCTCCTCTTCCTAATCCCAGTTCTATTTTCTTCTCACCTTTCTGCACGTGTCTCAGTTCCCAGGCAAATATTGAATGTCCTTTTGAAAGTCAGCTGATTATGTATCTCATATAGTCTGTTCTACATACACTCAGCAGCGTGTGTGAATACATTTTCCTTGAACTAGCTTTCAAACTGGTTTGGTTCTAATTTTCAGATCGTCATTTTGAACCTGTGACCTTGCTGGTACGTTTTGCTTAGACCCAAACTGCAGTTATCCAACAAGCCATCCAAACTGGATCTTTTGCCTTTGAATAACACAGTTTTGTTGCTGAGCTCAGCTCCCCTGTACTTGGATGGCTCATTAATGGTTGTTTCGTTCATTGCAGATTTCCAAGTGGAGTGGTCGGGGTAACGGCAGCAGGCATCCCAGCTGCTGCAGTCGAAGGAATTGTAGCAGGTGCCATCCCCATGCAACATGGGATGCCTTCGGTAGCCCACCCTTCGCACACGCCATCCCCAAGCCAGACAGCCAAATCGGAACCTGACAGAGATATCCCAGCTGACCAATAGCAAGTCTCAAGAAAAGAAAAGAAATGGCATTCCTCACCTTTTGACCTTTAACCTTCCGCCAGGAAGTAGCCCTGAAGTTCACAGCAAAAAAAAACTGGGACTGCAAAGTGTAGTTTATGCAGTTAAACAGAAGCAAAGTGTGGAGTCTTACTGCATTTCCAATTGACGTCTGTAATTCTGTGACCTTGTATGAAAAGGAAAAAAAAAACCTTGTAGTACCTCAAGTCAGCCATGAATGTACTCCGTCTGTGTACAGTTTTGTAGAAGCCACAGATTTGTTTAGCTGTGAATATACTTTTTAAAAGAAAAAGTGAAAATATACAAGACTTCCTACTTTTGCATATGGAGATGTTTTGTCAGTGCACAAGATTCTCAGGCGAAAAAAATAACTTCATGATTTTATTGTCTTCGTTTACTTGGTGACTTGCACCAAGTCCCTTCAGAGTCTTTGTTAACAATGGCTGTAGAGGTTCACAGAGCCCCACTCGGGTAGCTGCAATTCTCCCAGTTACAGTGTCTGGTGGGAGATGCATCGTATCCAAGTTCAGAAACTATACCCTGCCTTTTGACCTCACACTCACAACCCCCCAGTCCAACCCCATGGAAATAAAAAACCTGTGTATAATGCCTCCGGTATGTTCATAGTTCAACCTGACTCATTCAGGTAAAGTTGACACCTACCTATCCTTTCTCCAATTGAAGAGAGATCCGTGGGGCAGTCTGGTTCTGATTCATTTTTGCCTTCCTGCCCATCAACAATTGCATCTTTCCTTCTGCCAACTTATTCACACCTGTTCCTTCCTCCTCCTCCTCCTCCTCCCCCCCCCCCCCTGCCCCCCGACAAATGCAATCACTATGAACTAGGAGTGGGTTTCATTAAATAAGCAGCACATGAGCTTTTATTTGGCTTGTTGCATGGAGCACTACAGTGTGTGGGGATTAGGTGACTCCTCTGGAAATGAGAGGTTGGCCTTTCTGCTTTACCTCTCAATTTAAAAAAAGCCGATGAATTTATTTAAACTTCATTTTTAAAGTCTGATTCTGTAAGCATTAAATCAGTCGGCACACTCTAACGTAGCAATAGAACTTGCATCAGGTGTACCTGAAGGGACTTGAAGCAAACGTATTATCTTTACACCATGAATTTTCACAAAATACCTTTTTAACGTTAAAGGAAAAAAGTCCAAGGTTATTTCTTTTTCTTCTGTTTAGAATGAGAATTTATGTCAGTTGTAATGTGAAGTAGAAACCAGATTAGGAATTCAACCTGAATCATTTTGTTGTGTTGTTACGGCCATTGATACTGTGAGTCCCAGCGTCCGATTGCTGAATACGTTTTTAATCTCTATCCCTCACACACGCCCTCTTGCTCCTTGATCATATTTTGTTAGAAATAATCATGTTTGTGGCTGTAATCATTGGTATGAAATATTTTAATAAAATCGACAAAAAGGCAAAACTCTGAGACACCCTTCCAGGCAGTTACTGTTTTGTTTTATAAAGCTAGCAGTAATTTTCATAATGATTTGGGAAAGAGAAAGGTGTTAATCATGAGTCAGCATATCTCTATAAAATTGTCTTTATCTTTCAAACTCCTTTACATCCTGGAATGCACTGCCTGAAAAGATGGTAGAAGTATGTTCAATCATAACTTTCAAAAGGGAATTTCTTATATACCTAAAAAGGTACATTTGCCAAGGTGGTGGGGGAAAGAAGAGGAATGGGCCAGCATAATCTGTCAGGGTCCTCCTTCCCGCAGCCCCCTTCCCCAGTTCAACACCCTTCCCTGCCTACCTTTCTTGTCGGCACTCTTCCCACTCCCTGTCAGCACCCTCCCTCTCTTTTCATGTTGGTGCCCCTCCCCTTTCTCCTCTACCTGTCGCTGCCCCTTTACCTGAGTGTGCCCCCCCCCCCCCCCTCTCTTTTGGTATGTGTGCGTGCGTGTCTCCCTCCCTCTCCCTGAAGCCACTTCTTTGCATAGGGGAATGTGTTTACACTGCAGTGTCAATGTGAACTTGTGCTCTCTACCATAGCCTTAAAGTTGGATAAATGAACACAGTTATGTGGTCTAACTACTAAACTCTAAGTAAAATGCCTATCTGGTTGGAGAAGCAGGTTTGGGCATTTTGCTCCAGCAATACCAGCTGCCTTTTTACAGTGTAAATGATGTCTATAGCAGCAGAAGCTTCAAGCCTAGAATGTTCCTTTGTGCTGAGGCTGGGAACATGAACTGAAAAGTAACAGAATAGTGAGCAACACGTGCCAGGGTTCAGCTGATCTAATTCATTCCATGTGATATTAAAAAAACAGCTAAAGGTACAGCAAAGCTGACAACATCCCAGCTATAGTACCGAAGACTTGTGCTCCAGAACTAGCTGCACCCTTAGCCAAGCTGTTCCAGTACAGCCTAAACACTGGCATCTACCCCACAATGTGAAAAATTGCCCAGGTATGTCCTGTCTACAAAAACAGGATAAATTCAATCCAGCCAATTACTGCCCGATCAGTCTACTCTCGATCATCAGCAAAGTGATGAAAGGTATCAACAGCAGTGCTACCAAGCGGCACTTTGTCAGCAATAACCTGCTCACCGAAGCTCAGGATGGTTCTGCCAGGAGCACTCAGCTCCTACCTCATTACAGCCTTGATCCAAACATGGACAAAAGAGCTGAATTCCAGAGGAAAGGGGAGAGTGACTGCCCTTGATATCAAGACTATTTGACTGAGCGTGGCATCAAGGCATTCTAGTAAAAATGAAGTCAACGGAAATTGGGGAAAACTCTCCACTGGTTGGAGCCATACCTAACATAAAGGAAGATGGTTGTGTTGGAGACCAATCATCTCAGCCAGGAGATCGCTGCAGGAGTTCCTCAGGATAGTGTCCAGGACCAACCATCTTCAGCTACTTCCGTCAATGACCTTCCCTCCAACTTAAGGTCAGAAGTGGGGATGTTCACTGATTGCAGTGTTCAGCCTGATTCACAACTCCTCTGATACTAACGCAGTGTGCCCAAATGCAGCAAGACCTGGACAACATTCAGGCTTTGCTATGTGGCAAGTAGCATTTGTGCCACACGAGTCCCAGGCAATGACCATCTCCAATGTGAGAGAGTCTATCTCCCCATGATGTTCAATGGCATTACCATTGCTAAATTCCCCCATACCATTAACCAGAAACTTAACTGGACCAGCCATATAAATATTGCAACTATAACAGCAGGCTAGAAGTTCTGCAGTGAGTAACTCACACCCTGACTCCCCAAAACCTGTTTACCACCTACAAGGCACAAGTCAGGAATGTGATGGCATACTTTCCATTGCCTGGTAAGTGCCAGCCCAATAATACTCAAGAAGCAAGAAACCGTCCAGGACAAAACAGACTGCTTCACTGGTGTCCCATCCACCACTTTAAGCAATCACTTCCTGCACCACTGACACCCAATTTACAAGCTGCATTGAGCAACTCGCCTTCCTTCTACTGACCTTCCAAACTCATGACCTTGACCAGCTAGAAGAACATGTGCTGCAGGCAAATGGGAACAGCACTCCCTCTAAGTTCGTTTGTGAGTCATACACCATCCAAGAAACAAATCACCATTCCTTCATCATCACTAGATCAAAATCCTGGAACGGCGTCACTTCCTCCCTTACATTACACATAATGCAGCAGTCAAGAATGCAGTTCATCACTACCTTCTAAAGGTCAGTGATGTCCCTGTCTCATGACTGAATAAAGAGTGTTTAGATGTACCTGCAACCAGTGATGCCAACCCTAATGAAATGTTTCTTGAGCATTCTGCGCCATGTTCTTCATCCTTAAACATTCTGAAGTGTATTTAACTGTTAATGATCAAAAGTGAATAGTGCTATAAGTAGAGACATGTAGCTCCTATAATATGCATCAATTGTTTTGGTCCATATCCTGACTGTGTACACCAATCTTCAGTCCACTTGATTATTAACTCTGAAATACAGTTCTCCTGGTGCCAGTTGTACAGTTAGTACATATATGAAATTTAAGAGATGGTGTGCTGGACTAAGATTCTAGTCAGCCTTCCTCAGCATAGTGCTGATCACCAAATGAATTGTTCTCCCCTTCCTCCTCCAGTTAGCTCGAAGGAGTGAGAAAGGGGCATTTAGAACATTGCTCAAGGTCTCAAAAGATCTGGACTACAAATGAAGGTAACTTTGTGAATAGTGGTATGTTGTCATCTCATACAGCCTTGTAGCAGGTGGCTGCTGCTGATTCTACTTATTGTGAACCTTCCCTTTGAATTCAGATTGCATCCCCTTAAGGCATTGTTGAAAACAAAATTGAAAAATGATACATATGAACATACAAACTAGGAGCAGGAGTAGGCCACTCGGCCCTTCAAGTCTACTCTGCCGTTCAATAAGATCATGGCTGATCTGATTGTAACCTCCTGCCTACCCCCCATAACCTTTCACCCCCTTGTTAATCAAGAATCTATCTACCTCTGCCTTAAAAATATTCAAAGACCCTGCTTCCACTGCCTTTTGAGGAAGAGAGTTCCAAAGGCTCACAACCCTCTGCGAGAAAAAAATTCTCCTCATTTCTGTCTTAAACGAGCGACCCCTTATGTTTAAACTGTGATCCCTAGTTCTAGATTCTCCCACAAGAGGAAACATCCTGTCACATCCACCCTGTCAAGACCTCTCAGGATCTTGAATGTTTCAATCAAGTCACCTCTTAGTCTTTTAAACTCCAGTCGATACAAGCCTAACCTTCCAACTGTTCCTCATAAGACAACCTGCCCATTCCTGGTATTAGCCTATGAATTGCTTCTAATGCATTAACATCTTTCCTTAAATAAGGAGACCAATACTGTACACAGTATTCCAGATGGTCTCACTAGTGCCCTGTACAACTGAAGCAACCTCCCTACTTTTGTAGTCAATTTCCCTCGCAATAAATGATAACATTCTATTAGCTTTCCTAATTATTTGTTGTACCTGCATACTAGCCTTTTGTGATTCATGCACGAGGACACACAGATCCCTCTGAATCTCAGAGTTCTGCAATCTCTCACCATTTAGACAATATGCTTATTTTTTATTTTTCCTTCCGAAATGGACAATTTCACATTTGCCCACATTATGCTCTATTTGGCAGGTCTTTGCCCACTCACTTAAACTATCTATGTCATTTTGTAGCCTCCTTACATCCTCCTCACAATTTATTTTCCTACCTATCTTTATGTCATCAGAAAATTTAGCAACCATACCATCTGTCCCTTCATCTAAGTCATTTATATGAATTGTAAAAAGTTGAGGCCCCAGCACTGATCCCTGTGGCATACTACTCATTACGTCCCACCAACCAGAAAAAGACCCACTTAATGGCTACCCTCTGCTTCCTGTTAGCTAGCCAATCTTCCACCCATGCCAATGTATTATCCCCTATACCATGAGCTTTTATTTCCTGCAATAACCTTTGATGTGGCATCTTATCAAATGCCTTCAGGAAATCTAAGTACGGTACATCCACAGGTTTCCATTTATTCATAGCACATGTGACTCCTTCAAAGAACTCCAATAAATTGGTTAAACATGATTTCCCTTTCATAAAACCATGTTGACTCTGCCTGATTGCCTTAAACTTTTCTAAGTGCCCTGCTATAATATCTTTAATAATAGCTTCTAACATTTTCCCCATGGCAGATGTTAAGCCAAATGGCCTGTAGTTTCCTGCTTTCTGTCTCCTTTTTTGAATAAGGGAGTTACATTTGCTATTTTCCAATCTAATTGAACCTTCCCAGAATCTAGGGAATTTTGGAAAATAAAACCAACGCATCAACTATTTCACTAGCCACTTCTTTCAAGACCCTAGGATGAAGTCCATCAGGGCCCACAGATTTGTCAGCCCGCAGCTCCAACAATTTGCTCAATACCATTTCTCTGGTGATTGTAATTTTCCTGGTTTCCTCCCTCCCTTCCATTTCCTGATTTACAGCTATTTCTGCGATGTTACTTGTATCCTCTGTAGTGAAAACTGATGCAAAACACCTGTTAAATTCATGTCATCTCCTTACTTACCATTATTAATTCCCCAGTCTCGCTTTCTATTGGGCCAGCACTCACTTTGTTAACTCTTTTCTTATTTAAATATCTGTAGCTACTCTTACAATCTGTCTTGATATTTCCAGCTAGCTTTCTCTCGTACTCTAATTTTTCCCTCCTTATTAATCTTCAGATCAGTAAAAGGATGTTACACCAGTGTGTTCAGTGTTGTTTTGGTTGTGACTTATTCTGATCATTTGGGAAACCATGTAACACCCTCACAGATGTCTATTTAATGCCATGAAACTAATTGTAAGAGAGGCAGAGCCAGAGCACCTTCCTGAAATGCTAAGAGGTGTCAGCTGTGGCTCAGTACATAGCACCCTCGCCTTTGAATCAGAGGGTTGTGGGTTCATGTCCCACTCCCGGAAAACCAAGAACTGTGATTGTACGCGAAAGAAGTTGCAATCTGTGACTGTTGGTAACTCGAAAGAGTTTCCTGAAATGCTAAGAGGTGTCAGCTGTGGCTCAGTTCATAGCACCCTCGCCTTTGAATCAGAGGGTTGTGGGTTCATGTCCCACTCCCGGAAACCAAGAACTGTGATTGTACTCGAAAGAGTTGCAATCTGTGACTGTTGATAACTCGAAAGAGTTTCCTGAAATGCTAAGTGAAATTTGAAATGGTAAAACCATGTTTCCATATGGCGGAGAGAGGGGCATTTAGAAATTTTTATTTTTGGTGCATTAGTTACTGCCGCCTTACTATTAATTGACATACTTGTGCAATTGATATACTAAAAACTATAATTGAGTGTTTAACAATGAATCAGCACATCAAAGTTGCTTAATAATACTGCTATTAAAATAATTTACTTATATTATGTATTTTACATGCAAAATTAAATGGTTGGCAATGCTGGATGTAGATTTTGTGAAGTAGTATATGTACCAGCTGTTTTTTCCCTTGGAATAGCTAATTCCAGGCTAGCTCAAGACTTGTGTGTTTTATTTATTTTGTCTATTGTGATTTGCTGAGAAAACACCATGAAGAAAGCCTCAGCTGTCATAAAGAAGTAGTGTCTCCACCTTGCCAAGGTCGTTTTGTCAATTTGGGGACTTGAGCATGACTTTGTGTACCAATGTTAAGAGAAAGGAGGGCCAATAAAAGTCTTGGGTTCATCAATTAAGGCTCTAATCCACTAGATGGTGCAACTGCTTGAAATGCTAATCACTGGGGGAAAGCCAGCAAAAGCATAGCAACTGACCCAGGGCCAACTTCAGGGGAACTCTAGAAAATTCCTCTCTGATTCCAGAAGGCAATCAAGCAAGCTGCCAAAGATCTGTGCCACATTGCTAGGTGAACTTAACTAACCCATGTAGTTCTGCAGTATATGAAGTGTCTTCTAAAAGGGCTTCATTGTACCTTCATTTAGCACTGGTATCAGTGACGTGTTAACAGAGGGTAACCATCCTCTGAGGGTTGGCATATCTAATTTTAGCATCTAACCTGACTCTTTGTATTTTGTGGACATGCAATTTAGTCAGACTATTACTATCCCTATCATATATAAAAATCAATACCCAACCCTTCCATCATTAGAAAAAAATTACATCTCCTGCTTCCATTGCCTACTCTCTGCAAAGTGAATAACTCCAACTCCCTAAATTAATTCTATTATTGACCTAAGGTTTGAGTTTAGATGCTTGCAGAATTCTCATCATATGATGACCTAGAGGAGCAGCGAGAAAGGACCCTCAGACAGGTTGGTCTGCTCTGAGCCACAGAATGAACTGGACTGTGTTCTGAGAAAGTTAAGCGTGGTGTCAAAGGGAAACAGGTAGTTGATTAGCTGGTGAATATTTTTCTCTTTTTTTTGCAAAACTTGGGTAATTTTAGTAATTGGAAGGTTTCATTTGTGGTAGAAGGTTTACTAATAGCAGTAAAGCTTATTAGATTAGCTGGTGAGTATTTCCTATTTATCCTAACTAGGATATTTCAATTAGGGTTAGTAGAACATGTATTAAAATAACAAGAATATAAGCACAAGCAGGTGTAGAGACATTAATTTAAATTATTCAGTAAAATAATGAATTAATTAAACATAATAAAGATGACAGGGCAGGTGATGTGTAGCAGCTGCAGAATGTCAGTCTTGTGGACACCATGTGATCCAAGGCAAACATATCTGTAGTAAATTTCTGCGGCTAGAGGAACTTTGGCTCAGAGTCATTGAGCTGGAGGCTGAGCAGCAGACACTGCAGCGCACCAGGGAGGGAGAAAGTTGCCTGGACACTTTGTACCAGGAGGCAGTCACACCCCTTAGGATAGGGTCGTCTGATTTGGTCCATGGTCAGGGACAGAATGATGTGACGGCAAGCAAAGGAGGTAAGGAGATAGAGAGGGTAGAAGTGGAGGAGCGTCAACCCTTTCAATTGTCCAACAGGTTCGAGGTTCTTGTGGCCTGAATGGATGAAAGTGGTGGCTGCGTGGTGAATGAGCAAATTGACCATGGCACCATGGTATAGGAAGCCATTCAAGCGGGGTGGGTTAACAGGAATATAGTGGTAGTTGGGGACAATATAGTCAGGGCTATAGACACAGTTCTCGGCAGCCAAGAGTCCAGAAGGCTGTGTTGCCTGTCTGGTGCCAGGGTTTGGGACATCTGCTCTGGGCTGGAGAGGAACTTGCAATGGGAGGGGGAGGATCCAGAAGTCATGGTCCACGTAGGTAACAACAACATAGGTAGTCCTAGAAAAGAGGTTCTGTTTGGAGAGTATGAGCAGCTAGGAGCTACATGAAAATGCAGAACTGCAAAGGTAATAATCTCTGGACTACAACAATTCACTCCCTACACCATTGACACACAGTGACAGCAGTGTGTACCATCTACAAGATGCACTGCAGAAACTCACCAAGGCTCCTTAGGCAGCACCTTCCAAACCCACAACCACTGCCATCCAGAAGGACAAGGGCAGCAGATACATGGAACACCACCACCTGGAAGTTCCCCTCCAAGTCACTCACCATCTGAATTGGAAATATATCGCCATTCCTTCACTGTCACTGGGTAAAAATCCTGGAACTCCCTTCCTAAAAGTACTGTGGGTGTGCCTACGCTACGTGGACTGCAGGGGTTCAAGAAGGCAGCTCAACACCACCTTCTCTGGGGCAATTAGGGATGGGTAATAAATGCTGGCCCAGCCAGTGAAGCCCACATCCTGTAAATGAATAAAAGCAAACTACCACCTGAACCATGAGCAAATTAGCTAAGATTAGAGTGTTAAATGTATGGCTTAAAGATTGGTGTGGGAGAAATGGGTTTTGATTTGTGGGGCACTGGTACCAGTACTGGGGAAAGTGGGAGCTGTACCATTGAGACGGTCTTCACCTGAACCGTGTTGGGACCAGTGTTCTGGTGAGTCATATAACTAGAGCTGTAGAGAGGGCTTTAAACTAAAGGGTGGGTTAAGGGATCATGTGAGGGAAGATGTGATAAATTGAAGAGAAGAGGAGATACGAGAGCAAAGTAGTATTAAGGGAAATGATAATCAGAGTGTGGCAGGAAGGGACAGAGCGTACAAACTTGAGAGCGCCAGGAGATAAGGCTAGATGTTGCGAAAATAATAAAAGGAAAGAATTAAACACACTTTATCTGAACTTACACAGCATTCACAACAAGGTAGATGAATTAACAGCACAAATAGAAGTAAACAGATGTGATATAATTGCCATTATGGAGTTATGGCTGCAGGGTGACTAAGGCTGGTAACTGAATATTCAAAGGTATTCAACATTTAGGAAGGTTAGGAAAAGCAGAAAAGAAGCTGGGGTAGCACTATTAATAAAGGATATCAGTGTGTTAGTGAGAGAGCATCTTAGATCAGAAGATGTAGAATCAGTTTGGATGGAGCTAAGAAATAGCAAGGGGCAGCAAACACTGGTAGGAGTTGTTTATAGGCCACCAAACAGTAGTGGTACTGTAGGGCGTGGTTTAAATCAGAATATTAGAAGTGCATTTAACAATGGTAAAACAGTAATCAAGGGGGATTTCAATCTACATATAGACTGGGTAAACCTAATTAGCACTAATGCTGAGGAGGATGAATTCCTGGAATGTATATGCAATGGTTTTCTAAAACAGTTTGTTGAGGAACCAACAAGAGAACGGGGTATTTTGGATCTAGTATTGTGCAATGAGAAAGGGCTAATTAATAATCTTGTTGTAAAGGAACCTTTAGAGAAGAGTGACCATAATATGATAGAATTTTACATTAAATTTGAATGTAATTGAAAGTTCAATCCAAAACTAGGGTCTTTAGTCTAAACAAAGGAAACTACCAAGATATGAGGGGCAAGTTGACTGTGATAGATTAGGAAACTACATTAAAAAGTACGATGGTAGGCAATGGCTGGCATTTAAAGAATTAATACAGGGTTTATAACAAATTTACATTTCTTTGAGGCACAAAATCCCCGCAAGAAAAATGATCCAGCAATGGCTAACAAGAGAAGTTAAAGATTCTATTAGATCAGAGGCAGTGGCATATAAAATTGCCAAAAAGAGTAGTAAGTCTGAGGATTGAGAGCAGGGAGCATTTTAGAATTTAGTGAAAGAGAACAAAGAAACTGATAAAGAAGGAGAAAATAGAATATGAAAGTTAAACTAGCAAAAAACATAAAAGCAGACTGTAAAAGATTCAATAGGTATGTAAAAAGGAAAAGATTAGCAAAGACAAGTGTAGGCCCACTACAGGCAGAGACAGAATAACTTAGAATGGGGAATAAGGAAATGGCAGAGAAACTAAACAAATACTCTGGGCAAAATTTTACCCCTCGGGGGCAGGCATGCACCCGACCTGATCGGGCGTAAAATAGCACAAGAAGGCATCGGGCGAGTGTCCCGATATCATCCCGCACGCGTGAAATCTTCAGGTCAGTGGGCGTGCGTAGGTGTCAGAGCCATGCCCGCCATCAATTAAAAGGGCATTAAAAACCCAATGGAACCCGATTTTACATTGCCCGTGCGATTTCGCGCTCATCACATGGGAAAAACAGGCAGGCGGGCAGTCCACATTTTGCAAAACCTCATCTAAAGGCAGAATAAAAAGGGTCAGCAGCATTGCCAGTGTGAGTAGTGAGGAGTTTAGGAGATAGTTTGCAGCTAGTTGCACATTTGAACTTAACGACTTAACCTTGTTCTGAGCTTTATTCTTAGCATTTCCAGGCTTCATTTCAGGACTCATTGGTGTCTCCAAGGCCCCCAGAGGATTTTGATCATGTGGACCCTTTCAGGTAGCAGACAGCCTTCTGTTACCCTGATAATGGGGATCCTGGCCTCCGCTGGAGGTACCTCCTCTGAGGAGGAAGCGAGGGGCAGAAAGGAGAAGAGGCCAGGTGTCCCAGTGCAGCTTCCAGGGGAGGGAACAGTGGGAGGAGATGTGCAGGCAGAAGGGGTGCAGGGCCAGCAGGTAGTCCAAGGCAAAAGGGGCCGCAGAAGATGCCATGATCTTGCTGCAGGGTTTACAGGCGGTGATGCAGCTACCTCAATATGTCAGAGGTGCAATGCCGAAGGAGGCTCCACCTCTTTGTCAGATGATTGGGCCTGAGATCAGCTCTGACTGTGTGGGTGGACACCCCATGCCAGTGACGCTGAAGGTCACAGTGGCCCTTAACTTCTATGCCTCCGGCTCTTTCCAGGGGTCAGTGGGGGATCTGCGTGGAGTCTCCCAATCAGCTGTCCACAGTTGCGTCAAGCTGGTGACAGAAGCTCTGTTCAGGTGGGTATTGATATTTATTCATTTCCGTACGGATGAGGCCAGCCAGGCTGAGAGGTGCCATCATCCAGGGTGCCATCGACTGCACACATGTGGCCATCAAGGCGCCAGCGGGCCATCCAGGTGCCTTCGTCAACAGGAAGGGCTTCCACTCCATGAACGTACAGAAAGTGTGTGACCACAGGATGCAGACTCTGCAAGTGTGTACAAGGTACCCTGGCAGCTCCCATGATGCGTACATCCTCAGACACTCCCAGGTGCCGAGGCTCTTCAGTGCTCCAGCCCGACTGGATGGATGGCTGCTGAGTGACAAGGGCTATCTGTTGAAAAGGTGGCTTATGATGCCTCTCCGCCACCCAAGAACAGAGGCAGAGCAGCATTATGAGCCATACCTCCACAAGGGTGGTGATAGAGAGGACCATAGGTCTTCTGAAGGTGCGCTTCAAATGCCTAGGCCGTTCAGGGGGAGCACTACAATACCCCCAGATCGTGTGTCACTGATTGTGATTGCATTCTACGCTCTCCACAATCTGGCACTGGCAAGGGGGGACCCACTGGAGGAAGAGGATCTTGAGGCAGCTCCACAGGCTTAAGAGGATGAGTCCACTAATGAATCAGGAGAGGAGCACGGTGAGGAGAATGCTGAGAGCATGGAGGCAGACTTCTGTATCTTTCAGGGAGGCAAGGACACCCGGGATACCTTGATCTAACGCTCCTTCGCCTAGGCTGCCAAAGATCAGCCGTCACCCGTGAAGAGTCCCTCTTGTGCTCATTGTGCCTTAAACTTACGCTTGCGAGTGCTACATCTTTGTGCTCCCTCCTCGCCAGCACCAGCATTGGAGACAGCCAGCTGACTCTGCTGCCCTGTTGGCCTGACTTTGGCGGTCATCCTCTGGTCCGTGGAGTCTGTGCTGGTCCCACCTGGGAGGGAGTGGCCAGTGCCACGGCTGGCATCTCCCCAGTCATCGCAGCCTCATCAGATGCCACAGTCACTGGCAGAGGAGCTGCTGTCGTCACCCAGAGCACCTTGAGAACAGCCCGCAGAGACAACAGGCAGCTCGTGTGCCAAAGTGAGGTCACACTGGACCTCCTTACTCACCATTGATGGGTGAGCACCTAGCTGCGATACTGGGTGTCTCATCCATCTCCCACACTGACACTGACCACCTGAGGTCATTGCCTGTGTGAGGGCTTACAGGTCCAAGCACAACCCCAGCAACACCTGATTCTGTCCCTGGAGCTGCCTTTTCATAACAGTCACCACTCTCTCAATGGAGGAGGCTGTGCGCTCGGTCATGAGGATCAACGCAGTGCTTATGATCCGCATGGACTCCTCCGCAACAGAGACCATGGCATGCATATCCTCATGGATCTCCGCCAGATCCTCCCACACATCCTGCTGGACATCCAACATTTACTGCCTAATGGGCGACTCCAGAGGCTCATCATCTGCCTTCGACTCAGCATCGTCCTGGTCTCCAGTAGTCCTCCGACTCCAGGCACCCTGGGCACTCTCTGCCTCAGCCTGCTCCTCAAGTGTGTGTGAAGTTCCCTCACCACTGTGCTCTGACATTCTAGCCAAAGATCTAACGCCCACCAAGGTGCTGTTATCTGCGCTGGTGCCTGGTTCAGAGCGTGGGTGTGATGCAGGTGCATCTGGAGCATGGCGGTCCTCTGGTGTCAGGAGTGGCTCTCCAGAATGCGCGCATGCTGGTGAATCTAAAGGAGAACAATGACATGTCATTAGTTTAAATCATCACACTGTCACTGTGCATACCAGGAACCCTGGTGAGACCATGGAGATCTGCATCATGGTGCCATCATCTTTCATATAATCATTGGGGACTCCAGCTTTGAGGCTCCCATCAATGAAGAAACTAAACACGAATGTTTGTACCATCCGAAACTCTCAACTCTGTGCACTGCACTCTTACCTTTGTCTGACACCCCAGCCTCTCCGCGACCAACTGACTGAGCCTTTCCAGCTCCAAGGCGTCCTGCTCAAAGCTCGTAAAGATTAGGAGGTTTGGGGGGCCTCCGTATCCGTGACCTCTCTATGTTGTTATGGATCGTCTTCTCCTGAAAGGACAGAGGAGCATTGATTGGTCCACTCTCTACCTGCAGCACCATTGCAGCCTGGACAACCCCGCCTGAGGAACACTTTGCAGGGCATGTCCGAGTCGTGGCCCTTGAGCCGCAAAGCACTCAGTTCAAGCAGCCAAGGTTCACTCTCTTGGCCAGCTCCAGCGTCATTGACAGTTGGTGCTCAGACTCTAACCCCCTGAGCTCTGTGGGGGGGACAGCCAGCCCTTAACACTTCAAAACACTGATCCATGCCAACATGGTACTCACCCTTGCTGAGCGCAGCAGGTCATTAAACCTTTTGCAGCACTGGACCCTTGTATGCCTCACAATGTTGCGGCTGCTGACCTGGGCTGCCACCTCCTCCCAAGCCTTTTTTGTCAGGTGTGGTGGCTTCCTCCTTCCATCTCTGGGGATGAAGGTATCCCTCCTGGCAGCCACCTCCTCCAGGAGGACCACGAGGCACTCGTCCAAAAACTGGGGGGGCCAAGTGCCCACCCGACCTGCCCTCTCGCCTGGAGTCTTCAGCTGCACTTGAGGCCATAGCTTCAGTCTTCAGCACGCTACAAACATGTTCTTCCCTGGCAGCCTTCAAGGAGTTGCCATTGCTGTTTTTAAACTGCCCACCAGGTCGCCATTGGACTCGGCGGCTGACAGACCCCCGCCCGGCCCTTCCCAATATTGGGAAGATGCGTTTTATGCTGGCTGGCTGTTAATTGGCCAGCCAGCATGAAATCACAGTCGGTGGCCGATCATGGGTGGTGGACCATTTCCAAGACTGATTGCGGGCCTGCCGATGGCGCAAGCCCACTAAGGGTAAAATTCAGACCTTTGTGTCAGTCTTCATGGAGGACGATACAAAAAATCTCCCTGAAATACCAAAGAACCAAGGTACTAGCAAGATTGATGACTTGAAAGAAATGAGTATTAGTAAAAAAGTAGTACTGGAGAAATTAGCAGAACTGAAATTTGATAGATCCGCTGGACCTGATGATCTACATCCCAGAGTGTTGAAAGAGGTGGCTGTAGAGATAGTGGGTGTATTGGTGGCCATCTTCCAAAATTCTATAGATTGTGGAATAGTTCCTGCAGACTGGAGGGTAGCAAATGTAACCCCATTATTTAAGAAAGGAGGGAGAGAGGAAACAGGGAACCTGTTAGCCTGACAACAGTAGGTGGGAAAATGCTAGTCTATTATAAAGTATGTGATAACTGGACACTGAGAAAATAATAGTAGGATTAGGCAGAATCAACATGGATTTTTGAAAAGGAAATAATGTTTGACAAACTTTTTAGAGTTGTTTGGGAATGTAACTAGCAGAATAGATGAGGAAGAACCAGTGGATGTGGTATAATTGGATTTTCAGAAGATTTTCGATAAGGTCTCACACAA
The DNA here is from genome assembly GCF_964194155.1 of Cetorhinus maximus. Classification (NCBI taxonomy): domain Eukaryota; kingdom Metazoa; phylum Chordata; class Chondrichthyes; order Lamniformes; family Cetorhinidae; genus Cetorhinus; species Cetorhinus maximus. The sequence goes on along the minus strand of NC_135888.1, from coordinate 65,789,802 downwards.
GAAGTTAGTAAGCAAAATTAGAGCTCATGGGAGTGGGGGTAATATGCTGGCATGGAATGACTATTGGTTAACGGACAGAAACCAGAGAATAGGAGTAAATGGGTCAATCTCAGGTTGGCAGGCTGTGACTAGTGAGGTACTGCAAGGATCAGTGCTTCAGCCCCAGCTATTTGCAATCTATATCAATGATTTAGATGGGGGACCAAATGTAATATTTCCAAACTTGCTGATGACTTGGTGGACGTGTGAATTGTGAGGAGGATGCAAAGAAGCTTCAAGGGCATTTAGACAGGCTAAGTAAGTGGGCAACAACATGGCAGCTAGGATATAATGTGGAAAAATGTGAAGTGATCCATTTTGGTAGGAAAACCAGAAATGTAGATTATTTCTTAAATAGTGAGGGACTGGGAAGTGTTAATGTCCAAAGGGACCTGGGTGTCCTTATTTACAAGTCATTGAAAGCTAACATGCAGGTGCAACAGGCAATTAGAAAGGAAAATGTTATGTTAGCCTTTATTGTGTGAGGGTTTGAGTACAGGATTAGAGAAGTGTTGCTGCAGTTGTATAAAGCCTTGGTGAGACTGCACCTGGAGTATTATGTGCAGTTTTGGTTTCCTTACCTATGGATGGATATACTTGTCATAGAAGTGCAACGAAGGTTCACCAGATTGATTCCTGGGATGGCAGTATTATCCAATGAGGAGAGAGTGGGAAGACTGATGCTTTCTTCTAAACTCTAAAGATACAAGGTGATCTCACTGAGACATACGAAATTCATACAGGGCTCGACAAGATAGATATAGGATGTTTCCCCTGGCTGTGTGGGGTGGGGGGTGGGTGAGGGGGGGCGGGGGGCGCGGGCAGGGTGTTTAGAAGCAGGGGATACAGTCCCAGAATAAGGGGCAGGCCATTTAGGGTGAAGATGAGGAGGAATTTCTTCACTCAGGGGTGGTAAATCTTTAGAACTCTTTACCCCAGAGGGCTGTGGAGACTCATTCATTGAGCATGGTCAAGACAGAAATGAATAGATTGCTAGTTATCAAAGATATCAAGGTATATGGGATAGTGCAGGGAAATGGAATTGAGGTAGAAGATCAGCCATGATCTAGCTGAATGGCGGAGCAAGCTTGAGGGGCCCAATGGCCTACTCCTATGTTCCTGTGGTTGATTCCTGATGTGTGATGCAATGTCCAGGTGCCCAAGAGAGCAAGTTCTACAAATTGTTATTACTTTTAAAGTTTTAAAAAGTTATAGCAAAGAATCCAGGCTGGTTTTAGAATGTTGCCAAATTGTTGCCATCTGGTGGTGGTTTTATGACCTTGTTCTGTTGCTGTAAACAAAAATTCTCATAAAAGACTTTTAAGCTTTTGGCAACAAAGAGGTCAGCAACGTCGAGCTATCATGAAAAAGAACTTGGAAAAGGCTATTGTTATTTCCAACTACTCATGTTAAAGCTTTATCATGATTTAAACACAGCGACATTGGAAGAGGAAGAGGAGATGGAGAAGGGTGATCAACCAGCATTGTAATGACCCCAAGTAAAATGGGAGAAGTTGAAAGTAGAAGAACTGCAATTATCAAAGAGCACAACTAATTAATGACAAGGCCAATAATATCCTAATTCAGTTAGGGAACTGTGTCATTAGAGCCAGTATTTTGCTTTGCAACAAATCCGCAGACATGGCAGGTTTAGCTCACCTTCTGATGTACATGAGATAAGTTTATGAAGGTGAAATACAGGTGGACATTTTGTTTTGTTGGACAATGCCTACCAGAACAACAGCTGAGGAGATTTTCTGCTTGCTTGACAGCTTCATAAATCACCTGGTCACAAGGTATTGGCACATCCACAAATAGAGCCAAGTCAATGTCTAGTAGGAGCAGTGGAGAAGTGACATGTATCAGAGTAGCTCCCTATTTAATGTGGGGGTATTGCAGCATATATGGGATAGCACTCACTACCAAAACCATGCTTAACAATTTGAAGGAGGTCCTGCGAAGATGCTAAACCTTATGAAAGCTTAAGCCTTGAATTCCAGAATATCATCCGCTCCATGTAATGAGATGCACATGGAGGCTCAATAGCTGTCACGTGGCAGGATCTTAGCATGTTTCTTTGAAGTCCACTCTGAGGTGAAGTTATTCTTTACTAATTACCCATTCCCACTCTCTCACTGTCTGCATGGTATGGCCTGGCTCCCATGGCTAGGCGGCTTATCAGATGTTTTCTCCCACCTGACTGAGTTTCATCTGGGGCTTCAAGGGCTGAGTACAACCACCTTCAATGCCTTGGACAAAATTGAGTCAATGATTAAAAAAGCTAGAATTCTGGGCTTTGCTTTGTGGAGGAAAACTACACTGTAATTTTTGCAAACATGCATGAATTCCTGACTGCCGTTGCAGGACAGATGACATCAAGGAACTTCTCACTAGACTTGTGAGACAATTATGTGATTACTTTCCCTTGATGGGGACTGCAAACAACTGATTCCACTACCCTTTCACAGATTTTTCTGCATTTCCCATGCCAGAAAACCTATCAATAAAAGAACAAGAGAACCATCTGGATGACTCAACAGACAGTGGAATCAAGACTGAGTTCCAAGAAAAGCTGTTGTCTGAGTTTTGGATCCAAATGCAAATGGCTTTTCCTGAATTGTCCACCAGGGCTGATAAGGTTTTGCAACTATTTGCTACAACTTACCTGTGTGAAGGTGGATTTTCATCATTCACTGGAATGAAATCAAAGTATTGTCGATGCCTTTGTGTAGAAAACAATTTAGGGTTCAAGCTATTAACAATCCAAACATTATACAACCAAGCTCAAACAAACAACCTCATCCATCACACTAATGGTGAGTGGCACTATTAAGTCATTGGTTAAGTTGTACACATGTGTATATTACGATGTGTGCCTTTTGTACAATACTTAGGTATTAAACTGTTTAAAATTGTATTCTGGTCGAAGTACACACACAGTGGGAAAGAGATATGTAATGAGTAAAGTTTGGGAATCTTTGTGCTAGAGGGTCTGGAACTAAGGGTAACTAATTATTATCACAACAATTAGAGTGCTTCTTTGGACATAATAGCATATTAAAAAATCCCCACTCCAGCAGAAACCTATGACCTGACTTCCAGGATTGGGCTCAGCAATGCTGCCTTTCACATTCAAATAGGTTGCTGGCACTCAATGTCTAAGTTCATACCTAAAGCATGGCCACTTTGAGGAGATATCAGAGCCCTGCTGACATCTGTGGCAAGAACCAACATCTTCAGGAAAATGGAGAAGAAAAGTACCCAGACAAGAGCACTACTGCATGATGGAACAAGATGCAACCCTGTGACTCAGCCAAGTGGTAATCCAGTTCTGTGTGTAGGTCTGCTCCTACTCTGATAGCCAGTATTGTGTAAGGTAAACAGAATATATGAGTCAAGAGGCAGTGAGATGTGAAGCCAATCAAATACACCATTAAAACCTTTAGCGATCCAGAAAATTAATATCTGGAGATCAGGATTAGGACATGCATATACTACATATTTCAAACACCAGAAGACATGGAAACCTGCACTGGGAGGGACTTTTACAAGTTGACTTCATTGTTTTTTTAAGAGAAACTTGCATTTACATAGCACCTTCCACAACCTCAAGACTCCTCAAAGTGCTTTATAGCCAATGAAGTAATTTGGAAGTGTAGTCACTGTTGTGATGTAAGAATTCAGCAATAAACAAAGAGATCCTTGTAGAAAAGTGTCTGGCACATAAAGCGTTAATGTGCAACTGAGTACAGTACTGCCCATGCAGTGATGTAAGAGAACACATGACCCACACCAAGAGGTCAGTGTAGTGTTGGACAGAGCCATGTGTAGAAGCAAGCATGGAGACAGCTCCTAGCTTGGACCTTTACTGTACCTACGTATACAGTTTCTCATAGTTAATAAATACTTCTGGTTGAACCACATAGGACTACAAATACCTTAATAAGACCTACCGAACTATGCCCAACACCTTACAACAACCCTCACTTCATGACAGTCAATGCTGAATTCAACTAGAACTTTCACTGCCCTTTGAATGATGTAACAAACTAAAGGGACTACTCCTGTTCCTATGTTACTCTGTTCAGCTTCAGTTTTAAGAGACTTGATTGTAGGAGGGAGGGAAAGTTCAGATTGATAAGGAATTATATGGGCTTGAGGAACTGAGACAAAATCAGCTAAAGAGGGAGACAGATCTTACACCTATACTGCAGTTCTCACATGGAAGGACATTTCAAACATTTTACAAAAGAGAAGACATCAAATGGGAAATAAATAATTAGAGAGGAAGGCCGAAGGGATGATAAAATAAACACTTTTTTTAGGAGACAAGCCGTCAGGCAAAATATTTTTAAAAAGTTCTAGTGGACAGAGGACATGTCAAAATGTTTCACAGTAAGTGAATAACTTTAGAAATGTGCTCACTAAAATGCAAGTTACTTTTTTCAATTAAAACATAGCAGTGGAGAAATATATCAAGAACAGTTATAGGACCTACAGTACCTTCAGTCATTGATAGAAAGATTGGAGGTGAAGAGAAGAAAATTTACATTTAACAAAAATGACAGTCAATATCTTTGTACCTTTCTTTTCTCAGTAGGCAATGGGAGGATATTTTGAACAAAATGTACTGGTTCTAATTTACACCTTTCTTCCCCTTTAAGGAGTTTACATCTGAATGCTGAGATTGTGGCTTTGAAATCAATCATATTGTGTTCTACTTCAGTTTCATGGCAGCACTTGCTGTAAATTGGGAGGATTACACAAAAGACACAGTGATGGGGGCTGAGGTGTAAATGCCAATCTTTCCTTTTAGTGGGATAAGCTGAGATATCTTGAAGCGCCTTCTTCAACTGTACCCCTCTTGTTGCCCTGCGATGGCAAGCCTTTGGTATACTCAATGACAGCAGCAACAGCAGTGCAATTAACAGTGACGAGCTTTGATCAGTTGATTACCAGGCATCTTGGCACTGCTGTGCCGAGAGGGAACAAAGTTAAAATACAAAATGAAAACCACTTTAGCCACTTTTCTTCCCATTGCCATGTAAAAGCCTATAGCAGATAGGTTTATTTTTTCAAAGTCAGGGAACTAAGGGAAGATTGCTCTAAAATTCTAAAGTGAAAGTAGTTATGCAACAAGAATCCAGAGAGTCAGCTACACATATACCTTGAACAAAGAGAGTCCCCATTTATTTTCCATATAAAAATCATATGTTACCATTTATTTTTAAGTTCCATAAAATCAAATGATTTACAACAACAGAAATTGCCCATTGGAGCTAGGTGTGTCATCTTGTGAGCAAGCCAACTTGCTAACTGCACAGAGGAGTAATAAAACTTACTTTAGTACAACATGATCCCATTACAAAACCATTGAATGCAGTATTTTTTGAAAAAGCATTTTTGTCATCTCTAGTGTAAGCTTTATCACTCTTTCAGTTAGAAGAGATACACCTGGATCCAATTTTGTAAACATGCCGGAACCAGATTTAGCACAGCCAATTTATTGAAGAAATCACATCGGGTATAATGCAGACTATACTCTGCCAGGTTACAAGCGCTTGCCAGACATCCCAATGTAGAAATCTAACAAAAGCTGGCCAACTATTTCAAAAGAGCTGACTCTGCACACACAAAAATAATCTGGCAAATGATAAAGAGCCAACAACTGAAATACAGTGCTGAATATAGACGGACAACCAGGCTCATGAGTTTGTAAATGGGGAAATTCAGTTTTTATTACATAGACTTCTAAGTATTTTGCCTGTGTCTGAACCAAACTTCTTGCAATGTCAATGTCATATTTGACTCTGCCATTATGTTCCGACTCCATATCCTCTCCGTCACCAAGACTGCCTACCACCACCTCTGTAAAATTCCTCATTACCCACCTCCTCCGCTTCAGTCCATCTGCTTCTGAAACTCTTCTCCATGCTTTTGTTACCTCCAGCCTCAATTATTCCAGCGCTTTCTTAGCCAACTGCTACTTTCCACCCTACACAAACCAGAGCTCATCTAAAACTCTGTTGCCCCTATCCTAACTCACATAGTCCCATTCATCTTTGTGCTCATTGATCTACATTGGCTGTCTTCACTGACTGGCAATACCTCAAATTTAAAATTCTCATTCATGTGCTGAAATATCTCCATGAACTTGACCTGCCATACCTTCTCCTGCTCTATAATCCTCTAAGACCCTTAAATTTTGGCCTCTTGTACACGCCTGATTTTTATCGCCCCATATGGCATTTATGGCAGCCGTTCCTTCGGCTGCTTACGACCTAAGCTTTGGAATTCCCTCCCTGAACTTCACTGTTTCTCTATCTCTCTCCTCCTTTAAGACGTCCCTTGAAACCACCCTCTTTGACTAAGTTTTTAATCATCTGTCCTAGTATCTCTTTAACTGAATCAGTGACATATTGTTTGATAATGCTCCTGTTGCGCACGTTATATCATTTTACTTCATAAGGTGCAAGTTGTTGTTGGTTCTCAGTTATAGCACACTGGTGGAAGGTTTCCTCAGCCCAACTGGTTTAGTGAAATTGTAAAGAGATTCACAAAATATGGTATTTCCAAAGCAGAGCTTCAGTTGGCGGAATGTGGATGTAGAGGTCAGCATAAGCAATGTACAGAACATATGGTTTCTCTCTGGAACGCAGAATTAATATTAGATTGATGGAGGATTAATGGGTTGGGCACAACTTTCACCAGACTACTGGATAAAGTTTCCTTTGTTTCTCTTGTAAATTCAATGATCAGTAAAATTTACAGTGAGAAACAGTATACATGAAACACAACATCGAACTCCAATCAGGTTTCCATTCCTGATATAGGGCACAAATGGCTTTTATCATAGTCACAACTGACATCCTACATGACTGTGACCATAGTACATGACATCTCCTCATCCTTCTCAACCTGTCCGCAGCTTTTGACACAGCTGAGCACACCATCCTCCTGCAATGTTTCTGAGTGGGATCTAGTCGCTAATCGATCTAGTTGCAGCCAAAGAATCTCCTGCAATGGCCCCTCTTTCTCACACAATTACCTCTGGAGCCCCACAAGGATCTATCCGAGCTCCCATCCTATTTCTCACGTGTAAGTTGTCCCTTAATGACATGATCCGAACGTTTGATGTGAGGTTTCACATGGCACTGAGTTGGGAGGCATGATAAGTAATGCAGTTGGAAGCAGGAAATTACAAAAGACCAGAGCCAGGTTAAGTGAATGAGCAAAACAGTGACAAATCATGTCCAATGCGGGAAAGTGTGAGATGATCCTCAGTGAATCCAGAAAGGACAAATCAGAGTCTAATATTTTGTAAATGGCGGGGAACTAAATACTGTGGGGGAACAATGGGAGTTAGGTGTCCATGTACACAAAAGCTGGTGGACCTGTGCAAAGGGCTAATGGAATATTGGTCTTTATTTTAAGGGGGCAGGATTACAAATGGGTGGAAGTGTTATATCAGTTGTATAGAACCTTATTCAGCCCCCATTTAAAGTACTGTATTTAGTTTTGGGCACCCCACCTCAGGAAACATGTAATGGCCTAACTGGGTATGTTTCATGGACATATATGAATGACATACACACACATATAAATATATTATATGCAGAATGATAGTAAAATCAGGAAGCGTACCGACACATAAAGGGTAGTGGAAATCTGAACTCTCCAAAAAGGCTATGAATACTGCGTCAATTGAAGCTTTAGAGGCAGAGATGGATGGATTTTTGTCAGATAAAGGTATCGAAGGATATCTTAATTAAGGAAGCAAAGGCAGGTGAATGGAGTTGAGGTACAGATCAGCCATGATCTATCTGAATGGCAGAACAGACTTGATTGGGCTGAATGGCCTATATCTGTTTCTGCACAGGCTGATAGCCACCCAGCTCTACCATCACCTCTCTCGACTTCTCCACTGCTTCTATGTTGTCAACTCTTGTATTTTATTTAGTCCTGGGTGGGCTGGACTTTCCTCCTATTGAGAAGATTAAAGTGTTTGTTCCCTGGACGCTGACTTCCTCCCTCTCCCTGGCCACTATCTCAGGCTAAATTGGACAGTTAGCAACCTCAGCATCCTACATGACCCTGAGCTAAGCTTCTGACTCATACCTTCTCCAATGATCATATACTTCTACCAGCATAACATCGCCTGTCTGTCCCTTCCTCAGCCCATGGCTTTTGTTACCTCTAGACTTGACTATTCCAATGCTTTCCTGACTGTCCTCCCACCTTCCAGCTTCGATAAACCTAAGTTCATCTAAAATTCTACTGCCCTATCGCAACCCACACCTAGTTCCTGTTCATGCATCACCCCTATGATCGCTAACTTACATTAAATTCCGGTTCGGAAACACTTTGATTCCAAAATTATCATCCTCCTCTTCAAATTTATCCATGTCCTCACCCTTCCATCCCTGTAACCTCCTTGCACTGCACAGTGGAAGAGAGACGCTTGGGAGGATTGGTCTTGCACAGTCCCATAAGTAAGGAATTAAAGCTTAATTATTTTCTGTAATCAGCCACACTTTTTTTCTTCTAATGTCTTGGCATTGGGCTTGGACTTACCTTGGCAGGAAGGGAACTTGGAATCAATGAGAACTTGGAATCAAATTATTTTTGTTCTGAGGAGGTCCTTTGCATGCCAGAAGGCAACTTAATTGGTCGCTCTTGTTGTTTCTGCGATCTTTCTCACCCAGCCTGCATCTCTATTCTAGGACTGGGTTTCTTAAATAGAACAATGGGTCAGGTTGTCATCACATGTGTAGCTGCCTGGTTTCAATTTCTATAACTACCTGCAGGTTGCACCCTATGGCTTCTGTCCCAGTCCCCTGCTGAGACCTGTTCAAGTAGCTTAGAGCAGTGTTTTAATGAGGGAGAACGGACAAATAATCTCCGTTAAAGGCAAGTTTTAAAATATTATTTAAACCAGTCGTTAGCTCTGTTTTGCTAACAGGGCAGTTTTTTTTTTACCTGGAGCTAAATTATTTGATTTGGAATGGACTAGTTACTGTACCTTGGCAAGTCCTTGTAAATAAAAGTTAATTGAAGATAAGTAGGGAACATAGGAAAATACAGGGCACAAAGAAACCATACAGCCAAACCAACCAGTCCAAAAAACAAGTGCTTCTTCAAATTTTGATCAAATCCTTCCATATATTTTTAACACTGTCCATCTCCATTATTTCCCCAAGTGTTTTTTTTATAAATGGCCAGCATCTATTGCCCATCCCTAATTGCCCTTCATTGAGACCTGTTAAGAGCCAACCATATAATAGGTCAGAAGGCCAAAAGCTTGGTCCAATTAAGCAGTGTCTTAAAGGAGGAAAGCAAGATAGAGAGAGAGGTGTTGGGTGGGTATTCCAGAGCTTATAGGGCCTAGGCAATTGAAGACAAGGCTACCAATGGTGGAGCAATTTAAAGTGAAGACACGCAAGAAGTCAGAATTAGAGGAGCACAGATAACTTGGAGGTTTACATATGAACATACAAATTAGGAGCAGGAGTAGGCCATTTGGCCCCTCCAGCCTGCTCCGTCATTTAATAAGATCAAGGCTGATCTGATTGTGGCCTCAATACCACTTCCCTGCCTACCCCCTATACCTTTTGAGTCCCCTGTTAGTCAAGAATCTTATCTACCTTTGCTTTAAAAATATTCAACGATTCTGTCCCTAAAGCTCTCTGGGGAAGGGAGTTCCACAGACTCACAACCCTCTGAGAGAAAACATTTCTCATCTCCGTCTTAAATGGGAGACAGCCCCTTATTTTAAAACTGTGTCCCTTGGTTCCAGTCTCTTCCACAGGGGGAAACAGCCACTCTATCAAACTCCCTCAGGATCTCATATGTTTCAATAAGATCACCTTTCATCTTCTAAACTCCCATGGATACAGGCCCAGCCTGTCCAACCTTTCCTGATAAGATAAACCTCTCATCCCAGGAGTCAGTCAAGTGAACTTTCTCTGCACTGCTTCTAATACAATTATGTCCTTTCTTAAATAAAGAGACCAAAACTTGACACAGTACTCTAGATATGATCTCACCAATGTCCTGTACAACTGTGACAAAACATCCCTGCTTTTATATTCCATTTCCCTTGCAATAAATAACAACATTTCATTTGCTTTCTGAATCACCTGCTGCACCTGCATACTAACCTTTTGTGATTCATGTACCAGGACACCCAGATCCCTCTGTACCTCAAAGTTCTGCAGTCTCCCTCCATTTAGATAATATACTGCTTTTCTATTCTCCCTGCCAAAGTGGACAAGTTCACATTTTCCCAGATCATACTTCATTTGCCAAATTTTTGCCTAATTCCTAACCTATGTCATTTTGCAGACTCCTTACGTCCTCTTCGCAATTTAATTTCCTACCTACCTTTGTGTCATCGGCAAACTTAGCAACTATACATTTGGTCCCTTCATACAAGTCATTAATATATATTGAGACCTCAGCACTGATCCATGTAGCACCCCACTTGTTACATTATGCCATCCCAAAAATGACCCATTTATGCTTCCTCTCTGTTTCCTTAGCTAACCAATTGGTTAGCTAACCAATCTTCTATCCATGCTAATATCTTACCTACTACACCATGAGCTCCTCTTTTGTGTAGTAACCTTTGATGTGGCACCTTGTCAAATGCCTTCTGGAAATCTAAGTAGACCACATCCACAGGTTCCCCTTTAGCTGCATTGCTTGTTCTTCCTCAAATAATTCTAATAAATCAGCCAAACAGGATTTCCCTTTCACAAAACTATGTTGATTCTGCCTGATTGCATTGAGATTTTCTAAGTGCCTGTCCCACTATAACCTCCTTAATAATAGATTCCAGCACTTTCCCTGTGACAGATATTAATTGGCCTGTAGTTTCCTGCTTTCTGTCTCCCCTCTTCTTTGACTTGAGGAGCAACATTCGCTATTTTCCATTCAAATTGGACTTTTCCAGAATCTAGGGAATTTTGGAAACTTAAAACCAATGCATCTATTATCTCAGCAGCCATTTCTTTGAAGACCCTAGGATGAAGTCCATCTGGACCTGGGAACTTGTCAGTTTTTAGTTCTAATAATTTCCTCAGTACCCTTTCCCCGGTGATTGTAATTGTTTTAAGTTCCTACCTCCCTTTCACCACTTGATTGACTATTATTTCTGTGATGTTCTTTGTATCCTCTACAGTAAAGACAGATGCAAAATATCTTTTCAATTCATCAGCCATTTCTTTATTTACCATTATTAGTTCCAAATTAGAGGGCCTGTCGGCCTTCGAGTCCAATGGCAACCCGGCAGCCTGTTTAAAAACATCCCAGGCAGCCCCAGAAAGGCTGCCAGGGAAGGACATCTGCCTGCCATTACAAGGATGGACTCGAGTGCGGCAGCAAACACCAGGCGGGAGGGCAGGTCGGGGGGCCACTCGGCCCCTGTTTTCTGACGAGTGCCGCCCTGCCTTCCTGGAGGAGGTGGCTGCCAGAAGGGACACCTTTGTCCACAGAGATGGGAGGAGGAGGCTGCTGCACCTCACAAAGAAGGCATGGGAGGATGTGGCAGTGCTGGTGATTAGCCACGACGTGGTGCGGCGCACATGGGTGCAGTGCTGGAAGCGCTTCAATGGCCTGCTGTGCTCAGGAAGGGTGAGTACTGTGTTGGCATGGGTCAGTGTGTTCAATTGTTTTGGGCTGGCTGTCGCCTGGTGGAGCTCTGGGGTGTTAGAGTCTGAGCGCTAACTGTCAATCATGCCGGTGCTGGCCAAGGGCCTGAGCCCTGACTGCTTTGACTGAGTGCTTTGCGGCTTGAGGACCATGACCTGGATCTGCCCTGCATGGTGTCCCTCACATGGGGTTGGCTAGGTTGCAATGGCACTGCAGGTAGAGAGCGGACTAATCAATGCTCCTCTGTCCTTTCAGGAGAAGACATTCCATAACAATATTGAGAGGTTTCACACTGGCGGAGGACCCCCATACCTCCTCAACCTCTCCTGCTATGGGCAAGAGGCCTTGGAGCTCGAGAGGCGCCATACACCTTGGTCAAGCAGCCACGGTGAGGCTGGGTTGATAGATGAAGGTAAGAGTGCAGTGCACTGAGGTGAGAATTTCGGCTTGTGCAACCATTCTAGTGTAGTCTCTTCATTGATGTGAGCCTCGAACCTGGAGTCCCCATTGATCACTGGAAGACAAGGGCATCATGAAGCAGATCTCCGTTGTCTCATCAGGGTGCCTGGCATGTACAGTGACAGTGTGATGGGATTGCATGCGATCTGTTGATAACTCGAAAGAGTTACATCTTCTTAACCTTTTTGTTTTGTTTGCACTTCCACACTCCTGATCTATGGACATCCGGTGCAGAGGGGGGCCGGGAAGGAGGAGGACCTCCTCATGAACCTGCTCCTGGGTCTGGCCAAGTTGGCCATCAACAGGTCCAGGCAGCGGGCGATCGACGGGGGAGTCCCGCCCGATTGTTTGTCCCTCTTCCGCGGCTACGTTCGCGGCCGGATGTCCCTGGAAAGGGAGCACGCGGTGTCTGCCGGCACCATCGAGGCCTTCCATGCTCGGTGGGCACCGCGGGGTCTGGGGTGTTTTGTTGACCCCTTTAATCACATCTTAGTTTGATGTTTGTAAGGTTCCTTTACAGTTTTTCCTTGATTTTACAGCTGACCTGACTTAGGGGCTGTGCTTGTTTTCTCCCTTGTTCTTTTTGCTCATTTAGTTTATTGTTTTGACTCAAAAGAGTTACATCTTCTTAACTGAGGTGTCAGCTGTGGCTCAGTTCATAGCACCCTCGCCTTTGAATCAGAAATTTGTGGGTTCATGTCCCACTCCTGGAATGCATTCCCGGGAAACACACCGTTTCAATGGCAGGCGGGCTCTCATTTGCCCGCCAAGCCATCATCTCGCCGCTTCATCATACCGGGCATCAGAGTTAAAGTGTAACCACATGCACACCTCTCAGTGCCTCCAGCCAAGGACTGCTGCACAAAAGACATGGCCCCGAAAGGCAAGGAGTCTGCAGGCCCATGAATCAGTGACGTGTCCCTTGAGCACCTTTTGGACGGCGTGGAGGCCTGTTGTGATGTCCTCTACCTCCACTCTGGCACAGAAGGGCCAGCAAAATCACCAATCTGGCTTGGGAGGTGGTGGCAGCAGTGGTCAGCGCCAATGCCCTGCAAAAGAGGACAGCCCTCCAGTGCTGCAAGGGGACGAATGATCTCCTCCATTCCACCAGAGTAACTCACTCTTCTCATTACTTCCAACTCACACACTCAAACCCATCACACCTCCACAGGGCCCTCACTCACTGCCAGTTTAAGGGACATCACCATTCACTCCTTCACACACACCTTCATTGTCCTCATCCTGTCTATGGGACCTCTCACCACCTACACATGCCAGACATACCTATCATTTGGCCTGGCAGCCATCCCGCTTAAACTCCCCCATCTGTATTTATGCAGGAGGAGCTGCATGCAACATGAGGAAGAGTTCGCAGACAGCGGAATGCCTGAAATCAAGGTCCTCATGGATTTTGAAAATAGAGTCATCCAGCTGGCCGGCGACAATCTGGACCATTCCTGTACTGACAGTGAGGTCGACGGTGCCCTACCAAGTGAGGATCCAGCAGTGCAAAATGCATCAGACAACCATGCTGTGAGTCACTCCCCTGTTCTGCAGTCCCCTTCCATGCACTAATTATCATTCCTTGTTTTCGCTGGCACATCTGGGGGACAGCTGACGGAGTCTACGACCCAGGGCCTCCAATCAAGCACAAAGAAACCTCTGAAGAGGAATCTGAAGGCACTTCATTGAAGACCCATCTCAGTGCTCACCCACACCCTCCACCAGCACAGAGACACACACCTCGGAGGGACCTAGCTTTAGAGTAGCCTCAGGGTCACAGTCTGGTGAGCACATTGCACTGTCTGATCCATAGCAGGCGGCGGCAGGGACTTCCCAGGCCTCCGGCACTCGCAGGACTGCTGGAGGCCAGAAATCTGCTGAGTCCGAGTCAGATGACGAGCCTCTGGACTTGGTCATGTCACAGTTGCTGGAGCTGCAAAGGCAAGCTCAGGAACACCAGGAAGGGATGTCCACTGCACTCCTCAGATTACAAGGCACGACGGAGGAGTCCACCCACCTTCAGGCTGATGTGATAGCACCGGCATGCCAACACACTGAGGTCAACACTGGTAGAATGGCGGCCGCCATGGAGACCATGGTCCAGGACATTGGTCCTGCAGTGCTGCATGGGCTGAACTTCATCGCTGATGCCATAGTTGGCCTCCAACAGTGTGTACGTGAGAAGGGTGCAGGGCAGCTCAATCTCACTCCTGCTTCCCCTTCTCCTCAAGGAGTCAGCCAGGATGTCGTTGGACACCCATAGGGAGGAACCCATGGATCAGGAGCGTGGGGCTGAACTGCAAACAAAACAACAGTAAAAGGGTTAAGAAGATGTAACTTTTGTTACAAAACAAATAAACTAAATTAACAAATCAAGGGACAAAGTAAAAGGCATCCCCTTAAATGTAAACTGCATAAACATAAGACAAAATTTAAAGGAAGCTTGCAAACATTAAACCAAAATGTGATTAAGAGGGTTGATAAAGCACCCCAGTCCCCACGGTGCCCACCGGGCACAGAAGCCCTTGAGGGTGCTGGCAGACACCGCGTGCTCCCTCTCCAGGGACACCCAGCCACGAACGTAGCCACGGAAGAGGGGCAGACACTCAGGTCAGACGACCCCCTCGATCGCCTGCTGCCTGAACTTGTTAATGGCCAACTTGGCCAGGCCCAGGAGCAGGTTCACAAGGAGGTCCTCCTCCCTCCCGGCACCCCTCCGCACCGGGTACCTGTAGATCAGGAGCGTGGAAGTCCAAACAAAACAACAGTAAAAGGGTTAAGAAGATGTAACTCAGAGGCAAACAATTAAACCAAATTAACAAAATGAGGGATAAGGTAAACACAGCCCCTAAGTTAGGTTAGCTGTAAAACCAAAGACAAAATTTAGAGGAAACTTGCAACATCAAACCAAAATGTGATTAACAGGGTCAATAAAGCACCCCAGCCCCCCCCCCCCCCCCCCCCCCCCACCGGTGCCCACCGGGCACGGAAGGCCTCGAGGGTCACTCGGGTCAGACGACCCCCTCAATTGCCCATTGCCTGGGCCTGTTAATGGCCAACTTGACCAGAAGGAGCAGATTCACGAGGAGGTCCTCCTCCCTCCCTGCCCCCCTCCGCACCGGGTACCCGTAGATCAGGAGCGTGGAAGTGCAAACAAAACAGAAGGGTTAAGAAGATGTAACTCTTTCAGAGTCAAACAATTAAACTAAATTAACAAAATAAGGGATAAAGTAAACACAGCCCCTAAGT
This sequence comes from Cetorhinus maximus, assembly GCF_964194155.1. Classification (NCBI taxonomy): domain Eukaryota; kingdom Metazoa; phylum Chordata; class Chondrichthyes; order Lamniformes; family Cetorhinidae; genus Cetorhinus; species Cetorhinus maximus. Next base: position 65,774,400 of record NC_135888.1, on the reverse strand, counting down.
TAGGTTAGCTGTGAAACCAAGGACAAAGTTTAAAGGAAACTTACAAACATCAAATCAAAATGTGATTAAGAGGATCGATAAAGCACCCCAGTCCCCGTGGTGCCCACTGGGCACGGAAGGACTCGAGGGTGCCGGCAGACACCACGTGCACCCTCTCCAGGGACACCTGGCCGCGAATGTAGCTGCGGAAGAGGGCCAAACAGTCAGGTGGGACAACCCCCTCGATCGCCCGCTGCCTGGACCTGTTAATGGCTGACTTGGCCAAGCCCAGGAGCAGGTTCATGAGGAAGTCCTCCTCCTTCCCGGCCCCCCTCCGCACCGGGTGTCCATAGATCAGGAGTGTGGAAGTGCAAACAAAACAAAAAGGTTCAGAAGATGTAACTCTTTCGAGTTATCAACAGATCGCATGTAACTCTTTTGAGTACATTCACAGTTCTTGGTTTCCGGGAGTGGGACATGAACCCACAACCTTCTGATTCAAAGGAGAGGGTGTTATGAACTGAGCCACAGCTGACACCTCAGTTAAGAAACTCTTTCGAGTTACCAACAGTCACAGATTGCAACTCTTTTCGAGTCAAAACAATTAACTAGATTAACAATAACAAGTGATAAATCAGGCACTGCCCCTAATTCAGGTCAGCTGTAAAACCAAGGACAAAGTTTAAAGGAAATTTACAAACATTAAACCAAAATGTGATTAAAGGGGTCAACAAAACACCCCAGTCCCCGCGGCGCCCACCGGGCACGGAAGGCCTCGATGGTGCCAGCAGACACCGCGTGCTCCCTCTCCAGGGACACCCGGCCGCGAACGTAGCCGCGGAAGAGGGACAAACAATCGGGCGGGACTCCCCCCTCGATTGCCCGCTGCCTGGACCTGTTAATGGCCAACCTGGCCAGGCCCAGGAGCAGGTTCATGAGGAGGTCCTCCTCCTTCCCGGCCCCCCTCTGCACCGGATGTCCATAGATCAGGAGTGTGGAAGTGCAAACAAAACAAAAAGGTTAAGAAGATGTAACTCTTTCGAGTTATCAACAGATCGCATGTAACTCTTTCGAGTACATTCACAGTTCTTGGTTTCCAGGAGTGGGACATGAACCCACAAATTTCTGATTCAAAGGCGAGGGTGCTATGAACTGAGCCACAGCTGACACCTCAGTTAAGAAGATGTAACTCTTTTGAGTCAAAACAATAAACTAAATGAGCAAAAAGAACAAGGGAGAAAACAAGCACAGCCCCTAAGTCAGGTCAGCTGTAAAATCAAGGAAAAACTGTAAAGGAACCTTACAAACATCAAACTAAGATGTGATTAAAGGGGTCAACAAAACACCCCAGACCCCGCGGTGCCCACCGAGCATGGAAGGCCTCGATGGTGCCGGCAGACACCGCGTGCTCCCTTTCCAGGGACATCCGGCCGCGAACGTAGCCGCGGAAGAGGGACAAACAATCGGGCGGGACTCCCCCGTCGATCGCCCGCTGCCTGGACCTGTTGATGGCCAACTTGGCCAGACCCAGGAGCAGGTTCATGAGGAGGTCCTCCTCCTTCCCGGCCCCCCTCTGCACCGGATGTCCATAGATCAGGAGTGTGGAAGTGCAAACAAAACAAAAAGGTTAAGAAGATGTAACTCTTTCGAGTTATCAACAGATCGCATGTAACTCTTTCGAGTACATTCACAGTTCTTGGTTTCCAGGAGTGGGACATGAACCCACAAATTTCTGATTCAAAGGCGAGGGTGCTATGAACTGAGCCACAGCTGACACCTCAGTTAAGAAAATGTAACTCTTTTGAGTCAAAACAATAAACTAAATGAGCAAAAAGAACAAGGGAGAAAACAAGCACAGCCCCTAAGTCAGGTCAGCTGTAAAATCAAGGAAAAACTTTAAAGGAACCTTACAAACATCAAACTAAGATGTGATTAAAGGGGTCAACAAAACACCCCAGACCCCGCGGTGCCCACCGAGCATGGAAGGCCTCGATGGTGCCGGCAGACACCGCGTGCTCCCTTTCCAGGGACATCCGGCCGCGAACGTAGCCGCGGAAGAGGGACAAACAATCGGGCGGGACTCCCCCGTCGATCGCCCGCTGCCTGGACCTGTTGATGGCCAACTTGGCCAGACCCAGGAGCAGGTTCATGAGGAGGTCCTCCTCCTTCCCGGCCCCCCTCTGCACCGGATGTCCATAGATCAGGAGTGTGGAAGTGCAAACAAAACAAAAAGGTTAAGAAGATGTAACTCTTTCGAGTTATCAACAGATCGCATGTAACTCTTTCGAGTACATTCACAGTTCTTGGTTTCCAGGAGTGGGACATGAACCCACAAATTTCTGATTCAAAGGCGAGGGTGCTATGAACTGAGCCACAGCTGACACCTCAGTTAAGAAGATGTAGTTGCACAGCCTGGGCATGGGTGTTAATCACTTGTACATAATGTTCACTATTGTAAATAAACTCCCAAGAATATCTCCCTGCCTATGGCTGCTTGATCTGATGAGCAGTGTTGCTTTCACTCAGATGTGAAACCTTGGTTCCTGCACAAGATAAAGGCACATGTCTCAGTCCAGGGCCTCTACCCTGTGCTTTGTGCGGCCTTCAGACCAAAGTGATGGTCCGGCCTCACACTCCCTGGACACATAGCTGATGTCTGCTCCTCTATGTCATTGCTGCCAGAATATCATGGGCAAGCATCACAGAGCTCTCTCATACTCTCTGTGTGGTCTCAGCACTTTTAAGGTGGGGCTGGCCCCCGTCTCTTCAGCATCTGAGACCAGTAACACTGTGCTCCTGAAGGGCTCAGGTGCTGAAGGCACAAAGAATCAGATGCTTCTAAAGTTTCATGGCTGCGTCTCTATGATATGACCCTGATAACAGAATGCAAGCAAGCTGTCCACGGCCAGACAGGAGTCAGACATTCACACAGGCTATGTGAAGATCTATGGAGTGTCCTCACTGCATGTCGTCGTCATCATCCTCCTGGGATTGAGCGACTATTAGGGCCTCCACTGTGTCTCCATGACAGGAGCATTAACACAGAGGGTATGTGTGCTGCCATAAGCCAGACTGGAGTCAAACATTCACAGATACAATGTGAGGATCTATGGTGTCTCCTCACTGCATGTCGTCATCATCCTCCACAAATCTAGCAGCTATGAGGGCCTCCCGAGCATGCCTGCCTTGTCCAGCCAGTGCAAGGGCCTCATCCCTATCATCATCACATTCGAGGGCCTCCTCACTCTGATTCCCATTGACATCCTCCTCATCGGAGGAGACATGCAGCTCCTCCATCTCCTTCTCAGCCATCTCGTCTCTCCATTGCAGCACCAGGTTGTAAAGGGTGCAGCAGGTGACGATGATGCGTGATACCCTCTGTGGACTATATTGCAGGGCTCCACCAGACTGGTCCAGGCACTGGAATCTCATTTTCAGCATCTCAATGGTCTGGTCCATCAAGTTGTGAGTTGCAGCCTGAGCCTCATTATACCTTCACTCAGCTGCAGTCTGAGGCCACCACATGGATGTCTTCAGCCACATCCTCTGCGGGTAGCCTTGAACCCGAGGATCCAACCCTACAGCCTCTGTGTATCCTGGAAGACGTCAGGGATCTATGACCTGTTAAGGATGTATGGGTCATGGCACTCCCTGGATGTGTTTGCGGTGGTTGCACTCCAGCTGAACATTTAGCGAGTGAAAGCTCTTGTGGTTGACATAGTTGACTGCTTATTGCCACGGAGATCTGAGCGCCACGTGAGTGCAATCGATGGCACCCTGCACCTGTGTGAGGCCTGAGATCTGGGCAAATCCAATTGCTCTTGCATCCTGGCTTTCCTGGTCCTGGGCAAAATGCACAAAGTCGTGTGCCCTCATGGATGCATTTGTGGATGGAGGCTCGTGATATCCCACAAAGGTCACCTGTGGAGCCCTGAAAGGAGCCACTGCTGTGTAAAAATTGAGCGCCACTGTCACTTTCACGGCCACTAGCAGTGGATGCCTTCCATGTCTCTGTGGCGCCAAATCCTGCAGCAGGTGGCAGATGTGACCGACCAGTTCCCTAGGCATGCGCAGTCTTCAGTGACACTGGTTCTCGGTCATCTGCAGGAATGAAAGGCGGTGACTATAGATCCTGGGTCTAACAAGGCGCCAACCAGTGATTGCTCACTTTGGCTCTTCGGTGGCGTGTGCGGGAGCCCCAGAGTGTGAGTGTGCTGAAAGTGTTGCTCCTCCCTCTGCCCAGCCAGGCGCCTCCGTTGCTCTCTTCTCTTTCGTCTCTGCTCTCTGTACGCCAAGAGGCATACAGCTAGTTCACCAGGCTCCATGGTCCTGATGTACACCTCCTGCAGGATGAAAGAAAGATGCATGGGTAAGCTTGGGTGTACTAAGGACTTCTCTTGGTTAAGTCTGAAGGCCTCTTAACTCTTAGAGAGTGCAGGCCACCACTTGGATGGCGAGAGTTTAGTGCGCTGCATGGCTGCCCAAAACCCTACCTACCTCCGCCCCACTCCACCTGGCTGATTGGTGCCGGCTTTGCCCACTGGACTGCATGCTGTGTTCTCAGCTCAGGTGCAGGCATTCTCCTAACCTCCACTGCAAGGCTGCGCTGTTAGCTTGAACTATGGCGGAGACTGGTCCAAACAGAACGATGACATTGCAAGGGGCTGTGAGCGCCTCCACCAGTGACTGCTCCATGTCCAGCTTTAGCAAGGAGATTGTACAATGTCCTCAGTCTTCCAACTGTTCTGCAGTCCATTAAAATGCTCATTAGTTTGCAGTCTGTGCCTGAGGCGTGAAAAGTTCAGGAGCATTTGTGGGACTTCCATGCCTCTGCATGGTTACTTTATACAAGGCTTCCCTAATGACAGGCTACTTCCCTCCTCCCCACTCTGCATGTGCTTGTGCATTACCATCAACCACAGTGCAGCCCTAGCCACATCAGCTGGCCTCAACCGCAGTGCAGCCCTTGCAGCTCCCCTAAACTCACCTAAACCATACAGCAGCCCTTGTACACCCCCCTCCAAACCACCCCCCAGCCAAAGTCGCCTCAACATTGAAGTCCAACAGGCAACCCTGGCGAGCGCTGCACAGCCTTACTGTGCACTCACCTCCGAGTTCCCCTCAAAGTGCAGTCAACTAAGTGCACGCCTTATATATGCTGTTGTGAAACACGCTGGTGTGGTGCTTGGATGATTCAACGTGGGGGGATGATTTTGGCAAGCTGGGCTTATAATGATATGCAGATGTATTATAATGAGGTTCCCGACATCTGATGGCGGGAGACGCGGCCCGCCATTGACGGTTGGAGCAGATGATTGCAAACTAGTTTCACAAACTCGTGAAAATGATTTTTAGCCTTTTTGCCATATTGTCCGCTCATGCCACCGAACACGCAAGATGCCAGCGGGCACAGAAAATTCTGCCCAATATCTTTAACTTCCTTAATTGTGCATGGCTGGTGCGTCCTTCCCCTAAGTCTTTTTTTCTCACTGGAATGTATCTTTGCTGAGTGTTATGAAATATCTCCTTAAATGGCTGCCACTGCATCTCGACTAACCTGCCCCTTAACCTAATGTCCCAGTTCACTCTGTCTTCTTACCAATATAATTGCCCTTATTTAAGTTTAAAACGTTCATTTTAGACCTAGTCTTCTCTCCCACAAATTAAATGGAAAGTTCACTCATGTTATGATCATTGCTATCTAGGGGTGCCTTTAGAGATCATTAATTAATCTTGTCTTGGTGAGTTGCTGAAGTGCACCTTGTAGATGGTACAAACTGCTGCAACTGTGCAATGATGATGGAGGAAGTGAATGTTTAAGGTGGTGGATGGGGTGATGATCAAGTGGATTGCTTTGTTGAGCTTCTTGAATGTTGTTGGAACCACACTCATCCAGGCCAGCAGACAGTATTACATCACACTCTTGGTTTGTGCCTTGTGTACGGTGAACAGGCTTTGGGGAGTCAGGAGGTGAGTTACTCACCAAAAAATTCCCAGCCTCTGATCTGTTCTTGGAGCCAGAGTGTTTATTGGCCTGGTCCAGTCATTTTCTGGTCAATGAGAACCCTCAGGAAGTTGATGGTGGAGGATTCAGTGTTGCGGGCGAGAGAAATTATAGAGATAGGGAAAGGCGAGGTCATGGAGGGATTTGAAAACAAGTATGAGAATTTTAAAATCAGAACTTTGCTTTACCAGAAATCAATGTAGGTCAGTGAGTGAGGGGTGATAGGAGAACTGGAGCTGGTGCAAGTTAAGACACGAGCAGCAAAGTTTTGGATGGCCTCAAGTTTATGGAGTCTAGAATATGGGAGATCATCCAGGAATGGTCAGATCTAGAGGTAATGAAGGGCTGAATGAGGATTTCAGCAAGGGTAAAATGACAGATCAGTGTTCATAAAAGAATTTAATGTGATACAAAATCAGATCATACACCTAAGGGGTAAGAACCTCGCTTACCAAAAAAAGCGAAAGGAACAACATAAAACTGAAAGAAAAAGCTCAAAAGAATGCAAGAACTAACACAGGTCCTAGTGAATGGGATAAAAGCAAATGGAGTTTGAAAATAAACTTGCAATGGATATCAAATACAGCACAAAAATATTTTGTTATTTTATCAGGAAGAAGAGAATGGTAATGAATAATGTGGGCTTCTTGAAAACTGATAACAGTGATGTTGTCAATGAATATAAGGAAATAGTAGAAATGTTGAATAATGCTGAAAAGAGAGACATGTTTCGGTGCCTCTATGATACCAGGTATGTAGACCATACGTCCCAGCGATAAGCTGATCAAATTAAACAGCAAGTTCCTTCGGTTGTTCGTAATAGCCAAAGTACAGTCTGCACTCAACAAATCTGTGCTTGCAAAACCCAAAACAATATATCTACTCTTAGATGTGTTTCTGCAATTGGACAGCGCTTGCTGAACAATCCTGTGTTCGCTAATAACTACACTAACAACCAATTTTAAGATAATCAATCGAGCTTGTAACATGGCTCATTTATGCTTGCTAGAAGTGATATACATTCATGTGTAGGGATCTGTTCTCTGCAAACAAAAGGAATAAGCTCAAGCCTTGTGTCTTTTTTGAATTACATGGGAATTTGGGGAGCCTATAGTTCCCCATTGCATTTTCCATGGCAATGCCTCGGCCAATCAGACTCACCAACCAATCAGCACCCCTTTCTCCTGTAGTATCAATTGTTGTGATCATTTGAAATTTAGCATTCTTGCCTTTGTCCTGATGAGCGGAGGATGAAAAGTTTTGGCAACTTGTCTCTCTTTTCAGCAATATTTTGTTATGATATGGCAGGTGGTATTTGCCGGGCTGACCAAATCCCAAAGGGAAACTTGGTCAGGCTATCACAATGATTTTGCAATTTGTATTTATTACAAGAAGGAATGTGTACTGAAGTCAGAAGTAAAGATTCCACTACTACTTATGGAGATTTTAAATATTCAATCAAACCATTTATTAGCAAAAGAAAAGAAAACTTAAACACACAAGATTACAGCTACACCAGTTAAATTTAGTCTTATAACATTTCCCAAAAGGTTTGTACTTAGCTAGACTCACAAATAAACACCCATTTCCATGCAGCAGTCGCTACAGATTCTTAATCTATAGAACATCCAGTAGTATTACTGCAAGGCACTCACTGTTGCTGTAAGGGAGGTATTTCACAAGCTTCTCTCTCCCTCTCACTCAACAATGGAAATCCAAGGCGTATAACAAAACCTTACTTTCTGAAACAACCAGACACTTCCCTGGGGTGGCTAGAGGCTGTTTCCTTCACAGATCTGTCTTTAAGATCACATGGCTACACACACACCTCATACAGCATTCAATCTTTCCTTAAATACATTTCATCCCCTTTCATCTTTAAACCCATGATTTTTAACTTTCTTTTGAAAGTTACCTTTCCCAGAATCTAAAAATGTTGTCTTTATGGCCACCACTTTCGGGAAACATAAACTTAATAATTTTGCTTTATTTATTTATGATCTTTGTCCAGTTATAAAGCTTCCTTTTTTCTCTCTTTTTGAAATTCAATAGCTAAAAACTCACTCCTCATTTATCTCCGAATGCAAATTCATATTCATGCTGTATCTACTGGTATTCCATTTTAGCTCACACATTTCCACTTCAAAGTGCCTGCTTTACGCCAAACCCTTTGATGATTTAAACCTTGCAGTCTGAATATCTTCAGTCTAATTAAGTTAGTCACACACACACACACAACAAACACAACCCCCACAAGCCAGCTTCACAGTATCCCACAGTAATATTGGAAAAAATGATATTTCATTTATAATTTAAATGGTGAATAATTACTTTGCACTTGTATTTAGAGGAGGGGAAGCAGATAGCATGCCAGGCAGCACAGGGAAACTAATATTGAATCAAGGATGGGGACTTAACAAAATTAACATAAGCAAAATAACAGTAATGGACAAAATAATGGCACTAAAGAGTGATAAATCCCCAGGACCAGATGATTTCAATCCCAGGGTTTTAAAGGAAATAAATAATAACATTGCAGATGCCTTAACAATAATCTTCCAAAGTCCTCTCGCTTCAGTAACCATTCCTTTAAATTGGCAAGTTATACATATCACACAGCTATTTGCGAAAGATGAGGTAGGGAAACAAGGAAATTATAGACCGGTCAGCCTTACATCTATCGTCAAGAAATTAATAGAACACAATTAAAGATAGAACAGCTAAACACCTTGAAAATGGTCAGCTGATTAGAGAGAGGGAGCATTGAGTTATGGAGTGTAGGTCATGTCTGGTGAACCTGAATGTACTTTTTGCAGAGGTGACTAAAGTAATGACAGGTGAATATTTATGGATGTTACTTAGGTTATGAACTACCAGAAGGCATTTGATAAATGCTCTCATATGAGACTATTAACTACAACTGAAGTTCATTGAATTGGCAACAAAGTATTGACCTGTTTAGGAAATTGGCTGAGGGGAAAAGAAATGGATAATGGACAGGTACTCTAATTAGCAGGGATTGTCTCATGGTTTCCCACATGGATCTGTTGGGGTCTCAACTGTTAATATTTATTATTATATGATGAGACAGAAAGCCACAGACCCAAACCTGTCACTGACAGAAAGATAGGCGGCATTGTAAGCAGTGTAGGTGGAAGCGTAAAATTACAAAGACATATCGATAGATTAGTGAATGGGCATAACCAAGGGAAATGGATTTTAATTTAGGCCAATATGAGACCATCCACTTTGGACCTAAACTAGATAGAATAGAGTGTTTTCTAAATGTTGAAAAGCTGGAAGCAGTGGACATTGAAAGAAACATAGTGGTGCAAGTACAAAGATCATTAAAATGTCATGAACAGCATATAAGTAATCAAAAAGGCTAATGGAATGCTAGACTTTGTGTCCAGAGGGCTAGAATACGAGGGGGTAGAAGTTATACTACAACTTTATGAAGTTGTTGTTGGAGTACTGTGAGCAGTTCTAGGCACTATGCCTTCAGAAGAAAGCATTGATCTTAGAGGGAGTGTAACGCAGGTTTAGCAGAATGATACCCGAACTCAAAAGTTTAAATTATGAGGAATGATTACACAAACTAGGGTTGCATCCCTGGAATTTAGATTGTTAAGGGGTGATTTGATTGATGTTTTCAAGATATTAAGGAAAACTGATCAGGCAGCTAGAGAGAGATTGGGGAGTCTATAGCTGGAATTTACCAGGCTTCTGGGGCTAGGCAGGCAGGTGGACGGACCTGTAAAATGGCAAGAGAAGGCATGCACAATATCTTCCCATCACCATGCCATCTTACCTGTGGTGGTAAGGGTGATGGGTGACCCTATTGCCCAGAGGCCAAATGAGCCACGTAAATGGCCAATGGAGGGCTTCTTCTTGATGTCACTGACACTTTACCAGTGGTGAGGGGACCCTCCGCTACATGGAATGACAGTCCAGTGAAACCTGGCAGTCTCTCACTAGGCTCAGTGGGGGATGCCCACTTGTGCAGGCACTCTTTGGCCCACAGAGGCTGCCTCTGCCCCCTCCCACCACCCCACCCCCAAAGCAATGGTGCTGCCTATCATTAACCTCAATCCTCTCTTGCCAGTGCCTGACTGACCTCGGCACCCCCAAACTCCATTTACCTGTTCATGAAGGCACCATCCTTCCATTGCATTTGCATCTTCCAGGTGCTGTCCCAGCATGGCCAACACTCCTGCTGATACTGCTGAGACTATGCAACTGCCAACCCTCCAATTGGCCAGTACCTCTTGGGGTGGGTGGCCATCCTTCATAGTGATGGCCACTTTGTGGTCCATTAATTAATTGGCTGCAACTAACAAGCTGCCGTCCTAGATCCTGTAGACCACAGAAGCGGGGTCAACACTCCTGCTTTCATGCCCATCATTCATATATATGAACACATGAACAAGGAGCAGGAGTAGGCCATTCAGCCCCTAGAGCCTGCTCCGCCATTTAATAAGATCATAGCAGATCTCATCGTAACCTGAAATCTGCATCCCACCTGCCGCTGATGACCTAACAGCCAAGAATCTATCCACCTCTGCCTTAAAAATATTCAAAGACTCTGCTTCTACCACCTTTTTGGGAAGAGAGTTCCAAAGACTCAAAGAGTGAAAATGCTTGCCTCATCTGTTTTAAATGGGCAACCCCCTTATTTTTAAACAGTGACCCCTAGTTCTAGATTCTCCCAAAAGAGGAAACATCCTCCCCACATCCACCCTGTCAAGACCCCTCAGGATCTTATATGTTTCAATCAAGTTGCCTCTTACTCTAAACTCCAGCGGATACAAGTCTAGCCTGTCCAACCTTTCCTCATAAGACAACCCGCCCATTCCAGGCATTAGTCTGGTAAACCTTCTCTGAACTGCTTCCAATGCATTTAAATCCTTCCTTAAATAAGGTGAACAATAAGTGGAGTACATAGTACTCCAAATGTGGTCTCACCAAAGCCCTGTACAACCGAAGCATAACCTCCCTACTTTTGTACTCAATTCCCCTCACAATAAATGATAACATTCTATTAGCTTTCCTAATTACTTGCTGTACTTGCATACAAGCCTTTTATGATTCATGCACTGGGACACCCAGATTCCTCTGCACCTCAGAGCTCTGCAATCTCTCACCATTTGGATAATATTCTTCTCTTTTATTCTTCCTGCAAAAATCGACAATTTCACATTTTCCCACATTGAACTCCATCTGCCAGATTTTTGCCTGCTCACTTAACCTATCTATCTATATCTGTTTGTAGACTCCTTATGTCCTCTTCACAACTTACTTTCCTAACTATCTTTGTGTTATCAGCAAATTTGGAAACCATCTTTTCAATCCCTTCATCCAAATCATTTATATAAATTGTAAACAGTTGAGGTCCCAGCACTGATCCTTGTGGCACACCACTCGTTATATCTTGCCAACCTGAAAAAGACCCATTAATGCCTACTCTCTGCTTCCTGTTAGCTAGCCAATCTTCTATCCATGCCAATATGTTACCCCCTATAACATGAGCTCTTATTTTCCACAATAACCTTTGATGTGGCACTTTATCAAATGCCTTCTGGAAATCTAAGTACAGTACATCCACCAGTTCCCCTTTATCCACAGCACATGTTACTTCGTCAAAGAACTCCAATAAGTTGATTGAACACAATTTCCCTTTTACAAAACCATGTTGACTCTGCCTGATGATCTTGAGCTTATCCAAGTGCCCTGCTATAATAATAGCTTCTAACATTTTCCCTATGACAGATGTTAAGCTAACTAGCCTGTAGTTTCCCGCTTTCTGTCTCCCTCCCTTTTTGAATAATGGAGTTACATTTACAGGAGCGCTGCCGTGATGACTAAACCCAGCTCTAGGACTTTGTATTTTGTGTATTTTAGTGCCTTTGTTAATGTTTTAATGCAAAGATCTGTATAACTTGATACTTTTGTCTACAGCAACAGTTCAGTTAGTTTAATACAGATTGCGGCAATGTACCTAATTTCCCAACATAGAATTCTGTCATGTATTGATGGAATAATTTTCATTACCTCCTAGCAATTTTGTTCAGTTATTTCTCAAAATCATTTGAAGAAAAAATAGAGTACACATTTTAAAAGCACTATTCAGAAAAAGTTCATATCCAGCACATATTTTAAACAGAGGTTGTGTGTATGAGAAAGAGAATAAGAGAACTTACAATATAATTGTTAAATACATGTTATAATATTTGCTTTGTTTCCTATAAACATCAGAAAGTATATCACACTGAAGAAAAGCAGAATGCCTTTCCTCATTCTACGAGTATAATGTTGTAACAAACAAAAAAAGTGTTCTGTTAACAGATAAAAATTCAAACATTCTAATCATTGCTACAGTATAGATTAGTATAAAAAATTAGATAGGATTGGAGAGTTAGACAAGATGTCTTTCCTCATCCTAATTTGACTAAAAAAATGTAAATTAACTTTTTGACAACAAACAAAGTCTCTGAGAAGAGAGTTAAGAGAGATTGGGAAAAGGCAGGAGGCAAGACAGGAAACAGGTTGATGATGAGGGTCCCTCTGGCCTCGTTCTACCAACTTAGAGGCTTTGAGGAGAGTGGATGGAGTTAAAGGTGAAGTAACAGTGGAGTGAGAGAGCTTTAGTAGATTGTTCAAAGGGAAAGATTTAGGGGTAGCAACAGAAGAGAGCAGAGGCACTGATGGGAATGTGGGGATGATAGAAAGGGGAAGGGCTATGGGAAGATAAAAGGTATGGGATACAATGGGAACTTGGAGGAAACATGTTTGATGGAGAAGGAATGGGACAGAGCTGTTGTTAGACTTGTTTCTTAAGCAGAAATGTATCCATCAGCAGCTTCTTTTGCTGCCACATCACCCACCATCTCCTTCTTAGAAGAAAATAAGGAAAAGATAGAAGTAAAGTGGGAGAGAACAGACAGAATCAAGAAGTTCAGTAGAGAAACTGAAGAGGAGGAAAAAGAAAAGGAGAGTCAGCAAGAATACAATAGAGACAAATAAGAGAGTGGCCATATTCTCTAAATTACTGTGCGAAATACTTTAGGAGGCCCACTATTAATATATTAAAAACTGTGTGCCTAACATCACATATAATATTATCCAGATGTCACACCCCAGTTGTTAAATAATCTTAAAATGCTGGGTGCTTCCAATCTGCAACATGAAACTCACACGTACATTCCTATCTGCAAAGTTCCCTAATGAAACAATTAAACTCCAATGATGTAGACCTATATTTACCTAATTTTTTAGTTTAAAGGAACATAGCTTCACCGCACCAGAACAATACATTGAGCAGTAGATGGCTTAACATTCCATTTCAAGCTTCTGATCAGAATACACATGTTCTGTTTTCTTTGTTATGATCATTTGCACTATTGTGCAAATCCACATGATGTGACGGGAAGTGGAGGGGCTCCTGAAATTGCTGAAGTATTGTTATGGAGACCAGCAATTGCAATGGAAGACTGAAAAATAATAAACTCTGTTTGACGCAGGTACAAAACTCCACTTAACAAACTTGGCTATGCTCCGTGGTTTGACCACACTCGAGAGTATTTTGCACAGTTCTGGTCTCCAGATACTTTGGTTAGAACACACTTAGGCCAGAACCTTAACGCCTTTAAAGATTTCCTGAGGTTGGGCCCAAAGTGGGCCCTGACTCTACAGGTGATGCCTAGATGCTTGCCTGCCTGTACGATCTTACCGGAGATGGCCAATTACTCAGAAGATACATTCTCAGTGTGTATGTTCCTGGCATCACCTCAGCTGGTTAGACTATGTGAGGATGCACACGGGGGACACATTTTAGTGCTCCCCCATGTCAATGAAGATTGCCACACGGGCCACGCAGCTAGCGGCTAGCGGCACTACCTGCCTCCAGAGAAGCAAGGTATACCTGCATCTGGATAAGTATGGAGTGCATAGCTCTGACCTCATATGCCTTGGCTGGACCACATTTGGAGTAATGGCATGGTTTTGGCTTCCATATACCTAGGTTAAATTACACTTGGAGCCCCCTGCACAGGTCTGGATCCCAGGTGTTAACAATGATATAGGGGATCATGAGCATAATATAGTCACTAATAAATCCAATGGGAAATTGAGAAAAGGCCTCTTTACCCAGAGAGTGGTTAGAGCGTGGATCTCACCACCAACTGGCGTGGTTGAGGCAATTGGCATAGATGCATTTAAGGGAAAGCTAGATAAACACACGAGAGAGAAAATAATAGAAGCATATGCTGATTTGATTAGATGAAATTCTGTGGGTGGAGGCTCAAGTGGAGCACAAACAACAGTATAGAGCAGGTGGGCTGAGTGGCCTCTTTCTGGGCTGCACATTCTATGTAATGAAATCATTTTTTATATTTGAAGCACTTTGGTGTGTTTATAAGACACCATAAGGTGCAATATGTTATTTGTTTAAATTAAGCTTAAGTGTCTACAGGTGGGAGGCACTTATTGGATAATGACTTGTGCATGTGACACTGTTGGTTGGGTTGTAGAGTTAGAAGCTATACATTTGTAATGTTTCACCTGATGAATAAGTCTAAAACTGAGTAAACATTGAAGATTGACTTCTGGTCTCCTCCTACACCAGCTGGCTATAAGAAGTTTTAAACAATAGAAATGTAACATTTTCAATGCATTTACTTCAAGTTACAATAACTCAAATTGATTGTGTTCACCATACCATGTGGCAAAAGAAATTTCAGTTGTTCAAGAGAAAATAAATGATGTGCGCTTTCCCCTGAGCCAAGCTCAGCATGTGTGGGTCTGCGGTAATGAGTTAACGTTAGTGCACTGCATCTGTGCAAGTATAAATTGAGAAAGCAGAGAGAGAGGAAGAGGAGACAGAGATAGGAAAGACAGGAGTGAGGAGGGGGAGAGAGAAAAGTAGGGAGCAGAGGAGAGAGACAGTCTAGAGAGAGAACGGATAGAGAGACAGGAGAAAGATACACAGAAAAGGAAGAGGATAAAGAAATCCAGGGGAGACGATAAAGGAAGACGATATATCCAGGCTAAATTTACAGAAAGAGCCTGGGACACCTTTGACCATCTCCTCTGTAAGTCTTTTCATTTATAATTTTAATATTTTATGGTCATTTTGCTCTTCCATATTGCAATAATGCAAAGTTCTCTGAAAATTGTTTATTTCTGTTCACTTTTAAATCTCTTAAGCTCTCTTTACCATCTCCCTCCCTCCAGTTTTCTTTGTGCTCTTTTTCTGTCTAACTTTTACCTGCCTCTTCATTCCTCACTCTTTCATCAGGTAGTGTCCTCATCAACTGAAGATTGCTAATCATGGCTTGTGCTATGATATCACTATGAGACAAAGAAGTAGGCCCTGAGAACTACCTCAGCCAGCTGTTAGGATCATTCTGCACCCCACTTTAGCCTTCTAGCCAACTCAGCTAGCCAGCTCCCTTCTCCCCGCTTGCTTTAGCATAACGTGAGAATCCACACCAAAAAAAAAAGTTTACGTCTGATTTCTACTCTCTCTTTGCCCCTGGACATAATTCAGGATGTGATTTCAGATTTCACTTCTCACATATTAGGAAAATTCTAAATTTTACAGGTTCATTCCCAAAAAGGAGAAAGTCTCTGATATTTCCTTAAGGGAGAATGATAGATGAGGCTTTTCTTCTGTTAGTTTGAAAAATATTGGAAATTTGGCAGCATTTGTAAAAACGTCAGAAAGACCTTCTGAAATAAAGTGTGGCCCTCACCTCGGTGAAATAGCAGGAGCTCTGTACATGTACATGGGGAGAAATCCTGATCCTGCTGTGTAAACTGGAATGTCATTAGCTCACAAGAGAAATATGAAGATACCTAAGTAAAGACCGAAAAAGACCATCACTGTATCAATTTATCTTCATCCAGACATGGATGGACATCACTAACCTATCAGTCACACATGCAATGTCCTGGAGAGGCAAAAGAAAAAATACTAATTACTGAACTCCAGTGTGTATGAACATCTGGTAAGGATCATTAAAGATGCCATTGATGATTTCAACCAAATTATTTTGTTTTGTTGGTGAATTGCTTGGAAACCAAATTTCTCCTGATTCTTACCTCTGAGTCAAAAGGTTGTGTGTTCAAGTCCCACCCTAGAGACCTGAGTGCAAAATCTAGGCTTTCATTTCTGTGTAGCTGTCAGGCAGGTATCTTCCTTAGGATGAGATGATATATCGTGGCCCAGTTTGGCCTCTCAAGTAGATGTAAAAAGATTCCATATTTCGATGAAGAATTAGAGCATTTTCCTGGCCAATATTTATCAATCAAGCAGCATCACTAGAAGAAATTACTTGGTAACTTTAATATTGCTGTTTGCGAGACCTTGCTGCGTGCAAATTGGCTACCACATTTCCTACATTACATCAGTGACTATACTTCAAAAATACTCAATTGGCTATGAAGTGCTTTGGGGAGTCCTGGGGTTGTAAATGTCGCTATATAAATGTGAGTTTTTCTTGCCGTTGTGTGTCTTACAAGCTGTATGTGTCATGTACCATGCATGACAGATACAATCCACAACATACAAGACAATATCACAAATGCTTCTAATGCTCAGCAGCTAGGAAAAACAAATGAGAATAACACTGATCTTGCCTGGATAGCAAATTGTAAACTCCAGGTGAAGTACAAACTAGGAAAAGGCAGTTTCAATGTTGCTTGGTCCCCAGGTAAACATGGATAACTCTCTGATAAAAGGTAAGTAGGATCTAGAAGCAGTTCCATTTAAGGTGCTAGCAGTTAACATATGGGCAAGCACTTTGTGTAACAGGCAACTCATTGTTGCAACAAAAGATGCCCCTCAGCTACATCATTGACAGTGAACAGTGTGACTGAACTTGCTTTTATATCTTCATATGTTAAATTCATCTTGTAATCTAGTGGTGTTCCTGGTTGTCCAGCAGGATCAGGATATCTCCTTGTGTACTTCTGCAGAGCTACAGTGTGGTAACTGTACAACATGCTTACAATATAACTATGCTGTGTCATTTTGACAAGCTTTAGCATTTGAACTGTGCCAGCGACAATGCTCATTATTGTAATTTTGCAGAGATCTTTTTTCTGTCTTCATGGTTGGATATGGGTTAAATAGCCCCACAACCTTACCTTAAGCCCAAGCAATGGCAGGTTAGAGATGATATAGCCTGTAGAAATAGTTCAATTCTTCAGTGCTTTTGGTTAGGCACAAAGTTGCAAAGAGGGGGTCCCCATGCTTTAAAGTAAAGCCACATGTACCCATTGTTCAGTAGATTATGAGGCTAGTTGTCCATGGTTTGTAGTTGATGATTTGTGGTATCTTATTCATCCTGGGTGTTAAGCAACATTCTGGGCAGAGTGTAGACAGAAAGACTGGAAAGGGAAGCTGGAACAAGAACCCACTGTTAAAATGAATGTAAGAAGAATCCATTGGGTTCTGTTAGGAGCATGTCAGATTCTCCTTTCCCCACTCCACCCAGCTAATGTTTAATGCTAAAGGGTTAAAAATAAGTATCGACCCCAGTGTGTTGTGACGTGATCTGTTTGAATAGGCAGATGCTAACAGCTGTGAATCTTAAGATTCTCAAAAGTAATCTTTTGTCTTCTACATGCTGGGGAAATATTTTGGTTTCTGTGTTTCACTTTGGCTAAATGTGCTCGCAGTTATTCACCCTTGACATTTTTTTTTACTTTTAATGATATTCCTAGTAAATACTGATTTTCTGCAAACTTACCTGGATTTTCAGGACCAATTTTTTCTCCCCTTTAATTTTCACTAGGGCCAGAATATTACGCTCATTGGGCAGGCGCGTGCCCAACACGAATGAGCATAAAATGGTGTGCGAGCGTCCCAATGTCATTGCACACTCGCGTGATATTTCGGTTGGTGGGTGCACGCGGGAGTTGGCAGTGCCCCCGCTGACAATTAACAGGCCTCTTAAGACCCCTAACAATCCATTTGATTTAAATATTTTGCTGCCTGTCCAACCTTACGGTTGGCGGGCAGCCGAAAAGACCAAGCGACCTTTGCACTTTTTAGGAAACCTCATCCACGGGTGGGATGAGGTTTCCAACAGCAATTAAAAATAAAATAAAAATTTTAACTTTTCATTAATAACATATCCCTGCTCATGTGACAGAGTCACATGACGGGACATGTTTTTTGACATTTTTATATTCTTTATTTTTGATTTTTTTATATCTACATCTCCCTGAGGCAGCTCTGTGCCTCAGGGAGCTTTTCCTGTGCGCACCCACGCCCATGTGCGAACTTGTGTTCTTGCCCTCCTCCCCACTCCATACAGGCAGCGCTGCAGCGCGCATTTCACACTGGGCAGGCATTAATTGGAACGTCAGTGTGAAATTGTGGTTGCGGTCCGATCATGGGCGGCGGTCAGCTTCCCGACCGCTCCCACTCGCCTCCACCGAACCTGCCCACTGAGGGCAAAATCCTGGCCTACATTTTGATGTTAAAAATAGAGTCTGGAAAACACCTGACGAAACCCCTGGGATTTAATATTGGCATTAAAAATTGACTTTAATCATCCCTATCATCTGGAAATGATCTTGATGCCCATTATCACCATACATGACTCACTCAGTGACTGAATCCACCATTACTGTCAAACAAGCACTTCACCACAGCACGAAATGTCAGGCAAACTTGAGGTGAGGGGGAGGAGACCTGGTAGGACACTGGACAGTGACCAAGTTTACCTCAAGAAACATGGAGATTAATTTTAAACTTTACGCCAGAGACAAACCTCACACCTTGCAGGACAATGTATCTCCTTGAAAATGTTATTTTTTGTAGCTAATCAGTTTCTTAGTTCATTTCAATCTTGATGTTAGGAAATATTTGTTTTAAAAAGTTTTTTAAAAATCTACTGCCTTTCTACTGAACCATTGCTTTTTGTGCTTTCTCTGTATCCTGTGCACTACTCCTGCCCACTCCCCATGGCCTCTTCTCTGTCTTCTCCATGTTAGTGCGCCTAATTAATAACAGATTATGTTTCTTCACAGGGATCTGTTAATGAATGGAAATAGTGTAATACAATGTGGTATCATTTTTCCTCTTTCCCTCTCATGCATGCAGGTATTCCAATGGAGCCTTTCATTCGTCTGTGGCTTTGGAATGCCCTGGAGCTGTTGCTATTCCTCACGGCGATCATTGATGGCCTCCCTGTCCTGCCCTGTTCAGCTCATGGTTCTGCCTCATATTCACTGGTGTTTAAAGGCAAATGGAGTCCCAGTGCCTTCCCCAAGCAATACCCACTGTACAGGCCTCCTGCACAGTGGTCACCCCTCATAGGTAGGAGGAGAAATACCATGCTGGACAATAATGGAAGAGCAGTGTGCATAAGGGCAGGGAGAAGTCAGTGGTGAGGTGGGGGAATAAGTAACTGAGAATTCAACCACCCCTCTACATACAGAAAAATGCTTGCTTTTATTTAAAGGTATAAGTGTATTATGTCCCTTTATTTAAAAAAAACATCAGTAGCACATAGAATTGTAATTCCCCTCTCCATGGTTTTACTGGTGGCACTAACCCTTTCATATTTAAGCAGGTTAAGTCCTCTGTTAGAATAATGGAGAGGAAAAGCTAGTATGAGGGCATTAATTGTTCCTACAATGACATCACTGACAGTATTTTTTACCCTTTAAGGGGTAAATGTTTCTCAGTGCTGGGCCTGGGGAAAGCTCACCTCCCTGAAGAGGGACATGGAGTGCAGGCCCATCACCTCAGCTCTCCCCCTGCTGGGCTGCCTTGGCCTAAGGTTACATCATTGGGTCAGTGCCAAGTGCAAGCTCATACAATGGAAACGAGGTGGAAAGGGATATTCCCAGCTCCTTGTCAGAAAGGATAGGATATGCTTGAAGAAATCAGATGTTCGGGTTCCTCAGGGGGTCTGTGGGGCTCCTAGAGGTGGATAACTCAAGATTCAGCAGTAAGTGCTTTCTTCATACTTAAATCTCACCTGAATGAGTTCTCAGGATGTTTTCTCTGTTGCTCTCAGAAAGCAGAGCTGATACCAGCCAGAAGCACCTCTTGGGCCTGCATCTGCGCTTCTCTGATTTGCCTCCCTCCCCTGCACCCCCCTGCTTTCAATCACAAGACCCAGGGATGGGCCTGAGCACACCCAGAGCATTCAAATGGCTCAGGACAGGAAGCTTGAACGGGCCTCATTCCTCACAGCTGCAGCCCACCTCCAATCTAGCAGGGATTCCTCTAGTATTATCCTGATTTGCCAAATATGAATCTTCCACTATGGCAGATGATCTATTTGTTAAGCAAGTACTGCCAGGTAAATGGTTATAAAAAGGTAGACGCTGTTAAAATAGACCGACAGACCTTTGTGCAATAGTGTCCAACAGTTGATAGTGAGTCGGCAATCCATTTAAACTCTCTCTAGATTGTCGTTGATGGAAATAAAAGTCAGGAGAGATGCAAAATGGACTCCTGCTACACACTCACCTGTTTTACCCCGCTGCACAAAGTCAAGATCAAAGTCAAAAGCCAGAGTAATTATTTAATCTTTCCTGGTCTGAGTGGTTTAGTTGTTCACCAACTTAATCAGCTTACCCGTCGAGGAGTTTACTCAATGACTTAATGAATGCCTTAAGCTGAGTTAATAGCTTAGTTTTTCAATGCAGCGGTCACTCATAATGACAAGTACCAGCTATGGCAGTTGGATTCCCTGGCCAGTCCTGGAGTACGGGAATACACAGAGAGAGGAACACATGCTACACTAACACAGGAGACCGAAAAAGCAAAGAACAAGATACACAGCATTGCTGGGTTCTTCAAGGCACTAGCCATTCCAAGTGGGATAGGACAGAGATCAATTAAGCTTACAGTATATCCAGCACACCCACTGGTAAGGAACTGGTGAAGCAATGTTTTTTTGTATATCAGGTGGACAGCTGGCTGACTAATTTGAATCTGGTGGAAGCACAGAATCCCATGGAGAAATTATAATGTGGTGCCAATGGGGGCAACACAGCCCAGTGCAGACCTGCCCATCTATTTGTCTCTTAGATACACAGCTGGGATTGACATATGGAAGTTAATCGGTATTACAATTAACATTCGGATGCCTTGAGTTGATGATACTAACACACCATGGTGTGCAGATCAATGAGGCAACAACCATAAAAGAACGATCCTTTCTAAATCTACAAGCCCATAAAAATTCAAACAGGACAAACCAATAAATGAGGAACAGTCATAAAGAGGACTGAATTGCTTGGGTTTTGTGGCCTGGGTTTAAGGGATTGTAGTCCATGGACTGTAGTTTGGAAACTTTTGGCTTCTCTAAAAAGACTGTGCAAATCTCAACCTGATACTCAAATTAAACTAAATTCAGGTATTGGTAAATTAATGCAAATTGATCTCATTCTGATAACCTCAAGTTCAAAATTTGGCTTCATTCCCATAACCCTGTCTCAGCAAATGATGGTTAGCTTCAGGTCTGACATTTAGTTGTGAGCAATGTAGACACCAAACCATAGAGAACATTTCAACACTGTGTAATCTCTCCCTCAAGCAGAATTTGAATGTGTATTGTCCTTAAGGGAATCAAATAGAAGAGATTAGTGTTGAGAGGGGATATCTATTGTGAGGTGATGTGCTAATTGACCTTTTCTGTTGTTGCTACCTGTAATATGTTCTGCTTGGAAACCATGAAGCAGTCTTGTTACAGTTACAAAAAAAGTCTTTATTAACATTACTGAACTATGTGATTATTTACAATAGAGGGCAAAGGTATGGAGACAATACCATACTAGGTCCTTACATGTTGCTACCTATCTCCAGATTGACTTTAGCTCTAGGTCATGTGTCTTCTTACATCACAGTGTGGGCGGTACTCTACTCGGTCCCACATTTACCCTTTAGGTACCAGAGCTTTCAACTATACTTCTCCCCAAGTCTTTATCCCCTTTATCTGAATAAAGACTGACATTAGTTTACTTACAGTTTGCTTCAAGCCTTACATCGCTACAAGTCTTGTGTACTTAACTATAGTGTTACAACTATAAACTATTCTAACTCTAAAATACTTCATGATTAACATTACAACATTAGCAACACGCATTGACAATGTTCTTACTACCCTATGGGCACCCACCACCAACCCCCCCACTTCTTGACCTCAGGGACTAAGGCGGCCTTGAGGTCTTGTACCCCTGCTACATCTTGTTTGATGTCCGGTCAGGAGAGTGGTAGGCTCTAGGGGTTTTTGATCTTGGTGGTGGATCTGGATGTAGCTACTATCTCCAGACTGACCTTAGCTCCAGGTCATGTTCCTTCTTACATTACTGTATAGTGGGTACTGTACTCAGCCCCATGTTAACCCTTTCAGTACCAGGTCCTTTTACTACACCTACCCCCCCACCCCCCCCAAGTCTTTATCCCCTGTATAAAGGATGACTTCATGTGCTCCTTCCGTTGACGGATGCTACACTATGCCTGGTTGGTTTGGTTGAAGTGGCGGTGATTTGTTGTAGTGAGTGGTGATTGTTTCTTTCTGGGTGTACGAAAGAGGTATTTGTCAGGTTGTCAGTGGTGTTCCTTCTTTTTCTTCTGCCTTTTCCGGTGTCTGGAAGCTCTCTGCAGTTGAGGGAGAGCAGTCATGTGGATGGAATAAGAGTAGCGCGGTAGCTCACCTTTGTGTAGCTGTGTTTGTGTGAGGCTGCTACCTGGTTCCAGCTGATGCTGTCGTTTTAGCACGCTGGTTGGTAGTTGTTGGCGCTGTGCATTAGGCTGCTGGTCACTGGTGGAGGTAGAGGCTTCTCTGGAGTTCCAGAACTAGCGTCACTTCCACTGGAGGTGTTGTGGAAACCTCCTGTGCAGTGAGTTGGTCTGGCCTTTGGGTAGTTTCGGGGAGCTGAAATGAAGAACAGACCTGCTCCACAAACAGAGAAGAGAGGTTACAAATAAAGTCAATATTTGAATAGTGTGTCATGGTTCGGCCTTCAGGAGGATGCCTTTCAAGCTGGGTGGGGACCACCATTGACTTCACAGCTTCTGCCGGTCGAAGGAGATCGAGAGCTATGCAGATGTCTCTGCTGAAGAGTGAAAAGGGCTGATTCTGCACTAAGTACATCAGCTCCATAATCTGTTTGTCTCCAATCCTCAATGGCTCCTGAATCATACTAATGACTGAGGTTTGGACTCCCCCTGTGCCGTAGAGTGGGATGTGCATCATTTGGGCCCCGTAGCATTGGAGCCATGGTTCCTAGTTCAATAGGACTGCCACTCCGGCACCAGAATCTAACTTAAAGTTGGCTAGGTGGCCCTTCACTGAGATGTCCGTGTTCCAGAAAGAAGAGCTGCATCATCCTTTGTCGCCCAGGAAGAAAAGCTCTGTGTGTCTTCTGGGTTGGTGGCATCAACTTGGTGGATGGCTCTCGGGTTGTCTGTGCAGTGCTGAGGTTGTGACTGGCACAGTCCACAGAAGTTTCCTGTCTGTGGCAGTGGAAGCATTTGGCAGCACTCGCAGGATTTCCGTGAGTGCGCTTCGCATGCAGAGCTGGCACAGTTGTTCGGCCAGGTGGTTGGGTGGTGGCTTACCCTGGCTTGTACAGTTCCTGCATTTGCATGTGGTGGACTGAGGTGTGTGGCCTCTGCCCCATGAAGCACCCTCCCCTCTGAGAATGATCTTGTGTTAGCCTCACAGCCCAGACAGCCTAACTAGCTGGGCAGCCTTGTCAAGAGTAAGGTCATCTTTGGCTTGAAGAATGTTGAGGAGCAAATCGTACATGACACCCACCACGATTCTGTCTCGGATGAGTTCGGACTTCAGATCATTGTATTCGCATCCTTCTGCCATGCGGTAAAGATCATTGATAAAGGAAGAGACAGGGTCCCTAGACTGATGGATTCTCCTGTTAAATTTGGCACCTTTCAAGATCTTATTAGATCTCAGGTTGAAGAAAGGGTCGAAAATTTTTAAAACATAGTCAATATTAGCAGATGATTCACCAATGGATTGCCTGGCGATGATATCATCTGTAATCGGCCCAATGGAATAAAGTAATGTGCTAACCTGTTCTGCCTGTGACTTTTTATTTAATCCTGCAGCAGTGCTATTGCTCAGGAACCTTTTCCTCCAATAACCCCAATTGTGAGATTGGTCAGGGCCATGGGTAAGGCACATTGCAGGTGGTAGGGAAGAATTGTGTTCCATCTTTAAAATATTTTAATGTGCGGGTGTCCCTTTAAGAGTGAAGGGGATTTCAAGGTGGTGTCGCTGGTATTGATGAAGACAGGATTTTTGCATGCTTCACAGTTTAGGCGTAAAATTCAAAATAACGGAGGTGGTCCGCTGGGGAAGAAGAACCCTCAAAGTCGCTGCGGGTTGGGTTACTGCTGAGGGTCATTTTAGTTGCAACGGCGTGCTGTGGGGTTGGGGGCGCAGAATTCTTGCTGGCTGGGAGGCTGAAGAATTGCAAGGCACCCAATTTTTTAAAATTTAAATTCCTCTGTGTTTGATCTCTTTCTTTTGTTTTTTCTTTCGTGATGTTCCAGACTTGGGGCGCCAAGTGGAGAGGGCATCAAGTTGGAGTTCTGGCTAGTGATGAGATGCACAACAGCCTGACTGGATTTTTAAAAAATGGTTCACAGGACTGGCTTGTCTGGAACTTTAAGAGGATCTTATCTCACCCAGCAGACTGCTGGCTGCTGACTCTGCTTTGTTGAAGCTGATCTTCCACAGAGATTCAGTGAAGACTTTTATTTGAGCTTAACTTCTGCCTTTTTTCTGCTGCCAGGCTCTCATGTCTCTGGAGTTTTTCAGGCACGTTTTTTCAGTGTCTTGCTTTTTGAGCGAGAGGTTGTTTTAGTGCAGAATTATTGCTAGTGTCATTTTCTTGAGTTCTTCAATCCTTTAGAGAGGATGTGGATTTTTATTCCCTGCTGCCACCATGGTCCATTCTGTTGTCACTACCCATGATGTGCACTGCTTGGACACCATGAAGCAGTCTTGTTGAAGTCTTATGGCACAGCCTATGGCAAATGCTGAGCTACTCAAATCCCAGGGGGAAGCTTGAAACAACTTCCACAACTTGTTTTGTAATTTGTATAAATTTCAAGATGCATGCCTTGAATTCAGTAGTAATAAGACTACCAAACCTTCTAGGTTTCTTACAAAACTAAATTAAACCTTTATTAATAGAAGAAATGATTTTAAATAGATACATAGATCTACAAATTACTACTATGATAACTTCTAAATCCCCTAATTAATCTAACTCCCAGTTACACTTTTGTTAAGGCAACAGTTAGACACATAGATTTTAAAAGACCCAGGCAAAGAAACATGATACCCTGAACAACCCAATTCGAAGTGAGTTTTCTTAACTTCAGTTTGTTGTAGACAGCAGCTTGAGGTGTAGATGTTGAAGGCGTTTCACACTTCTTAGATCTTAGAATGCCTACCTTTACACACAACCTTCTCTCCTTTATACATATTTTCCCCTTTGAATGCAAATTCCCATTGTTTCACTATGTCTTTGGACTTTACTTCTCTGATCATAAAAATCTCTCTCAGTAGTAATTTTACCAGTAATCTTTGGGAAAAATAAACACACTGTTCTTGAACTTCACCTGGCTAGGTGACACATTTCACCCCTCTTTTGAAAACAATCTAGTCTGGTTTATTTTAAAATGCTAATGTTCCCTTTACCCCTATGTCTACCTACTTAACATTTCAAACCTAGCTTATCTCCTAATACATCAAAGCCTTCAGACCAGCTGCCTTTAATCTAATTAAGACACACACACACACACACACACACCACTATTTTACAATAAATTCTAATAACATTATTATATCTTCCTGATATTAAGTTACAAAGAGCTTTATTAACATTACTGAACTATGTACATATTTACAGTAGAGGGTAAAGGTATGGAGAGGAACCCATACTAGGTCCTTACATGTTACTATCTATCTCTAGACTGACCTTATCTCTAGGCCATGTGCCTTTTACATCACCATCTGGGCGGTACTGTATTCAGTCCCATGTTAACCCTTCAGGTACAAGATCCTTCCACTGCATCAATGAGTGTGATTGTATGGAGAGTTGTATCCTTTCACTGTGGTTTACTTGTTGCTTATTCTTCAGCTGTCCTTCATGGTACGGATAGTCCCCAGTCCTGACTGGTTTGTTGGCAGTGACAACATTATTCTGTGTGAGGGGAATCATTGGAAGGAGGAACTGACGCTTGACCTTTACCCTTATGATGCTGGGACAGACAGTGGCTTCACTTTTTCCTCACCCAATTTTGCAACAGTTCCACAGGACAAAATAACAAAGGTAATCAATGTCACTTCTAGCCACAGACTTGTAATTAAATTTGAGGCACCAAAATGGGTGGAGCAAAGAAAGTACATGAGAGAATAGGTTCAACTGCTTTGTACTCTCCATAAAGAAACGCATTATATATGGCCAGTGGCCTCTGTAATTCCACTACATTAAGAGGTCACTCTCAGCTATAGTGAGCTGTACCAATTGACTGCTCTCATCTCTCTCCACGAGAGTTAACATTACGGTTAAGAGAAAGGGTGAAAAAATAATCAATGACATTACAATCATTTCAGTATACAAATACTTTGATAAAGTTCAAATGCATACCCAGAGACTTGGTGAAACCTTCCTTCAAGGACTTGGGTGAAACCGATGTTATGATGATCCCCTAATGATGCCCACCCAACAACATCATGTAATCACTTGATAGAGGTAGGAAAACAATTTTACACAATCTCTGACTCTCAAGGAGATCAAACACAAGTTCCAGGAGACCACAATGACCAGGAGGCACATCACCCGACTTCCTTTACATATTTTTTCAGGATGAGAAACAACATTATTCACACTGCAGAGAACTCCGGATTTCAAAATTTCACCGAGAGTATTTGTCAACATTAGCTAAAATATGTCCATGGTATATTCAAATTCATCTTCCTTCATCCAAACCAATGTCATGTGCAGATTCAAACCCATCATTCATTCAAATCCATATTGTCTTCAGTTTTGCTCCAAAACTGGACGTAATATTCTAGATGAGGCCTAAACAAGGTCTTGTGCAAGGACACAATGGTACTTTTTATTTTATATTGGATTGCCCTAGCAATGCACCCTAATACTTGATTTGCTTTAGTTATGGCCTGTGGCCCTGGTTGTAAACCTTTAGATACTTGTATTCTATAACATCAAAGTCCCTTTCCCATTCCAAAGACTTTAGTTAACAGCTCTGTGTGATATGCGTATGCTTGGCATTAGCCCCGTGCACTACATTTATCTACATTAAATGATACGAGGGGTGAGAGGCTTCAGTTCGAGGAGACTAGGACCATAGGACTTAGGAGCAGGAATAGGCCATTCAGCCTTTCGAGCCTGCTCCATCATTCATTGAGATCTTGGCTGATCTGGTTGTAGTTTCAGCTCCACTTTGATGTCTACCCCCGATAACAGAATCACTGAATCTTTACAGTGCAGAGGGAGGCCATTCATCCCATCAAGACTGTACTAGCTCTCTGAAAGCATTTCACCTAGTCCCACTCACCTGCCTTATCCCCGTAACCTTGCACATTCTCTCTTTTCAGATAGCAATCCAATTCCCTTCTGAATACCTCGATCTAACCTGCTTCCATCACCCCCTCAGGAAGTTCGTTCCAGACTCTAACCACCCTTTGGGTAAAAAAAAATTTCCTCACATCACTTCTACTCCTTTTGCCCATTATTTTGAATAGTTTTTGATGTAATCTTGAGTGGGAACAGTTTCTCACTAGTTACCCTGTTCAAAACCTTCAGGATCTTGAATACCTCTATCAAGTCTCCTCTCAGTCTTCTTTTCTCCAAAGAAAACAATCCCAACCTCTCCAATCTATCCTCATAGCTAAAGTTCTTTATCCCTGGAATCATTCTTGTGAATCTCCTCTGTTTTCTCTAAAATGCCTTCACATCCTTCCTCAAGTATGGAGCCTATAACTGGACGCAGTACTCCAGATGAAGCCTAACTAGTGTCTTATATAAGTTCAACACGACCTCCTTACTCTCGTACTCAATTCCCCTATTAATAAAGCCTAAGATACTATATGCATTATTAACTGCTCTCGCAACATGCACTGCCATCTTCAATGACTTATGTATATATACACTGAGGTCCCTCTTTTCCTGCACCTCCTTTAGATTTTCTCCCTTTATTTTATACTGTCTCACCATATTCTTCCTGCAAAAATGAATCACCTCATATTTTGCTGCATTGAACTGCATCTGCCAATTGTCTGCCCAATCCACTAACATGTCTAAGTCCTTTTGAAGTTCAACTCTATCCTTGTTACAGTTGACAATGTTTTCAATCTTCGTATCATCTGCAAATTTTGAAATCATGCCCTGAACACCAAAGTCTAGGTCATTAATATATGTCAGAAAGAGCAAGGGTCCCAACACTGACCCCTGGAGAACTCCACTACAAACCCTCCTCCAATCTGAAAAACAACCATTTATCACTACTCTGTTTCCTGTCATTCAACCAATTTCTTATCCAAGTGTCTATTTTCCCTTTTATTCCATGAGCTAAAATTTTGCTCACAAGTCTGTTGTGTATCAAATGCCTTTTGAAAATCCATATACATCACATCAACAGTGTTGCCCTTATCAACCTTCTCTGTTACCTCCTCAAAAAACTCCAGCAAGTCAGTTAAACCTGATTTTTCCTTAATGAATCCATGCTGGTTTTCCTTAATTATCCTGCACTTGTCCAAGTGACTATTGATTTTGTCCCAAACTGTAGCTTCCAGAAGTTTTCCTACCACTAAAGTCAAACTGACTGATCTGTAGTTGCCGGCTTTATCTTTGCACCCCTTTTTGAACAAGGGTGTAACATTTGCAATTCTCCAGTCCTCTGGCACCACCCCTGTGTCTAAGGAAGACTGGAAGATTATCAGCAGTGCCTCTGAAATTTCCACTCTCACTTCCCTCAGTACCCTTGAATGCATCTCATCCGGTCCCGGTACCTTATCTATTTTAAGTAAAGATAACCTTTCTGAACCTCCCCCTTCTCAATTGTAAATTCTTCCAGAGTACCAGTTACCTCCTCTCTCACCTTGGCCTGGGTAGCGTCTTCTTACTTTGTAAAGATAGATAAAAAGTATTTGTTTAATACCTCAGCTATTTCTCCTGCCTCCACATGCATGTCCCCTTTTTTATCCCTAATTGGCCCTACTCTTTCTTTTAACAACCTTTTATTATTTGTATGCTTGTAGAAGACCTTGAGATTCCCTTTTATATTAGCTGCCAATCTCTTTTCATGTTCTCTTGTTTTTCTTATTAGTTTTTCACTTCCCCTCTGGTCCTTCTATATTCAGCCTGATTCTCCATTGTATTTTCTACCTGACATCTGTTGTATGTGCACTTCTTCCTTTTCATCTTCACCTCTATTTCTCTTTCATCTAGGACGCTCTGGATTTATTTGTCCTACCTTTCACTTTCAAGGGGGATATACCTTGAGGTTGATTGCAATACCTTTTCTTTGAGGTGGCCCATTGTTCAGCCACTGTCTTTTTTGCCAACATTTGATTCCAACTCACTCAGCTCGGATGCATTTTCATCCCATCGAAGTTGGCTTTCCCACAATTAATTATCCCTGCTCTGGATTGCTCCTTGTCCTTTTCCATGGCCAACCTAAACCTTATGATACAATAGTCACTATCCCCTATGTGCTCTTCCGCTGTTATTTGATCCACTTGGGCCAAATCATTCCCCAGAACCAGGTCCAACTGTGCCTTCCCTCTCATTGGACTGGAAACATACTGCTGCAGAAAATTACCTTGTACACACCTCAAGAACTCTCGCCCCTCTTGTTCCTTTGCACTGTTCCTATCTATATTTGTCTATATTTGGATAATTGAAATCCCCCATTATAATTACTCTATACTTCCTGCACCTGTCTGTTAATTTATTTGCAAATTTGTTTCTCACATTCCTTCCACTAGTTGGTGAACTATATACTACACTGATCAATGTTATTGCACCTTTTTCATTCATTACCTCTAGCTAGAGAGATTCTGTCCTTGACCCCTCCAGAACATCCTCTCGCTCCAGTACTGTAATGGAATCTTAAATCAATGGTGTCACTCCACACACCCACCACCCCCCTTTTCTTCCTTTCCTGTCTCTCCAGGAATATTTAACACACAGTCCTGTCCTTCTTTGAGCCAGGTCTCTGTTATAGCAATAATCTCATAATTCCATTTGTCAAACTATGCTTGTAGTTCACCAATCTTATTAGCCACACTCCGTGCATTCACATAGATGCACATTAACCCTGATTTAGGTTTTTTGACTTTCCCCCTTATTCTGATCCCATCAAATGGCTTGCTATTGCCTACTTTAATTCTATGAAACTCTCCAAGTATTCTATTTACCACGATACTACTTTCTGATATATCCTCCTTATCAGTTAACACTTTTCTACTTCCCACTGCCAGTTTTTCCCGTCTCCGTTCTGAATTTCCCTTCAGGTTCCCACCCCCTGCCAATCTAGTTTAAATCCTACCCAACAGCAGCAGCAAACTTTCCCACAAGGACATTAGTCCCAGTCCTGTTAAGGTGTAACCTGTCCTTCTTGTACAGGTCCCACCTGACCCATAACCAGTCCCAATGCCTCAGAAATCTAAAGCCCTCCCTCCTATTCTATTTGTCCAGTCCTGTGTTGAACTGCTCAATCTTCCTATTCTTACACTCACTAACTAGCAAGTGGCACTGGGAGTAATCCTGTGATTACTGCTCTTGAGGGCCTGCTTTTTAATTCCCTTTATAACTCCCTAAAATCTGCTTTCAGGACCTCATCCCTTTTCCTATGTATGTCATAGGTCCCAATGTGGACCCTGACCTCTGTCTGTTCACCCCCCCTCAAAAGAATGTCCTGCAGACACTCTGTGACATCCTTGACCCTGGCACCAGGGAAGAAACATACCATCCTGGAGTTACGTCAATGGCTGCAGAAACGCCTGTCTACACGCCTAACTATGGAATCCCCTACCACTATAGCACTTTCACTCTTCCTCCTGTGCAGCTGAGTCACCTGTGGTGCCACGAACTTGGCTCTTTCTACGATCCTCTGAGGAACCATCTCGCTCACGAGTATACAAAAATAGGAAAATGGTTAGAGTAAGACAGCCTCAGGGGATTCCTACACTACCTGTCTGTTTCTCTTAGATACTCTGGTGGTCACCCATTCCCTCTTTGCCTGTGTACTTCTTAGCTGTGGTGTGACCGTCCCTCTAAACGTGTTATCTACGTAATCCTCAGCCTTGTGGATGCACCACAGTGACTCCAGCTGCCGCTCGAGTTCCACAACCTGAAGCTCAATTTTCTGCAGCTGGTGACACTTCCTGCAGATGTAGTCATCAAGGGCACTTTGTGCCTGCATGTCTTCCCACATCTCGCAGGATACACATTCCACATGGCCAAGCTGAACTGACATACCTTAAACTTTATATAAAGTGTTTACTACAGTATGGTATAATATAATCGCTCACCTGTCACTCATCAATTGTCTCTTCTGTGCTGAGTCCAGAAAGGCCTATACCTACTTAGCTGTAAAATCCTGGCTCTCTCTCTCTCTCTCTCTCTCTGCTGCTTTATGGGCTCCTATGACATTCAATCAGCTTCTTCCCCTGTAGTAAAGTAAGACCCAGCTACTGGAGGCTGAGAAAAGGTATAAAATGAAAGGAGCACCTCCTTCCCTGCTTCGCAAACTTCCTCACTCACCATACTCCAAATTAAGCACTGTAATGCACCAAAGCAGCACTCAAGTGCAGACCAACCCTTGACCACCACCAACCCCCCACCCCCTCTACCGCCTTGTCTATCAAAAATCTGTTTATGTCTGCCTTGAATAAATTCAATGACCCAGCCTCCACTACTTTCTGGGGAAGAGAATTGCACATCCTATCGACCCTCTGAGAAAAAAATTTTCTCCTCATCTCTGTCTTGTACGGTAGACCTCATATTCTTAAACTGTGTCCCCTAGTTCTAGTCTCTCCCACAAGTGGAAACATCCTCCTGGTATCTACCTTATCAAGTCCCTTCAGGATCTCATATGGTTCAATAAGATCACCTCTCATTCCTCTAAACTCCAATGGGTATAGTCCTAACCTGTTCAACCTTTCTTCATAAGATAAGACTCTCATCCAAGGATTGAGTTGAATGAACTACTAAAGAACTAAAAAAACGGAAACTTTTCATTTAAAGGTGAAGCGGAGATTGGAGAGAGGTTTAAAGTTCTGGGGGGCTTTGATATGGTAAATTGGGAAAACAATTTACACTTATTATTCAGTAACTAGAGGATATCACTTTAAAATCATCACCAAAAGATCAAAAGAAAAGGTTAGCAGAATATGTTTTATGCAGAAGGTTGTTAGGACATGTAATGTTCTACCAGGAATAGTGATGGAAATGGAATTTGTAATAGCTTTAAAGTAGTAATGAATAAATATTTGAAAAATGAGCAACTTAAAAGGGTATGTGGACAAAACAGGGGAATGGTATTATGTGGATTACTGTTTCAGAGCAGTGGCATGTCATCATGGGTCAATTATGACCTCTTTCAATGCTGCACAATTCTTCAATATGGGTACATAACTTTGGAACAAAATGAAAAGCAACATCAATAACACTATAGGATATTCCAGAATCCATTATCTCACTGAGTGCATTGACCAACATTTATTAAAGCTCATCCTTGATGAATTCAGTTTCATCTTCATTGACCTAAACCGTTCACAAAGACTATTTCAGATGCAAACCCATTATTCATTCAAACCCATTCATCAAGCCTCTCATTGGTGCAAACTCATCAATCATCAGTTGTGCAAACCAGCTAGGTCCAACCTTATTTTCCATGGCTCCAAATGTATTTGACAAGAATTCGTAGAAAATAATGATTGGTATTACACAACAAAATATTTGTTTTGAAAGCTGCAGAGGTTTCCTTCTCTCTCTCTCTCTTTCTCTGAGCAAATGGTCTAATTCTTGGATAACTCCAGTAACACCATATTTTAAATGCTTGCTTCTTCCAGATAACATCAGCTTTTCCCAATCATGGCGCTAATTCATTCTACTACCCCAGACTTAGACATCTCCCACCAATGGCACAAGTCACACTCCGGAAACATAAGAATTGGCAGTCAGTAAAAACAGCCACTATCAACTTAAACTTCATACCTCATGGCAGGGAAGCCGAGAGGTTTTCAGGTAAGGAAGTACCCCTGTCTTAAGCTGTTTTTACCTTGGTGACGGTAGGATGTTTGCATGAGCGGTTCTCAATAAGTGTCCAGCTAGCAGCAAGCCCCAATATAAAAATGTGTAATTTGTGCAGGCCAATGCCGAGGAAGACTTACTTAGAGTTACTTTATGCTATCCTTATTCATATTTGTGAAGGCTATGGGACCTGACAATATCCTGGAAAATCCAATGCAGCCAATTACCACCCCATCAGTGTACTTTCAATCGTCAGCGAAGTGATGGAAGGTGTAGTCTACAGTGCTATCAAGGAGCCCTTACACAGCAATAACTTGTTCACTTTTGCTCAGTTTAGGTTTCGTCAGGGCCACTTGGCTCCTCACCTCATTACAGCCATGAGCCAAACATGGACATAAGAGCTGAGCTCAAGAGGCGAGGTGAGAGTGATTGCCCTTGACCATTAAGGCAGCATTTAACTGAGTGTGGTATCAGGGAGCCCTCGCAAAACTGGAGTCAATGGGAATCAGGGGGAAAACGTTGAACCCTCAACTGCTATCATCTAGAACGACAAGGGCAGCAGACACATGGGAACACCACCATCTGGAAGTTCCCCTCCAAGTCACACACCTTCCTGACTTGAAAATATATCCCTGTTCCTTCACTGTCACTGGATCAAAATCCTGGAACTCCCTCCCTAACTGTGGGTGTACCTATGCGATACAGACTGTAGCGGTTCAAGAAGGCAGCTCACCACCACCTTCTCAAGGGCAATTAAGGATGGGCAATAAATGCTCACCTATCCAGCATTGCCCACATCCCATGAATGAATAAAAACATCTCCCCAATGGTTGGAGTCATACATAGCACCAAAAAAGTTGGCTGGGCTTGTTGGAGGCCAATCATCTCAGTCCCAGGAGCTGCAGGAGTTCCTCAGGGTAGTGTCCTTGGCCCAACCATCTTCAGCTGCTTCATTAATGACCTTCCCTCCATCATAAGGTCAGAAGTGGGGATGTTCGCTGATGATTGTACCATGTTCAGTACCAGTTGCAGCTCCTCAGGGACCGAAGCAGTCCGTGTCCATATGCAGCAAAACCTGGATAACATTCAGCCTTGGGCTGATATGTAGCAAGTAGCATTTGCACCACACAAGTGCCAAGCAATGACTATGTCCGGCAAACAAGAATCTAACCATCTCTCCGAGACATTTAATGGCATTACCATTGCTGAATCTCCCACTATCAACACCCTGGGAGTTACTATTGACCAGGAACTTAACTGGACCATGCATATAACTTTTTTATTCTTTCATGGGATGTGGGTGTCACTGGCAAGGCCAGCATTTGTTGTCCATTCCTAATTGCCCTTGAGAAGGTGATGGTGAGCTGCCTTCTTGAATGACTGCAGTCCACCCATATACTCCCAGAGTGCTGCTGGGAAGGGAGTCCCAGAATTTTGATCCTGCAACAGTGAAGGAATGGCGATATAGTTCCAAGTCAGGATGGTGCGTGACTTGGAGGGGAACTTGCAGGTGGTGGTGTTCTCATGCGTCTGCTGCCCTTGTCCTTCTATGTGGCAGACACCATGGGTTTGAAAGGTATTGTCAAAGGAGCATAGGTGAGTTTCTGCAGTGCATCTTGTAGATGGGTCACACTGCTGTTTCTATGCATTGGTGGTGGAGGGAGTGAATGTTCCTCAAAATTTCTGGCTTCTGACCTGCCCTTGTAGCCACAGTGTTTATATGGCTGGTCCAGCTCAGTTTCTGGTCAATCTGGGAATCCAGGACAAAGCAGCCCACTTCATTGGCACCACCATCCACCACCGGCTTACATTCATTCCCTCCACCACTGATACACAGTGGGAGCAGTGCGTACCATCTACAAGATACACTGCAGCAAGTTGCTAAACCTCATTCGATAGCACCTTCCAAACCCTCAACCTCTGCTACTTGAAGGACAAGGGCAGTTGACACATGAGAACACCATCACGTGCAAGCTCCCCTCCAAGTCGCACACCGTCCTGACATGGAACTATATCGCTGTTCCTTCAGTGTCGCTGAATCAAAGTCCTGGAACTCCCTCCCTAACAGCACTGTGAGTGTACCTACACCACATGGACTGCAGCGGTTAAGAAGGTGGAACATCACCACCTTCTCAAGGGCAATTAGAGATGGTCAATAAATGCTGGCCTAGCCAGTGATGCCCACATCCCATGAAAGAATGTTTTAAAGAAACTATTTATACAGTTCAGCTCAGTTACTACTGGGTGTGAGGTTGCAGCACAAAATGACCCATAAATCATTTTAGTTGGGTGCTTGCTCAATGATCAATTATAACTACAGTATCTATCTGTTTGGGCCTTCAAAGCATGTACTGATACTGAAAGATTACTAAGTAAATAGTTCCTCTAAATATGTAATGTGTTGTGAGTGGTGGCCGAGTTGGTACTATTGATAGAATTGATCCGCAGACACTTCTTGGGTGGAAACTTTAAGTTTATTTACAAGGTATTCAACAGCTACTACATTTGTGCTTTCAACTCCAACTCTACCTCTATACTACTATCTACTGAGGTAGCCTGCGCTACTCTCCTATTGGTTACTATAGATCATGTGATCTTCCTTAACAAGAATTGTTCTTAAAGGTACAATACACATGAAATAAAACCATAATTACTACATAATGGAATTATCTAATCCTGAAGTTTGACTACGTTTTAATGACCATTGAATATAAGCAGAAATGCAGCATACCATTCAACGCTACCTCCTTTCTCCATTTTGCTGCACTGTTGGAGCTACTGCCTGTTTCTCGGATGGGATGTTAAACTGAGGCCCGGTCTGTCCTCTGAGGTGGACCTAAGAAGTCCCATGGCACTCTTTCAAGAAGGGATGGGGAGTTCTCTCAGTGTCCTGGACAACATTTATCCTTCAACCAACATCACTAAAACAGATTATCTGGTCATTATCACATTGCTGTTTCTGGGACCTTGCTGTGCACAAATTAGCTGTCATGCTTCTTACATTAAAACGATGACTATATTTCAAAAGTATTTTGTGGCTGTAAAACATTATGGGACAACCTGAGGTTGTGAAAGGTGCTACATAAATGTAGACCTTCCTTTCTTCTAAATATCTTCTCTAAAATTCAGTGACTGGAAATGTACTGATAAATGTTCAATAGCCCTCCTACACAAGCAGCATTGCACCCAACGGGGGAGAACAATGTAACAGAATCTGTACAAACTAGAAAGTATGTCCTACATAACCTTTGGAGCTGCAGCTGGTTTATAATTACTGTACTGTGTCCTACAACATTCCACAGTCAGTAACCACATTCACAGAGCATATGGTCTTACTACAAGCAAACAACGGGGCTGATTTCTGGTCAGTATTGAGTTGGCTGATTTCATACAAGGAAAGAATGAAGGTGGCACCAGTGCCCCCGAATTAATGGTATAGGGTATAGGATGTTGAGGGGGTGAGTGGGGGAATGTGTAATCAAACAATGCCTCCCTACCCACAAAGTGCTGGTGCACATCAGACAGGAACAATTGTGATGTCCTCCATAGTGGAATAGCCTACTCTCACTGCCTAGGCTCACCAATGAAGAATGACCCATGGGTGAAGTTTGGGATGGCTGCTAGCAAGTTCTTTCTTTCTCTTTCTAACTAATACCAAGCTTCATTAGAATAAGTTACTCATTCAAAAGATGAGGTATGAGAAAGAAAAACACCTTTCCATCATCCAGCTCACCCTATTAATTAGATCAACTCAGGGGCTCATTTGCCTCCTGCATTGGCACCAGATTGGAACCCTTCTGCATTCTGTTCAGTCAGGAATTTGTCCAGTTCAAACCAGCTGGCCATATTTTAATGTCATTAACAAATTTCCCAACATTTTTACAACATGAAGGAAAATATTGTAGGCACCTCAGATAAATGGTGCATTTGCTGTCTGTGCCATTTTTCTGCAGCTTTCTCGATTCTATCCACCACCTGAAGTGACGATGGGTGAATGGGAGTACAACTCCAAAAATGCAACTTTTCCTGTCCACTGTGTGTCTGTCATTCTTCAGCCAGCACACTCCAAAGTGTTGAAACTATGAATAAAAGAGAAAGAAAGGCAATTGTTTTCATGGCGGTTTCTTTTGGCTTGAAGCCAAAACGTTACAATCTGTAAACTTCTCTCACCAGAAACAAATAATCAAAAATTGACCTGTAGGTGCCTATTTACAATCATTGAACATAAAGAAACAGACTGCTCTTTAGCATGAAAATAATATAATGTGTTACATTATACTCTGTTATGTGGTCAGGGGAGTGATGGATGATGCACCTAGAAGGGCTAGAGCAGTAGACACATGGGAGCACTATTATCTCCAAGTCACACACCACTATGGCTTGGACATATATTGCTGTTCCTTCACCATTGTTGGGTCAAATTCCTTGAACATCTAAGCTAACATCACCGTGGGTGTACTTTCAACATATTCACTGCAATGGTTCAAGAAGAAGGCCATCACGACCTTCTCAAGGGCAACCAGGAGCGGGCAATAAATGTTGGCCTTGACAGCAATGCCCATATCCTAAGAATAATTTATTTTTCAATGATAGTGCATTATCCCAAGCTGTACTACAAAAGAGTAGCTAGTGGCTGTCAATTGTATAAAGAATAGAGGTTCCAGACCAGAGTCCCATGGAAGTCGATTCGGAGCAAAGTATTTTTAATTTATTAACAGGCAGACCAATTTAGTTTTGTCCTCTAATTTCAGAATGGTTCCTAAAACTACACTTCCAGCCTCTGTACTCTTTTTATGCCCATTGATGCTGTTCTCTAAATTATTCAGACTAGCTGGTCTCCAGCTCAATCCATTTTCCGGTCATCCATTTCTGGAGATGCTAGAAATATTGGCCTGAGCCTCGCCTGTCTCCTCACTTATTTCCGTCATGGCTTTTTGAGTGTATCCCATCTGGTCCAGGTGTCCTGTGGTTGTTTAATGCTTCATAACACATGTTTTAGGGATCTCTACTTCTGTTGTAAATTCTGAGCCAGAATCACTGGACCTGGAACATGCCCAGAACTCTATTTGCAATTAATTTGAGACAGCTGTAACTGCATGGTCTCCTATTATACTTGGACCTAACTTATCCCTTAATGAATTCATCTGGTCTTGAAACACTTTGTAACTTTACAAAATGTGCTGGGCAATTTCTTGCTGCTATCAGACATATACTTCATAATCTGTTTGCCGCCACTGGAGCATTTTGCCCCCCTCGGCACACTCTCCACCTTGTTCCATGTACCTCCTCTGATACCTCCTCCAAGTGCCCATTCTTCATGCCTAGACAAGGACTGATAGGCTGCTATAGCACCAAAAGCGTCAAGTCCAGTCAAAAACAACTTGCATTTATATAGCACCTTTAACATAGTGAAATGTCTGAAGGCACTAAACAGGAATGTTATCAGAAAAAATGTGACAAATGAAGCACACAGGGAGGTATTCGAACAGGTGACCGATAGCTTTGTCAAAAAGGTAGATTTTAAGGAGTCCAGTCCTGACTTCACCTGATGCTTGTGCACACAAGCACCTTCTAGCAAAAGTCACTGGATAGAGAGCGGGAGCAGAAATCTTGGCTGATTCTTTCTCACACCTCTTTAACCCAGGTGTGCCGAAGCCAATAGTTATGGGTTAAGAACTACATGACAGGGATCAGCTAACCCAGTGCTGGCCAGAAATTAAACCTGATTATATATTATATCGAATCAAATACATAGATAAATTGTCAATATAATGAGAGATGTATTGCTGCACAATAATTTGACAATTATTTGTCTGCTTTGACTAGCAAACAGATTTAGATGCAGTCAGGTTCATATACACATTTATACTACTTGCAGTGAAAGCAGTTCTGCGATAGCTTGCAAATGCCTGGATTCCAAATCCATCCTGTTTCTACAATTGGATGGATTTGCATACGCTCTGTTGTGCTAAAGTTGCATTAATAGCTTTACTGTTTCCGATGCTCACCTTCCTTGACAGAATGTCAATTCAGGCCAAAAGTGCTAACATTTGGTCTGCAATGAAGATAAAATCATGGTGTTATTAATATTAATATCCGTCACTGCTGGTAGTGTTTATCACCTGGAGGCAGAGAATGAAACCTGTTAAAATCAATACTGTAATACAGAGTACAATGAAATAAGCACAGCAGATTTAAAAAAAATATTTGCTCAGACGATGTGGGTGTCGTTGGCTAGGCCAGCATTTATTGTCCATCTCTAATTGTCTTTGAGCAGGTGGTGGTGTTCTGCCTTCTTGAACTGCTGCAGTCCACGTGGTGTAGGTACATCCACAGTGCTGTTAGGGAAGGAGTTCCAGGATTTTTGACCCAGCAACAGTGAAGGAACAGTGATATATTTCTAAGTCAGGATGGTGAATGGCTTGGAGGGGAACTTACAGGTGGTGGTGTTCTCATGTGTCAGCTGCACGTGTCCTTCTAGTTCATGGGTTTCATAGGGAGGTGCTGTCAAAGGTGCTTTTGTGAGCTGCTGCAATGAATCTTGTAGATGGTACCCACTGCTGCCACTGCGCATCAATGGTGGAGGGAGTGAATATTTATGGCGGCGGACGGGGTGCCAATCAAGTTGGCTGCTTTGCCCTGGATGGTGTTAAGCTTCTTGAGTGCTGCTGGAGCTGCACTCATCCAGGCAAGTGGAGAGTATTCCATCACACTCCTGACTTGTGCCTTGTAGATGGTGGACAGGCTTTTGGGGGTCAGGAGGTGAGTTACTCTCAACAGAATTCCCAGCCTCTGACCTGCTGTTTTAGCCACAGTATTTGTACAGCTGGTCCAGTTCAGTTTCTAGTCAATGGTAACCCCCAGGATATTGACAGTGTGGATTCAGCAATGATAGTGCCATTGAATGTCAAGGGGAGATGGTTATATTCTTTCTTGTTGGAGATAGTCATTGCCTGGCACTTGCCTGGTGCGATTTTTATTTGTCACTCATCAGCCCAAGCCTGGATATTGTCAAATCTTGCTGCATATCGACACAAATTACTTCAGTATCTAAGGAGCTGTGAATGGTGTTGAACATTGAGTAGTCATCAGTGAACATCTCCACTTCTAAACTTATGATGGAGGGAATGGCATTGATGAAGCAGCTGAAGATGGTTGGGCCTAGGACACGCCCCTGAGGAACCTTCTGTGGTACTGAACTTTTTTCTCAGGTAGTGTGATGGGTGAGTGCATGTCAGTACAGGTGTATTGCATATACTATAGACAGCCAAGAGCTGAGGTGTTACATCACACATGAGTCAGAATCATGGGATTCTACAGCATGGAGGTCAGCTATTTGGCCCATTTTGTCTGATCTGGCTGGTGAATAGATGGTCCAGTTGGATGCACTCCTTTGTTGTTTTACTTTTTACGTATCCATTCCATTCCCTTTTGAAAGTTACTATTGAATCTCCTTCCATTAGCCTTTGAGGAAATGCATTCCAGGTCATAACAACACAGAAAATAAAAAATATTTTCCTCATCTCCTCTTTTGCCAATTGTCTTAAATCAGTGTCTTCTGGATACCACCTGTAAACTACTTGATCAAAATACATTATAATTTCGAACACCATGATTAACCTTTAACCTTCTCTGTTCTATGGAGCACAATCTCTTTCACTGTATATGGATGGTCATATCAGTTGTGTCGCTGTCCTTATATTTATTGAGTTGCTGTGTCAATGAGGGTTAGAGAGCCTCCAAGAAAAGTTTCACATTGATCTCTATTTGGTCTTGTTTTTACTTACAGAAACACCATTGGATTGTAAGGTTTCCACATGGTCTTCTTGGGGTCTGTGCAATGGAGATTGCAGTCAATTTGGTACCAGGAATAGGACGCGTTTTATCCACACAAAACCTTCCAGCAGCGGAGCTCCATGTCCAGAGCTGGATCAGGAGAGGAAGTGCATTCCCAGGAATTGTTTCCGGTGATGTCGTTAGATGTGTGACTGACAGCATTGCTGTTGGGTGACAACAATTTCAGTCGTGTAGGTCACAGTTAAGAGTTTTTACCAGTGACTGATGAATGCTTAAGGACATAAGAATTTTTAAGAATGGAAGAAGGCCATTGGAGCCAACAAGTCCATCCCTTTTTGATTGTTCTCAGTGCTTTCTCACCCATCTTCTCATCATATCCTTCAAACCCTTCTCTCTCCAGATACACAAATAAATGTCTTTTAAACTCGTGTACACCGTCTGCTTCAATGGCCTTCTCTGATAATTTAGTCCACAAGTTTATTAGATGAAATCTGACATCCCTTATGTCTCCAAGTCCCCATGTGTAAACTTGGTTCTTGAACCCTTTGTAATTGTGAACAATTTGCCTGAAATGAAACATAAATTATCTTGAAAAATATTTAAATTTCAGTAGATCAGCTCAAGAGCCTCCACTTCACCATCCAAATGAAATCATGTTTGCCTGAGTAGAACCATAAAACACCATTAGTCAGACTATCTGATGAATGAAAGTCAGGAAGAATTCTCTGAAGAAAGTCAGAGAATTGGATAGATTATTTGAGAAAGAAAAAATTACAGGGGAGTGGGACTAAGCGGGTAACTCTTTTAAAGAGGTGGCTCAGGCATAATTGCTCTCCTTCTGTGCTGTATCATTCCATGCTATCATCAGAGACCCTTTCAAAAGAAATGAATAAGAAGGTAACCAGAGGACATTCCCAATGTTAACTAACCAGTAGATAACTGAAACCAATTAATTTCCTGGCTCTGGGTATTTATATAGGCTAATGTTCCCTCACACCCTACACACTCCACAACACCTGGTAAGTAGCCATTAACTAGCTTCCCTAATTGTTTAGTGGACAAAGGCATTGCTCAGTGTAGTTTGGGCCACACAGAGCAGAAAAGTCTTAAATTTGATTCCTGGCTAATGCTGAGTTAGATCTCCTTCGTGACCTGGCAAATTGAGGTGCTATAATGGACACTAGCATTGAGTTGGGAAGTTTAGCAGGGTTCCTTCTCCCGCTGATTACCCAGTGACCCATACAAAAAAGTTACATGTGTGGGGATGTCAGATGAGGAAAAGATCAGTCTCAGTCAGATAATCTGAAGGCACGTGACTATCTGGCTCACACATGAAGGTTAGCCACTTGAGAAAAGTGTCATGGAACATCTTTGGTGCCCAGAGAACAGTGTCCCAGCATAAGTTGATGCTTCTTGGAAGGGCAATAAAGATGGAATTACTGAAAATTAAATAATTACATAAAGTAAATACAGAGCTCAGTGACAGACTTCAGTGATGTGGGGTGTTTAATGCGTGTGTCCCAGTTTTATGCAGCGTAAGAGGTTAAACCCTGGAAGTTAGCATGTTTAAATCTGAGTTCTTACTGGTCTATTTTAAAATGCCGCTGGAAGAA
The DNA here is from genome assembly GCF_964194155.1 of Cetorhinus maximus. Taxonomy (NCBI): domain Eukaryota; kingdom Metazoa; phylum Chordata; class Chondrichthyes; order Lamniformes; family Cetorhinidae; genus Cetorhinus; species Cetorhinus maximus. The sequence continues at coordinate 65,731,716 of NC_135888.1, read as the reverse complement.
AATTGCTAGAATGGTTTCGCTATTTACAGGAAGACAGCCTGTCATGTGATGAGCTGACTATGTACCTGCTTTGAAAATGCGAGGAAATTTAAAATTATTATTTAAAAAATTAGCAGACAGAATAAAATGATGCTAACAAGAATAATTATTTCAAACTGGTGAAGAGGATGATCAGTAAACATGAGTCTAATGTATTGTGAAACTTAAGTAAAAGCTAAGATCCCAGGTCATGTCATATAACTAGCACAAAGGAAGATGTTTATGATTATTGGAGGCCAATAAATAAGCCCAAGACATTGTTGCAGGAGTTACTCAGCACAATGTCCTAGGCCCAATCTTCTTCAACTGCTTCATCAATGACATTCCCCCCAACATAAGGTCAGAAGAGGGAATGTTCACTGATGATTGCACAGTGTTCAGTGCAAGTCACAACTCTTCAGATATTGAAGCAGTCTGTGCCTGCACGTAGCAAGACCTGGACAACATTCAGGCTAGGGCTGATAAGTGGCAAATAACATTTGCACCACACATGTGCCAAGCAATGACCATCTCCTACAAGAAGGAATCTAAGCATCTCCCCTTGACATTCAATGACATTCCCATTGCTGAATACCCCACCATCAACTTCCTGGGAGTTAGCATTGACCAGAAACTGAACTGAACCAGCCATAAAAATACTGTGGCTACAAAAGCAGGTCAGTGGATGAGAATTCTGTGGTGAGTAACTCACCTGCTGACTCCTCAAAACCTGTCTAACATCTACAAGGCACGTGTCACTTGTCTGGATGAATGCAGCTCCAACAACATTCAAGAAACTTGACACTATCCACATTAAAGCTGCCTGCTTGATTGGCATCCCATTCACCACTTTAAACATTCACTCTCTCCACCACTGATGTACAGTGGCAGTCATCTGTATCATCTACAAGATGCACTGCAGCAACTCACCAAGGCTTCTTTGATAGCACCTTGCAAACTCGCGACCTCTACCACCTTGAAGAACAAGGGCAGCAGACACATGGAAACACCAGCATCTGCAAGTTCTCTTCCAAGTCACTCATCATCCTGACTTGGAACTAAATCCCTGTTCCTTCACTATCACTGGGTCAAAACCCTGGAACTCTCTCCCTAACACTACATGGACTGTAGCAGTTCAAGAAGATGGCTCACCACCAGCTTCTCAAGGGCAATAAATGCTGGCCTAGCCAGCAGTGACCACCCCTGATGAATGAATAAAAAAAATACTCCACCAATGCTGACAAGTAGGAGGGGAGGTATGATCAACTCATGATCCAAATCAAGTTTGGAAATTAATCACTTCTAAATTCTGCAAAGAAGGAAAAACTGAGGGAGGAAGGGAGGGGGAGAAGGAGTTCCAGAGGATGGAGGTGCTGGGAAAGAAGGAGTTAAAGAAGTAGCCTGCTGTGCAATAGGTTTCAATTTCAAAACAGTTAGGAACAAGGAAGGAGAATTAAACAGTAATTTTGGTGTTGTGCAAGGTGCTGACTAAGACGGGGGAAGGAAATCAAATCTCTGAGTGGTGGAAGCTGCAAAGAGATACCAGCTGTTGCCTTAAAAATTTAAGAATATGCTTTGATATAGGTGCTCAGTTTGTCAGACACACATGATGCTTGGCAGAAACAAAAACAAAAATTTCTGGAAAAACTCAGCAGGTCTGACGGCATCTGTGGAGAGAAAGACAGAGTTAACGTTTCAAGTCCGTATGACTCTTCTTCAGAACTAAAGGGAAGTAAAAATATGGTGAAATATATACTGTTTAAGGTGGATAGAGGGCCAGTGATAGGTGGAGGCAAAGGAGAGATTGCAAAAGATGTCATAAACAAAAGGTCGAAGGGGTGTTGATGGTGGTGATACTGGCTGAAGGAGGTACTAATGGTGACATTAAGAGTAGGAAGCAGAATGAGCAAGTGACAGATGGCCCTAGTGGGGATGGGGTGGGGGGAGGGGATGGTGTGGGAGAAAAGATTGAAATAGGCTAAAAGGTGGGGATAAAACAATGAATGGAAATAAATTTGAAAATTAATAATAATAGAAATAGGTGGGAAAAATATATATTTTTTAATATATATAAAAATTAAAAATAAATATTTGAAAAGAGGAGATCAAAAAGGGGTGAGGATGGAGGAGAGAGTTCATGACCTGAAGTTGCTGAACTCAATGTTCAGTCCGGAAGGCTGTAAAGTGCCTAATCGGAAGATGAGGTGCTGTTCCTCCAGTTTGCGTTGAACTTCACTGGAACATTGCAGCAAGCCAAGGATGGACATGTGGGCATGAGACCGGGGTGGTGTGTTGAAATGGCAAGCGACAGGAAAGTCTGGGTCATGCTTGCGGACAGACCGAAGGTGTTCCGCAAAGCGGTCACCCAGTCTGCGTTTGGTCTCTCCAATGTAGAGGAGACTGCATTGGGAGCAGCGAATGCTGTAGGCCAAATTGAAGGAAGTGCAAGTGAAGCGCCCTGCTTGAACAGAGGCCCAAACAATCCCCATCCACCACCACTCTCCTCCGTCTGGCTGAACTTGTTCTCTCACTGAACCTTAAACTCGTCTCACTTCCTCCAACTTAAAGGTGTGGCTATGGGTACCCGCATGGGCCCCAGTTATGCCTGTCTCATTATGGGATATGGAGAACATTCCTTGTTCCAGTCCTACTCAGGCCCCCTCCCACAACTCTTTCCCCGGTGCATCGATGACTGTTTCAGTGCGGCTTCATGCTCTTGTCTGGACCTGGAAAAATTGATTAATTTTGCTTCCAATTTCCACCCCTCCATCACTTTCACATGGTCCATCACTGACACTTCCCTTCCCTTCCTTGACCTCTCTGTCTCAATTTCTGGTGATAGACTGTCCACCAATATTCAATTCAAGCCCACCGACTCCCACAGCTACCTCGACGATAACATCTCACACCCTGCTTCCTGTAAGGACTCCATCCCATTCTCTCAGTTCCTTCACCTCCGTCACATCTGTTCCGATGATGCCACTTTCCAAAACAGTGCTTCTGGCAAGTCTTCCTTCTTCCCTAACTGAGGTTTCCCACCCACGGTGGTTGACAGGGCCCTCAACTGTGTCCGACCCATCTCCCTTGCCTCTGCCCTCATAACTTCCTCTCCCTCCCAGAACCATGATAGGGTCCCCCTTGTTCTCACTTTTCACCCCACCAGCCTCTGCATTCAAAGGATCATCCTTCGCCATTTCCGCCAACTCCAGCATGATGCCACCACCAAACACGTCTTCCCTTCACCCTCCTGGTCGGCATTCCGTAGGGACCGTTCCCTCTGGGACACCCTGGTTCACTCCTACATCACCCCAACACCTCAACCCCCTTCCCATGCAATCGCAGAAGGTGCAACACCTGCCCCTTTACTTCCCCCTTCCTCATCGTCCAAGGGCCCAAACAATCCTTTCAAGTGAAGCAGCACTTCACTTACTCAATTTGGAGGAACAGCGCCTCATCTTCCAATTAGGTACTTTACTGCCTTCTGGACTTAACATTGAGTTCCACAACTTTAGATCATGAACTCTCTCCTCCACCCTCACCCCTTTTTGATCTCCTCTTTTCAAATATTTATTTTTAAATTTTTATATATATATTTTTTCCCACCTATTTCTATTATTATTATTTTTAAAATGTATTTCTATTCATTGTTTTATCCTCAACTTTTAGCTTATTTCGATCTTTTCTCCCACACCGTCCCCTCCCCCCACCCCACCCCCACTAGGGCCACCTGGCACTTGCTCATCCTGCTTTCTACTCTTAATGTCACCATTAGCACATCGTTTAGCCAGTATCACCACCATCAACACCCCTTCAACCTTTTGTTTATGACATCTTTTGCAATCTCTCCTTTGCCTCCACCTATCACTGGCCAGTGGCCAGCTTCACTTGTCCCACCCCTTTTAAACAGTATATATTTCACCACATTTTTACTTCTCTTTAGTTCTGAAGAAGAGTCATATGGACTTGAAACGTTAACTCTGTTTTTTTTTCTCTCCACAGATGCTGTCACATCTGCTGAGTTTTTCCAGCATTTTCTGTTTTTGTTCCAATGATTGTTTGCTGTGTCCAACAGTATAACTACTGTTAGGCGTCCCATAAACTACTCCCATCGGTGTTTTCTGACTCTAGCTATTCCTATGGAGTGAAGCCAAGATTCAAGTCTTTATGGGGAGAAACTGAGGAGGCTGATGGAACTGGTTGCTACAGTGTGGCACAAACACTAACTAGATTCCATGACTTGTTAATATTGTAGCAATGCCCCTTTTTGGGAGGTGTGGGATCTACAAGCTCTAGAAACACGCTTAGACCTTACCTTAGTGGCCACTTGGCAGGCTGTAAGCTTACAAACTGAAAGTTAGTGGTTAACTTCACCATGGGAAGGGGCACCATCAAAAACAGGTCTGGTCCTATCCTCAACTGATGTGCACATGCGCATACAGATTAACAGTTACTTGATTAGGAATCATGGACCAAATCCCTTGCTTTATTTTTCCCTCCCCAGTCAGAATTGCTGAGCCAAACCTGCTAACAGCAGCCAACTCATCATAGTCAAGGGATCCAATTTGCTACCATCTTGGTCTCTGTATAAACTCTTTCACTCCACCTTCTCTCTATAACCTATTTAACTTACAACTTAGCATGCATCTTCCAATTCTACTCCTGTCACCCTCTGCCTTCCACAGTGCCCCGGATGCCAGAACCCTCATTCATTATTTCCTTTACATTCTGGAACTCTATTGCTAACCTCACAGAAATAAGTAGAGTGAGCACATGAAAGGAGTTTTTAAAAAGCACATGGATTTTGGAAATACAGAGTAAATGTTTTGCATATGCGCTATGATGATTGAGGGTGATCTATTTACAAGATGCTGGACTTGGTTTAGTAGCAGCAACCTTGCCTGTGTTAAATGATTGTGGGTTTATGTTGCACTCTGGAGCCCTAAGCACAGGATCAAAGCTGACACTTCAGTGCAGTACTGAGGGAGTTCTGCCTTGTCAGTGGTGCCATATTTTGGATGAGACATTAAACTGTGGCCGTGTCTGTCCTTTCAACTGAACATAAAATATCCATGGCACTATTCAAAGGAGAGCAGAGGAGAGCAGTGTCCTGGTTAAAATTTACCTCTCAATCAATATTACGAAAATAGATTATCTGGTCATTATCATGTTTGTGGGGTCTTCTGCGCATACATTGACAGATGTGTTTCCTACATTCTGATACTGACCACACTTCAAAAGTAGCAACTTTGGGATGCCCTGAGTTTGTGAAACATGCAAGATAAATGCAACTTTCTTCTTTCTAAAACAATCTCTTTACCCATCTCTATTAGAGTCCTCACAACCTACCTCTGAGCATGGATTTTGGTAAAACAAAAACAAAAAAGTGTGGATGCCAGAAATCTGAAATAATGAAAAGAAAATGCTTTTTATACTCAGTAGGTCAGGCAGCATCTGAGGAGAGAGAAGGAGAGTTGATATTTCAGGTCTATGACACTTTGTCAACACTAGAATAGGTTAGAGACATAACAAGTTTTAAGCAAGTCTAGAGACAGAGAAAGGGTAGGGGAGGGGAGAAACAAAAGGGAAGATTTGAGGGATGGTGGAAGGCAGGAGAGATTCAGTGACTAAAGGGAAGATGGTTCAAGGCAAAAGAAGATGATAATAGGACAAGTAAAGAAATAAAAGATGGATCTAGATGAGGTGTAAATGCGAAAAGCAGAACCATAAGCAAGAGTTGATGTTGAAAAATAAGTGGAGGCATAGGTTATGATTTGTAGTTGTTGAACTCATTGTTGAGTCCAGAAGGCCATAAAGTGTCTAATTGAAATATGAGCTGCTGTTTCTGGAGCTTACACTGAACTTAATTGGAACAGTGTAGGAGACGTGGACAGAGAAGTTGAGTGGGATTGCGCCAGAGAATCAAAATGACAGGTGACTGGAAGCTCACAGATGGTGCTTTGCAAAGTGATCACCCAATCTGAGTTTGATCTCTCTCCAGTGTAGAGGAGGCCTCATCATGAATAGTAAATACAGTTTATTAAATTGAAAGAGGTACAAGGAAATCACTGTTTTATCTGTAAGGTGTGTTTGGGGCCTTGGACAGTGGGAAAGGAGGAGGTAAAAAGACATGCGTTGCATCTTCTGTGTTTGCATGCCCTATGGGAAGAAGAAGGTGTACTGAGGGATGGACCAGGCTGTCAAAGAAGGAACTTCCCTTCGGGGTGCTAAAAGGGGAAAGAAAGATGTGTTTGGTAACACCATCATGCTGGAGGTGGTGGAAATGGCAGATGATCCATTGAGCATAGAGGCTGGTGGGATGGAAAGTGAGAACAAGGTGAACCCTATCTGATTTCTGGGAGGGACAGGAAGGAGTGAGAGCAGAAGTGAAATGGAACAAATGATTTCTGATAACTACTCTTGTACTTGCTGCTCAGTCTTTAGACCCCCTGGGATATTTAGTTGGGTGAAATTTAACGTACATGAAATCTAACAGGGCAAGTGGGTACGACTCATGCTTGATGATGCTATTATACAAGTGTTTAATATGCTTGGATTAAGCTCCTCCTCTCCCAAGGTTAGCTCCTCTGTTACAGAATCTGGGAAAGGAAATTTTCGATGTACAGGTTAAATGTTTGGATGATAATATCACAGAAAGTAATTTCTAACTTAATGTGTTTATGTAGTGACTCCATATTAATAAGGTCAGTGTGCATCATTGTATTCAGTTAGTTGTCTTGGTTACTCACTGGGCCACTGTGACACTTTGACCCCCAACAAAAAGTCATTCGTTTAGAAGAAGATTGGTAAAGGGAAAGAAATGGACACATAAACCGTACAATTGTTGCCCTAGATTTTGTGGTTAGTGGCAAAGCAAGGAAGCTCATCACTGATATCTAAGGAAGTTGCCACAAAAATCCAGTGATTTTTCTGGTGTGATTTCCCTTTTCCTGGTGGTAATTTAAATCTGGCACAAGTCTTGGTGTGCAGGAGCAGTGATGTCAACAAGCAGGTAGGAAACCAATCCAACTGAAGTATTTACATGCAGCAAACCAGGAAGTTAAAAGTGTCTAATATAACGTAATTTATCAGATAGCAAAATAAATGGTTATTATTGGATTAAGATAGAAGGATGATAGACAAACTTTTTTTAAAAATTAAAAAGGTATGGGGAATGTTTTTATCATTATGGAGAAATTTGACATTCCACAAACTTTAAGCTAGCTTCTCAGGGTGTAGGTCGTTCAAAGGTGTCACTAAGCAAATGGGGATATACAACCAGCCCGACAACTTGTGAATGTGAACTGAGCCACAGACTATGCAACATCTCCTGCAATGCCTATTACTAGAGGAACCCTGCACTGTTGCAGATCTTGCCGAATTCAACAACAAGGTGCAAAAATGTGTCCAGTTCTGGCTGGGCCATGTATAGACTGTCCGTGGACACGATAAGAAGAAGGGCAAGTGAGGTGTTTATCAGTATTAAATACACTGTTAAAAACCTAATTATACCCCATTCAACAAGGTGTAATTTTTCAGGGTTTCTACATTTACCCAATAGCATCAGAGTGGAAGTTCTTGTCAATTCATTGATTGTAGATTGAAGGAGCTGATGCTTCAACAGCTCCCCCACTGGAGAAGCCTGGAATCACTGACAGCGACTCCTAATCTTTACATTACTCTGAACATGTGCGGAGTCCTGAAATTTTTGTCAATTTTAGATGAGCAATGATGGTGAACGCTGACAATTTTGCACTGTCACGACCACTGCAAAATCTGGGCTTTTGGGATTGCCACAAACTCTAAAATGGGGAGAGACTGGCTCAACCTTAGAATAGCTAAAGTGCATAGTTTAGATGTAGCTTTCTCCCTTAGCAGATTTCACACATTGACAAAGAGGGGGAATAATGTGGAAAAAATTAAGGGAGAATTCAATAAATCAATAAAAGAGGGGACAATTGAGTGAAAATCATAAGTGTGAAACCCTCCTCAAAAATAAAGTTGACTGGTGGGATTGAGAACAGAATTTTTGGAGTAGAGATGTCTGACTTCTCAAATGTTTGAAGCAACCTTTATGATCACCAACAATGAAGAAAGAAATAAATAAAAACAAAAAACTACTGCGGATGCTGGAAATCCAAAATAAAAACAGAATTATCTGGAAAAACTCAGCAGGTCTGGCAGCATCGGCGGAGAAGATGCTGCCAGACCTGCTGAGTTTTTCCAGGTAATTCTGTTTTTGTTAAGAAAGAAAGAAAGCCTATTTCAACTTCTCACAATCAAACTTTTTTTTAACCCAAATGCCAGCTCGGCATTCCAAATCATAAACCCTACATCTTAGGGATACACCTGACCATGTAACTGAACCTACCCACAACATCCCTAAGAGGGCGACAAAGTGTCTGGCACATATATCCAATCACAAAGAAGAAAGTGAAAGCAGCCAATGAGCTGAGCCACGGCAAAAAGGAAGCGCCAATCGCCATGGCCCAGCTTGCAACCATCCAATCCGAAAAGGCGATGAAAGGGGTACGTGGCACAGTGGTTGTCGCATGCGCAGTGCCACGACGCTGCGAATGGTTACACATGCGTGATATTGATTGGGCGCTATGGCGCGGCCGGGAAGGCGCATGCGCACACTCTTCCTCTTCCCGGAGGCGGGTTGTGCGCAGGCGTAGTGCAGGTGTTTGAGCTAAGATGGCGGACCGTGAATGGTTGCGTTGCTTGGTGTTGCTGCATGTCGTGGTCACATTATGTTCCGGCCTTTACTTCCACATCGGCGAGACGGAGAAGAAATGTTTCATCGAGGAGATACCCGACGAGACAATGGTTATAGGTAAATGGAAAGGAGAACCTCTGCCTGAGGTCCCTCTTTGATTTAATCTGACTGACACGTAAACTCTGTCAGAGGTAGACGACCGGGCCCGGACTCGGACTGAGCTCTGCTGCCCTGACCGCACGCAGAGCAGAGCAGAGCAGTGGTTACTTGGGTTGGGTGCTTAAGTTAACCCCAGCAAACAGGGCAGAGGAAGTTGAAAGTTTGCCGCTTTTTCAGAAGACAGTGAATCTCTGTACCAAACTGGGGTCTGTAATTGGCTCTTAGGGATTGGTGAGTCATTAGGTTTCCGCATCAAATTTCCATGAATGAGTTGATGTGTATGAATATTTTTGAAAAGACAAGTTTCTTGTAATAGTTAATTTTATACTTCAATTTTCAAGCGACAGTATTTGTATAGTTCCCTTTTATGCACTAAAGTTTTAAAACTTCTTTATTTTTGGTGGATGCGAGTAGCAGCATGAAGTGTCACCTTGTAGTTATGGTTGGCCTTGTAACTGTGAGAGTGAGTGCAATATCAGTTTTGGTCACTAAAACATAAAGGTTTGATCCCTGGAGGTGATAAAGAATCACAGGGCTTACCCTTGACATGAAAGTAGATGGGCAAACTTCTCGGATTCAAAGGTGATGAACTTGGGTGTTTAGGATAATAGCCCTAGTCTCTTACCTTCTCTAACCTGGGATTACCAACTCTATCTGTGCAGGTTTTGTGATGTGACTTCCTACCTCTAGGTACCCTCCTTAGTAAAAGAGCTCTTTCCCCATATTCATCATTTTTCTAACTAATAAATGGAAGAGTTTGAAGAAAATTATCCCAGTTTCCACTTGATAGACAAGGTTAAGTTTTCCCATCTTGGAATTTCTCTCTGGCCTTACTGTGTCTATCTCTGATTTGTTCCAGCCTGCATCACCAAGATCTTTCTTACTCCAAGCTCTGCATTTTTTGCCCCTCCCCTTACTAGATTTTTAGCCAAACTTTCAGCAGTCTATCTTTAACCCCCACCCTCTCTCTTTTTAAAAAAAATTTCAAAACCCATCTCTGAATTTCTCTCTTCCTGGCTGTGTCTATTTTCCCTATGTCTGTGAAACAGACTTTTTTATGTTAAAGGTGCTCTAAAAATACAAGTTGCATTGGACATGATGAAAACTGCTGGTGGAACACTGCTTCAAACTGAACCATTAAAGTAAAATGGTGGGTAGGGCCTTGTTGAGTGTGATTCAAAGTGATGAATGGCATATTTAGAAATAATTGCAGGAAGTTCTTCAAATGAGTGATCAAAATATGGAATGGGCTTTCAAGTCATTGTGAAATTAGATGCTGTGATGGGAGGACAATCTTCTTTCTGACTGGGTGAGCTCAAATAGGTTAATTGACCTTATGCCTCTTCTTCAGAGCTGAGACTTTTATTCCTACTGTTGCAGATATGTTTCCTTCAACCTATAATATTTAGAACAGAGCTTAATTGGGTGATAAAGATGCAGCAAAATCTATTTGAAATGATGTGAAGAGTAAGGAAGGCCCATTCAAAGACCATGTCTTTTCATTTGTGAGTTGTGGCTCCACTGGAAACAAATGTCAAGGCATTTATTGAACAAGGAACATATCATTTCAAATGTTGTTCAGGTTGAGGTCAGTGTACTCCCACCCTTCAAACAAAGATTCTGATATGTGAAGTTCTGTGCTGGACACTTCAACCTGTGCCTTTTGGGGGGGGAAAGTGCTGGTTTGTTTCAATTAAATGTGCCACTTTTATCCCTTGATGTGAATTTGTCCGCCGCACTTGCCTTGGAGTCATTGGGTGCTGTGAATACTGCCAAATTTACTCACCCATTGGTCGATTTTCATGTTTTGACACTTTGTAGAGCTGTAATGTTTTGGCTTTGGATATACTGGCAAACTGATTCTTTGATCCAGCTTACAGTGGAAATAATCTTTGGAACCTGCTTACCCTTCAAAAATATGTAGTAGTCAGACAGAAAAAGAAACATGTCAGCAAAGGGCTTAAAGTTGTTTTATTTTTGAGATAAAATTATTTCTTTTTAACAAGATAAAGTAGAGAGAGCAAATGACAATTAAAACTTAAATGTAGAATTCGGAAGAGGTGAAAGTTTTTGCCATGAGTGTCTTATACTGGCACTTTTTCACAGCAATTTTGCTGGTCATGAACTCGATGGCTGGAGATTTGAGAGTGGGACACGTTTACGTGATTGCTGATGGTAGTTCATTTTACGCATTACTTTGTGATCTTGTATTTTCAAATCTTGTGATACATTGAGAGACTCGCACTGATGCAGTGCCTTTCACAACCTCGTTTCACAAAGTGCTTCACAGTCATTGAAAGATCTTTGAAGCCTAGTCATTTGTTGTAATACAGGAAAAGCATGGTAACCACCCATGAATAGCAATGTGATAGTGACCAGATAGTTTGTTTCTTTAGTCAAATACTCTCAGCCTAATGTTAAGTGCTGTAACCCTGGATGACCATTTACTTTTGTTTCTTTCAGTGAGCCACTTCCTTTCGCTGTGGTTATAATGGTTCTATTCTATTGAACAACATCTTCCTGCTATGCAGGCTGCGTGTTTCTTGCAAAGTGCATTTTGTCCTCCATGCAGTCCCTGAAGTTCTGCAAAGTTGAGGAAAATTTACTTGGATAGAAACTTACAAAAATTGTGGAACTCTTCTATATAAAATATTGGCTTGTGCTGGTTGTAGGTCTCCTAGGGGAACAACACAGGCATTTAGCTCCAGAAGTGATGCACAGCTCAGGTGGGCGTCATGGTGGTTTGCAGTAAGGAAATGAACTCTGCAGCAAAGTTACAAACAGGAGAACTGGTGTATTCTTTTCTGGTTCCTATCAACCTCGATTAGGTTCTGTTTGTAGTTTGAGAGCTGTGCTGCTGTTGGCCTAATTCGGGAAAGTGCTTGAGATAACTTCTGGACACCTCTAAATAGAGATGCAAGCTTTTTTAGAAGCAAAGTGAGATACTAGTCCCTCTAGTTGTCCAGAAGGTGAAACCATCACCTGCTGTAATGCTTAACTCTGCACAGCAGGAAGGTTTTCGGTTCTGTTACTTGAATGTGTCCAATCAGCTGATGATCTGAACATTGAAGTAGAAAAATAAGCAATCTGGCCCTGTAAAGGCCCTGATCGGGATCCAGTGATGCCTGGTGGAAAGGCGTGCATGTGGATGTCTGCTGAGGATCAGATTCTTCTATAATGTCTCCTCTTGCTCTCGTTCTGCCCTCATCTTGTGTGAGTAGTCTGTAGGACATCATTGATTAAGCTCACGTACAATGACTGGTTATCTGGACAACTTGCTGAATGTTTGTAAAACTTCACCCCAGCAGCAGTTGGAGCCTTCAGGAGTGGGGAGGAAAATGCTTTTGTAGCCTGAAATGATGCTCTGATTATGCTTCCTTTTCCTTTTTGTGACATCACTGGGGCTTGAGTAGTTTAAGATGCCATCAGAATGTCACTGGTTAGAAGCTGAAAATCATTTGCATTTTGACACTTTTTTTTCTCTTTCATGGGGTGAGAGTCGTTGGCATGGCCAGCGTTATCGTCCATTCCTAATTGCCCTTGAAGGTGGTGGTGAGTTGTCATCTTCAACCACTGCTGTCCATCTGATGCAGGTACACCCAAGTGCTACTCGGAAGGGAGTTCCAGGATTTTGATCCAGTGACGATGAAGGAATGGCGATAAACCTCCAAGCCAGGACAATGTGACTACGCCACTGTAATGGAGCTCAAACACTCTCTGAGACTCAGGCTTCTTTAAATCGGTTTTATTTGAGCATATGCAAGGGAGCTGCAGTCATTCTGTAAAATTACGACACAGCTCCCCGATTAATTACATTCCACAACTTTTGTACTATTTTCTTATCACAGTACAGTTGAGTACATTTAAATACATCAAATCACTGCCTGACACACTAATGCTCTACTGTTTCTACCCTGTTGAGTTCGTATACATGTTACTATGTTTATCAAATCATTCCAAAATATATATACATGATTATACTATCCAATCGTATTCAGGTACATATACACGGACCTTGGTTTAGTAACTCAAGACTGTTTGTTTCATCAAAGCCCCCTTTTTGTCCATTGTTTATCTTCCCATATCTAAGCTAAAACCATCTGCCCCTTCTCTATCTATTGAAGAGCACACTTAATCTATTCTTAATGTCATGCTTTGTCTCCAGTCTGACTCTCAAGGCTGTGCAAGGTTCATCTGGCAATCTTCAACTCCCAATGTGCTTAGTAGCACTAGCTGCCTGGAGATTTTAAATATTTCCAGCAAATTCTCACTCTGTTCTCTTTTAATACATTTAATTCCCCCTAACAGAGAGTAACTTGCAGATGGTGATATCCTCATGAGTCTGCTGCCCTTGTTCTTCTAAGGCGGCAGAGGTCGCAGGTTTGGAAGGTGCTGTCGAAGGACCCTTGGTGAGTTACTGCAGTACATCATATATTTTGTACACACTGCTGCCACTGTGCGTTGGTGGTAGAGGAAGTGAATGTTTGAGGTGGTGGATGGGGTGCCAATCAAGTGGCTGCTTTGTACTCGTGACGAGCTTCTTGGGTGTTGTGGGAGCTGCACTCATCCTGGCAAGTCGAGAGTATTCCATCACACTCCTAACTTGTGCCTTGTAGGTGGTGGACAGGTTTTCAGGAGACAGGAAGTGAATTACTCACCATAGGATTCCTAGCCTCTGACCTGCTCTTGTGGCCACAGTATTTATATGGCTGGTCCAGTTCAGTTTCTGATCAATGGTTAACTCCCAGGATGTTGATGTTGCGGATTCCGCCTTGATAATGCTGTTGAAAGTCATGGGATGTTTCGATTCTCTTGTTGGCGATGGTCATTGCCCGACACTTGTGTGGCACAAATGTTACTTGTCATTTATCCCAAGCCTGAATGTTGTCCAGGTTTTTCTGCTAATTGGAACAAACTGCTTCACTACCTGAGGAGTTGCAAATCGTACTGAATGTTGTGATATCATCAGGGAACATCCCCACTTCTGACCTGATGATGGGGGGAATGTCATTGATGAAGCAGCTAAAGATGGTTGGGCCTACGACACTACCCTGAGAAACCCCTGCAGTGATGTTTTGGGATTGAGATGATTGACCTCCAACAACCGCAACCATCTTCCTTTGTGCTAGGTATGACTCCAACCAGTGGAGGATTCCCCCCGCTGATTCCCATTGACTTCAATTTTGCTAGGGCTCCTTGATGCCAAACTCGGTTAAATGCTTCCCTGATGTCAAAGGTAGGCACTCACCTCACCTTGATTTTGGCTCTCTTGTCCATGTTTGAACCAAGGCTGTGATGAGCCGAGTGGCCCTGGCGGAACCCAAGCTGAGCATTAGTGAGCAGGTTGTTGTTGAGTAAATGCTACTTGAAAACACTGTTGACACCTTCCAGCACTTTGCTGCAGATTGAGTGTAGACTGATGGGGCAGTAACTGGCTGGATTGGAGTTGCCCTGCTTTTTGTGGCCAGGACACACCAAGACAATTTTCCCACATTGTTGGTTAGATGCCAATGTTTTAGCTGTACTGGAACAGCTTGGCTAGAGCATGGCTAGCTCTGGAGCACAAATCTTCAGGACTAGTGCCAGGATGTCCATAGCCTTTGCAGTGCCTAGTGCCTTCAGCTGTTTCTTGATAGCACAATTGAATTGGCTGAAGACTGGCATCTGTGATATTGGGGATCTCAAGGGGAGGCTGAGATAGATAACCTACTTGGCACTTCGGGCTTAAGACAGTTGTAAACGCTTCAGTCTTGTCTTTTACACGTATGCTGAGTTCCACCTTCATTGAGGATGGGGATGTTTTGGAGCCATCTCCTGTGAGTTATTTAATTGTCCACCATTCATGACTGGATGTGGCAAGACTGTAGAACTTTGATCCGATGGTTGAGGAATTCTGTCTATTACATGCTCCTTCTGTTAATTGGCATGCAGCAGGCATGAGAAATTTCTGCTCTTTGGTGATTTCCAATGTTTGGAATTCCGCCATTCTAAATATGTCTCTGACCTCAGTCCCTTCCATAGTCCAAACAGAGCAAAACGATTGAAAGGGCAAGTGTCACTGAGAGCAGGAAAATAATGCAGGGTTGCGATTGGAGAAGCAGCAAGCATGAGAGAGAGAGAGAATCTGAGGAGCTGCACCTCCAGCCACAGATTGTGTCTCTCCCACACTGGCTGCTCCAGCTCCTCCAATCACAGGTTCCTGATCTTGCTGCTCCTCCAGAGACAGAATCTATGATTGGAGGACCAGTAAGGGTGGGAGGGAGGAAGCCTGCCCATGGAGGTTGAAGAGCAGTTAGTCTGACCGGACCTGCTGTCGACATGCAGGCGACTGCGCTGTCACAGATCACTTCGACCAGGTGTATGATCACTAGTCCGACCCAGTCAACGTCTTCTGTAACGCTGAAGATGAGATGAATAAGAAAGAGGCAGGCTGAAACCCAGAGTGGTGGGGTGTCTGTAACAGGCTGCGGTTGAGGTGGGAGTTCTGTATTGGGGTAAGGGGCTCTGTAACAGGCTTAGCTGGGGGCGGGGTGGTTCTGTATTGGGGTAGGGGGCTCTGTACCAGGTCGGGAGGGTTGTTTCTGTATTGGGGTGGGGGGGGTTCTGTGCTGGGCCGGCGTGGGGGTTTGGAGTTGACTCTGAGTTTATGACTGGATTGCATTCATTCCGTCCTCGTGATATCTAAAGGTTGATTTTCCCAGGTGCTCAGCAGATAGTCTGAGTATAAGGTGGTGTGAATGCTTGACTGAGCTGAAATATGTATTCCATCATCCACTTTTAATCAGTTAAAAACAATGTACTGATCATTAAATGGTTCAGTTAAAGCTTCAATACACAATATTCTGCGATAGAATGTGAAAGGTTCCGATTGTAATCTGAACCTGTGCATTCGAAATTCCTCATGGTGTCTGAATGGCCTCATTTATTGCTGGAATGGTTCTATGACTCGAGTAGGGGAAGAAGTAGAATAGGGTAATTTCCCAGTGCTTGTGTTCCTGCAGCTGTGGGGGGTGATTGGGTATGCGGTTGGTATTGGGGGAGGGGTCGGGGTCTGTACCGGCCTGCAGCTGGCTGGCGGGGCGGGGTCTGTACCGGCCTGCAGCTGGCTGGCGGGGCGGGGTCTGTACCGGCCTGCAGCTGGCTGGCGGGGCGGGGTCTGTACCGGCCTGCAGCTGGCTGGCGGGGCGGGGTCTGTACCGGCCTGCAGCTGGCTGGCGGGGCGGGGTCTGTACCGGCCTGCAGCTGGCTGGCGGGGCGGGGTCTGTACCGGCCTGCAGCTGGCTGGCGGGGCGGGGTCTGTACCGGCCTGCAGCTGGCTGGCGGGGCGGGGTCTGTACCGGCCTGCAGCTGGCTGGCGGGGCGGGGTCTGTACCGGCCTGCAGCTGGCTGGCGGGGCGGGGTCTGTACCGGCCTGCAGCTGGCTGGCGGGGCGGGGTCTGTACCGGCCTGCAGCTGGCTGGCGGGGCGGGGTCTGTACCGGCCTGCAGCTGGCTGGCGGGGCGGGGTCTGTACCGGGCCATCTATTTCACTGGATGTGCAAGGCTCGGTGTTTGAGAGTGGGAACCCTGTCTGGGATTGTCACTGCAGCACAGGGACTCTTCTTTTGTTTTAAGGGGATCCCGTGCACAGTCTTTTCTGCACGGTACTGTGATGGGTTTAGTGATATCTAAAATTGCAAGTGGGTGATGATACACTGGGGAATATTGCTACCCTCATTCCCACAGTGTTGCATCAAAATTACACTTGAATCTGTTGATTCTTGGCTGCTGCATATTTCCACCGAATCAGCCAAGATCAGCGCAGCAGAGATAATAAACCCTGAGAAATTCCTAAGGTAAAAGCAAAATACTGCGGATGCTGGAAATCTAAAACAAAAACAAAAAATGCTGGAAAAACTCAGCAGGTCTGACAGCATGTGTGGAGAGAAAGACAGAGTTAATGTTTCGAGTCCGTATGAAGAAGAGTCATATGGACTTGAAACATTAACTCTCTCTCTCTCTCTCTCTCTCTCTCCATAGATGCTGTCAGACCTGCTGAGTTTTTCCAGCATTTTTTGTTTTTGCCTGTGAAATTCCTGATTTGTGAGATTAGTGCATTGGCTTCTAGGACTTCAGGATCTTGACTGCTACCTTTTTAAATAAATAAAACTGGTGGTGAATTGGAAGGCAATGACAAATGAGAAGAAAGTGATCAAAATGTAGAAAATAATTTGGTCTGTTAATAACTTAGATAAACTGTTTCTTGTGTCTGTCTGATTACTGCTTCATTATGTTAAATAGTTGAAATTTGAGATTAATCTGATCTTGGTTTACTTTTGTAAATTGGGAGTTTTACTTGGAATCCAAATTTGCGAGAAAATACCGAGGGACTAAGGAAGACTGGTATCCTCCTATGTTGACTGCTTTGGATGACAGGGACTGAATCACCTTGTCTTTGTAGGTGATGAGCAGAGATTTTTCAGATGACAACCGTAGCTCATGAGTGGTGACGCCTTGTCCCTTACTGAAGCTTCCCTGCCATCCAGCAAGGTGATGTTTTGTTGTAATGCAGGATGAAGTCTGCTAATGTGTACTAACTGCATGAAAAGCTGACGTGTTGAAATGTTGAGGTCACTTTGGTGATTTTATACAAGTGCATTGGTCCACAGTCTTGACAATAACAAGGTAAACGAATGGAAAATGAATGTTTCTACACACTTGAAGTCTAATAATTTCATCCATTTGAAGTGGCCTAGAAGCATTTGCATTTCACGAGCGCTTTAATTTCCAGCCCCTCATGTTGCAGTGACGTTGCTGCTTTGCACTGTGTACTTGATTCCTTGTCTCAAAAAAATTTCAGACCTTATTGTCTTTGACCACTCTCATCCCTGCATGTAAGTAATCACGTTTTGCCACTTCACCAGGTTGACACCTCATTTTTAGGTATGCCTGGTGCTGCTCCTGGCATGCCCCCTGCACTCTTCATTGAACCAGGGTTGGTACCCTGGCATGCAGGCAATGGTAGAGTGAGGGATATGCTGGGCTTCAAGGTTACAGATTGTGGTTGAATACAATTCTACTGCTCCTGATGGCCCACAGTGTGTCATGGATGACCAGTGTGTGTTGCTAGATCTGTTTTGAATATATTCCATTTAGCACTGTGGTAATGCCACACAACATGATGGAGTGTGTTCAGTGGGAAGATGGGACTTTGTCTCCACAAGGGCTGTGTGGTGGGCACTCCTATCTATACTGTCATGGACTAATGCATCTGCGACAGGCAGAGGATGGTGAGGTTGAGGTCAACTAGGTTTATTCCTCTTGTTTGTTTCAACACCTGCCACAGGCCCAGTCTAGCAGCTTTGTTCTTCAGGGCTCTCTCATTCGTGGTGCCACCAAGCCACCCTTTGTGATGGACATAGAAGGCCCCCACCCAGAGCAATTGTTGAATTTCACTTTTATAAATGCTCAAATTTCCACACCCCTCCTTCCCTTGAATGTCCTTAAGCTGGGTGGTGGTATAAGAATCATGCTGCTTGGCTTTTCACATCAATGTGGTCATGAATCAGTTGGCAGGAGGCTTGTTTAAGTAATGAACAATGTCTTCAACCTTCGTTTCCTCCTCCTATCCTACCTGACAGCTGCTGCTCATTGACAAGTTGTAATTTAGCAATTGATGGAATTAACGGTCAGTTTGTTTCAATTGAATTTTTCAGGTAATTACAAAACTCTGATGTATGACAAACAGAGGGAGGAGTACCTGCCTTCTCCTCCGGGACTAGGAATGTTTGTGGAAGTCAAGGATCCCGATGATAAGGTACGGCACATCCAAGCTGAGAAAGCCAAACCAGTTCATTTGCTCACTTAAAGAGCATTATCTACTGGATTAAGACATTTTCTCTCTCAGCAAATTACTTTTTCAAGTGAATTTTGCATCAATGGTGAATGATAGTGCTGGGAAATTGAATATTTTTGCACTTGATTTCCTTCCAAGTCAGGGTTTGATGCAGCGTAAAGCATTAATCTAAACTTTAGTGAGATTTCCATTTGCTATATGATTTTTGCAAAAGCAAGCTTAACCAAACAGTGGTAATATTTCTATGATTCTGTGTTTCTGCCATTAGATAATAAATAAAACCTATTTGGTACTATAATTTGCTCAATGACAAGCCACAGATAAAATTGTTGAGAATAATACCCATATGAACATTACAGTGCACGGCATTACCATTGCCAAATCTCCCAACATCAACACCTTGGAGGTTACCATTGACTAGAAACGTAACTGCACCAGTCCAATAAATACTGTGTCTACAAGAGCAGGTCGGAGGTTGGAAGTTCTGCAACATGTAACTCTTGAATCGTCAGAGCCTGTTCACTATTTACAAGGCACAAGCCCGGAGTGTGATGGACTACTTACCACTTGCCTGAATGAATGCAGCTTCAACAACACACAAGAAGCTCAACACCATCCAGGTCAAAGCAGCCTGCTTCATTGGCACCACTTCCACCACCAGCGCATAGTGGCAGCAGTGTGTACCATCTACGAGATGCACTGAAGCAACTTACCAAGGCTGTTTCAGCACCTTCCAAATTCGCAATCTCTGCCACCTGCAAGTGGAATAAGGGCAGCAAACGCATGGGAACACTGCCACCTGCAAGTTCCCCTCGAGTCACACACCATCCTGACTTGGAACTGTATTGTTGTTCCTTCACTGTCGCTGGGTCAAAGTCCTGGAACTCCCTCTATAATTGCACTGTGGACCTGCCTAAAACAAGACTGCAGCAGTTCAAGAAAGAGGCTAATGACTACCTCGAGGGAAGTTGGGAATGGGCAATAAATATTTGTCTTGCCAGTGATGCTCTGATCTGATTAGCAAAAGTATATTAAACAAATTAGGATCTCTGAAGCTACAAGACTTCCCCAGCTCTGTTTTTTAATGAAAGGACTGTGAAGCTCTAATATATGTGCCTGTCTCTAATACACACACCACTCTGCAATTGTTATGTATTTGCTCAGAAGCTATTCCAAAAAACCTCAAATGGTTGTAGGTATATCAGCAAATCAAGGCTTATAAAGGGAAGATTGGAGCTAAAATCCAATGCAGAACTAATGATTTAATGTCTGTCTTTTTCTATAGGTCATTCTGTCAAGGCAGTATGCTTCTGAGGGAAGATTCACATTCACCTCCCATATTCCAGGAGAACACCAGATTTGCCTACACTCCAATTCCACCAAACTTTCTCTATTTGCATCGGGAATGCTGGTAAGCAGCAGATTTGTAAGAATAATACAGCTTAGGAGAAGAGAAAGGTAAAATCGGTAATAAATATTGATTGTGAAACCTTCACATAGAACTTACAGCACAGAAACAGGTCGTTTTGTCCAACTGATCTGTGCTGCTGTTTATGTCCACATGAGCCTCCTTCCATCCTACATTATCTAATTCTATCAGCATATCCTAATATTTTCTCCCTCATGAACTTACCTAGGTTCCCCTTAAAATGCATCTGTGCTATCTGCCTCAAATGTGGTAGCAAATTCTACATTCTAATCATTCTCTGGTTAAAGAAGTTTCTCCTGAATTCCCTATTGGGTTTCTTAATGACTATCTTATATTTATGATACTTAATTTTGGACTCTCCCACAATGAAAACCTTTTTTCTACATCTACCCTATCAAACTGGGTTATAATTTTAAGGACTTCTTTTGGGCTCCCTGTCAGCTTTTTCTTTTGCAGAGAAATGAGCCTTGGCATGTTCAATCATGATAGTTATAATTGCTCAGTTTTGGTAGCCTTTTAATTTTTTTTTTACACATAGTGTCTCCTATCCTTTGTGTGATATGAAGACTGGAGCAGTACACGTTATTGTAAGCGTGGTCTCGCCAGGGTTCCATATAAGTGTTTAGCATAACTTCCCTTCTTACAATGTAAATACCATTTTGCCTATTTTTCCCTCTGTATTTTAATGGGTAAGATCTGTTCTGATTTCAGTGTGGTAACTGACAAAATGTTAGTGAGTTTGATGGCTTTGCTCGTCTTACCATGGTGATGAATCCATTGCTTTCTCTAATCATAGTTAAAAATCCAACAAAAATATTACTGTTAATTTTAATTCTGTATCATTCTCCTCATCCTGTGAAATCTTTGGATGCCCTGTGGGTGGGGAGGGAGAATGACTGATTTAACTTCAGATACATTAACTTAACTATTGCCTTCAAATGTCATATAATGGGACAAAATGACCTTGGAAATTTCTGGCTATGAAATTTGAAAATATTTTGGTGGCCATATTCGATTGTCAGATAAGCTACTTTAAAATTACTTTCACCAGCTCCACACTTGCTGTCAGCGTGAACCATGATTTATTTTTATTTTTAAAAGAATCATAAAGTTCCTTGCTTTGAGATGTTTGTCCAAGAAATGAAATGTATTTCTTCTGATGTTGTTTTTGTCTTGAAGTGGGGTTGGGAATCGGCCACACAAGTGCAGGCTGATGTTCCTAACCCAGCTGGGGTTTTTGTCACCAGAACTTGACATTTGCATTGAATGTTGAAGTTTCATGTATTTCACCAGTAGGTTTAAGAGCCTGCCCTCCTTTTATGTCAGTGTTATGCTAATCCTCTAGCCCACTCTTTTTTAATCCTGTTCAATAAAACAACCAGAGCATTATTGAATCATCTTAATTAAAGAAGCACTGAAAAGTAGCCTTGTGGTCCAAAATGCCTATCTTAATTCCTCTCCTTGCATGGCACTGACCCATTCAAACCAGGATACTCCTAGATTTAGTTGAACAGCTAAGTTATTTTTTTATTTTGAGGGCAACTTGAGTAATGAGTTTTTTTTCCCTGCAGCGGGTTCACTTGGACATCCAAGTTGGTGAACATGCCAATGATTATGTTGAGATTGCAGCGAAGGACAAGCTGTCAGAGCTCCAGCTTCGTGTCAGGCAACTAATTGAACAGGTGGAACAAATCCAGAAAGAGCAGAACTACCAGCGGGTAAGTGGGGGTAGAGGGGAGGGTGTCTAGGAGAGAAATATTGGGATAGGTGAGGGGTCAAGGACATAACTGTTGGAATGAATGAGGAGCAGGAACATAACCACTGGAAGGGAGGATAAGGGCAACCAAAGTAGAGTGAGGGCAGGAACAAGGTAATTGAAACCCCAATTACTAAGAAATAAGAATCAAAGCATGTGTATATGGATTCGAAGCAGCAATAAAACTGGGTACAAAAGTAATGCGCATCATGGGGAGTCTAGAGAGTCAATAAGTTTAGCTTAGTACCACACTCCACCTTTAGAAATTGTGGATATGGGCCTCAAACTTCTAGTTACTGATTCCTGGTTTTTATTGTTTAACAAAATATTCAAAAATACTTAAGGTTTTTAATAAAGATACTGTTGATTCTTGATGTGACATGTGATGAGTCCACCGTACATCTGTTGTAATTGTATTCAATGGAGTAGTGCCCTACTTTTGAAAAATCTGATGATGCATTGGTATAGATGTAGGGCTTTTTATTCTGGGGACCAGAATTGCTGCCTAGAGTAACCATTTATGTTCAACATGGTACAATGTAATGATTACTCCAAGATATGGCCTCCTTGCTGTAAATATTTCTATACCCTGAACATTTTTTTTCTGTTCCAGTATCGTGAGGAGCGGTTCCGAGTGACTAGTGAGAGCACCAATCAACGAGTCCTGTGGTGGTCAATCGTGCAAACGCTGATCCTCATTCTGACTGGAATCTGGCAGATGAGGCATCTGAAAAGCTTCTTTGAGGCCAAGAAACTGGTGTAGGTCATGACTGCAATGACCTGTATTCAATCGATTTAAATACATTACAAGGCTGATCGGTCAAAGTTACGTTCTCAATTACACAATTCAAGTCATGGCTCATTGGATTTGGCCCAATTTCATTCCCCCTTCCCAACCTCCATGACATGCAGTGCTTCCTACATAACAGTGACCACATTTCAAAAGTACTTCAGTGACTGAAGTGCTTTGGGATGTTGTGAAAGATGCTACAGTATATAAATGCTAGTCTTTTTTCCAAATGGATCCTGGCAAGTAATGGATAGTATGTTTGCTAGGTGTGTTTTTGGAAACATGCCCAATGACATAAAGGCAACTCTGACCAACCCACAGTAAAGCTGGAGTTGACTGTTTTGTTGCCTCTGGGACCCTGTATCTTGTTAAAGCTTGTAAATCTGGTTTTGTTTTCATTTTACCAAAACTTTGAATACCCCATTGCTGAAGCATTCGAAGCAGGGTTATGCAGTATTTAAATTTACTAAGATATGTATTCCTTTCCCCATCTATAGCAGCTGAGTTGTTAAATCCATTGGCTAGTCTTAACATTTTTGAAACTATTAAGCACCAAAAAATGTCTTGCGAACTTCCCTTTAAAGCCTAAATAGTCCATCTTTTGTGTGACCTTTTTCATTTAAGTCATCCCTAAATATTGTGCAGTGGCAACCTCAGTGTGACCAGGTGTGATCCTGGAGGTATGTTTGCAATGTTACCAGACTTGGTCTGTATGGCTAAGCAAGAGTTAATTATTTATAATTAGCTGTTCGGAATTAATTTTCCCTGACTTTGGGAGGGCAACACTGCAGAGCAATTTAGTGCTCTGATTTTTTTTTTGTAATGTTCTCAAACATAATTTATTGAGTTGCCATTTGTCTTTGTAATTGGAAACATTGGTTTTGGTCATATCAATCATTGAGGGATAAGGATGTAGGAACCACTGTGTACATGTTACTGTGGGGGATATCCTGTATGAATTTGAGTATGAAAGGGTTGGGGTTACATTTGTGCAGCTGCGCTTGATTCTGATTGTTTGTAGGCAGCTGTAAATATTTGTACCACGACTGCTGACTATCTGGGATCCAGTAGCAGCACTTTGGCAGGAGTAGAAACGAGAGATATTCTTCTCATTCTGACTGCATTCAAATTAACATTTTGAATATGATGGAATCAATCCAGTAAGCATTTGTACTGTCTGTTCATAAAGTTTTGAACTTTGCTGCTTTTTCTGGATTGACAGAGGTTGGGTGGAAATGTTAGATTGGTATAGGGGCTTTTATTTTTCTGTTTTTTTTGTCTTTCTCTCCCTTTTTATTGGGGTAGATAAATGTGTGGTCATTGCTACTTTCCACTGTTGTCAACACAACCTGTTCAATGAACTGACCCCATTGGTTTGCATTTGAGGTTTTGCAGTTTGAGGAACTGACAGAATACCCGACAGGGTATCTATGTCTGTTCATATTAATTGAGTACACCAAGGTACTCCATATGACGTAGGTCATCCTGCTGAATCTGAGAGTTGTTGCATACTTCAGGGCACCCCATCATTGAACTGCTAGATGGGAAACCAAGTTGACTGCCATTATCCAGATATATCCTGTCTTGCTCATTTGATCATTGACATGGATGCCTGGACATTCATGATCCACTGCTGCCAGAGCTTTGGTATTTTGTTGGAGGGTTGCTTAAGGGGCCATAACTATGGCTCTCCAGATGCAAACTGCTCTAAAAGCTGAGGTAATGGTCCCCATCTCTGAGCAGCAGTTTCTTTAGATTGCTTACTCCTTCCAAAACAAATGTCATGCTTATTCTAGCATAAACCATGCTTGTCTAATTATAACTGATGACTTTTGACCCCAGCTTTTAGTTTGAATTGCTCCTACATGCTGAACTTTGTCATCAACCAAACTGATATGTTGAAAAAATCGAATATTAATAAATGTCATTTCTTCCCTTTTAGGGAAATAACCTATTATATTATATTGTATCCCCAGAACCATTTTTTCTGCTTGGGAATCTCTATCTGGAAAACTACCACATAAGGTGGCCAGATCAGTTCATATTAACCCAGTAAACAAAGGCATTCTAGATATGTAATGCCTCCTGGTGAATATTGATGTGAACCAATTCACAGGTGTCATGATCATCTCTACAGGACTTCAATGCATGTTTTCTTCAAGTTTAACAGACCTGGTTTCCTCAACTACCTTGAGTCAGGACCATCAGGGTTGTGCGTCACTCCATGGCAGTTTTAGTGTTGCACTGTAACCAGCAGTCCAGGAGAATGCAGCCAACTGAGCCAATTACAGTAGTGCTTATGTGAGGCGTGGGGGGCAAATGAAGAGAAGGCATCATCCTAGGTGTCTGGAGCATTCTGAAACAGTGATGGGCTCACTGATGCATTCAATGGTTGGATTGAAAAGTGGGTTTTTGTGTTAGAGATATTTGTCATTTGTCAGGGAGAATGCTATAGTGGTTAATGATATTTCGCATGTGTTCTCTTCAAAAGCACCTGTGAAGGAGCTGTCTGGATTGTAGAGTGCATGCTACATGGGCACTGTTTTTCTTATGCTAAAAGACAGAATATGGGTGGTTTAATCTATTACTTGCATCCCTGATATCTTTAGATGCGAGATTTTGCTGTAACTAATAACACAGATGTAAGGACTGTTCTAGGTGTAGTGTGTGAAAAGTTGAAATGAACAGAACCATTGTGTGCTGCCTGGAAACAATCCTA
This sequence comes from Cetorhinus maximus, assembly GCF_964194155.1. Lineage (NCBI taxonomy): Eukaryota > Metazoa > Chordata > Chondrichthyes > Lamniformes > Cetorhinidae > Cetorhinus > Cetorhinus maximus. Next base: position 65,706,295 of record NC_135888.1, on the reverse strand, counting down.
ATCAGGTAAATGGTTAGAACATAGACCAGGGCAACTGTTGCAAATGGGCAATTGGCCTTGGACACCCAAGGTGTAGCCCTCTATGTTGTAATAAAGCATCGGAGCCAATTCATTGATTATATAAATGTTGAGAAAATAAATAGTGCCTCAGAATGTAAATTTCTGCTTTTTCTTCAAGTTATTGTTTTCCATTCTTTTAGTCCACCCTCCTTAATTTCTTTTCCTTTTTTGAACTTGATGCATTTTGTGTAGAGATTACATTGTTTAGTGAGATTTGTTCCTCTGTATGTTGCAGTAATTGACATGTACAAGTTCTTAGTCACTGCTACTGTGGACCATTTTTCATAAGTTCTCACTTTTGAAATAAACCAATTCCACCTTTTTAAAAAATTCTCATTCTTCATGCTGGCTACCTCTGAACTATGCATATGTAATTTGCATTTTAAAAACAAAATCTTTGGTTTGATAAATCTTTGAGGATAAATCAAAACCGCATTGTAGCCCAATGACTGCATTAAACTACAGTTGCCAATTGTTGTTGTCCCGTGGCTTACAACATAAGTGTGCTGTGAGATACTGAACCATATAGACCATGCACTCTGAATTAGATCTCAAGTGAATTAACTGACCTTGACTGGGATGTGGTGCTAAGCGATTTTGGCATCCCTGGACTAGGAAGGGTGGGGATGGGGGATGTGGGGGGGTGGGGGGGGTGTGATGTTGGTGGCGTGGTGGGAGGGGGCATGGAAGGAGAGGAAAATGTAGCCACAACTTTGACTGCTAGCCAATGATCCCTGCTGGACTGCATGTGGATGTTGAGAACAGAATTTGGCTCAGCTTTTAAGCTACAAGTAAATAGCTTTCTGACACTTGCTGCTCTGGTTCATCAATGAAGAAAGACAACTTGATTCAGGTAGTGGAGAACTTTGAACCCCCATGAAATCCCAGAGGGGTGGTGCACAGAAAACTGGAGGAATGAAAAATTGTGACTGTTGAATTTAAAGTCAGAAGTCAATTGATTTTTACAGACTGGAATTAAAAACCAGTTAGACGTGGATAATCTGCTTTCACTTATGTTTGGCTTTCGGATTCCATATAACAGGATGCAGTGAGATCCCGGTGGATCTGTGAAAATTGTGTGGATTCGATGCGTGTTTCTGGAGCTGACTGCATTCTGATTTGGATGTCTTTACAGTATTTAAATTCTGCAGTCAGAATTGCTGTATCTGATTATTTTACAAAAAACGATGAATTTGTAAATCATTTTTAAGCTGATTTATTTTTCACTTAAAAGGTTTAATAAAAGTGTTCATATACCCAACCTCCATTGTCCTCTTTGTTCCTGTAGAGTCCAGTTTTTGTGTTTTCCCCTAGAATGCTTGCTGAACAGAACTGGTTAGCATTGTGGTCGTAAAGTTCACATTGAATGACCGCTCAGCACCAACCTTGTTCCTATCAGGAAATGATCGCAAATACTCCTGGGTCTTTTTTTTTTTGTCAGATGCTAGCAAAATATTTTTGCTTATTGCTGTATATGACTTGGTTTGTGGGAGAGTTGTGTCTGAGTAATCTTAACCTATTTCTTAATGGGTGTACAATACATAACACACAATTGTCAATACATGACTTGGGAATGCTTAATAGCACTGGGTCTGTAATTGGAAGAGTTCTATTCCTCAGTACCTACTGTTCAACCAATGAACCTAAAAATTAATAATATTGAGCATTTTTAAAATTCATTCTTGGAATGTAGGTTACCAACAAGGCCAAGCCTAATTCCCCCTGAGACAGTGGCAGCAAGTTGCCATGGTAGCTTGCTAGACTTTTCACAGAGCAGTTCATTGATGTCGGCCAGGAGTTACACACAGGCCAGACTGGATAAGGGTGGCAGATTTCCTTCCCTCAAGGAAATTAGTGAACCAGATGTGATATTACAACAATCCAGTAGTTTCAGGCTCATCAATACTGACCTAGCTTTTTATTCCAGATTTATTTAACTGAATTCTGCTAACTGATTCATGTGTGACTGTTTCTGCCGCCCCCCACCCCCCCGGCCCCAATCCTCCTCTCATCAACTTAGTTGGTGCTGAGATTACGCAACAAGTGTACATTAAACTATTAGGAATCTGTATTGAAAGTGATCTCAAATGGAATTGCCAAGTGCATGAAATGCTTGAGAGCAAATGGAAGACTTTATATGCTATGTCTTCTCAAGCATCACGATGTATCTCAAACAAATCTATTCAGTGTTTACTAGTTATGTAAGACCCATCGTTGAATACACTGCCTGTTTGGAATGCTGGAATTACCCACGATCATGTGGAAAAAGCTAGAAAGCATTCAGAACCGAGCACTGAAACCAATCCTAGGTAACGGTGACAAGGGTGGTGCTGTTGTTGTCTGGTGCACTGACCTCTATCTTGCAGAGGCTGAGCGTCAACTCGCAGACACTTCCTCCTACCTCCCCCTGGACCATGACCCCACCACTGAACGTCAAGCCACTGTTTCTAGGACTGTCACTGACCTCATCTCCTCTGGAGATCTTCCTTCCGCAGCTTCCAACCTCATAGTCTCCCAACCTTGGACAGCCCACTTCTACCTCCTACCCAAAATCAACAAACAGGACTGTCCTGGCAGACCGATCGTGTCAGCCTGTTCCTGCCCCAAGGAACTCATTTGCTATGTTGACTCCATTCTCTCTCCCCTTGTCAAGTCTCTTCCCACCTACATCCACGATTCCTCTGACACCCTACGTCATATCAACGATTTCCAGTTCCCTGGCCCCAACCGCCTCCTCTTCACCATGGACGTCCAATCCCTCTACACCTCCATCCCCCACCAGGATGGTTTAAGGCTCTCTGCTTCTTCCTCGAACAGAGGCCCGAACAATCCCCATCCACCACTACTCTCCTCCGTTTGGCTGAACTTGTTCTCTCACTGAACAATTTCTCCTTAAATTCCTCTCACTTCCTCCAAATAAAAGGTGTGGCTATGGGTACCCGCATGGGCCCCAGCTATGCCTGTCTCTTTATGGGGTATGTGGAACATACCTTGTTCCAGTCCTATTCAGGCCCCCTCCCACAACTTTCTCCGGTACATCGATGACTGCTTTGGTGCTGTTTCATGCTCTCGTCTGGACCTGGAAAAATTTATTAATTTTGCTTCCAATCTCCACCCCTCCATCATTTTCACATGGTTCATCTCTGACACTTCCTTTCCCTTCTTTGATCTCTCTGTCTCAATTTCTGGTGATAGACTGTCCACCAATATTCATTACAAGCCTACCGACTCCCACAGCTACCTCGACTACAGCTCCTCCTGGAAGCACTCCATCCCATTCTGTCAGTTCCTTCGCCTCCGTCGCATCTGTTCTGATGATGCCACTTTCAAAAACAGTTCCTCTGACATGTCTTCCTTCTTATCCAAGGTTTTCCACCCACGGTGGTTGACAGGGCCCTCAACCGTGTCTCACCCATCTCCCGCGCATCCGCCCTCACACCTTCCTCTCCCTCCCAGAACCATGATAGGGTCCGCCTTGTCCTCACTTATCACCCCACCAGCCTCCGCATTCAAAGGATCATCCTCCGCCATTTCCGCCAACTCCAGCATGATGCTACCACCGAACACATCTTCCCTTCACCCCCCACCCCCGGTGGCATTTCACAGGGATCATTCCCTCTGGGACACCCTGGTCCAGTCCTCCATGACCCCCTACACCTCAAGCCCCTCCTACGGCATCTTCTCATACAACTGCAGAAGGTGCAATACCTGCCCCTTTACTTCCCCACTCCTCACCGTCCAAGGGCCTAAACACTCCTTTCAAGTGAAGCAGCATTTCACTTGCACTTCCCTCAATTTAGTCTACTGCATTCGCTGCTCCCAAAGCGGTTTCCTCTACATTGGAGAGACCAAACGCAGACTGGGTGACCGCTTTGCGGAACACCTTCGGTCTGTCCGCAAGCATGACCCAGACCTCCCTGTTGCTTGCCATTTCAACACACCACCCTGCTCTCATGCCCACATATCCGTCCTTGGCCTGCTGCATTGTTCCAGTGAAGCTCAACGCAAACTGGAGGAACAGCACCTCATCTTCCGACTAGGCACTTTACAGCCTTCCAGACTGAACGTTGAGTTCAACAACTTTAGATCATGAACTCTCTCCTCCATCCCCACCCCCTTTCTGATCCCCCTTTTTTCCAATAATTTATATATATTTTTCTTTTCCCACCTATTTCCATTATTTTAAATGTATTTCCATCCATTGTTTTATCTCTACCTTTTAGCCTATTTCGATCCCTTACCCCCACCCAACCGCAACTAGGGCTATCTGTACCTTGCTCGTCCTGCTTTCTACCCTTAATGTCCCCATTAACACATATTTTAGCTAATGTCACCACCGTCAACACCTCTTTGACCATTTGTCTATGACATCTTTTGGCCATCTCCACCTATCACTGGCCCTCTATCCAGCTCTACTTGTCCCACCCCCTCCTTAAACCAGCTTATATTTCACTTCTTTTCTATTTTTCCTTAGTTCTGATGAGTCATTCGGACTCGAAACGTTAACTGTATTCCTCTCCGCAGATGCTGTCAGACCTGCTGAGTTTTTCCAGGTATTTTTGTTTTTGTTGTGTACAAAAGCTCCTCCGACAAAATCGAACAACTGAAGAGAGATCCTTTTGCTGAAAAGCAGCAAAAGCTCTGTCTGGACTTCACTAGAAAACTCTTGAATCCCATCTCCTACTATCATTATCTCTTGCAGTAACCACATACAAGTAAATATGTGATGGACTAACAGAAAAGACACCATTCCACAAATAAGATATAGAAGGAATAAAAACTCATAGCATTTAAATAATTGAGAATTTAATTAACTCAACCTGACAATATATATATATGGGCATTAATACGAAATGCAGTGCAGTCAGCCTTTCATTTCTATTTTGCAAATTAAGGAGACCTGTTTTGCAACATACTGTGACTTGTATGCTGAAATGATCATAATTGTGCAATCCTTTTTATAATAATGATAATTCATGACATTGTGTATAACTGACTACTTGTTTTATTTGTCGTCTTCACAATTCAGCACCTGCAACCATTGTGATTTTACAATAAACTAATTATCTATCTACCTAGCTCACAAACTACCTAATTTTCAAACTGCAATGATGAGATTTGAGCTCTTGGCTCTGGATGACTAGTTCAGTAACATAGCCAAGTGGTTTTAAACTGGTAGTGCTCATAATCTAGCATAGGGGCTATTGTAGCCTGCCATTCCTCATGTGTATCTTGGCTGATTTGGTACTGCATGAATATTGGGTTATCGTTCACAGATGCCTCATTGGTGGTTGTTCATTACATTTGGGTGTGGTGTGGCACGCTCTCTTCCTTGCCACTAAAAGAGAAAAGCTATTAAGGAAGGTTATTTAACTTCATGCTTTTAAAAAAAAACCTTTTGAAATGAACCTATTGGTCATATATAACTGTAACTTCTGAGCTCCCCAGCATCATATTGGGGTGTACCCAAAGATACGTTGGGAATCCCTTTCGGAAATTTCCAGGTAAGGTTTGCACGGCAACTGTCAAGAAGTGTAAACTCTCCCTGGGCAATTGCCCCTGCACTGGGAGCCATCTGAAAATGTGATTTTAAATTGCAAACTTCAGATGGTTCCAACTGGGTTACACTATTAGTTACCCAGGAAAAGATAGGAGGATTAAAAGCACTCTTCGCTTCTGGATAACAAAGGTACAGACCCAGACTGACCCCCGATGGGGCTGTCCCCTGCATCCCTGACCGCCCCCGAGGGATTCATCCAACTCTTGAGATTCCCCTCACCCCCACAGGGACACCCCCACACCAACCGCCACCCACTCCCCCCCCCCCCCCTACAATCCGCTGGGCCTGACTGACCCCTACCCCTCCCCAGGCCCAACCTGTCCAGAGGCCCAACACACTCTTTCTTTTCCCCCCCACCAACCTCCAAATCCTTTCTACTTAGCTTCTTCCTGGCCTGTCAAAGACCTTTAAATTTCAATGGATCTTCAGCTGCTGTAAACTAGGTCATTTTAGTGCTGTAAAAAAGGGTGTGGCCTCTTTCACTTTGACTCAGCTGCATTTCAATGCTAGACCCCGGGGACGTGGTACACTGCCTGGATCTCACCTGGCCTGAGTCGGAAGGTCAGATGAGATAGGTCTGAAAACAAAATTAAGGTGAGAAATTGTGCATGGAATGGCAATCCAACACTGAGTGCCACTTTGAGGAAGTTCAGGTCCATAATTTGTTTCCTGAGAAAGCACTTGGCATTCTCTTGCTAACTACCCACAATCATATGGTTGAAATACAGAGCTCACCTTGTGGGGGCTTGCAGTTCCAGACCTCCACCCGCTTTATTTCAGCATTTGCGGGTACCCTTTAACCAAGATACCAATTGGGATTGTCATTTTTATCAAAAAGCAGTGCTTAATTTTGGCTTAAACCATCAAGGAAACTTTGTAAGATAGTTTTAACAGTCCAGTAATATTTGGCAAAGCGATAACTGAAAATCTGGTTTAATTTAAATTAGTTGATCCACAACCATTGAATCAACAGTTTCCCAGGGAGAAACATCCTTTGCAAATAATTGGCGGGTACAATTTGATATTGTTGAGACTAATCTGGAGCAGTGGTTGTATAGATGTCCAGGTTCATAAATGGAAAGTAACTTGACTAACTCTTAATGTTCAGATATGGAGTCCTACAGTTGTGCCTTTTGAAAAGACATCTTCAATGTATTTTTTTGATTCTTAAGCTTTGAAGATTCAAAGAGGACAAAAAAATCCACAAGTGAGCTTAACCTGGACCCTTTGCCCTAGTATTAGAGCATGAAGCCACCACCTACTTTATGTATGGGAAGCTTGTATGTGAGTACAGAATTTACAGGCTTGCCCAACAGATCTATGCGGTTGGTTATGCTCCACGTGAGCCTTCGTCCCACCATATCAACATTATCTCTCAACAGTAATATCAGATTAAGTGATTTACATATAGACAGGTAAAATTCCATTGATGTGAAGTTGCAGTCAATTGTAACGAAATAACAGGGCCAATAATAGCACAGAAAGCCACAACAACCACATTTCATTCATTCTGGATGATCCCCCAGACTTGATGCAGTTTTTGTATCTACTATAATCGACATCTTTAATAGCACAAATGTGATCAGTACGGCACCACTCGTTACATTCCCCCAAGTCGTAGCTGACCGAGTTATATTCATAATACTTCTGCAGATGACTCTTGTCCTGGCTTAATTTATCCAGCACAGTCTGCATGGATTCAACTGTGGCATCAGGTACTTGGAATGCTTCTGTTAAGCGATATTCTTTTTCCCAACGTGGAGCCCAGGTGTTAGCAAAGGTTAAGTTTAAATAATAGGTCACCACGTCCTAAGATGGGAGAAGGGGAGAAAGATATAGATTAAAACCAAGCAGTCTTTTTATTTTGAGTTCATAAAGCATGTTCCATTTCATGCAAAGGAATGTTCTACAGCTGCTTTAGAGAGCGAATGCAGTGCATTGTACAGTATTAAATGAAAGATTGACCAGAAGCTGCGGGGCTCAATCCCTGGTCTGCTTTGTAACAATTATTTCCTGTCATTCGGGGCTAAGGAGGTTCTTCTTAAAAAAAAATCAAGGTACTGGGGTTCCCACTCCAGACTTATCGTCTTGCTCACCAGTGTTTCCTGCTGGAGAATGTATGCGGGTGGACATTGGGAGCAGGCTTAGGTTTCATGACGCTCAGTGCTGGTGCACACAGAAAACAATGGCCACCTGAATGGGGTACTGGGGCTGACATTGCCTGCAAGAATATACCAAACAGAATCCCGTGGCCTAAGGGGGAAAATTGGGAAAAGATATAGGCACACAGAGTCAACTGATGATTCAAAGTGGCTTTTTGGAAACTTTCCAAAGCCTAAATGGGCCAATAGATGTAATTCACAAAATCTAATGAATGCCAAAGCAAATGTGGAGAATGGAGATTTCAGGCAAGAGAGCTGGTCCGGAGCAGATGTTGAAATGGTACCGAAGGCTTGCTTCCCTGTTTGGAAATTCTGGGCACCCCCACCAGATGAAAAGCAGTGCAGCATGCCTGGTAGGTATAGGCAACCATGGTTAGTGCTGTGCAGAATACCTGCGGAACCCACAAATGGGTTTGGAAGAAGGGGAAAATCCTTAAAGCTTTCATTTGTTAACCATGTGTACCTGTATTCCAGCAGCACACATGTAAGTCGCAACTTATAACACAAACTCACATTGACAGCTTGCATGGGCTTCATGCAGCAGATCATTTTAATGTAATCTGGCTGATCAGCTATTGATACAAAAGATGCTACGCAGCTGGAGAGATACTTATCTGATTTCATTCTCAAGACTACTCTGCTTGAATGACAAAGTAGAACCTGGTACAAATGAACAGACTCAAACTGGAGGGGACCTACAAATTATTATGCTTTGCTCCCTTTCAGAAGGCCACTGTGAAGATCCTTTCTTCTAAAACCCTGAAGGGAGACAGTGAAACTAAAGGCTCATGGCTGGTACCGTCAGTTTGTGCTTATTGTCCGCACAGCTTCAAGGCTTTTCTTGACTGAGTAACTAAAACTACGCAAAGTGCACTCACCAGGCCACCATACAGTTTTAGCATGTCTCTCTTCATTGCAAAATGAGCACAATTTGAAGTTCATTATTCTATCTGATGATTGCTGCCCCAAAGCCACAACTTTGAGTGTGGGATACAAAGATATGAACCAGGAGTTTTAAACTGCAGCAGATGATTACTTCCATCAAAGGACATCCAAGAATGACAGGTTAACATTTGTGACTACTAAAATTCTCAACTAATCGTTCTTCTAGACATTGATAGTTTACTGTTCTCTATCTCATGATAGGAAACACTTGGAGACTATCACATATTAACAATACCCTGTTTGACAATAGCCCTTATTTTGCATTAATGATAATGTTGAGACCAACAACATTCACCATTATTATGGAATAAATCAGACTGCAACTTCTGGCGGAAGGTAAAAGGATATGGCAGTGGGACAAGAGAAGAAACAAAATATGTGACTACAGGAGATGTAAATGGAAGAATAATCACCACCATAGTTGCCATCAAAAAACAGAAAATGTGCAGAGATTATGATGTCAAATTGTTGAACTCAATGCTGATTGGTGATTCTGCATTTATAGCAAACGTCGATAGATCTTTTGTTTCTTGTCCCATTGCTACCAACTTTTGCCTTGCAACATTAATCCCTTGGTTATTTAAGCTCTCCTGCCTTCCGCCCTATCAGAGAACTTTGTTTTTGTTCTTTCTTCCCCTCCCCTCCATCCCTCCCCCCACCCTCCATACCCTCAACACTTCTTCCCTGCCTGGCTTAAAAACTGTTACATCTCTAAGCACTCCCAGTTCTGATAAAAGGTTACTGACCTGACACATTAACTGTTTCTCTCTCCAAAGATGGTGTGGACTTGCTGAGTATTTCCAACATTTTCTGTCTTTATTCAGGAGCATTCTAACTTTGCTGCTGCAAGAACCATTTTCTTGGACACTGAGGCTAATTCTCTATTCACAATGGCCAGATCATCTGGTCTCCGGGCTGTTGGAGACCAGAGGTATCACCCAAGATGTGCACCGGGACCTTGCGAAAGTCCTGACATGCTGACCTGTGAGGGAATTACCCAGGAAGTTTGAACTTCCGGCAGGCAATTCTCCTGCTCCCCGGGACCCTCCGCGAATGTGCCTGACTCTGAGTTAGTGTCGGAGACTTTGAACAGTTTTGACATACTTACCTGAATAGTTACCCAGGAAAAGTTAGACAGAAAAATCCTAGTCTAACTCCATTAAATACATTATTCCCCCCCAGTATAATCTCAAACTCCAGTGGAAACCTGTTTGACAAGTGCAAAGTCTGAGGCTCCTCCACTACCGTCTGCTCAGTCCCATTACCTTCCTCACTCATGGTCACATCCTCCTATCCCTCACTGCTGACCAAAACAGACGACCCTATTCTAAGAAGTGTGACTGTGTTCTGGAACAAAGTGTCCAGGTATTTCTCCCCCTCCCTTATATTGCGCAGTGTCTGCAGTTCGGCTTCCAGGCCAATAATCCTGATCCGGAATTCCTCGAGCTGCTATTAATGATGTAACTGCGACATCAGTAGTCAGATTACTGAGAGGTTCCAAAAGAGCTAGACGCAGAACAGTCTGTGTCCTGAAACCATGCCCTGGAACTCTCTCCCTTACAGCGCTGTGGATGTACCTATACTACATGGACTGCAGCGGTTCAAGAAGGCAGCTCACCACCAACTTCTCAAGGGCAATTAGGGATGGACAACAAATGTTGACCGAGCCAGCGACGCCCACATCCCGTGAGAGAATAAATTTAGCAAAAAAGACATAGTCAAGCGTTTCCCATCCTTAGCCCAGGACTGATGAAACCATTTGTGGTGCCCCAAACCCCAATCAGAGAAGGCAAGAAGAATCACAAACAAACCAAGAGCCTTCAGCTCTGCAGAATGCAGCAAGTGACACCCATTACCAACAGCCAGGGATCAGTGGCTGTTTTCAGATTTCTGTTTGTAGACATCAGCTGCATGAAAACAGCAATATTATACCAGATTTGGAAGCAAAGCAACATCGATCTCGTAATCTGAATATACCCAGTTAAGTTAAAGTTCTTACAGAACAGTGACCACATTTTAATACCAGCCCATGATCAGCTTAACATGAAAGCCAGGCCCAAAGCGCAGGATCCTCCCTTAGGAAAAAACAATGAGGTAAGTTGGGAAGTAGTGATTAGGGGGTAGAATTGTCATGGGGTTCACCTGCCGTAACTTCAGTGCCAACTCTCGAGAAACCAGGGGAAGCGGCCACTAATGCTGTTCACTAAACTTCTACTGATCCACCAAGGTTATGGCAGGAGATGAGGGGAACCTCCCCCATGTGTAAATTCCAGGCGCAGGTGAGGGGAATGGGTTGGGGTAGGTGGCGTAGATCAGGAGTTCCACGTTTCCAGACTGCACTACATAATGTTTCAAAGAACGTGGAGATGACATTATGGATGCTGAGCCAGCCAGTCTAGCATGTATGAATTCTTACCAAGATCTGGAGAGTGTCTGTATTATATTCAAAGAGGCGAATCCCAGGGTTTTGTGATCCATCTTGTAAGCCAGCTAATGTGGTTTTCCAAGGGGTCACCGCAGGGGCAATGAACATAGCACTAACTGGAGAACCTGCAATGAAATACTTCTATGATTTATTAGTCGAAGACCAATGGCCACATATAAAATTTAGTGTGGAGAAATCTGTGGGAGGAAGCAATAAACACTCAATAACAAAACTTTCAAAAGAATAGAAGAGCAGAAAGGCTTAGAGGTTCTAAACCTCAAAAGTAGGAGGACAAGTTGATAAAACAGTTTTATAAATAGGGTGAGGTAATGCTAATACCAATCACTGGTTAGGCTACAGTTAGAATTTCTGTCCAGTACTGCATACTTTAACTTTAGGAAGGATGTCAAACCTATGATCAAGGTGCAAAAACGATGATTTGAACAACAAGATTTGTTGTAAGAGATCTATAGCTTATGTCATCTATCCATGTAGCTCAAGTTGTTCGTACAGTACAGTATCCTTGGCTTTGTTATGGATGTAGCAACTTTGAGTAAGGAGAATATGACAATACTGGGAAGAAAGTCCTTGAGGGATCAAAGACAGAATCTATTTGGTCGGAGTTAAGAAACACTAGAGAAGCTATTACACTACTTGGTGTACTTTATAGACCACCAAATAGTGGGAAGGAGGGAGAGGAGGAGATTTTCAGGGAAATCATTGAGAGGTGCATGAACTAAAGAGTGGTGATCATGAAAAACTCTAACTCCGCCAGCATGGAAGGGGGCAGTGATTGTGTTGAGGGCTGAAAAGAGAAGAAATTCTGACAAGTGTTCAGGGAATTTTCTTGATTGATATGTTTCCTGCATGATGAGGAAAGAGGCATTGCTAAATCTAGTCCTGGGGAGTGAAGTGGAGAAGGTCACAGTGATGGAATATCTTAGGAAAAGCGATCGTGGTATGAAAAGGCTCATTATGGAGGACATGGAAAAATCCAAAATAAAAATACTCAGCTTGAGGAGAGCTGATTTCAGTGAATTGAGGAGAGCTCTTACCCAGGTAAATTAGAGTCAAAGATCGGCAGACAGTAATATAATGGAGCAACGGATGGCAATTGAAGTGGAGACGGTTCGGGTTAATCTAGATACAAAACCACAAGAGAGAAAGGGAGGGCAACAAAAGCAAGAGGTCCCTAGATGATGAAGTCAGAGAGCAGGATGAAGCAGAGAAAGTGGGTGTATGATAGATGCCAGCTGAATAATAGAAGGGAGAATCAGGCTGAATATAAAAAGTACAGAGGAGGAGTGAGAAAGGTAATGAAGGGCAAAATAGACAGTATAAGAAGGGTTGGTGGTTAAAACAAAAGGGAATCCAAATATCTTCTTTTGGTATAGAAATAATAAAAGGGTTATTAGTGGAGCGATGGGGCTGATTAGGGGCCGAAATGGAGATCTATTGGAAGAGACAGTGGGTGCAGCCGAGATCCTAAATGAATATTTTGCATCTGTGTGTATCAGGAGGATGTTTGCTGAAGTTATGGTAAATGAGGTTGTTGGAATACGATATTAGAGAAAGAGGAAGTTCTAGAAAGTCTGGCAGTTCTGTGGTGAGTAAGAATCTTCAACAGTCCTTTAAAAGAGCCAAGACATATGGGATTAGCTGGATTGCTCTTCAGGAGACCCGCACAGACTCAATGGGATGAATAGCCTCCTTCTGTGCTGTACTATTTAATAATTCTAAGAACTTGCATTTATATAGTGCCTTTAATGTTGTAAAGCCCAAAAATAATAATTTTATAAAGTAACCAGGTTGACATAGATATATATATATATATATATATATATTTCCTTCCTGTATTCTGGCTGGGACACAGGAGAGAAAGGAATTGTCCAACACAGCTGGTTTTGCTGCGAGTATGTTTCATAGACCTATATACTTCATGTGGAAAAAAATTCCTGTTTTGATTGAGGTGTTTTAATTTCACACTCAACTTCCTCCAACTGAGGATCAGGCACAAATTGATCCCAGGTCAAAGCAGGAGATATTAGGATAGGTGAATTGGTGTAAGAGGTGGGTTTTAAGCAACATCTTAAAGGAGGAGAGAGGTAGAGAGACAGAAACATTTAGGGAGGGAATTCTAGAGCTTGCAAACAACGTCCGCATAAGAGGGTCAGTTCTATGCTTAAGTCTTGGTGAAGATGTGTCAACCTAAAAGTAAGAGATCTGCTAAATAAGCCAAGCTGACACATATTAGTCATCAGGAACTCATTGAAAAAAACAAATTAGGTTTGAAAAATCTAAAATACTCTCTCTTCTAAAATAGAAGAATTGATTGGTTAATTGGTTGATTTGCCAAATGACAAGAAATTAGTTAGTGTCTGTTTGTCCTACCAATTTCAAATTGGTGGAAGTTGAGCGTGAAATTAAAACACCTCAATCAAAACAGGAATTTTTTTCCACATGAAGTATATAGGTCTATGAAACATACTCGCAGCAAAACTAACTGTGTTGGACAATTCCTTTCTCTCCTGTGTCCCAGCCAGAAGACAGGAAGGAAAAAAATATATATATCTATGTCAACCTGGTTACTTTATAAAATTATTATCTTTATTTTAAAAGGCTTTACCCTGACTAGCCATGAATCATACCCGAGGAATTTCTAACCTTCAAAAACCAGCAGGGCCCTTGTTATCTTTAAAGAGGTATTTATGCCCTTTGTGACTGCTAACAATCAAATTCCGAAGAAATGCACCAACATTTGCACTACCTTTACATTTCTAAGGCAGTGCTCTGGCCAACAGAGATGGTATGTCAGCAAAAGGGACTCTGACTCCTCTATTGAACACCTCAAGATTTCAGACCTTGGGAAAATACATCCTTTGTCCAACACTCAGGACAAGAAGTGGGAGGTTGGTTACATGACCTCCCCCAAGCTGCTAGAACCTGTGATATTGTCACTTGGAACTGAACCCAAGCAGGCTACCATTTTATCATCTAACAGGTAGCAGCAAAGAGAGCTCTGTCCAGGTAAAGTGCCTGACCCTCATCTACACTGTGAACTACTGGAACATCGGAACTCTTGTATCTGTGTCTATGAGACTCATTCGTCTCTATCTGTCTTCTTCAATCATGGAAGCCTCGCTTCTGGAAAGTCAGATCACCCTGCAACATTTTCAGCCACTAACCTCTGAAGGAATACACCACTGGACTTTTGATTCTGGACTCTGAGCTCATGTGAAACTATAACTCTTAATTTTAATGTGGTCTTGCTCTGTACCCCTTTCTTTCCCTTATCCCTCTTTTATTGTATGAATGTAAAAAGGGGCGGATGTCGTGAAACCCCATTCCCACATTTTACGTGTTTGTAAAATAAACTAACCCTCTTATTTTACCTTATCTCGCGTGTGCTGTGGGGTTATTAATAGAGGATTGGATCACTCCAAAACTGACGGGTTGGGAAAAATACACCACCACTTACAAAGGGGGAAATCAGAAATCGAAAACACCTTTCTGTTTACGGACAGGTAGTGAGTGGAGAAATCAGGGCTGTTTTAACTTAACCCCACTCCTGTCATAACACCTTGCTATATTATCACGCATGGTGGTGCAGTCAACTCTTCATTATCTCACCTAATGATCAATTCATGTGTCAGCCTAGTTAGTTAGTGCTGCCAGAGTATATCATCATGAGGAGGTTGATAAATTTATTTTTGTTTAATAAAGACAATTCTATGGTTTTCACAGTTACTCAACTGGTTTTGATGGTTAGTAGCTGAACATAATGTCCATGAAAATCCTGTGTTAAATTTCCATCTGTGCTGAGTTTGAATATCTCAGTCACGGTGCCTCAGTTGGACTCAGTGTCCACTGGACTGGGAGGGGAGAAGGATATTGGGTGGTTTCGAGCTGGTGTCTGTCCTGTGCAGGTGAGCAGGTGGAATCGAGTGAAATAATCTTTATGGCCGCCCTGGGGTTCTGACTGAAGGAGTAAGGACTTTAGGAGTTAGCTCCAAGTGTTATAGTCAAGTGATTTTCTTCCTTTATCATTTCAATTATGGTTGGCAATGCATCCAAGGATCAGCTAGGGAGGTGCATCTGGGTTTTGTTGTGACATGTCACAATAGTCACTCTGGAAATGGATTGATTTCCAAGGAAACATTGCAAGGAGTTCATCAGTTACAAGTGTGGGGAAGCTGGCCTGGCACTGTTGGCGTAGAGAGTTGCAAGGCTTGTCCAGGTGCGGATTGACCATTTTAGGGAAAGTTCAAGATCACATTAGAGCAGTTTTGACCAATTATGTAATTGTGAAGACAAATGGAAAATAATTATTGACAATTATACTGCAAAGTGTGAGGGGAAAAGATGTGTGGCATAGCTACACAGTGTAAAGAACATATTTTTTATTTTTTGGACTGTGGCTTTAAAAACTACCGTGGCTGCAGTTTAAAAGAGATGTTCAATGGAGCAGGAAGAAGAAAATCTACAATGTTGCTATTCTGCAACAGCGTGAGCCAGGTTGGACAGAATGGTGCTGTAAAGGAGACTTGGTTTAAGAGGGAACTGCCCAGCGATGGCGTTTTGATTGGCTCCTGAACAAGGGACCAGGTTCTGTGTGAGGATAGTGCAGTAGATCAGCTCCTAGCCTGAAAAGAGGAAAGGTCTGAAACCTCTCTCTCCTGTGCTTTGTAAGACTCCAGTAATCCTGCCATAGTAGCTAGCTGGTTATTTCTCACATTGCTGTGTCCTGCTTTCTTTGAGAAACCCGTCAGGAGGAAAAGGGGAAAAATCATCAGCAGAGACATTAAAAGCAAGTTTCAATCAGAGAACCACAGACTGCAAGTACTGGGAAACCATCTTGTGTCAGCCATAACAGCCTACAGGGAATTTGGAAGAAAGCAATCAAAGTCAACCCATCTAATCCTGAACTCCGGACTGGTGTTATTGAATTGTCTTATCTCACCCTTAAAATCCATGTTTTGTGTGTGTGTGTGTGTGTGTGTATTTGTGTATAGGGGTTAAGAAAGGGTAGAATTTAAGTTATAGAGTTAAAAGTTAGCACTTCATATTTCTTTTTTTTTTTGCCACTGTTTACAGGCAATGTGTTTAATAAACAGTTATCTACTTATTAAGTTTACAAACCTGGTGCCCGTATTCTGTTAGCCTAAATTAAACAGTTAGGTAGAATTGGGGCCTAATCAAACTTCTCACATTTGTCATGGCTCAGGGAGCAGTGGGCTTGTTATTACAGCGTACTATCCCCAGTGAGTTATGACAACAGTCAATAGAATAGAATTTGTACATAAGTTTTGACGGATCGAGAAGAATTTGTAAACTTGTTGCTTTTATTGTCCAGATAATGTGATGAAGTAACTAAGAAAAATGATAGAATGTTGACTTATAGAGGCAGAGTAGCAGAGTACAGATATGCGGAGATTATACTTGAAGCTATTATTTTCTGTTAATTATGCTAAAATGCATTGTTCAGACCAAACCTAGATTACTTTGTTCAGTATTGTCACTGCTCTACGGTAAGAACATACATGTATTGGAAAGGGTGTAGGAACACTTAGGAATTATCCCAAATAATAAAGGGTTGAGCCATAAGGAAAAATGGGATACATTTTCCATCCACTGACTTTGAATCTAACTAAAGTATATAAAATATTAATATTGATAAGGAAAAACCATGGTATTACTTTGGCCTAAGCAAGGCTAGTAGAGTTAGTGTTCATCAGTTTAAAGTAATGTAGAATAAATGAAAAATAAAGCTTTTATTACTTAAAGGTTGATGAATAGATGACATAATCTTCCAGGTAAGGTAGCAGAGGCAAGAATATTAGCATATTAGCAGAGTTAAAAATACAGCTGGGAGAGTTGGGTACCAGAGAGAAGAATCTGATGGACAAATAATCTCTTCTTGTCCTTTACTTTTCCCATATTCTTACAGTTAACCAGGGACTAGGCCTTTAATCTAGCTCATCTTTGGAGATCCAAGTTTTCCCTGTCTGCTGTTGCTAACTATCCTCCCTGAAAAGAACCTGAGGTTATTCTTAGCTAAATGTCCTCTGATTGCACAGCTCTGAACTGTCACTCACTCGTCATTCTCAGCTAAGGGAGGCCACAAGGATGGTTGGAATAGGAAGTGCAAGTAGCATGCCAGCATAGATGGACGTACCATGATGGTATAAAGAAGAGAGGGCTTTCCACTGCATCCATCTCATAACCCACTTGGGAGTGCTTATTGTTGACACTGGTGGCAAAAATGGGCATGTTCTATTTCTCTGTACTCACACTGTGTTCTCCTTAATAGACACAAATCTACACCAAAACAGTGAAGTGATGTGTGCTGGAAAGCCCTGAATTACACAACCACTCCAGCAGTCCCTATGAAAAGTCTTTAGTCAGTACCGCATTTACAACAGTGAAGTGTTGCAGCCTTTGTGTGAGTAGTGCTATACGCTTTGAACGAGGTAAACTGTTGCTGATAAACACGAAAGTTAATTGGGAGAATAGCTGGACAGGAATAGGCTACTCTACCTTAGCTCTCTTGACATTTATATACAGGCGCTTGCCAAGTGTTTTTGACTTACTCTGTACAAAAATCAAATTATATATTGATCAGAATTTAATTTTAATAGGAAGAGACCAATCTTACTGTACCATTGTTGGAATAGAAGATTTTAAAGCTGTCACGGTGTTGATGTCCAAAAAACTGTCCTGCTATCACTTGATTGTGCTTTGTGATGATTTCTATATACCTCTTGTTGAAATTTTCTTGGAACCAGTGTGTTCCCCGTTTCTTCTCAAAGAATCCTGGAGGTACGTGCCCAATGATGTAAACCTGACAATAGGGTTTCAAATGTTAGCTCTAATTGCATCTCATCCTTTCTCTAATGCTCAAAACATATCTATAGCCCTCACTACCCCGTCCTAGTGGCAACCCATTGTGCACTGGCCTACGCACCAAATATTGGCTGCTTATTTAACCATAGGGGCACCACTTGATGTTCCCCACATAATAAGCTTTTTGCAAAAGAAAGTCATTGGATAGTGATCAGGAGTCAGAATCCTGGTATAATTTGTCCGCTCGACTGCACTTGCACTGCTGCGCCATCCAGGAACAGTTAATTTACCACAGCCCAGGGATTTAACCTGAAACCTATTTGGCTCAGTATCATAGCATGAGGTACATTTACCCTCTGAGCCTTAATGACTGTCCTTTCAGTCATCATTTTAATGAATACCTAGCTTAGGAAATTGTTCTTTTATCTGTGATATTTGTTACTTTTAATGACACTCAGGGTCCATGCAGATCAGACACAAACACAAGAATACTACCCTCACTTCTGTTTCATAGAGTTCCATTGGATCAAATTTTTTCCTTGCAGTGTTATAGAGCTGCAATGAAGCGAATCATGTCTTGGGATTTCTCAATATACAGAATCCCATGTACCAAACCTTCCTTCCATTGATGGTCATTGTATAGAATCCATGGACAAAGGAAATTGGTAAACATGAACTCTGGGATGTCTGTTCGCTTCTGTCATTTATCTCACTGATGCCTGTATGGGACATTGCTGTATGGGACATTGCTGTGTGCAAATTGGCTACGTTTCCTACATTACAACAGTGACTACACTTCAAGAAATACGTCATTGGCTATCAAGCACTTTAGGAGTTTATAAGGTCTTGAAAAGAGCAGTTTAAATGCAAGTCTTTCTTTTCTTTTTGTAGGACACTGTGGGTTTTGGTGTATTATCATGTGGAGAGATCCAACGCCCAAGAATGATAATCTTTTACTTTCTCGCCTGCTGCTGAGGCTCTGGAGAGGACGTCATCAAACCACTGAAACTGTCCAGCAGGGTCACTCAGATCCACAGTCAGTGCATTCTTGTTGTAGTAGAGGTTTGTATTCAGGATGATTATTCGCTGTCCCTTCTGATGCAGCAGCTTCTCTGTGTAAAAGGAACCTGCACATTAAAGTGACAAGCAAATGGTTAATGGAAGCAGCATGCACGTACACTGGAAAAAATATAAAGGGCAGGATTTTCCAGTCCCGCCCGTGGCCGGGATTTTCTGGTCCCGCCGAAAGTCAATGGACTTTTGGCTGCTTCTCCAAATTTGTCACGGGTCGGACCGGAAAATCCCAGCCTAAGTGATTGACAGGAGACAGACAAGGGTTCACATAGGTCAGTGATAAACTCCATCAAACTGCATCAATAGATTGCCGTTATTTTTCTTTTATCTGTTCTTGGGATGTGAGCGTCTCTGGCAAGACGAGCAATTTTTTCCCATCCCTAACTGCCCTTGAGCAGGGTAGTACACTCAATACCCACCCTCCCACAAGTACTGTCTTTTGCTGGGTTATGATTCCCTGAGCTTCAGCAGCCCCCTTGGCACTTCACCTGAATGGTTATTTTTCATTTGCAAGTCTGGATAGTATGTCTGGCAGGCTATTTGACTCTGGAGAGAATCACAGCCAAGCCTGATTTTGCATTCGCTTGATGTTTGCACACCTTGCAGGAGTCACTGGAGAGTAGTCAAGAGTGAAAACTCTGATTTATTTGTTTTTCTCTTCTCTAGCTGAGGTGCTGAGTCTAATTACAGTATCCATGGACACACCTGGTGTGTATTTCTCATTGGACTAGGCATTTCAAGAAGTGGAGGAGGGCCTTAGGCCAAAACTTAATCACTTCCCACGTTTATCTTGAGACTTGTTACCACAATACACACCCACCTATAAAGTCTGTGCAGATAGGTAACGTGGCACATAGGAATTGCTAAACAATATAAGACCAAAGTCCATCTAGTTCACCATTGATCCTCCTGCTAGTTGTATCAAACAACGATAATAGAGTTGTCAATCTCTAATTGATTATTCTACAACAGTGCCAAACATGACATGAGGGAAACCTCAGTGGTGGACAGCTTTGGGAACCATAGGCCCAAAATTACCAGTTTTTTCCTAATCATTTACCACCTATGTCTCAAATTACTATATCCCAAAATATAATTTTCCTGAAAGAAATCTAATGTGAATTTAAATGAATTATTACTAACCACTGCCACCGCGTCCCAGAGAGCCTTGTCCATAGATTGATCACTTGCTCACAGAAATATTAATGGGCCCAATTTTGACTTAAACAAAAGAACCTTATTCACTCTACACAGAGTTAAAATTGGGCCTGAGCCCATTGTTTCCCTGGGTGAGTTTGGAATTGACCCCTTCAAGTGCAGACAGTGTCCTTTGGTTTTACTTGTTCTGGACAAGTTTAAATAGCTTGTCGTGTTCTACATTATCTAGTCCCTTTAGAATCCTAAAGGCAACAATTATGTTCACTCTCAACCTTCTCTTAATTGTTGAGAATTTGCCAATTTGCCTAATTGGTCCTCAATTCCGATCCTTCCAACTCTAGGAATCATGCTGGTTGCTCTAGTCCATAGTCTTTCAATAGTTGCAATATCCTTATATGGTGACATGAATTGTACACAGTATACTAAGTGCATCGTACCAATGATTTATAAAGTGGCAGGATTGTTTCACTATTTTGACCCAATATTGACCTTACAATATATTGTTATTGACTTTACTCACTGCCGCTGGGCATTGTTACGATAGCTCCAATTTATTGTCAAGTCACAAAGATCTCCAAAACAAAATAAAAATACCTAGAAAAACTCAGCAGGTCTGGCAGCATCTGCGGAGAGGAACACATTTAACGTTCCTTGAAGAGTCCGAATGACTCTTCAACAGAACTAAGTAAAAATAAAAAAGAGGTGAAATATAAGCTGGTTTAAGGGGGGGAGAGGGGTGGGACAGGTAGAGCTGGATAGAAGGCCAGTGATAGGTGGAGATAACCAAAAGATGTCATAGACAAAAGGACAAAGAGGCGTTGAAAGTGGTGATATTATCTAAGGAATGTGCTAACTAAGGGTAGAAAGCAGGACAAGCAAGGTACAGATAACCCTAGTGGGGGTGGGGTGGGGTGAAGGGAAGGGATCGAAATAGGCTAAAAGGTAGAGGTAAAACAATGGATGGAAATACATTTAAAAATAATGTAAATAGGTGGGAAAAGAAAAATCTATATAAATTATTGGGAAAAAAAAAGGAGGATCGGAAAGGGGGTGGGGATGGAGGAGAGAGTTCATGATCTAAAATTGTTGAACTCAATATTCAGCCCGGAAGGCTGTAAAGTGCCTAGTTGGAAGATGAGGTGCTGTTCCTTCAGTTTGCGTTGAGCTTCACTGGAACAATGCAGCAGGCCAAGGACGGACATATGGGCATGAGAGCAGGGTGGAGTGTTGAAATGGCAAGCGACAGGGAGGTCTGGGTCATGCTTGCGGACAGACCGAAGGTGTTCTGCAAAGCGGTCACACAGTCTGCGTTTGGTCTCTCCAATGTCTAGGAAACCACATTGGGAGCAACGAATGCAACAGACTAAATTGAGGGAAGTGCAAGTGAAATGCTGCTTCACTTGAAAGGAGTGTTTGGGCCCTTGGATGGTGAGGAGAGGGGAAGTAAAGGGGCAGGTGTTGCACCTTCTGCGGTTGCATGGGAAGCCGCTTTCATTTTCCACACAGTTTATTTGAGTGGAGGCAGCCTGTTTTTACTGGTGCTCCAACCTACAAGTCTTCTTGAATGGCTCCTTTTAAAATGAAGTGCAGGCCCATGTGCCTGCTCACAATCTTAGTGCATCATTTCTGTTGCTACCACCTTTTTCTTTTATCCTGGGAGCAACAGGGTGTTGAACAGGGGAGGTTGGCAGGTGTGAAGCTCTGAGGAGGAGGAAGGCGCAGTGTCTGAGTCAAGAGGTTAACGAATAATTTGTCAATAAGTCAAGAGTGGTGTCATGACTTTTTGGGGTGATGCAAATGATGTTTTAAGCAGAAAATAAAAATATTGTATCAACTCGGCAGTGCAAACTGTACCTTTCTGGAAAGTGGGAATTGATGCTGCATCCAACCATTGGGCCCACAGCTCCACAGTTCGATTATAAATCAGGTGGCCAGTGGCAGGAAACTGACTCTTTGGATGCATATCATGGTTTCCCATTGCAGCGTAAACTTTGGTATCTGAATGAAGAATAACAAAATAATTATTGTCCAGATGTTGGACAATTGACTCAACTGATTTACAGACTCCGAGACTGATTTCTCCTTTCTCCTGAAGGCATGGTTACAGTATATAGCTTCACAGGCAAGGGGTGCCCTCCACTACCTCATCAAAATGGCCATTCTTCAACAGTGGGCCCAGACAGCCCAGTGGACTAAACAAACACAAAGACAGGGGGAAGGACAGTAGCAGTCACACCTCGTTCAGGCTCCACCCAACATCCACAGTGCTGCCAGAATCATGGGATACCTTTCAGGATGTTAGTCCAATTGGAGATTGCAAGCAAGTTTCTGTTAATCTCGTCATCTAATCAATTCATTTTTTGGTCTCAATGTGTCTCCATTTTGGAGAGTCATTATGATGCCATAAACAGGATATGGAATTAAGGTTTCCCCCTTGAGCCTCCTGCCTCCTCCCATGGCTAGTCCAGTGTGGAGCTGAGCCATGAACACCAAGTGGGTCTGGGCTGCATTTGTTGAATACAGTTGGATTGGCAATTGTGATACTATAATTAACCTTAAGAACTCTGGACTAGGGAGCAGAAAGAAAACGAGTCAGGGTTTTTGCTCTTGATTGTTTTCTGGAACTGTTGGGTTTTGTGGCCATCAAGTCAAAGCAAAATCAGAGTTGACTTTGGTCAACAGCAGGCACTTTCCCCTGTCGTGATCAGGGCCGACTCCCATTGGTATAATACTTTATTTTATTGGTGTAACCACTTTGTACTAGCTGACATTTTATAGTCCATTGCTTTCTGTTTCTGCTAGGTTCATTGGCATCCTATCTCAGCAGAGATCTCTGTTTCCTGCTGCCAGCCTGCAAAGGGGCAACAGCAATGTGATGTAGTACAACCCCGCCTGTCATTTTACCTCAGGGAAGCCTGTCTGTCAAAGGCCATGGCAATGTTACCACTCACCTGGGAACACATGCTGTATGAGCTGCGACACATTCCCTATCATCATCAGCACTGCTTCATCACTGAGCTTCTCATTGGGGATGTGTGGAGTGTCATCCCTGGAGAAGAAGGGGATAAAGGTTGCTCATTAATCCCATTGGATAGAAGGAAGATCTAGGTAAGTTCCTGATTGAATAAACTTTCTTAACTGGACTCTGTGTGTCTCCCGTTTGTTTGTCACATCTGGTCCTGCTGTGTGTCTTACAAACAGGATGGAGAAAGTAAACCCAGAACAATACTTTCAGACGTGCCTGGGCAGAGAGACAAGTGGTCACAGGCTCAGGGTGATAAGGGACACCTAGGTCAGGTGCCAGGAAACAGTTCTTTACAGAGATCAACAGCTACCATGATTTGCCAAAAAGCGTGAGTGAGGTCAGCACACTGGACTCGAGAAGATGCTGTATTCAGGGCTGACCTGTGACCCAGCTCCATATGGGGCCTTTACCCCATATCTTTTACTACCTCTCATTGACAGAAATATATCAATCTCAGATTTAAAATTAACAAATAATCTAGCCACTAGCTAGTGGATAATCTAGCCACTAGCTAGTGGATAATCTAGCCACTAGATAGTTCTAAACTTCTACTACCCTTTGCATGTGGAAGTGTTTCCTAATTACAGCCCTGAAAGTCCTGGCTCTAACTTTTAGGCTATGTTCCCTGGTCCTAGGTTCCCCAACCAATGGAAATACTTTCTCTTTATCTACCCTATCTGTTTCCATTAATATCTTGAAAATTTCGAACAAATTACACTTTATTCTTCTAAATTCCAGGGAATACAACCCTGGTTTGTATAATCTCTCTGCATAACTTAACCCTTAGATTTCAGGTATTGTTCTAGTAAATCAATGCTGCACCTTCCTCCAAGGCCAATATATCTTTCCTAAGGTGTCTGCCTAGAACAGTTCTCCAGGTGTGGTCTACCTAGGAGGTTTTGTATAGATAAGCATGACTTATAACCCCATTTGATCCATTTGATGTTTTAGGGATCAATATATGTAGATTATTAAGTCACTTTGGACCTCCACTGTTTCTAGCATTTCTCCATTTAGATAGTACCCTGTTCTATCGTTTTAGGTCTAAAATGAATGACCTTACACTGAAATTGGAACAAACTGAGATCCATTTGCCGCAGTTTTGTCCATTCACTTAATCTATTAATATCTCATTCTAATATTACGTTTCCATATACACTGCTTACAATGCTGCTTATCTTTATGTCATCAGTAAACTTGGATATGTCTTTAATCAATGCATTCCATACATGTAATAATAATTTGAGGCTCCCATGTTACCCTAAACCCATCAAACTTTACAAAGTTATTTCAAATGAGGCTATCTGTCAAAGGAGGTTAAATAGACAACAAAAGCACACCACCACACTTGGGGTAAATACTCATCATCGTATTCTTTATAAGTCTTATAAGAGATGAATTGTGATGTCTAATTAGATCCAATTTCATTCAGGAATGCAACTGAATGTATACATAAGGAATGTGGGAGATTGGAATGTTAGCTGCCTGTTCAGAGGATGCTGAAAGTTAAGACTCACTGTAAGAGCAGTATAAAGGGAGCTCTAAAGCACAATGTATGAACAGCAAAGGCGATCAAAATGATTTTCCAGCTTGGCATTGTTTTGGGTTATGATTGGGATCAAAGATTTGAAAAAAAAACCTTAGCATTTAATAGCCCCTCACTTTGAGACCATAACAATCTGTTTCACCTTGCCAAGACCAGGAGAACCAGGGGGCGGGGTAAATCCAAAACTAATCTTCAGAAAAATTTCAGTGAGCGAGTGATCAATTTAGGGAACAGTC
Organism: Cetorhinus maximus; assembly: GCF_964194155.1. Lineage (NCBI taxonomy): Eukaryota > Metazoa > Chordata > Chondrichthyes > Lamniformes > Cetorhinidae > Cetorhinus > Cetorhinus maximus. The sequence continues at coordinate 65,681,261 of NC_135888.1, read as the reverse complement.
TTCCCAGAGAGATGGTGGAAGCAGTTAGAGTGGATTCCTTCAAATACAAATGAGATTTATTTCCGAGAATAACATTTTGGGGTACAATATATGAGTAATTTGAGACACAACATGTGTTCAAGGTAGCAGGAGGAGCAGGTGACTTTGGCTCTATGATTCCCAAAACTCTCCACCACTGGGGTTTCCCTCATGTCATGTCTGGGCCTGTTGAAGATGTTCCTACACAGGCATGTATTCAAATGTCACATATTCACACACAACAATATATACATACCCACCCTGTCCAAATGATAAAGTTGGGATTCGGGAAGATATCCTTCATGGCATAGATTGATGAATTGATCAGAGCCCACGGGGAATCGCACAGGTAATTACCCCATTTTCCAGGATTCCTTACAGGCTCTGAAGCAGAAGGGCATACTGCCAATGGATTGTCAGTAACTTGGTAATCAGGATCCCAGTGCATATCTGTGATGTGCCAGAAATAACCTGAAAGCAAAAAAAAGTACACCTCATTACTGAAGGGACAAAGATATTTCTGCATTTCTGGCCCAGAGCCAGGACCTGTCAAAATGGATTGAGCTTGGTTTAATGTCACTGATCCAGCTATGTTAATTCAGTATGTTCTCACCCTCTGAGCAACACAGTTCCCCTCTCTTTGAGGCTACAGAGACTTGAGGACAAAATATAGTCTGACACTCCCACTCCCAGTGCAGTACTGAGGACGTGCTGTACCGGCACATGTGCCAATTTTCAGATAAGACATGAAACTAGAGACCCCGTCAGCCCTTCCAGGTGGATGCAAAAGATCCCATGGAAATATTCCAAAGAAGAGGAGGGGAGTTCTTCCCAGTGTTCTGGTCTATATTAATCACTCAACCGGCATCACTAAAACAAATTATCTGGTTATTATCATATGGCTGTTTGGGTTGTGCACAAGTTGGCTGCTTCATTTCCTGCATCACGACAGTGAATACACTAAAAAGTACTTAATTGAGTATAAAGTGCGTTTGGTCATTCTGAGGTGGTAAAAGGAGCTTTCCCAATGTTTAACATTCAATATCTCTCTGTTACAAGTGTATAACATATTCCCAGTCTTTGCTTCACCCTCTGTGTAATACACTCCACCTCTGTTTCACTGTGTGTAACACATCTCATTTTCCTCTCTCACACTCTGTGTAGCACACTTTAATTCTCTGTTGCCCTGTGTGTCATACTCCCCTGGCCGGATTTTCAAAGTGGAGTCAAGAACCAGGGTGACCAACTCTTATGAAATAAAATAAGAAATTAGAACATAAGAAAATAAAGGACACTGTGATTGGGTTTGAGGGGGGTGGGGTGGTGTGGTGTGGGCATTGGGGTACTGGTGACCAGGAGTGTTGGGGAGGAGAGCTACTGATGACCATACGAGCGGGATGGGGGTGTTCAGATGGCTATAACTCCCCTGGTGCGCAAAAAACAAAGAAGCAAAGGCAAGAGGAGACTCCCAGGCTCAGTCTACCACAGGCTGTTCTAGAAATATGGGACATAAGGCTTCACTTAAGGGGCATGGGACTAACAGTGAAAATAAGGGACAATCTGTTAAAATATGGGATAGTTGATTACCCTGTCAGGAATCTGATGCCTGGATGAACTCCAGGTCCCGATCCCAAGGCTGAACTGTGTCATCCTTGTGACATTATTTTTATATGTAAATGTCCTAATTGGGCAGGAGGCAAACTTGGCCTCCAATTAGTGGCACCGAGTATGTCCAGGAGGCAGGAGCTGCCTGCCTGGTGCTGATGGCAAAGGCACCTGGTAGCCATGTTGGTGGCTGCTGACACCTTACCGAAGGGAGGGGGAAGCTCCTTACAAAGGCAGGAGGTCAAATGCAGCAGAAAGTGGCTATAGACAACTAGTTATGGTGCAGCAGTCATCCTGATCCTTGTTGGCCCCTCAAATTTGATTTTAAAACAAATGCACACAAACTTATATGAGCCCCAAGGTGAATCCAACATGTGTGCACAAATGCACACAAGCCTGTTCTAGCTCGCTGTAAAACAACATTGAAAATTTCTACCTCCACGGGCAAGGTCTGTTGGGGGTCGTGTAAACGTCACTGTGCTAGTAATCCAGAGGCCCAGGCTGATGGTCTGGGGACATGGGCTCAAATCCCACCACGGCAGCTGGTAGGGTTTAAATTCAATTAATAAATCTGCAGTGTAAAGCTACTCTCAGTAATGGTGACCATGACAGCTATAATCAATCTATCATCCTTACCTGGTCTTGTATATATGTGAATCCAGACCCACAGCAATGTGGTTAATTCTTAACTGCGCTCTGAAATGGCATAGCAAACCACCCAGTTCAAGGGCAATTAGGGATGGGTAACAAAAGCTGGCCTTACCACATCCCATGGAAGAATTTTAAAAAATTCCTTAAGGGGCTGTTAAATGACGACCAACAAGTTTCCCATTCCCTCACCCCTGCTGGCCCTTTGAAAATTCCAAACTGTGAGACACCGGAATCCTGGACCAGCATGGGGACCATGGTCTTCAATTCCCAACTGCACTAGGTCCTGACCCTGCAGCCCTTTGAAAATCCTGCCCCCTGTCCCTCTCTCATCCAGAACGCTTCTAGCTCTCTCTATTATCCTGTGCATCATGTTTCCCGTCTCTCTTCTTCATGTAACACACATCCCGGGTACTCTCTTCACCCTCTACGTTGACCTTCCATGCTGTATCATTTACATCAACATCGTGTTTCTAATTCTACTTCTAGGTTGCACTGGCCAAAAAAACAAGGGCTATACTTAAATAATTAATTGATTATAAGCTTCTTAGAAAAGGCTGTTCAACCATATGGCTGCTAGACTTCAGAAGCACTTCATTTCGAAGACCCTTCTCAAAGGCATTTATTGCCCATCTTGACCAAGAACGCCCACAAAGAGTCAACGTTAAACAAAGTTGGCTGCAAAGCACTTTGGGACGTGCCAATGTTGTGAAAAGCATGCTATATAAATCATATCCAGACCCCCACCCCTACCCTACCCCACCCCCATCCCCCACCCCTACCCCACCTAACAGGCAGAGGTTGGGGCTGAGCACCGTTGAGATGTTGAGGAATGCTTCATTCTCACCTGTGGAAGACAGGGCAGCACCGCAGGTCACCAAAAAGAGGAACAAACGGAGGAGAGGCATGACAGAGCAGGAAGTAACTTCTGCATTCCCTCCTGGGCGACCCTTGTGATCCAAGACTCAAAATGCGTTTGGGGTTGTAACAAGAACTGAAAGTCGCAGAAAGGGTTGTAACAAGAACTGAAAGTCGCAGAAAGAGTTGTAACAAGAACTGAAAGTCGCAGAAACTTTTCCTGGGACCGTGAGCTCCAGAGCTTCCCTGGCGTTGGAGTGTGAAGATTTGTGAGGAGGGGAGTGGTTTAATCGTTTCATAACTGCGAGTTTGGATCCAGGTTCAGAGGTTGCACAGGACATGATGTTATGGAAATGGACTTTCCATCTAGATTATGGAATTTAGTCCGGGACGAGTGGCAGGTCTTCCTGGGTGGCCGACTTTTTTAATCCGCTCACTTTATTTCGACCTCACGATTCGGTTAAAAAATAACCCTGGAGATATTTATACTTCTCTAAACATTGGGACATCGAAACACACGAACGCACAGAGAAACAAAACATACCGAAACATTGCTCCAGGCACAAACTCACAGGAAACGACCTCTCTACACGGATACTGACACACACACTGAACTAGACAGACAGAGACAAACACACACAAACACCAGGAGAGACATGCATTACACACAAACTCGAGAGACAGGCAATTGAAGGTGAGAGAGAGAGACAGGCAATGAAACACATCACTCAAACAGGGAGAGAGAGCGACAGAGACTGACCCATACTGAAACACACCTACATACAGGGAGAGACGGTGAAATACATGTGGATGGTGGGGATGGGCGGACAGACATACGCAAACATAGAAAAAATGCACTGGAGGGGGTAGACACGCTGAAGCACACGGGTAGAGAGAGAGAGAGAGACTGAAGCTGAGAGAGATGCAGGCACCCAGAGTAAAAGATGCTGAAACAGCCCGAGGCAGTCTGAAACTGAGAGGGAGACACACATTTGCACTCTGAAACATGCACACAAAACACATAAAGTGAGAGATGCGGATCCTGACGATGGGTACACAAACCGGCCAGAATTTGCTGTCAATATAATAGCAGGGATAATGGTGCTCGACATTATTTGTGGGTAAGCAGAGTGAGCTGAGGAGCAAGCTAAACGCGCGAATGTCCAGTATCCCGCCCATTACTATTTCTGTTTTTGTTTTGGATTTCCAGCATCCGCAGTTTTTTGTTTTTAGCCTCACCGATGTTTTTGGGGAACTTGCTGTGCTTACTTACTTAAGGGTCATTAAATGTACGACAGAAAGTTAAGTCTTGCTATTATAAGTGTAACAACAACAACTTATAGCGTCTTTAACATAATAAAACAAAATATGATACAGAGGCACATACTAGAGTATGTGGCACATACAGAGCCACATACTCATATTAGGTCAGATAGCCAAAAAGCTTGGCGATAGAGATAGGTTTTAGGGTAGGAGGAAGCGAGGTAAAGAGGCAGATAGGTGTAGGGAGGAAATTCCAGAGCTTGGAGCCGAACTGGAGGCACAGCCACTAAAGGTGGTGTGATTAAGGTCACAGATGTAAAAAAGGCCAGAACTAGAGAAGCGCAGATATCTCGGAGGTTGCGGGGATGGAGGTGATTACACTGATAGAGAGGGGCGATGCCATGGAGGGATTTGAAAACAAGGATGAGAATTTTAAAATCAAGACATTGCTTGACCGGGGGTCAATGGAGGTCATCGAGCATAGTGGGGGTAGGGGAACAGAAGTTGGTGTAAGTTAATACATGGGCAGCAGAGTTTTTGATGACCTCAAGTTTTTGGAGGTCAAAATGTGGGATACCAGCCGGGATTATGTCGGAATAGTCAAATTTAGCAGTAATAAAGGTACGAGTGAGGGTTTCAGCAGCAGATGAGCTGAGACGGGGATGAAGTCGGGCAATGTTAGACAGTTAGAAATAGGCACGCTTAATGATGGCTCCAATATGAGGTCAGAAGCTTATCTCAGAATTGAATGTGGCAACGAGGTTGTGAACAGATTGGCTTAATCTCAGACTGTTGCCAGGGAGAGTGTTGGAGTCAGTAGGTAAGAATGGAGCTTGGACCTGGGGTCAAAAACAATGGCTTAGGTCTTCCCTATATTTAGTTGGAGGAAATTTCAAATCACTCAGTACTGGATGTTGGATGAACAGTTTAATAATTTAACAACAGTGGAGGAGATGAGAGAGGTGGGGCTGGATGCTGTCAGCGTGCATGTGAAAACTAACACTGTGCCTTCAGATGATGTCGCCAAGGGGCAACATGTAGTTGAGAAATAGGAGGGGACAAGGACAGATCCTTTGGTGGACAAAAGAGGTAATGATGTGGGAGCAGAAAGAGAAACCATTGCAATTGATTGTTTGGCTATGATTAGATAGGTAATAATGGAACCAGGTAGGTACCCTTTAACAATGTGAAAGGTGTTAATGATTGTTAGTCAATCTCTCTGGCACTGAAATGAACAAGTGTGGAGTCTTGTTTCTTCAAGTTTTGAATTTTAAAAATGTCAAATTTTAAATACGTTTTTATTTTGTTACTTTTCCTTTTTTGTCTATTTTATTCTCCCTTAATCCAATCTCTATCATTCTTTTTATTTCCCTTTCTGCACCTGATTTCATCTTTAGTTCATCCTCAGGTCTTCCTGTGTTTATTTCCAAACCTTTGCTCTGTACACTCAGGTCCCAGATGCCCTGTTCCCTCACTGTGCCATTATCAACTTGCACTTCCAGCAACTTTGTGGACACCAAATGTTTTGAGCTGAAGGGCATTGGGGCAAGTTTAACTAACGGCAGAGGCTTTTAGATGCTTTGCTACAGCAAATTTTGGTCTACTCTATTTCTTCTAATTTACCCTTAGTACATCACAAAAATAAAACCAGGAAATTCAGGGCTGCAGTGTCACTTGTCCTGATTATCATACATTATATTGCATGCATGAGACCAAATTGTGTTTGGAAACTTGAGCGGGCGAAGAGAGAAGAGGTCTATTTTGGGACAGAAAGCTGGTAGAAGCTGCTTTTGCCCCATTGATAGTGCCATGGAATCTTTTACATTCACCTGAAAAAGCAGAGTGGGCCTCGGTTTAACAACCTACCTGAAGGACTACATCAATGACAATGCAGCAATTCCTCAGTGCTCAGTGTTAGCTTCTGACTCAGAGATGAGAGTGCTACCAACTGAGCCATGGCTGACACTATCGTTTAAGGAGAGTGCACCCAGTTCGCCTATATTCTAGAAATGTCCGCATGTCGTACATTGATGCAATATCTTCGGCCCGTGGTATCTGTCATTCCAAAAGAGACAGGCTGAGGACCGTGAGACCTGGCTGAATGGATCTTAGCTTATTTAATTATAAAATGAGAATAAACTATTTTATACTTCGTGAACTTGCAAGCGTACAATTCCTCCAATTTAGAAAGAGAACATTTTAAAAAGAAATATTTTTAAACTGAAGATTTTCAACATTAATGTACTATAATGGGTTATAACTGCAGGTTAAATTTGAATCTACACTGTGAGCTGTGATTTTACACACTGTAGATGAAGTCTGCCACCTGGTGCTAGGAGATGGGATAACGCCTGCAATTTCCCTGAGAAATTAACTTGCACTATATAGTGCCTTGTGTGGCCTCAGGAAGTCCGAAAGTGCTCTCCAGCCAATTAGATACTTCTGAAGTGTGGTGACCCTTGTGTGAGGGAAATGCAGCAGCCAGTTTGTGCACAGCAAAGCCCCAAACCAGCAATATGATAATGGCCAAATCTGTTTCAGTGATGCTGGTTAAATATTGGTCAGGACACTGGGCCGACCTTTCCCCGCTCTCATTCGAAATAGTACTATTGCATTTTTTGTGTCTGCCTGAGAGGGGTAAACAGGCCCTCAATTTAAGATCTCATCTGAATGAGGGAACCCCTGACAGTGCAGCGCTCCCTCAGTACTGCACTGGTGTGTTGGCCTCGACTTTGTGTTCAATTCTTTGGAGTGGGACTCGAACCCAGAACTTTCTGACTAAGGGGAGAGTGCTACCCGTCAGCCATGGCTGACATGTATTTTATACACATAAAAATAGTTTGGCCAGTTGAAAGCTGTGGCAATGTTCACTTTAAAAAGTGACACGCAGCCGAGGTGTTGGACAGCTGCCAATGCACGGGTTGGTTCCTTCAGGACATCAGCACATAATCTAGGCTGATGCTTCATAAATTTTCAAGATAATTACGGGCTGCAAGGGCATTTTTATCATCTGAATTTGCCATCCAGATTAACTTTAACAATCTCCTCCCACACCCTCACCTCCACCCCGATGCTGCATCCAATTGGTTCTTAAATGATTCTGGGGTTTTACCATGAATCTGTTCTGAATTCCTTTCACTCTTTATTTAACAAAGAATTTCCTCTTATTAGTCCGAAATTCACTTTTACTGCTTTCACCCCGTGGATCTTTGTCATGCTCTCACAATTTAGTTTAGATTAATTTTACAGATTTACCTTTTCCAAATCATTTACTATTTTATCAATCTCTGTAAGATCACCTACAGCTGCCTCCTTTCAAGACTGAGAGCTCACATTTCCCTTGTCTTTCATCGTAACTCAGTCCAGGGATCCACCCTGTGGCTCTCCTCTGCACCTCCTCCAACACATGGATCCCTTGTGTCTCAGTGACTAGAACTGGACACAGTGCTGAAAGTAAGCTCTGACCAGAGCACTGTGCAGTTTGATCAGGACTCCCCAGACTTGTACTCGACTATTTTGGAGATGCAGTTCAACATTCTCTTAGCTTAAAAGCAAAAAGTGCTGGAAATACTCAGCTGGTCTGGCAGCATCTGTGGAGAGAGAAAGAGTTAAGGTTCCGAGTCCAATATAACTCTTCTTCAGAATTGGTTCCAGTTCTGAAATAGAGTCATATGGGACTTGAAATGTTAAATCTGTTTCTCTCTCTCAGATGCTGCCAGACCAGCTGGGTATTTCCAGCGCACTTTTTTTTCAGATTTCCAGCATCTGCAGTAATTTGCCTTTATTCTCTTAGCATTGTTGATTGTTGCTCTGAATGAATTCTGCATGTAAAGTCTATTCAGACTACTATACCTCTTTCAACTTTAACCTCAGCCATTTCAACACAGTTCCTGGAATAAGTTGCCCATTTTTCCTTCCATTGCTCTGCTCACTTTCATGTTTTGTCCAGCTCATTCTCTAATTTTTGTACTGCCTCTTTTGATTCCACTTTCCCCCCCCTAGTTTGGTATTTGCTGTTACTTTGACCATTTTGCATTGGGTTCCTGAATCTATGCCATTGATATGACTGTAATAGGAAATCCCCTCAGTACTTCTCCCAACCTCTTCTAACATGTATGTCCCTGTTGTTTCCTCCTTTTCAGTGTCCTTGTCCATACCTGAATTCCCACAGCACCGGGGTTTAACCAATAACCTTTTGTATGGAACTTTGTCAAATGCCTTCTGCAAGTTAAGATAGAATGAAGAAAGTTGGTGTCGCACAAAGAGCCAAAGAACGAAGCCAGTGGGTCAGCAATATGAAGATAGGTAGAACCAAAGAGCAACAATATTAAGAGGAGTGACCAAAACTTAGACAAAGTGGTAGGTTTAAATGAAGGCCAAGGAGGAGAGGGAGTTAGAAAGGCAGAGAGAGAATTTGTGGGTTTGGGGGAGGGCATGCCAGAGCATCTCGCTGTGCTGGATGCATGGCCAGCCATGGTACAACAAAATATATGACCAACAGATTAAGAACAAACAGCTTGCTTGAAATCGACAGTGCAGATGAGAAAAAGCGATCAATTAGCCATGTGTAGTTATCTTGTCTTCCCATGTGAACTGTTCATAAAAACTGGAATAATGGAGTGTTTACAAAAATTGAAATTCTCGTTAGTGGGATAGTGATAGTTGTGAAAAGTTATCCCTGCGCTACAGCAGTATTAGGATTCCCAAGGCAAATCAACAATTGGAGGAGCGATTACCTTTGAATATTACCGTTCTTATACCTGCTGTCCGAGAAAGCTTGTGTTGACAAAAATACATCAAAGTCACTGAAGGAGTTGGTGATTCCTAAAGGTGAGGAAGAGAAGCTTTGATTTGGCCAGGTATGCTAGCATCACTAGCTGATGACCAACATGCTGCACATACAGAAATAAGGTGTCCAAAGAGCCATTGAAAGCACTTGAAATTCAAGGAGAGCATGGCACAAAATTATGGTGACATTTCTGATTTGTGTTTCAATTGTTATTTAATCATCATAAAAGCATTTTTCAACAGCCCCCCCCCCCACCCCCCGCCCCCCCCAGCCCCGAGCCCTGGCCCCATTCCGGTTTTGGGCAGGAGGACAATTCCAACTATAAAAAAAGAGATTGTCAGTTAAAATCCTCCGGAGCATTTTGCAGTTTCCTGACATTAATCCGGTTCTCCTGTTAGAGTCGGCCTTCATCACTTTTTATTTGGGATGTGGGCAAGGCTAACGTTTATTATCCACCACTAATTGCCCTTGAGAGGTGATGGTGAGCCGCCTTCTTGAACCACTTCAGTATGATGTTATTCTTTGTAGTGATTGAGTGGGTGGCTGGGTCACTTCAGAGGACGGTTAATAATGAACAGTGTTCATGTGGGCCTAGAGTTGCACATAGGCCAGACCAGGCAGGAATGGTCAGTTTCCTTCACTAAAGAACATTTGGGAGTTGTACAACAATCTAACAGTTTCCTGGTCATATTTACTATATTATATCTTGTTTTTTAAAACTTGAGTTTAAATCCTGAAGCTGCCGCAGTGGAATTTGATCTCACATTCTCTGTGATTATCAGTCCACATCTCTGGATTACAAATCCAATGACATAACTGCGCGTATAACATCCTTCCATGGGCTGGGAGATGGAGGTAAAATTTTTGAATATAAAGAAAAAAGAGAGACTTGCATTTATATAGTGCCTTTCATGACCGCAGGACATTCAAAACCAGGCACCTGGCACTTGCCTGGATGAGTGCAGCTTCAACAACAAGAAGCTTGACACCATCCAGGACAAAGCAACTCGCTTCATTGGCACCTCATCCACAAACATTTACTCCCTGCACCATCGATGCACAGTAGCAGCAGTGTGTACCACTACAGGACGCTCTGCAGGATTTCACCAAGCCTCCTTAGGCACCTTCCAAACCCATGACTGCTACGTTCTAGAAGGACAAGGGCAGCAGACACATGGGAACACCTGGAAATTCCACACAGACATATGGAAGTTCCCCTCCAAGCCACTCACCATCCTGACTTACAGATATATTACCGTCCCTTCAGTCGCTGGGTCAAAATCCTGGAACTCCCTCCCTAACAGCACTGTGGGTGTACCTACACCACATGGACTGCAGCAGCTCAAGAATGCAGCTCACCCACCACCTTGTCAAGGGCAATTAGGGATGGGCAATGTATGCTGGCCGAGCCAGCAAGGCCCACATCCCATAAATGAATAAAATAAAAATTTTACAATTAAGTACTGTCAAAATGTAGTCAATGTTAATAGGAAATGCAGCACAGCAAATCCCACAAACAACAAGGAGACCAGATACTCTGCTTTTAATTACTTTGATTGAGGGATAACTATTGGCCAGAACACTGAGCTGTACTCTCCTGCTCTTCTTCAAAATAGTGACATGAGGCACTTTTGTCCAACTGGGAAGGCAGATGGGATCTTGCTTTAACTTGCCATCCAAAGTGCTCATTGCTGCACTGGGAGCATCAGCATAAATCATGTGATCAAGCCTCTGGATTGATCCATTATGAAATAGAGATAGTTTAAATAAGTTATATTTGTATTTGTCGCTGTTAGGAATGAGTTTTAGCTTTAAGTTAAGTTTGATTTAACTTATTTGTGTGTTAAGAAAAGGAGAAGTTGAGTTTTAGTTTCGCTTTAAAAGATGCCTGCATTTTAACGATGGTTTAATGACTGTTGAAGGGAAGGTAAAACAACACAAGGTAGAGAAAAATGCTGTTTCCCAACAACAGGAGGCCCTTCAGAGACAGAAAGGTAGTTTCTATTCAGTTTGAGTGCAGCTGGTCAATGTACTCCAAGGTTGAAAGGAATTTCCAGCAGAAGCAGTATGAGAGAGGGACAGATAGCAAGTCCCAAAGTAGAGTTGGAAGCAGTGGTCAGCAGAAGCAGGACAGGAGAAGGAACTGCAAGGAGCAGGTTCCAAAAGCCAAAGAAAAAAGTTCCCCAAACCAGGGAGTGGAACAGGAAAAGTCCCAAGAGGGCAGTTAAGTCAAAGGAGACAGACAGGAACCTGGAAAAAGTGCTGTTAAGTGAAGTTATGGGTGAGGAGCAGAGGAAGGCTCCAAGCTCAAAGGGGGAAAGCTGCAGGACACAGATTTAAAGCAATATAGGCTTGCGAGAAGTCAGAAGATCCAAGGGGACAGCGGAAAGTCTGTAACACTTTGGGCATGTGAAACAATGGTGTTCTGTTGGCACAGCTGAGTCAAGAGAGAGCATGGAAGAAAGCTTGAACGCACGTGGCAAACCAGGGGAGAGGAATATCGGAAGGAGAGTTTGAAACCCTGTAGGTGGACCCTCGTGAAAGGCATCTGGGAGAAAGCATCATTTGGGAGAAGATTCCAAAGTGAGCTATTTGAAAGTGGAGATTGGAAACCCCATGTGAAAGGCAGAGTTCAGTGAGACTGGTTGGCTCACGGTGTGACAAGGGGAAGTTGATGAGGGATCCATAGCATCTGTTTGGGGTGGCATCTGTCACTTGGGGCAGGATTTTCCTGTCAGCGAGCGGGGGGCGGGGCCCACTCGCTGACACGTAAAATGACACGCAGTGACATCGGGCAAAACTCCGGACGTCACCACGCCCCATTTAAATTTTTGAAGTAGGTGGGGGCGCAGCAAAATCAGCTGTGTGCCCACCGACCTGTCAGTGACCAATTGAGGCCATTGACAGCGTCATTTAGCTAATTAATGGACCTGCCCGTCCAACCTTAAGGTTGGTGGGCAGGCCAGGAGCCCTGGCGGGAATTAGAAAAAGCATGAAACCTCATGCATGGGCAGGGTGAGGTTTCATGTAGGTTTTGAAAAATGTTATTAAATTTTTTGTAAAAATTATGGACATGTCCCAACTCATATGATAGTGTCACAGGAGGGGACATGTCAGAAATTTTTTTTTTCTATTTTTAATATTTGTGACAGAACAGTCGATCTCTCTGAGGCAGCACTTAGCCTCAGGGAGATGAGTGCGCTCTTTTGTGCACTCTCAATTTAGGGATTCCCCCCGGCCTGCATTGGGAGCGCATAGCGCTTCCGTGCAGACGTCGCGCTGGGCGGGCCTTAATTGGCCCGCCCACGTAAAATGGTGCCTCACCCCCGACCGTGGGCGCCGATCGGAGGCGCGGCTGTGCGCGCCTGCAATTCAACTTCGCACCCGATGGGGGAAAATCCTGGCCTTGGTTTCAGAGTGTGGTGTGCCTGACCACAGGTCACCTATTATTTTACATGGACTGTGTGCTTACAGTGAACATTAGAGTGTAAGGTAGAGTGTAATTTGTGTTATCCTTACAAATCTGTATATACCTGTGAAGGTATAGTTGTGGGTGAACGAATATTGTAATATAGTTAATTTTTTCTTGTTTAATAAATGTTTTATTCTTTTTTTAAAAGTTCATCAGCTGACTCCTGTGACTCTGTTCAGCAGCCACTCTCCACATATCTAAACAAAAAATAAAAGTTAAGATCTACCAAGGTGGGGTTCCATACTGAGATCTGTCTTGTCCAGTAGTAACATTAGCTGGGATCATAACACAGGGTGATATGGTGTGGTTGGTCTTCTGACAGTTCAAGTAGGCTAAACCTGTGGACATCTCAGGACATCAGAGAATACACCAGTGCTCTTCCCTTCCCTCCTCTGCAGAAAATAAGGAACTGCAAACTTCATAATATACCTTTTATGTTCTCAGAACATCCTAACTCTGCTCACAGCCAATTAAGTGTTGTCGTTGCTGTAATGTAGAATCACAGGAGTCTTGAATCCCTGCTGCCATATATTGCCATAGGCACCTGGCCCCCTCTAGTACCTTGCACAAGTGGATTTTAAAGGGGAACAGATAAGGGTACATTGAGAGAAACTATTTCCTTCAGTTCGGAAGTCTAGGACCAGAGAACAGGGTCAAAAAATTGGAGTCATTTCAGGAATGAAATTCGAAAACACTTCACTCAACATGAAAGGTGGTAGAATTTTGGAACTCTCATCTGCAAATGGCAATAAGTGGTAGATCAATTGTTCATTTTCAAGCTGAGGTTGATAGATTTTTGTTAGCCAAAGGTGTGAAGGGATTTAGGACAAAGATGGGTATATGGAGTCAGGTCACAAACCAGCTATGATCTAATTGAAGCTTTGAGGGGGTAAATTGTCTACTCCTGTTTTTCTGTGTCCCTATTTTATCCATATTTGAACCTTGACAGTGGAAGCAAGACATTCCTTTATAGTAGTCATCATACTTGAGTGGGTGCGATTGACTCTCAGCCCCTCAATGCCTTAAATTTTAAACTCTCCTTGTTCTCGCCCTTCCCTATCCATGTTTCCTCCTCAAGTCCCAAATTTCCCTCTCCAAAAACTCTCTGCTCTTCTGTCTCTGAGCTCTTGCACATCCCTCTCTTCTCTTTGCCCCACCATTGATAGTTGTGCCTTCAGCTGTGTAGGCCCTACACTCCAGGATTTGCTCCCTAAACCCTTCTACTATCTTCTCCTTTAAGGCACTCCTTAAAACCCATCTCATTAACTAAACATCATATTACCATCACTTCCTATTCTCTCCCTCTTTGTCTTTTAGTTCATTTTTCTTTTATGCATTTGTGGTGCACTTTAGGATGTTTTTCTGTGTTAAAGTCACCTTCTAAATGCTTCTTGCTGTTTGTTTCTATCTAATATTGACACAGTCATACCAGCAGCCAATATAGAGCATCAATCAGGAAACGGGATCCTGGATGGCTTATCCCTTCCTAGGCTAGAGCACACCAAGGCCTATATTGCTCTGTCCCTACATTTGCCCTATAACTGAACCAATTTCAGTTGTGCCTCAGTTGGTAGCACTCTGGCCTCTGTATCAGATGGTTATGGCTTCAAACTTGCATTCCAGGTACTTGAGCATGTAATCTAGGCTGACACTGCAGTGCAGTACTGTGGTAGTGCTGCACTGTCAGAGGTGTTAAACCAAGGTCCCATTTACCCTCTCAAGTGGATGTAAGATCCTAAGGCACTATGCAAAAAGAACAGGGGTGTTCTTCCCTGTTAACTGACCCCACACTCTACATCACTAAAAAAGATTATCTGGTCACTATATGCTGTTTGTGGAAACTTGCTTTTTTTATTCATTCACATGATAGAGGAATCGCTGGCAAGGTCAGCATTTATTGCCCATACCTAGCCTTCTCAAATCGCTGCAGTCCATGTGGTGGGGATACACCCACAGTCCTTTTAGGAAGGGAGTTCCAGGATTTTGACCCAGCGACGGTGAAGGAACGGTGATATCATTCCAAGTCGGGATGGTGTGCGAAGAGGAAGGGAACTTGCAGGTGGTGGTGCCCCATGCGTTTGCTGCCCTTATCCTTCTAAATGGTAGAAGGTGCTGTTGAACAAGCCTTGGTGGATTGCTACAGTGTGCCTTGTAGATGGTACACACTGCTACCATTGTGTGCCGATGGTGGAGGGAGTGAATGTTTGTGGATGGGTTGACAATTGAGTGGGCTACATTGCTCTGGATGGTGTCAAGCTTTGTGAGTGCTGTTGGAGCTGCACTCATCCAGGCAAGTGGAGCGTATTCCATCACACTCCTGACTTGTGCCTTACAGACAGAGTTTGTGGAGTCAGGAGATGAATCACTTACTACAGAATTTCTAGCCCCTGACCTGCTCTTGTAGTCACAGTGTTTATATGGCTGGTTCAGATAAGTTTTTGGTTAATGGTGAACCGCAGGATATTTATGTTGGGGGGGGTTCAGCGATGGTGGTTTACCATTACAACAGTGACTGCACTTCAAAAGTACTTCATTGGCACTATTGGAACCTCCTAGTATAGTGCAAAACACTTTAGAATAGCAAGTCTTTATTTTTTTAAACACAGACTGGGCCTAAACATAGGTCTATCGTCACTTTGCAACTAACTGGGTAAACCCACTGAGGTGACTGGTACGTTAAGGGACTTTTTTTTAAAAAAAAGCTACAAATGAATGGCTGAAAGCAAAATACTGCAGATGCTGGAAACCTGAAATGAAGACAAAAAATTCTGGAAAAACTCAGCAGGTCTGGCAGCATATGTGGAGGGTGAAACAGAGTTAAAGTTTCGAGTCCTTACGACTTCTTTAGAGCTAAAGAGAAGTAGAAATGTGATGGATTTTATACTGTTTAAGAGGGGGTGGAGCAGATGGAGGAAAATAGAAGGTGAGGGATAGGTGGGAGATAAGGAGAGATTGACAAAGATGTCATGGACACAAGGCAAAGGGAGTGTTAATGGTCGTGGTAAAGACTAAAGAAGGTGCTGATAGTGGCATAAAGGTGAGAGCAGAATGTGTTAATAGCAGAACAAGGGTCAGCACTCAGTAAAGCACAACATAGAATCCAGTGACAGATGACCCTGTGTGTATTGGGGGGGAGGGTGGGGGTGTTGGGGAAAAGTATTTTAAAAAATGAATAAATAAATAAAAATCAAATGGCATTCTGCATGCTTGTGGTCAGTGCTTATCACATGACTGTGGGAGCAAACAGTAATAAAGTGCTGCTCACACTGAGGGTATTTTTAAAAAATCCTCAGTTTCCACCTTGCCAGGAGCAGGAAATTCACTTAGTTCACTCTTTCCTGCACTGAGGAGCTTCTGAATGACTTCACTGGCTGCCCTGGGTACAATAGGGTCTGTGTTCTCTGCTATTATTAATAGACTCCACTTCCTGCCGTATCCGTTTGCCAGTCAGACACACGCAGTCCAACATATGCTTGCTGTTTCTGAGCAGCCAGTGATTCGAGACTTGGAGTTGCCACATCTGCCAATACAATTGCAGACTCTGACCTTGCAGCAGCCTCTGATCAGCACATTAATGTTCCTGAACTGAACTTCACTCAGATTTATACTTTTTGCTTAAACCTGTGGGTATAAGCAGGGGAATATTCAGGAAATTTGATTCCTCATGGAGCTTAACATTGAGCTCAACAAGCTCAGAGACCATTAAATGTTGACCAAAGACCCAGACCTGGTGACTCACCCTCCACTTCCTCAAAACCATTTGTCGGTTAAAGTAGATCACAATTCAGCCAGTTTGATTCCCATAAGAGGTGGTGAAATTGGTCAGTCCATCAGCAGCTGATTGCTTAGGGTGCTGGATTAATCCCTACAGCTTCCTCCCCACTCCCTCCTTTTCCTTTCTGTTGAGAATGATCCCATTTTAAAAGGTAACAGTAACATTGCCACACCTACCCCATCCACCCACGATAGAAAATATCAATGCGGATGTTCCCCCTTGGCCTCCCCAAGGTGCCAACTCTCCCCTCAGGACACAAGCACTGGGCACCCACTGCCTCTTTGCCCAAACAGCCGTTGCTCAGCTGTGAGCCTAAACAGTGAGTGTCGGCAGCCTGTTTGACTGCATGGGGCATCATTGACAGAGTTTGACCCTCTGCCTCCCGACATCCGCAAAGGCCAAAGGAGACAGGTCAGGACATGTCTAAGGAATGGGATCACTCACTGAAGTCCACTGTAGCTCCCCTAGCTGTCCCAACTGGGATCAGTATGGACCAAGGACTTTAGTTAACGTATTGAGTCGACTATGACTGTTATGAAGAAGAACCATATTTGACTCGAAGTATTAACTCTCTTTTTCTCTCTCCATAGATGCTGCCAGACCTGCTGAGCATTTTCAGCACTTTCTGCTTACATTTTAGATTTCCAGCATCTCCAGTATTTTGCTTTTATTACAGACTGAGGATCTTTCTGGTCTGGAGGGCTCGCCCTGCGCCAGCTGAGCGACATCTCAGATTTGAGAGCTCGCTGGGAGACTCCAATCTGCATGAATGCCCATGGAGATTCAGCTGTGAGCATAACTCAAATGCATTGCATAATCTAAAAGCTGGAATGTTGCACATGGACTTTGTGACGACAATAGATATTTATAGATGCACAGTGCCACTTCTCCAGTAATGTCCAGCCACCATCATTCCACTCAGAGCAGCCAAGTCAGCTGGGAATGTAGACGTGTTTAAAATGATTAACGGGTTCGACAGGATAGATACAGGGAAAATATTTCCTCTAGTGGGGGAATCCAGAACAGCGTTAAGATTAGAATCAGGCCATTCAGGGGTGAAATCAGGAAACACGTATTCACATAAATGTGAAGGGAACTCTCTCCCCCAAAATGCTGTATATTGAGGTCAATGGAAGTCTTCAAGGCTGAGGTCGATAGAATTTTGTTAGGTAAGAGTAGCAAGATAGATGGAGCATTGGTGGCTAAATGGAGTTAAGATACAGATCAGCTATGATCTAATTGAATGGCGGGGGGAACAGACTTGAGGGGCTGAACTTCTGTTTCTCTGTGTCGGGCTTCTTCTAGTCTGTGCAGCTAATTATCACACAAGGCGGTGCATTTCTCCACAGAGTCAGAAATGATTGACTCAGACTGCTTTTTTTTATTAAAAAAAGGTAAAGGCTAATTAATGGTCCAAAGTTCAGCCTTCTTATTCAGTGCAGCCCGTCTTTACTCCAAGGAGACCCTTGATCATTCAGCTAGTTGACGGTGGTGTGAAGCTCAGAGGTACAGACTGGAGAGTGCCAGGTTGAATTCCCAATCTGCCCTGACTTAGTTTCAACAACAAAAACAAAAATACCTGGAAAAATCAGCAGGTCTGACAGCATCTGCGGAGAGGAATACAGTTAACATTTCGAGTCCGTATGACTCTTCATCAGAACTAAGGAAAAATAGAAAAGAGGTGAAATATAAAATCCTGTCGGAGAGAAGAGCAATACTTCTTCAAGGTAGGCATTCCTTGAAGAGAGTGGCAGTCAATTAAACACTAAGATAAAAGCAAAAAACTGTGGATGCTGGAACGCCTTGATAAGAATGAAGGGGGGAGGGGGAGGGGTTGTGAACACAAGTCGACCAAGGCCTGGTACTCTTCATTACTACCCAGTTACTCCACGTTGGAAGCATGCTAAGGGAGGTCAGGCAGTTCAACAGTCAAACCAGGTATAGACTCACAGGCAAAGAATTGACACTTGGATGAAAGATCACAGATGAAAGATCACTATCCATGTAGCTGAGCTCCTCAGGGTATCATTGCTTTCAGGAGAGCAGCAGAAAGGGGAGAAAGTAAGCAGAGTACAATGGGAGGGAAAAAAATTCTGCTTTACAGTCAGAAAACAGGAGAGAATTTCACTCCTCGATAGATGAGGCCTCAGAATTGGGCAAATATATTTCAGGTCGTGTGGCCTTCAGACTATTAGAAGGAACTAGAAGGAATGGCCTAAGGATGTTCTAAAGCACATCCCAGCCATTGAATTAACTTTCAAAGTGTAGACAATTACATTAATATAGTGACAGTAAAATATAATGTGCTTCATAGGAGGGTAATCAAACAAAATTTAATGCTGAATTGGCAGGGAGATGGGGTGGGTGGTAGTGCGGAGAGGTATTAGGTCTGATGACCAAAATCTTGGTCAAAGAGGTAGGTTTTAAAGGAGCATTGTAAAGATATAGAGAGATGTAGGGAGGCAGAGAAGTCTCGGCAGGGAATTCCAGAGCTTGAGAGCTCGGACACTAATGGCAGATGAGTTCAAATTGGGGATGCACTAGAGGCTCTTGGAGGAGCGCAGGTAGCTTGGAGCGTTGTAGGGCTGGAAGAGATTAGGGAGATAGGGAGGAGCGAGACTGTAGAAGGATTTCAAAATAAGGATGAGAATTTTAAAATTAGTCCTTTGCGATACAGAACTTGAATATTGCTGAAAGGAGACATTTTGTCGAAGTTTTTCGTCTTGCACTCAGCAGGACAATCACAAGAATATCAATGTCAGGGAAAGCAACAACTTTATACTGCATGAGAAAAGTGTGCTGATTGGTTGGCAAGTGGGCTCTGATTGGTAGAGGCATTGCTATGGCGAATGTACCAGTTAATGGAGACTGACAGTTAACTGCCATTGTTTGAAATTTTAACCAGACAGCTTGACTCTGATTGGTCAAGGCATTGCCCTGAGGAATGAACCAGCAAATGGCTATCATTTATTTTGTTTAGCTGAGACATTGCGCCTGTTTTATTGGAATAGTGAAGCCTAGAGGTAACGACAACATGGATGTGGGTTTCAGCACCAATGAGGTAAACGTGATGGCCAATTGACACACAGCAAGATCCCTCAAAGAGCAACATGTTAATCAATAGATAATCTGTTTTAATGATGTTGGTTGAGGCAGTGTCTCCACCCCCAGAGGAGAAATAGTAACTTCTGTCCTCTTCTGGTGATCTTGGCCAGGAGCCTGGGGAGAGAAGATCAAGTTGGACTGCAGCACTGAAACTTGAGGGGAGGCTGATATCATTGTCCAAAGCCCCTGAAAATATTTCTGCCTTGTTTATTATCTTTCCCTTGCCTATTATTTTCCCCTCCTCTCCTGAAGGCACCCACTCAGGTCAAAGTAAAATCCCAGCCGTCTGATGCCTCATCTATCTGTCCCATTCTTCATTACATGGATCTGGAGTGAGACAACAGTGAGGGTTGGCAGGCTTATTGACCAAGTAGCTGAGCCTGAATCTGTCCTCACACAATGTCCACATAAGTTCACGTCTGGCATGGTTTTACAGCGAATGGTAGCAATGAGTTTTAGCAATTATCCACTCCCTTGACCAGGCTTGTCCAACTCATAGCCCGCGGGCCGTATTGCAGCCCCTGAGGTCTCTCCCCCGTCAAACTTGTTGGACGTTCAGCTGACTTATATTTGAACAATGCTGTAAAGCTGTTCATTCACTCACAGGCAAGTTCCTCCCTGCATTTGTTGCTGATAGGCTCACTAGTGAGCCTATCAGCAGCAAATGAAGAGAGAAACCATCCTGTGGTTGGATGAGCAGCAAAGAGTGGGAAAGTCAAGGGGTATGGGGAGAGAGCGGGAGTATGGCGTTGAGATAGAGGATCAGCCATGATCGTATTGAATGGTGGAGCAGGCTCAAAGGGTTGAATGACCTACTCCTGCTCCTATTTCCTATGTTTCTATGTTTAAGTCAGTTTTGAAGGTAAGTTCCAGGGTTTGGATCGCGCGGCAGCCAGAGCGAGTCATGTGGCAGGCGGAACGGGGCCCAGATGAGCCCAAGCAGAGCGCGGGGCAGCGGAGCGGGCCCCACTGGTGTCTGAGTTAGTGAGTGACTGGAGACTGTGTGAGAGAGAGAGAGTGTGAAGTGGGGAGAGAGTGTGGGGGAAGAGCGGGGAGAGAGAGTGTGGGGGGTAGAGATAGTGTGGGGGTGGAGAGATAGTGTGAGGGGAGAGAGAGTGTGGGGGGAGAGAGAGGGAGAAAGAAAGTGTGAAGGGGGTGAGGGCGTGTGAGGGGAGAGTGTGTGGGCAGTGTGTGTGCATAGGTCTGGCTCACTCCCAGTCTCAGGGTACTCATTCCCCCTCACCCCCGCAGACCAACATGTGCTCTCACCCACTCTCACAGTGGGTGAGGATGAGTAAGTGAGCACCCTGAGAATAAGAATGAGCCAGACACACACACACACACACACACACAAATACCCTCTCACAATCTAACAATCATCTTTATTTATCACTGCTATTTTTTGGCTCAGCACATTGTTTCTTTTCATACCTCATTTTTTTTAAGTTGATGTTTAACGTGCCAAACGTTATCTTTCTGAAATTTGCTCATTGGCCCTTTGAGTGAGAAAAATGTTGAAATGTGGCCCCCCAACATGAAAAGGTGGGACAAGCCTGCCATAGACCATGGGAGCTGTGAAACCAGTTGTACTGGTTGTAATTATACTTCCTGGCTGAGATTAACCAGCTGGGGTGGACTAAGGACCAAAGCTGTATGGTTTGTGCCACATTCTGAATTTTCCAATTAAATCATCAGGGGAGCCGTGAGACTTTGCCAATCGGAATCATTTATCTGCCTATGTATCTGTTGGTAAAAAGAGATCGAAGACAATAACTTTGTCACGTGCTATGTCAATGCTGTATGATTGAAGGCTTTGACAGAGTGCACCTTTCCTGCCACACAATGTGAGAAAGTTCTGGAATTCTGGCAGGGCTATTCTCTGTCTTGGCACATCAAAGGGGGCACCCACTTGTCTGACAGGAAGAGACGCCGCAATGGAAAAGTATTTCAGAACTCCAAAGCCCTGGGAATGCTGGCTTATGTCAGCTAAGTTACTGAATCTGCTACCAAAGTGGGAACTCCCAAAGGCAGCGAGTACATAATGAGGCCCAGTGAGAAGAGAATGAAGTTGCAAGAGCTTTAACTGATGCAGTTTATAGAACTTCTGTATTTTAGAGGTTCTCCCCGCTTAGTTAAGTTTAATCTACATGCCAGCATTAGGCAGATTCAGATTTCCTGCTTTTCCTCCCCTCCTGCCCTTAAGGCACTGACTCTGGCTGGTTCTGCAGCTTCCCTCTGGTATCAAAATAATATGATCACTCAGCAGTGAAGTGCCCAGGTCAGTGGTGGTTGAGTCAGTAACACCTTTCACCTTTAAGTGAGCAGGTCATGGATTTGAGTCCCACTCCAGACACTGGTGTGCGTACACCAGTGCAGTGTTGCATGAAGAAGTGCTGTGCTGCTGTTTGGATGAAAGCCCAGTCTGCCCTCTTGAATAGGGCACTGTTTTGAGGAAGGGCAGGGGAGTTGTCCTGGTGTCCTGTCCTATAAGCATCCCTCATCCAACATCACTGAAAACAGTGGGTGGTCATTATCACATTGCTGTTTGTGCAAGCAACTGTGCGCAAATTGGTGTCACATTGCAACTGCAATGGCTGTAAAGCACTTTGGAATGTCCTGTGGTTGTGAAAGGTGGTATATAAATCCATGTTCTTTCTTTAAGTGTTGGTGGGCTATTTTACAATGGGGAGCAAGGATCATCACAGCTTAGTATGACTCAATCTCCAAAATAATTGTGATCTATTGATAACACTGACTGACGTTAACCCTCTCTAAACAAGGGTGTGAGACTGAGGCCAACTACACTGGCATAAGTGCTTCTCCAGTTGAATTCAGCCCCCAGGCATGGATCAGGAATCAGGGATTGAGCCCGGACCTTCTGGGCAGTAAGACCTTTGGATGTTGTTTTTGGATTATGCTTGCAATCATAACAAGAAGGGTCTTGAGTTTGTGATTCCACCCTCTTATGCATTGGGCTCTTTACCCAAAATATTCCCAGAAATGTTCCTGGTTTATTTCCAGTTTCCTGTTAATGTTTAAATATGATGTTTAGAATACTTGCACCCAGGTGTAATAACTGGATTTGAATAACACATCTGTAAATATTTAAGGGGCTCTCACTCTCATCAAAGTTTTATTTTCCAGGATATTTTCAGTACATTCAATTTGAAATATTTCAATCCTGGTTTCAACAATGTCACCATATATTTAATTCAAATTTCAAAGTGCATTTGGAATCCTGATATTTTACCTGTTTTTTCAAAAAATATTTGAAGGCAGGAAAAATAGCAAGAGTTTAAATAAAAATGTTCTTTGAGTATGAACTGAGACCTGCAAAAACAAACAGCCAAAAGAGTTTGGAAAGAAGTTTGTCCTCGGCTGTCAGAGTCCTTTGGCAACAAACTAAATGAGGGGCTGATGAAGAGAAGACACTGTGCTTAAATTGGCCTCACCTGCCCTGGATAATCAGAGAAAGAAAGAAAAACTTGCATTTATATAATGCTTTTCACAACTTCTAAGTGTTTTATAGCCAATGATATAGTTTGAAAGTGTAGTCACTGTTGTAATGTGGGTAATAGAAATTTACAATATAGAAACAGACCATTCAACCCATCATGTCTGTGCCAGCTCTTCACCAGTGCATTCCAAAATTAAGGCCACTTGCCCCACTCTCTCCCTGTAGTCGTGTGCCACTCTCTGCTTCAAATATTTATCCAAATTTCCTGTGATAAAATCTTTATCTCA
Organism: Cetorhinus maximus; assembly: GCF_964194155.1. Lineage (NCBI taxonomy): Eukaryota > Metazoa > Chordata > Chondrichthyes > Lamniformes > Cetorhinidae > Cetorhinus > Cetorhinus maximus. Next base: position 65,657,984 of record NC_135888.1, on the reverse strand, counting down.
GCAGCTTCCTGTGGAAAAGTATTCCATGCTCCATCAACCCTTTCTGTAAAGATTGTTTTCCTAAACAGCTGGTCTCACTCTTTTAGTGACAATCTCAAATTGATGTCTCCTCATCACTGACTGCTGAAACATTCTAATTCCATCCTTCATAAATTTCATTTCTTCTTGGCTTTCTTTGCTCCTGTGGAAATAGTCCTGGTATCTCAACTCACTTCAGGATTATAGCTTCCCACTTTTGCATTTGTAGTGTATTTGGTGGATCCATGCTCTGAGCTGTTGATGCCTTTAATATCCTTTCTATAAAGTGACATTCACAAGTTGCACAAAGCAACTGTGCCCTTAATATTTTGTACAAATTTATCATTACTTCTTTACTCTTGTATTCGAAGCTCTCACTTACAAAATCCCAAACTCTTTTGGTCTTTACGGCTTTGTTTAACAGTAGGTCCAAGGAATGATATACCTGAATCCCTAGGTCTCTTTTTTCATCCACACCTTTCAGCATCTTTCTAATCAGCATGTACAGCAATTTCTTATTTCACTTGGTAAAATGTAATACCTCACACTTTTCCATGTGAAGTTGCATTTGCACTGTGTCTGTCTGGCATCTGTCTTGATGAAATATTTTACAGTCCTTCGTGCTGTCTGCCAATTCCCCCAGATTGTGTCCCCTATACCCAGGTCCAAACCATCTATCCAAATGCTGAGAACAAGAGTGCATCCAGCACTGACTCCTGCAAATAAATCACTTCCAACCCTTATGCAACACGAGCAGCGTCCATTTACCCTGCTTCCTTTCCCTCAACCAATTTTCTATCTAAGCTGCTTCATTCCTTTTACATCATACACTTGAATTTTCCTAACTAGCCTCTTGTAAGACACTGAATATTTTCTGAAAACCCATGTACACTACACCAGTTATGACCCCTTTATCTCTTCGATTGGTCTTAGAGAGGGTGCAGAGGAAATTTACTAGAACAGTACAAGGGATGAGGGATTTCAGTTATGTGGAGAATCTAGAGGAGCTGGGGCTGTTCTCCTTAGAGCAGGTGGGTTGGTAACCAAAGGCCACAGATTTAGGGTAGTTGACAAAAGAAACCATGGGGACATGAGGAGAATTTTATTTTGTATGCAACATGTTATCTTGATTTGGAATGTACTGCCTGAAAGAAAGTTGGAGTCATATTCAATAGCAACATTCAACAGGGAATTGAAAATATACTTAAAAAGGAAAAAAAAAGTAGGACTATTGGAAAAGAGCAGAGGAATGGGACTAAGTGGATAGCTTTTTCAAAGAATCAGCAAATGCATGATGGGCTGTATATTCTCTTTTGAATATTGTATGATTCTGTGAAATTTGACTAACAGCACCTTCGCTTAACAGATCCTTGATTAACTCATGGATTTATAAATGCTAATTAATTTTATCTCAAATAATGGATTCTAAGAGGTTGCTCACATTTGGAATGGACAGATGGAAGTCAAAGTTGTGTGAAAATGGTGAAAAGGTTGTAGCAAGGAAATCGTGATCTAGCTGTGTCCAAAGATCCTACAAATGTAAGAGAGGAGAATTAAGAAGGTTAGCCCAGCTCACTATTGAGTACAGTGTCCTTGAGCTCTCCCTGTGCATTTCACTTTCACTAATGATTTAGAATCATATAAGATTATAAGACAGAATGAGGCCATTTGGCCCATCATATCTTTTCTGGCTCCTTATTTCTGCTATTCAAAGTCAATGCCACAAGACTGCTTGATTTGGCACTATTATTCTAATGTGTGTGATTCATGGGTGATAGAAGGATTGAGGGGCAAGAGACAAAGTTGCCAGGTGAGCAAATTCATTAATATTCTCCTAACCATCGTCTGTAAAGGTGTCAGCTACTTGAGACAGTAATAAGTAAACCCCACACACATCAATGTTGATCCATGTTCAATCTGAAACAATCATGTGAACAGGAGAAGTTTTTTGAGAACATAAAGATTGCACAGGACCTTCAAACGTGGAAGGCTGATTTACTCAACTGATCCACCCAGAAATATCCTCTACCACTTTACTTGCTTGCCATTCTCTGTGTGAGGAACCTTCTGATATTTATCTTTATTTGTTTGAACCATGTCCCTTTGTCTTACTCCCAACATGCTATTTGCCTCGATTACTTATCGTGGTAGCCAGTTACATTTCTAACCATTCTCTGGTGAAGAAGTTTCTTCTGAATTCTTTATTGGATTTATTCATGACCATCTTATATTTATGGCTCTTAGCTTTGGGCTTCCCCACAAATGGTGGTGGATGACATTGAGAAAAACCTAAGAGCTTTAGTAGACTCATAGCTCAATATGTCTAATTAACACAGAGGAACAGAGTCATGAGAATGTTGAAGCACACAGTCAAAGCTGTAGAAGGCAAATCAGAGGAAGTCAGGATGAAACTGTACTGTGCATGCTGAGTATTGCATTGTTTACCAAGAGAATGGTTAGAATGTGGAACTTGCTACCAAATGAAGTAGCATTGATTAGCAGATGATTAGCATTGATACATTTAAGGGGGAGCTAGATAAGTACATGGAATTGTGTGACAGTATCCACAAAATACTGATAAGATTAGAATTTGCCATATTCAGACACCATGTATTGTCCTCTACTCTAAGATGGACATCCTCCTTTGTTGCTACTATTATACACTCAGCTATCTCCCCCCCTCTGAGATCTCCCTCATGTCTTTCCCTTCTGGCCCATCATTTCTGGTCTCTCTCTGCTCCATATGCCCTCTGTCTCACCCTTTACCTAAAATCTCCATTCACACCCATGATCACTCCATTACCCTCACCATCATATGAAGCCTATTACAGATAGGAAGAGGGATGGTGCTCTTTTTTATTTATTCATGGGATATGGTGAATACCCATCCCTAATTATTTATTTAAGAGTCAACTATATTGCTGTGGGTCTGCCAGCAGATTTCCTTCCCTAAAGGACATCAGTGAGCCAGATGGGCTTTTATAACAATTATTTCATTGTCATCATTAGACTTTTAATTCCATATTTTTACCATCTGCTGTGGTGGGATTTGAACCAAGAGTTCAAGAGCATTACCCTGGGTCTCTGGAGTACTAGTCCAGTGACAATACCACAATGCTACCACCTCCCCTTAACTTTTCACCTTATTCCTCACCTCTTGGTTGTCTGCAACAAAATGGGTTTTTGAGGAAGTGTTTTAAACCTTTTTTGTGTTGTGATTTTAAGTGATAAACATGAAGCAGGCTTTCAGGTAAATTTCAATCAAAAGAAACGATAACGTTTATTCATACAACATCCTGAAGTGTAAACATAAGAAATACACTCACTCCCTCACGCACGCAGACACACACACACAAGTAAAGATAGATTCTAGAGAACAAAGCATGCAGCTAGATTATTAACAGAACACAATAAGCAAATCATGTTCAGATTTGAGTCCTATAAGATGCACATGTTGCAGGCCTGGATGGGTTCTCTCTCGTGGTTCTTTGGTAATGAATAGAAGTTGGAAGTCTCTGGATTTCCAAGGAAGATTATGGCCAAGTTTCTGTTGAGATGGATCTTTGCCGGTGAGAACAAATTACCACCCCCACCCAACCCCGTCGCACTGGTTGTTAGGCAGAGTTCTGTTCTTCTGGTTGGAGGATTGGTCCTTCTTGTCCTGATGGTTTCCAGATTGATCTAGTTTCTTCCTGGTGCTTGGAATAAAATATTTGTTATTTGAAGACGGTTTCAATCACATAACCAATACTTCTACTGTCCTCCCAGAACGGTTTGGAAGTCTGAAACTATTGCTACACAATGGAGAAATGGATGGGGTTTGATTAACTAGTTTCTGCAGCTCTCTGTTAAGTATTGAGCTCAGAGACAATGGGTCTGGAAATCCAGTAATTTTGAATTTTGGATAAGTCTACAGTAGAAGGTGTGAATTCCACACAAGGTTTTTGTCTCGGTGTGGCCATTCAAGAGAGGGCATTCCAACCATGGTCATTTACATTTTAAGAACATTCCAGAAGCATGTTCAGACATAAGCTAATCGTTTGTCTGTCTGGAAATCACAAAGGGTCACCTGACCCTCGGCGGTCACCTTGGGCAACATTTTGACCACTTTCGAAAGTTAATTTCAAAAAGTCCACATTGACTGAAGTCTGTATCTTGAAAGTTAGGAAATGATATCCTTACTGGGCATGACAAACCTCATCACTGTGTGAGACTTGATCACATCCAGAGCTGTTGCCGACAACTTTCTCATCTCTTTGTGCTTGTGCATCCTCCGCTCTCAGGTCCTATGGTGTTCAACATCATCAACAGTAACACCAGCATGATCCCAACCCTTTCAATTACTCTGTCAACACCACTGTGCTCTCCCTTAGGAAAATGTCTACCCTCATCCCCTCTACTCCTCAAACTACCACCCTGTTCCAAACCAGTGAATGAACCCTGAATACCTTGTTGCTCCCAAACTACCCATTTACATTTCTACCATTTCCATTTGAGTCTGTCCAATGTGGTTCTGTCCAATGAGCAGTGTTGATCTTTGCTCAATGACATCCTGTGTGAGTATGACTCACAGTCCCTTCACATCTTATCGACCTCTGCCGCTTTCAATGCTTGGCGACCATTTCATTCCTTATGGAACTCTGACATGCTGTCAATCCTCTGCTATCTACCCCAAAGCAGTCACTTCATCACCTCAATCATTTTTATTTCCCCTGTTTGCATCGTCAACCCTGGGGTTCACATTTCCAATCTTAGCTACCTGCAATTCTTAATTTACACAAATCCTAAGCAATATCAATGCTAAGGACATAGAATATGGTCTTGGTGCTTGTTCTATCCCTCCCCGCTAGCATTAACTATAGGACTATTACTGCACTTTACAACCACCTGTTGACTTTAAGTCGAAATTTCCTTCAGTTCAACATTGGTAAAACGTTCCTTTATTTTTCATCTCCTTCAGTTTAGTAGTTTTCACTTCCCCATGCGACCAACCGTCCCCAACAGCCCCACAATGAACTGAAATTTCTCAGGAATGAGGGTTAGGGAAATGTTATGCAGTTCCTGGCAATTGGAGTCTTTTACAAGACAGACATATCCCTGTGCAAATACTTCACGCTTATTTCCATAAAGGCCCTTATATTGGGCCCATGAATGTGAGCACACAGCTGATTGAGTGGGTAGCTTGCAGAGTGGGATGGAGAATATCAGTACAATTGCACAGGGCCGTAAGGCAAACAAGGGTCCCGAGTGGATAACTATTTAGTATCACTATTGAGTAAAATGCAAGGGCCTCAATGTAAGGGGTCCTCCTGGGAGAAGGTGTATCCAAGATTTTCAGAGTGACATCATTTGTGGAAGTTACTGGGTGAGTTTGTGATTTTCTTGAGTTTTCTTTCCATTTGGTTATGTGGTAAACCATACTCTTAGGGTGTATAGTGGAATGGGTAAAAAGGAGGTCTTCTGGTGTAATGATGGTGTCCCTGTCTCTAAGCCAGAAGCTCTGGGTTCAAGTCCCACTCCAGGACCTGATGGCCAAGGAAGGTTAAGTATTAACTAATGTCAAAGGCAGGCAGCAAGAGCAGGAGGTTCTTGGCCATTCATGTGATGGAAAGAAAATTGAAGCCTCTATCATTGCTATCCATAGCTCTGGATTACAACATGAGTGTAAAAGTGTATGTTGCCACAGCAACTCAAGAGTCCTTGCAGGGTTAGTTGGCTGCATGGCCAATGTAGATCAGATTGGTGGCAAAAGCATGGAGTTTGATCCCCATTCAGGGTGGGGCAGATTTGGGACCCTCTCTCCTTGCCCTACCCATGGTGAAGGTTGTGCTGCTGTGGGTTGGACCTGCCTTTGGACAGAGAACTGAAGAAGTAGAATGGGTGAGGTTCTGTTGTGGCAGTGATATCTCAGAGAGTATTCTTCATGGGAATGAGATAGAGTAAGGAAGTTAAAATAAGGGAGAAAGCATTTAGGTAATTGGAGAATTACAGAAAGTGAAAAAAGACCAATCAGAAAGGAGAAAAGCCCAGGGATAAAAATAATTATACAATGTGAAAGAAAATAGATCAGCTGATTGACAGTTATAAGGTAAAGATTTCATTTCTATCTCTATTGCTGGTAATTGGTACAATTAAGTTCTTCTATATATTTCAATCAGAGGTAGAATCACAATATTAAGGCTACACTGACTCAAATATAACACCAGAGGGAGGCAAATACCACCTGCGAACAGTTCTGACTGGGTTTGTGCATTCTGGTGATTGGGAGCTGTGACACACTCGTCTGCTTAGGCCTTGCACACTATACTTTTAATGCACCTGCGTGTTTGAGAAGTGAGTACTAAACTTATACCAGCGATGATCTAGAGCTATCTGGTGAGCAGTGCGCCGACCAATGACTGCTGTCCAGGGTCAGTGGATAAGCGATCTGCTTCACTGGTTGCTTTGGTGTTGAGCACCACACTTTCATAGAACCACAGAATCTTATGGCACAGAATGAGACCACTCTGCCCAATGTGCCTGTGCTGGTTCTTTGAAAGAGTGATTCAATTATTCCGTCTCCCCTGCTCCTTTCCCGGCAGCCCTGTTTCACTGTTTCCCCATCAAGCTTTTATCCAATTCCTCTTTGAAAGTTATGATTCAATCTGCATCCCCCACCTGTTTAGGCTGTGCATAACAACTCACTGCATAAAAAAAGAATTCTCATTTCCCCTCTGGCTCTTTTGCCAAACCTCTTAAATTTGTATCCCCTGTTTACCAACCCGTCTGCCTCTGGGAACAGTTTCTCCTTACTTACTCTAGCAAACTGACTCATGATTTTGAACACCTCTATTAAATCTCCTGTTAACCTTCTCTGCTGTAAGCAGAACTATCTCAGCTTCTATAGTCCCTCTATTGAACTGAAGTTCCTCATTCCCATCTGGAAGATATTTGACAGAATTCCTGGTCAGGGTAAAAATTCCCGATGGGACTCCTCCAATGACTCAGTTGGGTCAATACAGCACTTGGTATATCGGCATTGGGTGACAATAGGGCCAGGCTGATGTGTGATGCCCATTTTGGTCGGATAGCTCACCAGCACTTACAATCCAGCCTCACAAACCTGTTGGGATCAGGTTGTTTCACTGCATGCGGCCCTCATGGAAGTGTGCCGGAACAAGAGTTATGCGCAACACGGAGAGAAGGGAAACAAGTCAGAACTGTAAGAAAGGTCAGTTTACAAACAATTTATTCCACATTAACAAGTGTCTGATGGGTGAGAATTTCTGTTAAAGGGACAAAGCTGTCTGAACTGCAACACGTTGATAAATGAAGCACCTGATAGCCAGTCCAATGAAGCTTTGTCTGCTTTGGCACATTTCTAATTGAAAACAACACTCTACCTGCTCCCTCCAAAAAGAGTGTGTTTTTATGTTAAACTTACTTTGGGGTTCATTGTAGTCCAGCATTAACTGATGGAGGAATAGAACTTAGATGCTGAATTTCTTTTTAGCTTACAAATTCCAGCTTACAAACTGATTCAATCGGATGGAATTAGTGGAGAAGTCATTGTCAAATAAGTTGTCAAGACGAGAAGTAAGGGAACATCTGTACATGTTGACATTAAATGATTACAGGGTTTGAGGTACACCCCATGCTACAACTTTTTTGCACCCCAGTCTCAGCGTACAGGGGTGGAAGGAAAGGCTGTGTATACCCTGTGCTACGGCCCATGTACAGTGGGCCTGTGTGATAGAGTTTGAGGTGAGGTTCTAGAGCAGTTCATTCTTGGCTGTTCTGGGATCTGTAAACTGCTTGCTGTAATCCAGCTGAATGTCTCTTGAAGCAAAAATGGGGTTTTGAACAGTAACATTTTCTATTGACTACTTGTTGCAGTCTTTCCTGTCAATCTTAAGATTGCTGTTGAGTGAATATTTACTCAGCAAGTCACCTCAGCCCATTCCCAGTGCTGGGTCACCGTGACCTTCTGTGGTAATGAGCCAATGCTGATTGCCACCACCCCCCACCACTAATTTTCCCCCATCTATACTGAAGACGCTGGTATTGCAGCATTGCACTTTCATTGGGGTTTCTCACAAGATAATGCATTTCCCAAGGGCAATGCTTGATATGTGAGCTTAATTATTTGACCATGGGCTCCATCAGTCCAGACCTCAATCCTGACTATACCCAATATACATGCACATGCAATTTCCAGCAGGAGTCTACAAAGGTCCTGCAGTGTGTGTCTCCTGGTGCAGTTCCTGCAATGCGAGTCTCCTGGTGCAGTTCCTGCAGTGCGAGTCTCCTGGTGCAGTTCATGCAGTGTGCGTCTCCTGGCGCAGTTCCTGCAGTGTGCGTCTCCTGGTGCAGTTCCTGCAGTGTGCGTCTCCTGGTGCAGTTCCTGCAGTGCGAGTCACCTGGTGCAGTTTTTGCAGTGCGAGTCTCCTGGTGCAGTTCCTGCAGTGCATGTTCTCCTGGTGGAATTTCTGCAGTGCGAGTCTCCTGGCGCAGTTCCTGCAGTGCGAGTCTCCTGGTGCAGTTCCTGCAGTGCATGTTCTCCTGGTGCAGGAACTGCAGTGTGAGTCTCCTGGCACAGTTCCTGCAGTGCAAGTCTCCTGGCACAGTTCCTGCAGCGCAAGTCTGCTGGTGCAGTTCCTGCAATACCTGTCTCCTGGTGCAGTTCTTGCAATGCATGTCACATGGTGCAGTCATGCAGCGCGAGTCTCCTGGTGCAGTTTCTGCAGTGCACGTCACCCAGTGCAGTTGCAGTAGTGCGAGTCTCCTGGTGCAGTTTCTGCAGTGCGGGTCACATGGTGCAGTCCAGCAGTGCGAGTCTCCTGGTGCAGTTCCTGCATTGCATGTCTCCTGGTACAGCTCCTGCAGTCCGTGTCACCCAGTGCAGTTGCTGCAGTACAAGTCTCCTGGTGCAGTTCCTGCAGCGCGTGTCTCCTGGTGCAGTTCCTGCAGTGCATGTCTCCTGGTGCAATTCTTGCAATACATGTCTCCTGGTGCAGGTCCTTTAGTGTGTGTCCCCTGGTGCAGTTCCTGCAGTGCGAGCCTCCTGGTGCAGTTCCTGCAATGCGAGTCTCCTCGTGCGGTTCCTGCAGTGCGAATCTCCTGGTGCAGTTCCTGCAGTGCGATCCTCCTGGTGCAATTCCTGCAATGCATGTCTCCTGGTGCAGTTCCTGCAGTCCGTGTCACCTGGTGCAGTTGCTGCAGCGCGAGACTCCTGGTGCAGTTCCTGCAGTACGTGTCACCCGGTGCAGTTGCTGCAGCGCGAGACTTGTGATGCAGTTCCTGCTGTGCGTGTCACCCAGTGCAGTTGCTGCAGTACAAGTCTCCTGATGCAGTTCCTGCAGCGTGTGTCTCCTGGTGCAGTTCCTGCAGTGCCTGTCTCCTGGTGCAGTTCTTGCAAAACATGTCTCCTGGTGCAGGTCCTTTAGTGTGTGTCTCCTGGTGCAGTTCCTGCAGTGTGTGTATCCTGGTGCAGTTCCTGCAGTGCGAGCCTCCTGGTGCAGTTCCTGCAGTGCGAGTCCCTTGGTGCAGTTCCTGCAGTGCAAGTCTCCTGGTGCAGTTCCTGCAGTGCAAGACTCCTGGCACCGTTCCTGCAGTGCAAGTCTGCTGATGCAGTTCCTGCAATACCTGTCTCCTGGTGCAGTTCTTGCAATGCATGTCTCCTGGTGCAGGTTCTTTAGTGCGGGTCTCCTGGTGCAGTTCCTGCAGTGCGTGTCAGATGGTGCAGTCCTGCAGCGCGAGACTCCTGCTGCAGTTTCTGCGGTGCATGTCACCCAGTGCAGTTGCAGTAGTGTGAGTCTCCTGGTGCAGTTTCTGCAGTGCGGGTCACATGGTGCAGTCCAGCAGTGTGAGTCTCCTGGTGCAGTTCCTGCGGTGCAGGTCACATGATGCAGTCCAGCAGTGCGAGTCTCCTGGTGCAGTTTCTGCAGTGCATGTCACCCAGTGCAGTTGCAGTAGTGTGAGTCTCCTGGTGCACTTCCTGCAGCGCGTGTCTCCTGGTGCAGTTCCTGCAGTGCGAGTCTCCTGGTGCAGTTCCTGCAGCGCATGTCACCCAGTGCAGTTGCAGTAGTGCGTGTCACCCAGTGCAGTTGCAGTAGTGTGAGTCTCCTGGTGCAGTTCCTGCAGCGCGTGTCTCCTGGTGCAGTTCTTGCAAAACATGTCTCCTGGTGCAGGTCCTTTAGTGTGTGTTTTCTGGTGCAGTTCCTGCAGTGTGTGTTTCCTGGCGCTGTTCCTGCAGTGCGAGCCTCCTGGTGCAGTTCCTGCAGTGCGTGTCACCCAGTGCAGTTGCAGTAGTGTGAGTCTCCTGGTGCAGTTCCTGCAGCGCGTGTCTCCTGGTGCAGTTCTTGCAAAACATGTCTCCTGGTGCAGGTCCTTTAGTGTGTGTTTTCTGGTGCAGTTCCTGCAGTGTGTGTTTCCTGGTGCAGTTCCTGCAGTGTGTGTTTCCTGGTGCAGTTCCTGCAGTGCGAGCCTCCTGATGCAGTTCCTGCAGTGCGAGTCTCCTGGTGCAGTTCCTGCAGTGCGAGGCTCCTGGTGCAGTTCCTGCAGTGCGGGTCACATGGTGCAGTCCAGCAGTGCGAGTCTCCTGGTGCAGTTCCTGCAGTGCGAGTCCCCTGGTGCAGTTCCTGCAGTGCGAGTCCCTTGGTGCAGTTCCTGCAGTGCAAGTCTCCTGGTGCAGTTCCTGCAATACCTGTCTCCTGGTGCAGTTCTTGCAATGCATGTCTCCTGGTGCAAGTTCTTTAGTGCGGGTCTCCTGGTGCAGTTCCTGCAGTGCGTGTCACATGGTGCAGTCCTGCAGCGCGAGACTCCTGCTGCAGTTTCTGCAGTGCATGTCACCCAGTGCAGTTGCAGTAGTGTGAATCTCCTGGTGCAGTTTCTGCAGTGCGGGTCACATGGTGCAGTCCAGCAGTGCGAGTCTCCTGGTGCAGTTCCTGCGGTGCAGGTCACATGATGCAGTCCAGCAGTGTGAGTCTCCTGGTGCAGTTTCTGCAGTGCATGTCACCCAGTGCAGTTGCAGTAGTGTGAGTCTCCTGGTGCAGTTCCTGCAGCGCGTGTCTCCTGGTGCAGTTCCTGCAGTGCGTGTCTCCTGGTGCAGTTCCTGCAGTGCGAGTCTCCTGGTGCAGTTCCTGCAGTGTGAATCTCCTGGTGCAGTTCCTGTAGTGCGAGTCTCCTGGTGCAGTTCCTGCAGTGCGAGTCTCCTGATGCAGTTCCTGCAGTGCATGTCTCCTGGTGCAGTTCCTGCAGTGCGTGTCACCCAGTGCAGTTGCAGTAGCGTGAATCTCCTGGTGCAGTTCCTGCAGCGCGTGTCTCCTGGTGCAGTTCTTGCAAAACATGTCTCCTGGTGCAGGTCCTTTAGTGTGTGTCTTCTGGTGCAGTTCCTGCAGTGTGTGTTTCCTGGTGCCGTTCCTGCAGTGCGAGCCTCCTGGTGCAGTTCCTGCAATGCGAATCTCCTGGTGCAGTTCCTGCAGTGCGAGTCTCCTGGTGCAGTTCCTGCAGTGCGAGGCTCCTGGTGCAGTTCCAGCAGTGCGGGTCACATGGTGCAGTCTAGCAGTGCGAGTCTCCTGGTGCAGTTCCTGCAGTGCAAGTCTGCTGGTGCAGTTCCTGCAATACCTGGTGCAGGTCTTGCAATGCATGTCTCCTGGTGCAGGTCCTTTAGTGCGGGTCTCCTGGTGCAGTTCCTGCAGTGCGTGTCACATGGTGCAGTCCTGCAGCGCGAGACTCCTGGTGCAGTTTCTGCAGTGCATGTCACCCAGTGCAGTTGCAGTAGTGTGAGTCTCCTGGTGCAGTTTCTGCAGTGCGGGTCACATGGTGCAGTCCAGCAGTGCGAGTCTCCTGGTGCAGTTCCTGCAGCGCAAGTCTCCTGGTGCAGTTCCTGTAGTGCAGGTCACATCGTGAAGTCCTGCAGCGCAAGACTCCTGGTGCAGTTCCTGCAGTGCATGTCTCCTGGTGCAGTTCCTGCAGTGCGTGTCTCCTGGTGCAGTTCCTGCAGTGCGTGTCACCTGGTGCAGTTGCTGCAGCGTGAGACTCCTGGTGCAGTTCCTGCAGTGCGTGTCACCCGGTGCAGTTGCTGCAACGCGAGACTCGTGATGCAGTTCCTGCTGTGCGTGTCACCCAGTGCAGTTGCTGCAGTACAAGTCTCCTGATGCAGTTCCTGCAGCGTGTGTCTCCTGGTGCAGTTCCTGCAGTGCCTGTCTCCTGGTGCAGTTCTTGCAATACATGTCTCCTGGTGCAGGTCCTTTAGTGTGTGTCACCTGGTGCAGTTCCTGCAGAGTGTGTATCCTGGTGCAGTTCCTGCAGTGCGAGTCTCCTGGTGCAGTTCCTGCAGAGTGTGTATCCTGGTGCAGTTCCTGCAGTGCGAGTCTCCTGGTGCAGTTCCTGCAGTGTGAGGCTCCTGGTGCAGTTCTTGTAATACATGTCTCTTGGTGCTGGTCTCCTGGTGCAATTCATGAAGGCAGCTCACCACCACCTTCTCAAGGGCAATTAAGGATGGGCAATAAATGCTGGCCCAGCCAGTGAAGCCCACATCCCGTGAATGAATTTTTAAAAAGTTCCTGCAATGTGCGTCTCCTCATGCTGGTCCTCTGGTGCCGGTCATGGAGTTCAAATCTACATTCCCATTAATGTGCGGGTCTTCTCATTTAGGATTCAGACATGCGGTAACAGCGCTTTAAAAACATCTAGGTCTACGAATGTTAAGCAACAAAGCTGCAAATGAGAGACCGGTGTGAATCGAACTGAAATGTGCAGTCTTTGCAGTGTTTTGCCACAGGTATCAGATTAGACATTCCTGCTATAGGGGAGCAGAGCCAAGTCTGGCTTTCTCCTGACTAGTGTCACAATGTCATGTTTCAGACCTGGTAAATGAATGGTGACTTGGAGTGGGAATCTTTGATATTTAGATCCTCCATTTCTTGTCTATTGCACAGGCTGAGAACACCTAACTCAACACTGATCAGGGGTGTGAATGTGGACCAACAGGCTCTGTGTATTGGCTCAATTCCACATTGGTTCCACGAGCTGGCAGAGCCGTTGTGGAAACTCTTTTTGCACCATTGAATCATGTTGTAAGATCCCATTTAAAAAATAGTAAAACAAGATTCAGATGCTTACATTTCGTGAGTTGCTGTTCACAGATTATGTACCTCTAAAGTATTTTGAGAGCATTGGGTCAGATGTATATTGCCTCTATGTCAGAAGGTCGTGGGTTTAAGTCCCAGTGCAGTATTGAGGGAGTGCTGAACTGCCGGAGGTGCCAAGGTAGATTCTTGATAAACAAGGGGTTGAGAGGTTATCGGGGGCAGGCAGGAACCTGAAATTGAGGTTAAAATCCGATCAGCCATGATCTTATTGAATGGTGGAGCAGGTTCGAAGGGCCGAGTGGCCTACATCTGCTCATAATTCATATGTTCATATGTATCTTTCAAACTTATGAACATACAAACTAAAAGCAGAAGTAGGCCATTTGGCCCCTTGAGCTTGCTCCATCATTCAATAAGATCATGGCTCATCAGTTTGTATTTTGAATTCTACATTCCCATCTACCTCTGATAACCTTTCATTTCCCCTTGCCTAACAAGAATCTATCTACCTCTGCCATAAAAATATTCAGTGACCCAGCTTCCTCTGCCTTCTGAGGCAGAGAGTTTCAAAGTCGCACAATCCTCAGGGAAAAAATTTCTCCTTATCTCTGTCCTAAAAGGGCGACCCCTAATTTTAAAACAGTGCCCCCTAATTCTGAATTCACCCACCAGATTCACCCACATTCTTTCTACGTCCATCTTGTCAATACCATTCAGGATCTTATATACTTCAATCAAGTCACCCCCTCACTCTTCTAAACTCCAGTGCAAACAAGCCCAGTCTGTCCAACCATCCATCATAAGACAACCCGCTCATTCCAGGCATCAACCTAGAGAACCTCCTCTGAACTGCCTCCAACGCATTTACATCCTTAAATAAGGAGACTAAAACTGCACACAGTATTCGAGATGTGGCCTCACCAATGTCCTGTATAACTGAAACATAACATCCTTACTTTTATGTTCAATTCCTCTCATAATAAAGGATAGCATTTCATTAGCCTTCTTGATTACATGTTGTATCTGAATCCTAACCTTTTGTGACTAATGTACGAGAACACCTAAATCCCTCTGCACCTCGGAATTCTGTAGTCATTCTCTGTTTAAATAATACTTTGCTTTTTTATTCTTCCTGCCAAAGTGAACAACTTTACATTTTCCCACAATATACTCCACCTGCCAGAGTTTTACCCACTCACCAACCTGTCTATATCTGCCTGCATCCTCCTTATGTCTTCCTCAAAACATACTTCCCTACCTATCTTTGTGTTGTTTGCAAATTTAGCTACCATGCCTTTGCTCCCCTCATCTAATTGTGAAAATCATAAAAAGTTGAGGCCTCAGAACAGACCCTTGCAGGCCTCCACTAGTCACAATCCTGTCAATCAGACAAAGACCGATAAATGCATATTCTCTGTTTTCTGCCAGCCAGCCAATCTTCTATCCAAGCTAAATATGTTACCCTTTACATCATGAGCTTTTATTTTTTGCAATAACCTTTGATGTAGCACCTTATCAAATGCCTTTCAGATGAGACCTTAAACCAAAGTCTCATCTGCCTTTTCAGGTCAGCATGAAAGATCCCATAGCTATATTTTGAAGAAAAGAAAGTGGAGATTTTTTTCTAGTATTTCTGGCCAATATTTATCCTCAATCATCATCACTAAAGATACAGATTATCTGGTCATTACCACATTGCTGTTTATGGGAGCTTGCTGTGCACAAATAGACTGCTGTGTTTCCTTTATTACAACAGTGATTACACTTCAAAAATACTTAGTTGCATTGTGGATGAAAAAGGTGTTATATAAATACAAGACTTTCTCGTTCTTGTGTGGACAAATGAAAATCTCTGTTTTGCTGTGTTACTGATATTTTCATTAATTCTAGTATAATCATAAAGGCAAAAAATGTAGTCAACAGAATTTAATGGTAGGGAGTCACACACCTCCATTGAATAGAGCAGAGGGATATTGCGCACACTGGCTGTGTTACTCCCCCTTTATTAGCTATTATCCTTCATATTAGTATGGTGTGAGCCAAATGGTACAATATCATTCACAAATATCACTACACAGTTCTTTCAAAGAGGGCGGTGCAGGTGTGAGGGACCAAATGGCTTCCTTCTGTGCTGTAAGATTCCAAATAGCAAGGAAAGCAAGGAATGACATCAAAGAGGCGGTGCAGGTGTGAGGGACCAAATGGCTTCCTTCTGTGCTGTAAGATTCCAAATAGCAAGGAAAGCAAGGAATGACACCTTAGGGAGAAAAAGCTGGAGGGGGAGCCGCTCTGGGACTGCTGTCTCATGTGTTCTGCTAGACCTGCATAACCTGATCCCTTGGAGTACATATTGCAGGTGGTGATGAGAGAGGATTAGTGCTATTTCCCCTCCGTTCCCCTCCTGCCATGCACAAGTCCTGCTGGAAGTGTGGATGAGCCACCACTAGATGACACTCACAAGCCAGTGCTGTTGAATTGTGTGTGAGGCATCCAGAAATGATTCTTTCCTCCTTGTGGCAAAGGTTCAAGTGCCGAGGTTCCACTCACCACATCACAAAGCCACGGGCGAGGTAGGGAACTCAGAAGCTGGAGGATGGCGAGGGCTCTAAGGACCAGTGCACACCCTCCCCTACTGCTTGTTCACCAGTTAGATTTGAAAAGTTCACCAAAGAGATTCTTCAAATCCATCTGCTCTGTAGATGTCGGAAATAACTGAGCTAAAGGATCCCACACTGGAGTGTTTTACATTTGGCCTGTGCAGGAGCCAGCAATGTCACAATATAAATACAAGACTTCTTTTTTTATTAATAAAATTATTTGAATTCTCATAAATATTTTGATGAGAAAATATCATCCAATTACATCCTTTGTACATAGTGTTGTCTTTTTATCTCATACTGTTGGGTATATGTACAGTCACGCACTTCCATACCTCAGTGCAGAGGTGTCCAGATATTTGCCTGAAAATGATGGATTAGACTAAAGGGTTGAGCAAACAAGCCTTAATTTAGTTTTTCAGATTGGCGCTGATCCCAATTTATTTACCTGGGTCCTGGTTCTGGATCACTGAATTTCAGGAGCCAGGCCATTCAGAAGAAAAAACATTAGCTGGCTTTTGTTTGTTGTGAATCTTCATTTCTTAATGAGACTGAAGTTTGTCAAAAAAGCTGAACTGAGTAAAGTGTTGAGAAGAGATAATTTGGCCAAACATTACAAATTTGGGCCAGTGTTGTCCAGATTGTTAGGGTTGCTACTTCTGTGAAGTTTAAAACAGAACAGTGTGGCTGGGCCTGGGACTGAAGAGTGAGTGGAACTGTAGCTTGAGTTGTTTTTTGCTTTTTCTCCTTGCTTTGCTGATGACAGTCTTTGAAAACCTCAGCAAGCTCACAGCAAAAGGACCCTGACCTCTTGAGGTGCGAATGTCTAGCTGAGCAACGGGCTATCTTAGAAAGTCAAAACTTTACATCTGCCTTGTTTTACATTTTAGACATTTCTGGACACCTCATTCAACGAATAAAAACTGGACTGTGCAGAACAAAAGTGGACAAGTAGCAATCCTGTCCATGAGTTTAGAGAGATTAGTAGCATAGAGAAACAGGATAAACAGACCAAACAAAGGCACCATTCAGAATCTCTTGGAGATAGTTCAGTCCAGGCGCCCCCAGCAGCCACCTCTCCTACAGCGTCCAGGTCTTTCAGCAGAGGTATAGACCATGATTGCTTCAGTCCGCCCCTGTAGCCAAGTATGGTTTCTGTCAATGGTGAATGGCCAGAGGGATGCCACTTGAGGCAGAGGTACCAGAGGCTCAAAGAGACTTCTGAACACTGGGCTGCAGGCAGTGTGTTCACATTTTCTTTTTAAATACATGATGGGCAATGAGATTAGGAGTCAACGTGCCATTTAACACTTGGTGTTCTTTCTTTCGTGAGAGCCCCGGGATGGCATAGAACAGTGCCAGGATCGAGGCCTTCACAGCTAGCACTGATAGTGGAAGTGTTGATGCTGGTGGATCTTCCCCTCTGTGTGCGCATGGGTGTGGGTGTGGAAGTCCGTGTAGATCTTGGGGTACATTTTGGGGGTGACTGTGGGCACCATGGCGGGGGCTTGAACCAGCAGGTGAGGCTGGGCTGCCACTGTGAATTCTGGGTTTCCGATTGGCACGCAGTCTTTGTCCAGGACCACACAGTCCCGCTGGTGTCGGTGCGGGGGTGGCACAGACCCGTGCCTCCTGGTCTGGCAAAACCAAAGCAGAATCATGCCGGAGATGAAGATGGCACCAGCTGGGATTCCAATTATTACTGGCCATGGTAAGCCACTGGCCGCACGCGAAGAGGTGGTTGTCTTCTCGATCTTGGGATCTGTGGCAAGCAACAGTCCAGGAATAACATGAAAAAGAAGAGGAAGAAAAGCAATTACCACAGTGTTTCCAAGATAAAAGTCAGTATTTATTGGGATAGTGGAAAGTTATTTGGTGGCAGTGGTTTGGCAGAGAGATGTATATCTCCAAACATTCGCACAAGTTTAGCAGGAATTTCTCACAATCATGACCAAATTCATGGCATCAGGTTGAGAGTGCAGAATAACAACCAACTGCACTATTCTCAATGCTCTCAGACCAGGTGCAGCATGGTTTGTACGTAGAGTACAGCTCCCACCGTGCTACCTCCTGGACAAAGTGTGTACACTTCCAGATCAGATGAAGTTCTTCTATCCTCCCCCCAGCAATGTACTTTTACTTTTGAAGCAACTGCTCACATTTCCATTTGTCACACCTACCATTTTCATTCTCTCAGACTGAGTTTGCCAATTTAATACCAACTAATGCTGAAGTGGGGCAATTTCGAAGCTGTGGACTTGTGCCCAATAAGTTCTGAGCTGGTGCCTGGCCTGAGTCTGCCTAAACTCTCCAAGCATAGGGTTTGTATAGCCAGCAAAGAGAGAGAGCTTTCATCAAACTCATATCTGGGATAGCAGACAATGTTCTAAGCTCGTCTACTTTTTCATTTGTTGCTACATTGGTAAAGGGAAAAATCTTAAAGAAAAGCTACTTGAGGAAGACATTGGAAACTCTTACGCAAGAGTGAGAGGCGTTTAAAAGACCCTTACAAAGAGTTTTGGGATTTATTAATCATGATGGTTGCCATACTGATGAGGATTAGGAATTACATTGAGCAATTTCCTCTCTCCCTGTTCTATTTGGAGAGGTTCCTGAATCACACCTTCTCTAAGTAGATTCCTCAGCCCAAGGCAAGAGCAGTTGATGGTTGACCCACCTGGAAGCACAGTGAGAAAGGCACTGCGAAAGCTGTAGCCCATTGTGTTGGCCCCCAGACAGATGTACATGCCGGAGTGGTCTTCTGTCGCCCGTGCTATCAGCAGCTTGTTCAGGTAAGAACCATCTGGGCGGAACCAGACATCACCGGCTGGTAGGACCACAAACTTCTGCCCCCCAACCTCGATAGTGGAGTTGTACTTGTTCTCAGTTCCGTACTCTACGCGTTTTAGCCACTGGACGACAGGCTTCACATCACTGCGCACCTTACATTGGAAGGACGTTGTGCCTCCATATTCTACTGTTGTGTTGACTGGATGAGTGCCAGTTAAAACAGGTTTGGACCTTGTCCTCTCTGCAAGAAAAGAAAATTGAATAAAGACTAAAAATGATTGGAATTAGATAAACTTTGTGGGTTTTTTTTTTCCCCATCAGAATTTGCTTTGCTTTTATGTCTCACCAAGGAGATTATATACTTTGAGGGTACAATGGGGAGGAGGCAAAGTGGTAAGTGTGTAGTCATTTTGCTTCACCCGTCATATGAGATGGATGACACCTGATGGATCAACTGGGTTTTTTGGAACATAGGAGCAGAAGTAGGCCATTCAGCCATCGAGCCTGCTCCACCATTCACTACGATCATGGCTGATCATCTACTTCGATGCCTTTCCCCCCACACTATCCCCATATCGCTTTAAGTCATTGGTATTTAGAAATCTGTCAATTTCTGCTTTAAACATACTCAATGACTGAGCTTCCACAGTCCTCTGGGGTAGAGAATTCCAAAGGTTCACAACCCTCTGAACAAAAAGAATTATCCTCATCTCAGTTCTCAGTGGCTTCCCCCTTATTTTGAAATTGTGTTCCTTGGTTCTAGTCTCCCCAGCTAGGGGAAATGTCTTACCTGCATCTATCCTGTTGATCCCTTTAAGTACTTTGCAGGTTTCAATGAGATCATCTCTCATTCTTCAAAACACTAGAGAATATAGCCCCAGTTTCCCCAATCTCTCTTCATAGGACAGTCCTGCCATTCTGGGAACAAGTCTTGTGAACCTTCATTGCACTCCCTCTATGGCAATAATGTCCTTTCTGAGGTAAGGGGACCAAAACTGCACACAGTACTCCAGGTGCGGTCTAACCAAGCTTCTATACAATTGAAGCAATACTTCACTACTCCTGTACTCAAATCTTCTTATCATAAAGGCTAACATACCATTAGCCCTCCTAATTGCTTGCTGCACCTGCATGTTAGCTTTTAGTGATTTATTGATGAGGACACCCTGGCCTCTGGTACATCTATACTTTCTTATCTTTTACCATTTAAGAATGCACATCTGTTCCTCCTGCCAAAGTGGATAACCTCACATTTTTCCACATTATATTCCATTTGTCATATTCTTGCCCACTTACTAAGTCTGCCCAAATCTCCTTGAAGTCGCTTTGCATCTTCCTCACAACACACATTCCCGCCTAGATTTGTGTCATCCGTGAACTTGGAAATATTACATTTGGTCCCCACATCCAAAATCATTGATACATATTGTGAACAGCTGGGGCTCCTTGATCCTACTGATCCTTGCAACTCCCACTAGTCACAGCCTGCTCACAGGAGAATGACCCATTTATTCCTACTGTTTTCTGCCTGTTAACCAATCCTTAATCCATGCCAGTATATTGCCTCCTATTCCATGTGCTTTAATTTTGCTAACTAACCTCCTGTGGGGGACTTTATCAAAAGCCTTTTGAAAATACAAGTATACCACATCCACCAACTCCCCTTTATCAATTCTGTTAGTAACATCCTCAAAAAACTCCAACAAGTTTGTTAAACATGATTTCCCATTTATAAATCCAAATTGACTGTGCCCCCCAATCAGATCATTATTATCTAAGCGTCCATTTATCATATCCTTCATAACAGATTCCAGCATTTTCCCTACTACTGGTGTAAGGCTAACAGGTCTGTAGTTCTTGTTTTCTCTCTCCTTCCCTTCTTCAATCGTGAAGTGACATTTGCTAACTTCCGATCTGTTCCAGAATCTATAGAATTTTGGAAGATGATCACCGATGCATCCACTATCTCCATAGCTACCTCTTTCAGCACTCTGGGATATAGAATATCTGGTACCAGGGACTTACCAGCCTTCAGTCCCATTAATTTCTCCAACACAACCTTCTTACTAATACTAATTTCCTTCAATTCCTCAATCTCCCTAGTCCCTTGCATCTCTAATTCTGGGGGATTTCTTGTATCTTCCTGTTGGGACTTGTGAATGCCAGCTGCATGCTTGTTGAGGGCCAAATTGGTAATGGAGTGATCAGCAGACACTTCTTAGGTGGAAAACAATATGTTTATTGACAAGGTTACTCAGCAGCTACTCATGTGTGCTTTCACATCAAACCCTGTCTCCATACTATTGACTTCAACTACAGACCGCTGACTGCAGAGGTAGCCCCGCTACTCCTCTATTGGTTATACAAGATCATGTGATCTTCATTTATAACATCCTTCTTAAAGGTATACTACACATTAGATAAGAGGTGTCAGCTGTGGCTCAGTTCATAGCACCCTCACCTTTGAGTCAGAAGGTTGTGGGTTCATGTCCCACTCCAGGACTTGAACAAAAAAAAAGTCAAGAACTGTGAATGTGCTCGAAAGAGTTACACATTAGATAAAACCATAATTGCCACACTTCCTCAGTGAAGACCGACACAAAGTAATCATTTAGCTTCTCTGTCATTTCTCTATTCCCCATTATAAATTCTCCTGACTTTGTCTTAGCCAAATGTTCCCTTTTTATATACCTATAGAAGCTTTTACAGTCCATTTTAACGGTTTTTGCTAGTTTATGTTCATATTCTTTTCTCCCTTTCTTTATCAGTTTCTTTGTCCTCCTTTGCTGTATTCTAAAATACTCCCAATCCTCAGCAACTTTATAGGCTTTTTACTTTAATCTTATAGAATCTTTAACTTTCTTTGTTAGCCACAGTTGACTGACTTTTCTTTTTGGGTTTTTGTACCTTGAAGGAATGTATAGTTGCTATAAACTATGTAATAATTCTTTAAAGACATTGCCTGTGTACTCTCATACCTTTTAATGTATTTTCCCAATCCACCTCAGCCAATTTGTCCCTCATATCTTAATAATTTGCTTTGTTTAAATTTAATACTTGGGCTTCAGATTGAACTACCTCACTTTCAAACAGAATGTAAAATTCTATCATATTATGGTCACTCATCCCGAAAGATTCGTTTACAACAAGATTATTAATTAGCCCTTTCTCGTTATATAATACTAGATCTAAAATAGTCTGTTCTCTAGTCCGTGCCTCAACATACTGCCCTCAAAAATCATCCCTAAAATCTCCAGAAACTCGTCCTCCACAGCATTAGTGCTCATCAGGTTTACCCAGTCTATATGCAGATTGAAGTCACCCATGATTACTGTATTACCCATGCTACATGCTTCTCTAATCTCCTAAGTAATATCATGCCCCACATTACCACTACTGTTTGGTGGCCTATAAGCAACTCCTACCAATGTTTGCTGCCCCTTGCTGTTTCTTAGCTCCACCCAAACAGATTCCATATTTTGTTCTTCTGATTGAGATCCTCCCTTTCTCATGTACTGATCCCATCCCTTATTATCAGCGCAACACCACCTCCTTTTCCTTTTTGCCTGTCCTTTCTAAATGTCGAACATCCTTGAATATTCAGTTCCCAGCCTTGGTCACCCTGTAGCCATGTTTCCATAATGGCAATTAGATCATATACATTTACCTCTATTTGTACCTTTAAATCATCTACCTTGTTGCGAATGCTGCTTGCATTCAGGTAGAGTGCCCTTAATTTTTATTTTTGACATTATTCCGCATTCTAAGCCTAAGTTAATGCTCACTTTTTTCTCACCTGCCTTGTATTTTCACTTGCTGCTTTTCTACTTCCTGTTACCAGCTTTACTTCCTTCCAATTTGAGCTACACCTTAAGTTCCCATCCCCCTGACAAGCTAGTTTAAAACCCTCCCCAACAGCACTAGCAAATCTCCCTGCGAGGATGTTAGTCCCAGTCCTGTTAAGGTGTAACCTGTCCATCTTGTACATGTCCCACCTGCCCCAGAACCAGTCCCAATGCCCTAGAAATCTGATGCCTTCTCTCATGCAATTCTCCAGCCATGTGTTCAATCATTTAATCCTCCTATTCTTATGCTCACTAGCATGTGGCACTGGGAGTAATCTTGAGATTAGTGCTCTTGAGGGCCTGCTTTTTAATTTCGTTCCTAACTCCCTAAAATCTGCTTTCAGGACTTCAGCCCTCTTCCTACCTGTCATTGGCACCAATGTGGACCACGATCTCTGGTTGTTCACCCTCCCCCAGAAGGATGTCCTGCAGCCGCTCTGTGACATCCTTGACCTTGGCACCAGGGAGGCAACATCATCCTGAAGTTACATTTACTGCCACAGAAACGCCTGCCTGATCTCCTGACTTTTGAACCCCCTTTCACTATTGCTCTATTGTTCTTCCACTCTTTTTCCTCCCCGCCTGTGCAGCTGAGCCACCCGTGGGGCCACAGACTTGGCTCTGGCTGCATTCCCCTGAGGAACCATCGCCCTCACCAGTATTCAAAATAGAAAATTGATTGACAAACAAGATAGACTTAGAGGACTCCTGCATTACCTGCCTGGTTCTCTTAGACAGCCTGGTGGTCATCCATTCCCACTCTGCCTGCACACTCCTAACCTGCAGCGTGACCACCTCCCTTAACGTGCTTTCCACGTAGTTCTCAGCCCCGTGGATGCACAACAGTGAGTCCAGCCACTGCCCAAGTTCTGAAACCCAGAGCTCAAGCTTCTGCAGCTGGCTGACACTTGCTGCAGATGTGTTAGTCCAGAACACATGGTGCATCCATGACTTCCCGCATACTGCAGGATGTACATTCTGCTCGGCCAAGCTGACCTGCTATACTGTAACTTCAAAAACTATTTATTACAATTAAAATAAGTAGAATAACTTACCAATTGCTCACCAATCAGCTTCTTCCCCTGCACCAAAGTAAGAGCCAGCTACTGGAGGCTGAAAAAAGGTAGAAAAAGAAAAGAGCACCTCCCTCACCAAACTCCCAGCTTGACACTCTGTGCATTCGAAGCAGCACTCAGGACAGACCAGACAGCGCTGAGGAAGGATTGTTTTTATACTTTCTGAGAAACAACTGATTTAAGCTTCTGAAAACCAGTTTAAGCTAGCTATCTAAATAACTAGCTGCAGCTGCCCTCAGAGAGCTTGTATACCCCTGTTGTAAGGTTGGAATAAAACTTAACTTCTCTTAACTTAAGGAGTAATTTTAGTTAATTATTAAACTAAAGAGAAAATATTGAAAAAAAAGCTAGACTTTAGACAGCAATTAACCCTTAAACTCCCTCACTCATCAGACTCACCAGCTCTCACTGAAGACCCTGTCTGGTACGAGAGTTGATAATATTAACATGCTGGTGTGTATTCCTTCTTTCTGTAAACTACAGCGTTACAATAAGGAGGCTAACATTAAAGCACTCGAGGGAGGAATTTGAGATAAGATGGTTATACAATAACATTACTGACAGCTTTAATTTTTTTAGTTTTATTATTATTTTTCCCACCTCTCTGCCCTACTTCAAGTTCCCCTGTTCTGCAAACAATTATCTGGCTGAAATGGAAGCTCCCCCTCCGTCAATGCTAACTCTACTGTCACTTAATGTCCATGACGGCTTCCTCCTGATGATAGTCTATCTGACCTCTAGCAAAGGATTATATGGCTGCACGGTTGGGGGATTGGAGTGCTAAGTGCCCAGTATTGAAGCTCCAACTATCGTGAGTGTGGGGCTGGCTTTGTAGACCTTTTAAGTCTTGTTAAACATGTCAATGTTTTGCATGACCCTCGTTGAATACTCTGACTCCCCACACTCCCAACATATTAACATTTAATATCCATGTTCTGATCTATAAATCTCTCCCCGGCTCCCTCCACTCTAACTCTGCAACCTTCACCAACCCCAAATTGCCTCCCAAACACTCAGTTCTTCTTCCTTCAATCTTCTGTGAATCCCCCCCTTCCCTTCACCTAACCAACAGTGATAGGGCCTTCAGCCATCTCAGTCCTAGGACTCCCTCTCTAAACTGCTCTGGTTCTGCATTCTCACCTCTGAGTCAGAAGGTTGTGGGTTCAAACCCCACTCCATAAGACTTTGAGTACACAATCTAGGCTGACATACTAATGCAGTAATGAGAGAGCACTGGACTGTCAGAGGTGCCACCATTTAGATCTTTCATTCTTTGGCAGGATGCAGGACCAGCATTTATTGCCCATCCCTAATTGCTCTTGAACTGAATAGATTGCTAGGCCATTGCAGAGGACAGCTAAGAGTCAACCAAATTATCGCCAACCAGGTAAGGATGGCAGCTTTCCTTCCTTAAAGGGGATTAGGGAGGTTTTTGTAACAATCAACAATGGTTTCATGGTCACCATTACTGAGACAAGCTTTCAATTACAGATTTTTATTATTAATTCATTCAATTTAAATTCCACCGGCTGTGGGATTTGAACCCATGACCCCAGAACATTAGCGTGGGTCTCTGGATTACTAGTTCAGTGACATTACCACAAGGCCACCATCTCCTCCATGAAAATGAATCCAGGCAGTGCCTGCCCTCTTAGGTGAAGATAGAAGATTCTATGGCATTATTATGAAGAAGAGCAGGGAGTTCTTTTTGTCCTTGCCAATATTTATCCCTCAATGAATATCACTGAATCAGATTACCTGGTCATTATAGCCTTGCTGTTTGTGGGAGTTTGTGTGAAAATTGGTTGCCTCATTTCCTTCATTACAACAATGACTACACTTCAAAAGTACTTCATTGGCTGTAAAATGCTTTGAGATATCCTGAGGTTGTGAAAAGCTCTATTTAAATGCAAATCCTTCCTTTTTTGATGCTAGCTCTGGTGACAACAGCAACTTACCAACAACATCAAGTTTATATGTGGCGTTGATCTCCCCCGCTGTGTTGAAGACGCGACATGTGTACTTCCCACTGCTCTCAGGCTTTAGATTCCTCAGGCTAAGTGTCCACCTGTTCCTCTTGTTCTCGGAGAGCCGCTCGTCATCCTTCCACCACACAATGTCTGGGCGAGGGTTCCCACTTGCGGTGCACTTCAACCGGACTGAACTGCCAACAGGCCGTGCTATCACTCGCTGACGCATTTTGCTGGGCTGCGTAAACCTTGGTTTAACTGTGTGGGTGTTGGAGGGTGGGGTAGCAGAAAAAGGAGCCATCAACACACTGATGCTTGTCAAGGTCATCGTTTAGCACAGATTAAAACTGGGAGCTTGGGAACCCACTCCCTTTTCACCCCACCCCCATGCCAGGAACTGGCACCATCAGCAGCAGCAAGCTGCCTGGTCAAGTTTAAATAAGAAAAAAGATTAAAAAGAGTGTAGGTGCTGAAAATACAACAATAAAAACAAAACACACAAAGAAGCTAGAAGTACTCTGCAGATCGTTCCAGTGAGTGTGGCAAAGTTATCAGAGTAGCTAAAGCTCCCTCTGGAGTATACGGGGCATTTCTGTGACAGGACCAGCATCTTTGAGTCATTGCTATCTACACGCTCTGGTTTTGAATGTGTGTTTAACTAATTGGTGTCTCTGCTCTCCTCTATGCCTCCTAGCAACTGGTAATGCACACCAGTGGGCATATCCTGATTTGATGTCTTGTCTGATGAGCTAAACTAATTAAGGTTAGCACCAGCTTCGTCTAGAATAGTTAGGGGATTTCAGCACTCCAAGTGCATGGAGTCTGGAACTATGGAAGAGGCATATGATCCTAGCAAGAGGATAAAGGCAGACATCTGAAGGCAGACATCAGCAAGATGTGTGACACATCCAGGGCACTCTCCTGATGAAGTGGACTTGTCACCTTGGAATTGGAACCTTACCAAGTTTCATCCCGTTGTTAGTAATCAAACCTATGCGTAAAAATGTGGTTGCTTACAGTAGAAGCGATTGGCACAAAATTGCCTTCTTCCCTTGGCAAAAGGAAGGATTGTGAAGAAGAGAAGCAAACTCCCTCCCTATTTTGTCTTATCATGCATTCTCAGGTCAGGAATCGCTGGATTACGAGGCAGAGTAAACCTTCCTGGATTATGCTCTGTCAAATACTTTCCGGTCAAAAATACCGTGCAGAACAGACAAAATTAGGCTCCCCCTGCCCCCACCACTTTGCCCTAACAATGCGCTTTATGCTTAACTTCAAAAGATGCATCTATTGTACCTTTGTGACAGCTTATTTTCCAACAGCAGGGTATTTTCTTCTCTCTCTGTGTGAGAAGAGGCATTTTCCTGGCAATTTTATACTGAGTTCGAAACAATTTGCTCCTGTGGACTTTGACCCAACAGGTACGACATGGAACAGCAGTGAGGCCATCCTAAGTCTACTTTGGCTTCAGACACTTCAAGCTGGCAAACTTTCAACCTGTCAACCTGCACCATGTTAGAAGCCAGGTCTTGCTACATCATGCATCACGTTTTCAGTGGCCACCTACCTAGCTGCTTTCCTGTGGGCTCCTCACTTGCAAATTCAGATTGGGGTCCTTCAGGAAGGGGCTGGCCGCTGCTTACAGTACTGCTGTCATCTGTTAAAAAAAAACACACCACATACTTTAACTGAATGGACAGCATCTTTCCACTGAGGAACTGTCCCTGGAAGGAACCCTGTGTATTGTTTTACTCAATGATTTAAGCTGATAGTCAACGTGTAATTCAAGCAGCCATTACCAACCCAGATCCAGTCTCTTTGCCCATTCTTTTGTCCAATCCTCACCTTCCAAACTTTAAAGGGGGTAATGAAGACCACCAGAGAACTGACAATCTTGGTTCCTATGGTGTGCTTAGTGTGGCCTAACTCCAGATGGGCCAATGAGTTTGAGATATCCAAGGCCAATGTATTGTGATACAGCTTCCCCTACTGTGCCACAAACTCAATATTAAATTATAAAAAATAATCTAAAATACAAGAGATGTGAGTCATGTGCCAGTGGAACTGTATTACTGGCAAATGCAGCACTTTAATTTGGAACTTGCAAAAGCTTGTTGCCCCAAGATTTCTTGTAACTCACCCAAAGAAGATTTATTTTCACTTTTTTTTTTAAAGAACCATTTCGTCTCCAATTCTTAGCTATTCTTGAAACTGAAGTCAGTTTTTCTGCTGATTTTAATTTGATGAATATTATTCTTGGATTTTTCCCATTTCAAGAAAACAATTTTGAAATATGAGGTCCGATTAAGAAGAAGTAAGCTATTTTTAGACACTGCGTTATCTTTTGTTAATTCTAGCACTCTTTTCCTCTGGTTTTATCACAGTTTTCTGTCCCTCTCCAATACAATCTACTCTATAGATATCATCTGATGATAAGTTGACAGGTAAACTTCAGGCCTCCGGTAGCCCAAGAAAATGTTCTTCAAAACCAGTGCTATTTATAATACTGCAAAGGTACAAAATCACTTGCTTAATAAAGTCAAGTTGGCTATTTAGCCCCTCGAGCTTATTCCAACATTCAGTGAGATCATAGCTGATCTATACCCTAACAGCAGTGGCTCACTATCCCTTAATAACCTTGGCTAGCCAAAATCTATCAATCTCAGATTTTAAATTATGAATTGATCCAGCATCCATTTCTTTTTGTGGGGAAGAGTTCCATACTTCTGGCACTTTTTGAGTGAAGAAGTGTTTCCTAACTTCTCCTTAACCTGAATTGTCTGGCTCTGATTTTACGATTATGTCCCCTTGTGCTAGACTCTCCTGCAAGCAGGATAAGTTTTTCTTTATCCGCCCTATCAATTCTTTTCAAAATTGTATAACCTCATTCAAATCACTCCTTAACCTTCTATATTTCAGGGAGAACAACCCTAGTTACACAATTCTCCTCAGAATTTAACCCCTGGAGCCTTGTGACATTCTGGTGAATCTGCGCTGCACTCCCTTCAATGACAATATACCCTTTCTAAGGTGCAGTGTCCAGAATTTTATACAGTACTCCAGATATGCCTTAACCACACCTTCGTATATCTGGACAAAAACTTCCTTCACTTTATTCAAGCCCTCTAGTTCTTCTTCTTCAGTTCTCTACCTGAAGCCAGGTCCGACCCACAGTGCCGTGACCTCCACCATGAGTAGGACAAGGAGGCAGGTCCCGAATCCACCCCAGTCAGAACAGGGATTGAATTCCATGCTGTTGGCACCAATCTAATCCACTCCGGCCATCCAGCCAACTGGCCCCCCCAAGGAGTGCTTTTCCATGCATGTTGTAGCCCGGAGCTCTGTATAGTGATGGTAGAGGCTCCAATTTCCTTCCATCACAGGGCTGACCAGGAATCTCTCCCACTCTTACTGCCTGCCATTGTTGTGTATTGGTAGGATTTACAAGTTGATACTCAACCTGTTTGGCCGTATTATGAACACACTTAAGGTGACTATCAAGTCCTGGAGTGGGACTTCAACCCAGAGCCTTTTGCTCAGGGGCAGCGTTGATGCCAACTGTGCCATAAGACCTGCCCCTCTAGTTATAAAGGCTAATATTCCATGAGCTTTTCTGATTATTTTTTTGTACCAGGCTACTACATTTTAGTGATCTGAGTACATGGACTCCTAAATCTCTTTGGATTTCCACTGTTCTTAAGTCTTCACCCTTGAAAAATGTCGTTGACTCTTAAATGCCCTCTGAAATGGCCTAGCAAGCCACTCAGTTGTATCAAACCGCTAAAAATAAGTCAATAAGGAATGAAGCCGGACGGACCACCCGGCATCGACCTATGCACAGGAAACGATGACAGCAAACTCAGCCCTGTCAAACCTGCAAAGTCCTCCTTACGAACATCTGGGAGCTAGTACCAAAATTGGGAGAGCTGTCTCACGAACTAGTCAAACAACAGCCTGACATAGTCATCCCCACGAAATCATATCTTACAGACAATGCCCCAGACACCACCATCACCATCCCTGGGTATGTCCTGTCCCACCGGCAGGACAGACCCAGCAGAGGTGGGGGCACAGTGGTATACAGTCAGGAGGGAGTTGCCCTGGGAGTCCAGAATGTTGACTCCTGATCACTTGAAGTCTCATGGCACCAGGTCAAAAATGAGCAAGGAAACCTCCTGATGATTACCACGTACTGTCCCCTCCAGCTGATGAATCAGTGCTCCTTCATGTTGAATGCCACTTGGAGGAAACACTGAGGGTGGCAAGGACGCAGAATGTACTCTGGATGGGGGACTTCGATGTCCATCACCAAGAGTGGCTCTGTAGCGCCACTACAGACCGAGCCAGCCAAATCCTAAAGGACATAGCTGCCAGACCCGGTCTGCAGCAGGTGGTGAGGGTACCAACAAGAGGGAAAAACATACTTGACTTCATTCTCACCAACTTCCCTGCCGCAGATGCATCTGTTCATGACAGTATCAGTAGGAGTGATCACTGCACAGTTCTTGTGGAGACGAAATCCCGTCTTCGCATGGAGAGTACCCTCCATTGTGCTGTATGGCACTACCACTGTGCTAAGTGGGATAGACATAAAACAAGTCTAGCAACTCAAGACTGGGCAACAATGAGGTGCTGTGGGCATCAGCAGCAGCAGAATTGTACTCAACCACAATCCATGACCTCATGGCCTGGCATGTCCCCCACTCTACCATTACCACCAAGCCAGTGGTTCAATGAAAAGTGCATCTGTGGCAGGGAAGTTGGTGAGAATGAAGTCAAGTATGTTTTTCCCTCTTGTTGGTATCCTCACCACCTGCTGCAGACCGGGTCTGGCAGCTATGTCCTTTAGGATTTGGCTGGCTCGGTCTGTAGTGGTGCTACAGAGCCACTCTTGGTGATGGACATCGAAGTCCCCCACCCAGAGTACATTCTGCGTCCTTGCCACCCTCAGTATTTCCTCCAAGTGGCATTCAACATGAAGGAACACTGATTCATCAGCTACATGCTCCAGGCATACCTAAAAATGAGATGTGAACGTGGCGAAGCTATAACACAGGACTACTTGCGTGCCAAACAGCATAAGCATCAAGTGATAGACAGAGCTAATTGATTCCACAACTAACAGATTGGGTCTAAGCTCTGCAGTCCTGCCACATCTGGTCATGAATGGTAGTGGACAATTAAACAACTCACTGGAGGAGGAGGCTCTGCAAATATCCCCATCCTCAATGATGGGGGAGCCCAGCACATCAGTGCAAAAGATAAAACTGAAGCACTTGCAACAACCTTCACCCAGAAGTGCAGAGTGAATGATCAATCTCGGCCTCCTCCAGAGGTGCCCAGCATCTTAGATGCCAGTCTTCGGCCAAATCAATTCACTCCACATGATACCAAGAAATGGCTGAAGGCACTGGCTACTGCAGACGCAATGGGCCCTGACAATATTTCGACAATAATACTGAAGACTTGTGCTCCAGAACTTGCCGCGCCCCTAGCCAAGCTGTCTCAGTACAGCTACAACACTGGTATCTACCCGGCAATGTGGAAAATTGCCCAGCTATGTCCTGTACACAAAAAGCAGGGCAAATCCAACCCGGCCATTTAGTGCCCCATCAGTCTACTCTTGATCATCAGTAAGGTGATGGAAGGGGTCATCAACAGTGCTTTCAAGTGGCACTTGCTTAGCAATAACCTGCGCA
The DNA here is from genome assembly GCF_964194155.1 of Cetorhinus maximus. NCBI lineage: Eukaryota > Metazoa > Chordata > Chondrichthyes > Lamniformes > Cetorhinidae > Cetorhinus > Cetorhinus maximus. The sequence continues at coordinate 65,626,916 of NC_135888.1, read as the reverse complement.
CTGATGCTCAGTTTGGGTTCTGCCAGGGTCACTCAGCTCTTGACTTCATTACAGCCTTGGTTCAACCATGGACAAAAGAGCTGAACTCCAGAGGTAAAGTGAGAGTGACTGCCCTTGACATCAAGGCAGAATTTGACTGAGTGTAGCATCAGGGAGCCCTAGCAAAACTGGAGTCGATGGGAATAAGGGGAAAAACTCTCCGCTGGCTGGAGTCATAACTTTCACAAAGGAAGATGGTCGTGGTTGTTGGAGGTCAATTATCTCAGTTCTAGGACATCACTGCAGGAGTTCCTCAGGGCCCAACCATCTTCAGCTGCTTCGTCAATTACTTTCCTTCTAACATCAGGTCAGAAGTGGGGATGTTCGCTGATGATTGCACAATGTTCAGCACCGCTCACGGCTCCTCAGATACTGAAGCAGTCCATGCCCAAATACAGCAAGACCTGGACAATATCCAGGCTTGGGCTGACAAGTGTCAAATAACATTCATGAAACACGAGTGTCCGGCAATGACCATCTCCAGCAAGAGAGAATCTAACCATCACTCCTTGATATTCAATGGCATCATCATCACTAAATGCCCCACTATTAACATCCTGAGGATTACCATTGACCAGAAACTGAACTGGACTAGCCATATAAATACTGTGACTAGAAGAGCAGGTCAGAGGCTAGGAAGCCTGTGGCGAGTAACTCACCTCCTGACTCCCCAAAGCCTGTCCACCATCTACAAAGCACAAGTCAGGAGCGTGACGGAATACTCTCCACTTGCCTTGATGAATGCAGCTCCAACAACATTCAAGAAGCTTGACACCATCCAGGACAAAGCAGCCTACTTGATTGGCACCCCATCCACAAACATTCACTCGCTCCACCACCGGCGCACAGTAGCAGCAGTGTGTACCATCTACAAGATGCACTGCAGAAACTCACCAAGGTTTCTTAGACAGCACCTTCCAAACCCATGACCACCTTCATCTAGACGGACAAGGGCAGCAGATTAATGGAAACACCACCACCTGGAAGTTCCCCTCCAAGACACTCACCATCCTGACTTGGAAATATATCACTGTTCCTTCACTGTCGCTGGGTCAAAATCCTGAAGCTCCCTCCCTAACAGCACTGTGGGTGTAATTACACCTCATGGACTGCAGCGATTCAAGAAGGCAGCTCACCACCACCTTCTCAAGGGCAACTAGGGATGGGCAATAAATGCTGGCCCAGCCAGCAAAGCCCACATCCTATGAATGAATAAAAAAAAAATTGTCTGCTGCAGTTTTTGCCCAAGCATTGTTGTTTCTGTCTATGTTTCTGTCAACAGTACTTACTATTCCACCAATCTTTATATCATTGGCAAACTTGAATACATGGCTTTCTGTTGTATAAACTAAGTCATTAATAAATATAGTGAATCATTGAGACGTTCGACAGAGACATTTGTTGGTTGTCACTTGTCACTTCCTTCCAATTCGAGTACATACCCTTATCCCTACTCTCTGATGTCTAATGCCTAACTAATCGCCTAACCAGGTCAATCATTAGCCTTCAATTTCATGAGTTTTAACTTTAGTTAACAGTCTCTTTTGTGGAACATTATCAAGCGCTTCTGGAAGTCCATATACATTCATAAACTACATTTTTGACTACAACTTTGGTTATTTCCTCAAAAACAACTATTTAGTTCGCTGCCCTTCATAAAGCAATGTTGACTGTTTCAAATTAGTTCAAATCCCTCTTTAGTGCTCAGTCATATAACTTCTCCACAACAGCTGTTAATCTAACAGGTCTATAATTTCCTGGTTTCTGTCTCACATTTTTGAAATAATGGAGTTACATTTGCAATTTTCAATCTGAAGGGGCAATTCCTGAATTTGAGAGAGTTTTGGGAGATTACAGTTAAAGCATCTGCAATTTCCTCAGCTACTTCCTTTAATACCATGGAGTGGAAACCTTCAGGTCCTTAGTCTTTAGTGCTGGTATTTTTTCTAATATTTTCTTGCTTATGATAACTTTAGTAGAGTTCTAGTCCTTGATTTATTATTAGTTTCCCTTGAACGTCATGTAAATTATCCTCTACCGCTATAGTCTTCACGACTAACGCAAAGTAATTATTCAACAGGTTTGCCATTGGCTTATTTTCATTTGCAATACTATCTGCATCTGTAATTAAAGGGGTCACATTTCCCATAAAAACATTGTATAAATGTAAAGACATTTTGTGTTAATCTTGATGTCTTTTCAAGTTTCTTCTCACATTCCTTTTTGCAACTCTTACTATCTTTTTTTGTCTCCCTTTTTTGTTCTTTATATCCCTTCCAGTCCCCTGGATCTTGACTGTTCTTTGCACTTTTGCATGTTTTCTCCTTTAGTTTTATCTTATCTTTCACCTCTTTTGTTGACCTCGGCTGTTTCATTTGGTAAATAGAGCTTTTTCCTCTTAGAACTATATACTGGTCCCGTATTAAGCTAAATTCCTTTTCTGAACTCTGTTCATCTGTAGTTGTATCTGATAACAGGTTTAAGCGGTTTACTTTCATCAGTTTCTGTCCCATCCTGTTAAAGTTAACTGTATCAGAATTAGAATCTTAGTAACCATGTTATGTTTCGCTTTTTCAAACCTTACTTTGAATTCAATTATATTATGATCACTGCCAGATAAATGTTCCCTTACTGTTAGATTATTAACTAAGTCTAGCTCATTCCTGAATCTAGTATGGTGTTTTCTCCTGTTGGCTGCAGAACCTATGCTGCAAAAAGCTATCCTAAAAGCACTCAAGAAATTCACTATCTTTGGGACTTGAGCCGTTTTGCTCTTCCTGATTGAAATTAAAGTTTCCCATTTAAGAAATCTCTGCTTTTTCCTACAAGCCCCTGGATGCAACACAATCTGCCACTTCAATACTGCTATATCAGGAAACTTGTAGGCTTCCTTCCATGATGGTTTCCTCCAATGCAGGTTGCTCCAATGACGGAACCTCCTCTTGGAATGTCCAGCGAAGGGTTCATCCCACAAAGCATTGTTCCATGAGGGGTCCTCCTATATTTCTGGGACTGTGAATTATTAGTTGAACATTTCCAAGGTAAGTTGTTCCCATCCTAAATTCTGTTTCAGCTCACATCTTCACTGCCAATGGACAAGCTGCTCCCATGGCCGAACCAGTGCGTCCCATTGACCTGATTGCTTGGAGCAGGAATTACTGCCTTGCTTGTTTCAGCTGACTAGCTGCCCCATTAGCTTAGTGACAAGTCAACATCATGGTAGCTGTTGTAGTGAATTTTTAACAATGCATTTTATAAGTGTTTAATCTTTATTGCTCATTAATGCCACAAATGTTTGTGTATGACACTAAGTGAAGACAGGATTGCATTGAGTTTAATGCCCTCCCAGTCAAATTGCTAGCATTCACAGACTAGTTCACATCTGTACATATTTTGAATAATAACATAATATAACTGCCATAGCTGTCTATTACGTATTAGTATGCAAAAGAATGCTCATAATATCACAATATCAGTGACTCTGCTGCAAAGAATTAATTCCACACATATGTGGGTCCACTGGAATATAGTGGATGCTTTCAAATATCTTTACTTTCCTCCTCCTTCAGCCCTTAAATGGTTAATGGCCTTGCTCCATTTGACACAGAACAAACAGCGACTCTGAAGTGCTGGTATTCGATCGGAATAGACGAGGCAAGCACTGACTGCCTGATGGTACACACCATCCTAGAATTCCCCTAGGATTAAGTTGCTTTTAACAAATACCATGACTTCATGGGAATCTGACCAAGTGCATTCATGCACACTACTGGAGCCATCAGGATCCTTTCCTCCCCTTCAGAATCTCCCCTTTTTAGATTACATTAGCGAGGCAGAGGGGCTTGAACTGGTGCAACTGCATGTTAGGATTTTAATGCTTAGGAACAAAAAGAAAGGGTAGGATGAGCTTAGGTACAACAACCTGCATTCGCCAAACTATGTTTTTGAATTAGGCAGGGCCACACAGAGGTTGTGGTCTCTTTATAGGAGGGAGGGGGAATCGGACATGCGTCAGGCCTAGTGGTCCACTGTGCACCCTGTCAGCAACTATAGGCGGGTGCACGCCCTGCTCGCTTGGCAGCAAAGGTGGATCGACCAGGCAACAACTTCAACTTGCACCTATATAAAGTCTGGGTTTTCAAGAGATTTTTCAAAAGTGAGGAGGGAAATACGGAGGAAGGTTTTAGGAAGGTGCAAAATCTTCTTCACCAACCCGGTCAGGGCCAAGATTAAGTAGACCCAAGATTGTGAAAGACCTGTAACTAATGGTTGAATTGCTGCTGGATGAGTTCTGAGAGAAAGAAATAGATTGGGGATGCGTGAAGCTGTAAGGGTAGAGCAGTGTAAGTCGGGGTGAGACCACGGAAGACTTGTACATGGGAACAAAGATTTTAATTTGCTCCAATGATGGAACAGGAAGCTAGTAACCTGGTTGTTTTTTTTGAGTGAGGTGTGGGGTGGGGTGGGTGCAGGACATGTGATGACAGCAATGTTGAAAGGGAGAGGTACAGTTCCTGAGGCAAGTTAACCTAGAGTTCATGTGTTCTGCTTACAGAACTGTCTCCAGAGATAATGACAGAAATTGAAACAGAATTGACAAGGTTACTGCCTCAAGAGACCACTAAGCAGCAATTTTTACTTAAATCACTTGGTGGGAATGGTGTGGGCTCAGGTTTTACTCTCCACTGACTCCAATGCCTGGGTTTTCAATTGCCAGCAATGGGTGTGGGCGTATTGTGAAAATCACAATCCCGGGGGCAGTACTGGATCCTGCCATCTCCGGAACGCGACGCAAGCTTCAAAGGGAAGGGGGAATGGGAACCCACACGCATCCAATTAACATCGCATTGAGCTCCTTGAGGAGATTGTTAAGGGGCTAGGAGGGTGAGAAGGCAATTTTCAAAGTGAAAAACATTGAGCCCGAACAATTTGATGCATCTAGTGCACAGCTGTGAGATTCAAAGCAGGCAGAAGTGAATTTTTAAAAAATGTTGAAACAGGTTGGGGACTGGGGGCACTTACTTTTGACCGAGGGCTTTACCTTCATTTTGCCGCTTGACCACTTTAGTGCTCAGTAAGGCCTTGGTCGTCTGAGGAGCTGCACCTGCTCCCTTCTGAAAAGCAGTAGCAGGCCCCAGCATGGCTGCTGTCTGCCTTTGCTGCTTGGCGCTGCAGGCAGCTCCCGCCTCCTGGTTACACTTGGTGCCACTAACTGGACGATGAGCTCGTTTCTGGCCCATTGGGCACTTCATTCTAAAATGGTGTTTGTGTTAGTGATACAGATGTGGCATGAGGTCAAGGCCTGGAAATTATCCAGGCTTCTGGTTCCCAACTCCAATTTGAAAATCTAGCCCCTTGAGTGTAAAATGGGTTTCTAACCTGAATCCCCCTTATCCCGCTGGGTAGCTGTTTAAAAATCAGGACAGTAAAGTCACCCACAGAATGGAGAGCAAAAGCCTAAAAGCACAGACCAGTCTGCCACCCTTTGTGGAAAAAAATAAAGGAAAAAGGGATAAAAGCCTGAAAACACCCCAGCATGGGTGTCAGACATTTGCTTTTTAAAAGCTCACTCTGTTCAGTGGGAGAGGTTGCTGACTATTTTTCCTGGCCTAACTTGTGCAGCACCAGGGCTGAATGAGGAAGATTGTTCCTCACAGTGCATTTTTCCACACTTTGACCTGCCAGATGCACTAGCCTGTTTCCATCATCAACACGGTGAAAGTACAGCAAGAACTAAATCAGCCAACAAATTTTCAGCCATCATGAGCCCACCAGACTGACTTCAATTACCCAAAGGAGTGACTGACTGATACACAGTGTCTTTCAAACAGTGGATAGACTTCACTCAGCTTATCCCTGAGAAATAAGAGGTGAAAAAAAAACTTGAATTTATACAGTTGTGCCTTTCCTGACCTCACAATGTCTCAAAGCACTTTACAGCCAATGAAGTACTTTTGAAATTGAGTATCGCTGAAAAAAGGATGTGTCGAAGCTTTTCATCTTGTACTCATCAGGACATTTGCAAGAATACCAAATTTAAAGGGAACAATTTATACTTGGTGAGAAGAGAGTGCTGATTGGTTAGCAAGTGCACTCTGTTTGCCAGGGGGCTCTGTACTACTGTCTACCACAAGCCTACCTTCATTGGTCAATATATGCGTTGGGATTCGTACATTTCCACGTGCTATAAGATTGTCCCTATTGGCAATCTCAAATAGGATCCAAGCCAATTGCTCACCATGCAAGCTTGATGCCGACATAGGGCACCTTAAAGCCATCCTGCGAGATAATGGCTACCCTGATCAGATCATTGCTCGCTGCATATTGCATAAACTCATGAATGGACCTAAGGCCGCCACTTTCAGTCCTGAAAATGCCCAGTCTACCTCAGATTACCCTGGAAGGGTAAGGTGTCTCAAAAATTTGAGCAAGTTTCACACTGCTACTATGCAGTAACAACACGAGTTCATCACTAACAGGATGCTGCAGTCAAGCCAAAAAACATTCTGCTTATCACACAAATGAGTAATGTGATATATGAATTTCAGTGCCGGTGTGATGCTAGCTATATAGGCTGTACATCCCAAAGATTGGTGGATCGTATCAAACTGCACGTACCTTTGGCTGTTCACAACAGGCAAGGTACTGATTGTACTCATGGAACACTGGAACTCCCTAACAGTGCTGTGGGTGTACCTACATCACATGGGCTGCAGCAGTTCAAGAAGGCAGCTCACCACCACCTTCTCAAGGACAATTAGGGGTGGTCAATAAATGCTGGCCTAGCTAGCAATGCCCACATCCCATGAATGAATAAAATAAAACCCAACCAGCCCATGCTTGCTAAACTCAAAACACAATGTCCAACATTAGATATGATTCTGCGATTGGACAACATTTGCTAAATAATCCTGAGTGTCCCAAGAATTACACTGACAACCAATTTAAGTCATTTTATTAGTCAGGCTCGCAGTGTGGCATGTGTGTGTGTACTGGAAGCTACATATATTAATACACAGGACCCTGTTCTTTGCAGACAGAAAGAACATGTACACATATTGCGCCGGTTTCAACTAAACAAAATAGGTGACAGCCATTCTCTGGTTCATTCCCCAGGGCAATGATTTGACCAACCACAGTCAACCTGCCTGGTTTGAATTTAAACAAAGCTTGGCAGTTAACTGCCAGTCATCAGTTAACTGGTGGTTTCTCCATGGTAATGCCTCTACCAGTCAGAGTCTATTTGTCAACCAATCAGTACTCTCTTAAAGTATAAATTGTTGATCCCTTACATTTGGTATTCTTGTGACTGTCCTGATGAGTGCAAGACAAAAAGCTTTGACATGTCTCTTTTTTTCAGCGATACTCAAGTTCTGTACTACCAAATGACTACTTCTGAAATGCAGAAACCATTGTACATAGTAAATGTGGCAGCCAATTTGCATGCAGCAAGCTCCCAGAAATGCGATCATGGTTGAGGGATAAATATTGGCCAGGACAGTAGGGAAAACTTCCCTGCTCTTCTTCCAATAATGCCATGGGATCTTTTCCATTTGCCTGACGGCAGATGGCATCTCGATTCAACATCTCATTCAAAAGGCAGCTCCATCAACAGTGTAGCACCCCCCCATTGTTGCCCTGGAATGTCAGCCTGGATTAGGTGCTCAAGTCTCTAGATTGAGACTTGAACCCACAACATTCAAACTCAGAGAAGAGGGTGCTACCACTGAGTCACAGCTGACACCTGATAAATTAGAAATAAGCAAGTCTTTTCTTTTCAAACCAAATGTGTGACCCTTGTTCCTGGTTCTAACCAGCTTGAGGGTGGCAAAGTTTAACATCTCTTGTTTAAGCAAATTTTCCCTCATTGAAGTGAAGCATATCGGTACAGGGGCAACAACACTTGTCATGTGTACTACCAAGCCAGTTATAGTGGAATATAGCTCCAGCTAACTCTGCCTGAACTAAAAGCTTCAATCTTGGAACAGTACCTGCCAATTGTAGCAGTGTGAATATTTTCAAATCAACAACAACTTGCATTTATACAATGTAGAAAACTCTTCACAGAGATGGAATCAATTTTAAAAAATGGAAGCCAAGACTAGGAAAGAGATATTGGGAGAAATGTTTAAATGCTGGGTCGAAGAAGTGGATTTTAAGGACAATCTTAAAGTAAGGTGGGGGTGGGAGGTGCTTGTTAGAAGAGGAGGAAGGGTTTATAGAAGAATTCCATAGCATTGGACCTAGGAATTCCAGCCTTTCCCAATCTGAAGAAGATTTAGTGCATTAGGAGCAGTATTGAAGCCCCATAAACCGGATAAAACTGTTCAAACTCATTTCGTGTAGGCCCTTTACTGCCAAGACAGCTCAGTATGCAAACCCACTGCAATCTCCAACCCCTTCCTCACCCTCATCAGCTGTATTGCCTTTTTGAGGTTCAGGTAGCTTTGCAATTCATTTGAATTTGGTTCAAGTGCCCCATTTCATCAAATGTTGCATGATTTGTTAAAACATGGGAACTACACTAAAACATTTTATGCCATTCCACTGAACTACACAGAATTACTTGGAGTTTTACAGCACAGAAACAGGCCGTTTGGCTCAACAGGTCTTTATCAGTAATGATGCTCCACACAAACCTCCTGTCATCTTACATCATCACGCCTAATCGACATATCCTTCTATTCCTCACTCCCTCATCTGTTTATTTAGCTTTCCTATAAATGCATCAATATCATTCACCTCAACTGCTCCATGTGGCAGCAGGTTCAACATTCTCACCACTTTCTGGCCAAAGAGGTTTCTCCGGAATTCCCTATTGGATTAATGACTGATTACATATGAACATATGAATTAGGAGCAGGAGTAAGCCACTCGGCCCCTTGAGCCTGCTCCGCCATTCAAGAAGCTCATGGCTGATCTGATTTTAACCTCAACTGATTAATTTATATCGATGAGTTTGAACTTTGCGGAAACAAAGGTGGAAACAACTTCACTAGTATTGCACCCCCTCATAATTAAAAAGATTTCAATCAGGTCACTTCTCAATCTTTTCTATTCTAGAGAAAACAGCCCCAGCCTGACAGCTTTCCTGGATAGTAGTACCCTCTCAGTTCCGTTATCTTCCTATTCGATCTTTTCTGCACTTTCTCCAGTGCTTCTATATCCTCTTGTAATATGAAGACCAGAAATGTGCACAGTAGCCCAAGTGTGCATAACCAAAGCCCTGCATAAGTTTAACATAACTTTGCTTTTGAATTGTATTCCTCTGGAGACAAACCCCAGCACTTCTTTAGCCCAACTGAGTATGGATACTAATCAATAATATACTGAAGGTGTTGCCTTACTGGCTCAAAATGTGTTCAAAAAATTTCCTGAGAAGAAAGCATTGAAAGAAGCCTTCTGAACATTAGCTGCTTGTTCCATGACCAATATCCCCACCTTTTCCACATTTCCAGAGCCAGTCAGCTCCAACTGACTTCCACCCGGAGCGAAATGTTAAACTCTCCGAGTCTTTACAGTGAATATCTGAGAAACACAGAGGTATTAAAAGCGGGAAGAAAGAGTTATTTAAAGCTCCAAAAAATTCCATTTCCTTGGGGTTTTCAGCCTGTGTGTGTGTGCGTGTGTTGGGGGTGGGGGTGGTTATAGGACAGTACTTCTTTGTAACACCTCTTGCTTATTTTCCATGGAGAAAGGTCACTGTTGTAAACTTAGCATGGAACCATGTTGACATAACCCTGCACAGGAAACCAGGGGAATGTAATTAAACCCAAACTGCTTCAGACTCTTATATGAGCTCAAGCTTTGAATTGGACTTTTCTGTGCAGTACAGTGATCCTGTAAAATTGCTAGCTCTCTCTCTATATCGTTCTCATTCCCTATTGCTCTGCTTGTTTTGAGCCTAGACTCCATAGTTGCTAAGAGAATGTGCACTAACCTCAGCTCTTTTGGATGGCTTGCAGCTTTCCCACATCTTGGGCGTGGTGTTATTCATACTTTGTCACTCCCAGTGCAGCCAGGAGTCTACGAGTTCCCACTCTTCAGATGTTGTGCACTTCTGCAATCTAACTCCCAACTGCTGGATTGCCCCCTTAGCAACACAATGCCCCTCAGTATCACAAAAGTTCATATCAATGGTTAAAGTCACAAACTATCAGTAATTCTGCTTAATGGCTTGACTCACCAAGCCTCCATCGGCAGAGTAACATACTACACTCTAACTCTGTCTCTCTGTGGCCCTGCCACCCCTCCTCCACTGGGTCTATTACCTTCTGTGTAACTCTCTTTGCTTCTCCCAGGAATACCACTCTCTGTATAATTCTCAGTGCCCAGTCTGTCCTGGTGTCAGTTGTGCCTCAGTTAGTAGCATTCTCACCTCTGAGTCAGAAGATTATTGATTGAAATCCCACTCCAGAGACTTGAGCACATAATCTAGGTTGACACTGCAATGCTGTAGTGAAGGACTGGTGCACTGTCAGAGGTACTGTCTTTCAGATGAAATGTTAATTAAATTGAGGCCCCATCTTCCCTTTCAGGTGGATATAAAAGATCCCATTGCACTATTTCAAAGAAAAGGGGAATTCTCCCTGGTATCCTAGGCTAATATTTATCCCTCAACCAATATCACAAAGAACAGATAATGTGGCCATTGTCGCCTTGCTGTTTGTGGGAGCTTGCTATACATAAATTGGCTGCCAAATTTTCTACAACAGTGATTATGCTGCAAAATTACTGCATTGGCTGGAAAGCACTTTGAGATGTCTAGCAGTTGTGAAAGGTGCTATATAAATTCAAGTCTTTCTTTAGTACTCTCTATGCAACTCACTGCCTCCCATTAGGAAGAAAAGTTTACCCTTCACTTTAAGGGTGAAACCTTAAAAGATGAATAATGATGAAAATGCTAAGGAGTAAAAACAATGTAATGTGGTACTGAGTCATTTGACCAGGAGGGTTTTGCTTGGTGTTGGCACTGAGAATTTGTAGTGGAGACCTGGAGCTGGGTTCCCTCCAGTGAATCTGACTCTGCATCGCCCAGGAGTCAGGTCAGGAGCCGACATCAAATCCCCACGCCAACTTTAGCTTTGCCATGAAGTGACCCGATTCAGGCTGAGTGTCTGCGTTGGGGGGGTGGGGCTAGTGGGCCATGATGGCAGGGGGGCAGCCAGTGCCAGGGGGAGAAGGCAGGAGTCAACACTTCACACAGAGGCAGAGAAAAGGGAGAGGAAATTGGAACATGAAAAGAACATGCCTGGAGGGGCAGGTGTGAATGCTGTCAGACCAACAGTTCTAGTGAAGTGCCTGTCCCTTTAGCCCAATGCTCTTAAAAATGACTGTGGGATGAGCTCTTGGATTTTGGGGAGGCCCGTGTAGAGCACAAATACCAGCAAGGAACCGACTGGCTTGTCTCTATACTGTGAATTCTATTCAATGTTATGTGCATATAAGACCAGACTGGAGATTTTGGTCTATAACGTGTTTGTAGTGTGTTCTGTTTTTTTTTCCTTAAAGCTCACCTATATCTTGTGGCACAAAAGCTTATTTGTTTGAAAAAAATAAAATTTGTAATAATAAAGAGCTGGCGGCAGCTCTGTTCTCCGGAACTCACCCAGTTACTCAGAAACACTACACCTGCTGAAAGGCCTTGATGGGCCTGATCGGGGCCTTTGAAGGCCTGCTTGGAAAAAGCAGCTTAATCCACAATTACACACCCCACATTTTCTACTGAATCAGAAACAAATTCAGCCACTCCAGAGCCTGGGGGGGCTTAACTGCAGGGAGGAGTTGAGCTGCAGGCTAGATGAAAGGGCCTTGCCGCTGGCACAGGGATCGCTCCCAGGCATTGCACCCAAGTAAACGTGGAACGAAGGATCAAGTTAATGCGCCGAGACTAAATATAGGGTATCACGTTGGTAATGCTGAGGTGCTGGGTTTCGCTTGCGTCCTGTGAAAGATTCGGATCTCACCAGAATCCCGGGCTGATGGAAGCCAGTTTTGGAGAACAAAAAGAGGTTTAATCTCCGGGAAGGAGGGCAGATTTCTTCTCCAACACCAACCCTCCCCCACAAAAAACACCCTGGCTTTCCCTAGATGAGGAAACAGAGTAACTTCAAATTCCCTAAATTTTTTATCTTTGAAAGAACACGTAAACCTCTTCCCAACATGGATAACTCCTCCTGTTCCAACACCGCACACCCCAACCTACCACAACTTTCTTCCCTTTTAGCCACTTCCTGCTTAAAGGATCTGGTGTTCTCTGGCACCTTGTCTAATGGTCAATCTTCTGGTCTGAGGCGACATTATAAGTGCTACTAGCCTATTTGACTGTGTCCTGCAGCATTAACCCAGGGAGCTTGTGGAGGAACCAGCTTGCCTATTTATAATACAAGATACCACACACGTGATACGCTTCTCCCTGGTTTTACAGCATATGGCACAGTATCTCCTCCATTTAGAATATATACATTGTTAGTGGGAAACTTAAGGTTGGTATCTTTAAGGTTAAAGTGTCAGTCTGGTTCAGTTTGTAACACTCGGTCTGGAGTCAGGAGTTTATCTCTAACTACAGACCTGAGCGTGCAATTTTTAAGGCATCAGCCTTGGCTCAGTGGTAGCACTCTTACCTTTGAGGCAGAAAGTTGTGGGTTCAAGATCTACCTGAGCACATAATATAAGACTGGATTTTTTGTGGAGGCAGTGGCCCCATCCCCAGGCTTAAAAGCCAGGGATGCGCCTGCCTCTGCTTGGCTGTGTTGCCCTGAGCTGTTTTTATGGCCGCCGAGCTGTTGACTCACGGTGAGATTTCTGGCCTCATCTAGGAGGATGTCCCGCCTTCCAGTGCTGCCAAGTATAGCTGGCACTGCACTGCAGTCACCAATGCTAAAGTTCAGTGGGAGTTTTCTTGGGGCCAATCTGCCAGGCCATGGCAAGGGTGATGGAGGTTGAGGGAGTACCAGGTCAGGAGGGTGCGGGAGGATCTCTGTAAAGCACTTGTGCCCAAACAGGAGACATCCCCTCTCAGCCTGCAAAAGGCCATGTGGTGTTGGCACCCAGCCGCTGGTAAAATAGCAGCAGCAGCAGGACAAGGCTCATAAGTGACCATTGAGTGGCCACTTAAGGGTCCCAATTGGCCCAAGTGTGGGTGGGCTACATGACACCTCCACCATTGTTGGTCAAACACCAGAGGTGGGTCGGCAATTGGCATGGCGCTGCCTCCATGGCACCTGATTTCATGCTCCCACCCTTGCCAGCCTGCTCCCCAGGGTTGGGACATAAAATTCCACCCAGAAGGTATCACTGTATTGCATTTCTGAGGGAGTGCTGGATTGCCAATAATGCCACCTTTTAGGAGAGGAGACCTTGTGGCTCAGTCTGGTAGCGTCCCCGACTCTGAGGAAGAAGCTCTAGGTTCAAGTTCCATTCCAGGGCTTAAGGGCCACAGAAGGAGCATTCATGACACGGTTCAACAGATTGATAATCAGCCTGCTAATCCTTCCAATACTTTCCACTATTCGCCAAAGGGGAAAAAAATGTTTGTGTGAAGATAGAAAACAAACAAACCATAAAATGTTTGCACAAGATGGTTGTTTATACACTGCATTCTGCAAGCTCATGGAGCATAGATTAAAATGTCATGCTCAGTGGGCAACACCTTGAAGCACTGGGGTGCAAAATGGGCAACATGTTGGGGATAGACATCCTGAAAAGGGGAGATTGTTTCAAATGATGCAAGTGACGACCATGGATTCCAGCACAACGCTCCTAGATGCTAACAAGCTTCTTTTTGTAAGTTAGATAGGAAGCTGGCAGCTAGGGAGGCAGCTGAGAAAGGAAAATGAAGCTCTTTGATTGAATTATTTATCTTAACATTTTATCTGACCCAGCAATGACAGCTGACGGTAATTACACGTTGTACATCCCGCCCTCTTTGGGCTGTACATCAACCACACACACACTCCATTCACTTCAAACCGCCGTCTCCACCCCTTTCTATCAGAGATGGCCAAGATGAGTGACAGGTTAAAGGCTTTCGACTAGCACTCCAACTAAATGTTGACACTTTGTGAATACTTGGGAGAGCGAACAGTTCCCTGATAAGCAATTAAAATAGCCACAAACTTGCCAAATGCGCATTTAAATTGAGCTCCATCTGGCTGAGGCACTCTGAAAATCCATGAAAGCGCTTCCTGTCCACAATTTGATTCCAGGTTAAACGGATTCAGTACAACTCAGTTGTTACCCCTCTGGCTCAGTTAGTTGTGGCTAATGGTCCCGCTCCAGAGATTTAAACACGCAGTCTATGCTGACACTCCAGTGTGGTACTGAGGGAGTGATGGATTGCTGGAGGTGCTGTCTTTCAGCTGAGACTCCTGTCTGTCTGTTCAGTTGGATGTTAAGGTTATTGCAGCATTGTTTGAAGAACAGGGAGTTACTGGTGTCCTGGCCAGCAGGCCTGATTTAATCAAAGAGAGACTCAAAGGTCATTTGTTGTGCTCCTCGTAGGCAACTGGCATGGCACTGCCGCCAAGACACCGGATTTCATGCTCCCACCCATGCCAGCCTGCTCCCCAGGGTAGGGACATAAAATTCCACCCAGAAAGTATCACTGTATTGCATTTCTGAGGGAGTGCTGGATTGTCAATAATGCCACCTTTCAGGAGAGGAGACCTTGTGGCTCAGTCTGGTAGCGTCCCCGACTCTGAGGCAGAAGCTCTAGGTTCAAGTTCCATTCCAGGGCTTAAGGGCCACAGAAGGAGCATTCATGACACGGTTCAACAGATTGATAATCAGCCTGCTAATCCTTCCAATACTTTCCACTATTTGCCAAAGGGGAAAATAAAAAGTTTGTGTGAAGATAGAAAACAAACAAACAAAAAAATGTTTGCACAAGATGGTTGTTTATACACTGCATTCTGCAAGCTCATGGAGTGCGGATTAAAATGTCATGCTCAGTGAGCAACACTGCTTTGGGGTGCAAAATGGGCAACATGTTGGGGATAGACATCCTGAAAATGGGAGACAGTTTCAAATAATGCAAGTGATGACCATGGACTCCAGCATAAAGCTCCAATATTCCATGGAGACAAATAACGTTTAGAAGAAGGGAATCCCCACAAAGCCAATGGAAAGAAAACCGATGGACGAGATTTCACTATTAAACACTTTTACTGCAGCAAATCAACTAAAATCTACATGATTTAAACTTTAATTAATAGATGAAGGATACTTCAAATAAAAGGATAAATTTCACTTTAAGTAGTCACTATAACCACACTACAAGCACTTGCATTACTTCCCGCACAGATGTGGGACCACATGCAATCTCAGTCTTTCTAACTCAGCCTCCGCTATGTGGAAGCTCTCACTTCCCAATCAAATCGATTTGGCCCTTGAGTCACATTCACCAGCAGCCATAATCCATCTGAAGTCCCCGGACACAGTTACCACAGAAAAAGTGCATATCTAGGAACTTTCTCTCATTTGGGTCACAACAGCCAGTCAGACATAATGTGAGTCAGATTATGAGACCAGAAAGACCCTGAGTGGGCACTCTCTCTCGCTCTCTAGCCATTCTGAAAGCTTGTTGTTTGACCAGCCACACACCAGGGGCAGCATCTTAAAAGTCAACTGCTGACCCCCATTGAAAAGGCAGGAATCATCCATCAACATCTATAAACGTCTCAATGCAGAATCTGGAAAGACCATCAAGTCCAGTCCAAAACCATCCAAGTCATCAATCTACAAGATCTGTACACAATTGCCTTTTTTGGACTCTTAAACAATTTTACCCATCTTCTCACTTTGTAACTTATTTCTGTGTGTATTTTTGAACTTTTGAATGCACATCTGAGTGAGATTTGGAGCGTTTTTATTATTTTTATTTACATCAAGTGTTAAGTCCAATAAATACTACTCTCCTTTATTTTAAAACTTAGAAGAAAACCTGCCTGAGAGTGCTTTACAGTCAAAGCACTTAAACAGTTAAGTACTCATTGAATTCGCAAGTGAACCTTTAAAAAAACACTTGTTGTGGTCAAACGAGGGATGGGAGGGGAGCCATTCTGACACTTCTCACTCTCCATGGCTTTGTCCCTCTCAAACTCTAATCTCCTCAAGTCTTACAACACTGTGAGATCTTTGTGCTTCTCCAATTCTGATCTCTTGCTTGTCCACGGTTTTAATCACTCCACCATTGGCGGCCGTGCATTCAGCTGCCAAGGCCCTAAGCTCTGGAAATCCCTCCCTAAATCTCTCTGCCTCTTTCTCCTCCCTAAACCCTACCTCTTTTTCTGAGCCCTTGATCACCCGTCCTACTATCTCCTGATGTAACTTGGTGTCAATTATTTTTGACATTGCTCCTGTCAAAAGTAACTTAGGACTTTTTACTACGTTGAAGGTGCTATACAAATGCAATTTGCTGTTGTACCAACAGGGGAGCTCGGGGGGGCTGCACCCTTCAACATGTTCCCTTTCCTCTCCCTTCCACTGTACCTCTTCTCCCTGCAGCCACAAAAGCCAACAATTCCCTGTTGAAATATTTCTAAGCCTGGGAATTGAAACTGGAAAATGCAATACCCTTCAAGTGTGGAGCTGCTTACCGGAAAGGAGTGCAGGACATGAGAAATAATTCACACAGAGACAGCTGGAAGACATAACTCACTATAACCAGGACAGGGAGTAGGCCACAGACTTCCTAATGTCACAAGAAAATTATCCGACACCTTGACAGGTTAGAGACAGAAGCAAAATAAATTAGCATCAGTGGAAGTCCAACTCATGCGACTCAGAGCTCCAATCTCTGTTGGGATTCTCCTTTCTCCATTGGATTCCCAAATTTACAACATATCTGGTCAAGCAATTCCCGGTGATCCTACCAATAGCTAATTTCCAACAATTTCTGGGGCACACAACTGGGAGTTAATTTGAGGTTGTCGATTTT
The DNA here is from genome assembly GCF_964194155.1 of Cetorhinus maximus. NCBI lineage: Eukaryota > Metazoa > Chordata > Chondrichthyes > Lamniformes > Cetorhinidae > Cetorhinus > Cetorhinus maximus. Next base: position 65,609,938 of record NC_135888.1, on the reverse strand, counting down.
CTTTGAGAACCTCCATGGTTTTTGATGGAGGGGAGGGATGGATGGTGGAACAGAAACTTCAGGGAGTAAAAAAACAAAAGAATAGAAGAGAGGCACAGAAATAGGATGGAGATTTGGAACACTGAGAAAAACGAAGAAAATGAAGAGTGGAGAGAGAAACTAAGAAACAAAAAGAGACAAAAACAAATATTGGAAATTCCTGGGCTACAGGAAAGGTTTGAGGGATACAGCAGCATTGAATTATCAGACACCATTCACAAGCTTACACCATATTATAAGATCAGCAACCAAAAAGGCAAGGTCATCTTGTGAATCTATTTGATAGAGCTATTTTTATTTCTTTATAAACAGTGTGATGCCCTAAATCATATCTATCAGTGGGATAACTGCCCTTCAAATCCTGTGTGTATGTATAATAACTAATAAATAGCCCCATCTCTCAGACCGTGTGTGTGATATAACTGTAAATACCCCATCTCTCAGGCCCTGTGATATAACTGTAAATACCCCCATCTGTCAGACCCTGTGTGTGATATAACTGTAAATACCCTCTGGTCTCAGACCCTGTGTGTGATATAACTGTAAATATCCTCTGGATTCAGACCTTCTGTGTGAAATAACTGTAAATAGCCCGTCTCTCAGACCCTGTGCGTGATACAACTGTAAATACCCTCTGGTCTCAGGCCCTGTGTGTCATTACAGTAAATTCCCTCATTTCTCAGACCGAGTCTAGATAACCGCCTGTCTGCTCAACCTCCTTCTCTGTGACCCTTCTCGGCTTCTTCCCCACTTATCCTTCTAAGCCTCCCCTCCTGCTAGGACCTCACCCATTTCTTCTCTCTCATCTTCAGTCATGACCATTTTAGTCTTCAGTTACCTCCTCTCTCTCTCATCCCCCTCCAATGCAAACTGCAAGACGAATTGGTGATGTAATGGTAATGGCAAAATGTTCAGACTGGAATGGTCATCGAGTTATCTGTAGTGAAAACTAAAGGGCATCACCCATGTACACATCCACACTCACAGGTCTCTTTTTTCATCTGTTCAAGAGAAACAGAGCAACAAGAACAGCTATAAGTTGACTGGGAACTGAACAACTTGCACGGTTAGCAGACAAAAGCAGCTCCTTCGCAGATGGAGCATGGCACTTGGAATCCTGGAGCAGGTGGCGCTGAGGAGGGGGAGGGGGTCAAACTGGTGCCAGCTGACAGACAGGCAGGTTGACGTCACATTGGCTGGCATTGAAACATCTAGAAGATGAAGGGGACCTACGTGGTATTTATAGTCAGCAGGTGCTGGGTGACACAAGTGCTGGGATCATTGAGTGAAGGGGCGATATTTTAGAACAAAATCATGATAGATCGCTAATTAACAGCAGACAGATGTCAAACTCCTGCATTGTAAAGATGCATACCTCAGGAGCAGTGCCCGGAATAAGTCAGATTTCCCATTAACCCCTCCTCTGCTGAATTGCATCTACAACTTTCAAAGATTTAATACTCTCTAAGACCTTGACATCTGAAAGTGTCTTTTATAAAAGTTTAACATAACTTCCTTGTTTTTAAAATCTATTTCTCTATTAATAAAGCTGAGAATCCCTATTCTTTCTCAACTGTCTTCTCAACTTATCCCACTATATTCAAAAAATTGGGTACGTATACACTTTCTGTTCCTGCACTCCCTTTAAAATTGTACCTTTTAGTTCATATTGCCTTTGATCATGCTTTTACAAAAATGCATCACTTCAAACTTCTCTACATTCAACTTCATCTGATATGTGTCTGCCCATACCACCAACCTGTTCTCCTGAGGTCTGTTACTATCCTTCACATTCTTTACTACATTTCTGAGTTTATGTGAAATGAGTTCATGGCAAATTGTGAAATTATACTTTGGATACCCAAGTCCAGGTCATTAATATGTGTCACAAAGACCAGTGGGCTTAATACTGACCCCTGGGGAGCACAACTGTATACCACTCTCTAATTTGAAAAACAACTGCTCACTATAACTTTTTTATATTTATTCATTTACCAAATGTGGGCATTGCTGACCAGACCAGCATTTATTGCCCATCCCTAATTGCCCTTGAGAAGGTGGTGGTGAGCCACCTTCTTGAGCCACTGCAGTCCATGTGATGTAGTTACACCCACAGTGCTGTTAGGAAGGGAGTTCCAGGATTTTGACCCATCAACAGTGAAAGAACGGTGATATAAGGCAGAATCTTCTGTTTGGTGTGCGGGGGTGGGCCCCACACGCCGACGTGTAAAATGACGTGTGGTGAGGTCGGGGGTGTGTCCTGACGTCACCATGCGTCATTCCAATCTTTTGTTCGGCACGCTCACGCTGGAGTTGACTGCGCGCCCGCTGAACTGTCAAAGGCCTATTAAGGCCATTAATAAATTCATTAACATAATTGACAGGGTTGCCTGTCCAACCTTAAGGTTGGCGGGCAGGCAAAGAGCCCAGGTGACCTTCACATTTTTCATGAAACCTCATCCACGGGCGGGATGAGGTTTCATGAAGGGTTCATTAATTAAATAAAAATTTTTATGAAAATTCATAAACATGTCCCAGCTCATGTGACACTGTCACATGAGGGGACATGTCTGAGTAATTTTATTTTTAAATTTTTTCCACCTTTAAAACTGAACTTAGTCTTTTCTGCGCTCTTTCACACACATGCGCAAAAGAGCGCAAGCCCCGACTCTTCCTCCTCCCCCACCCGCACAGGTAGCGCTGAGCGCTACCGGGTGCGCATCACACTGGGCAGGCCTTAATTGGCCCGCCCACGTAAAATGGTGGCGCGCAGCTGATCGTGGACGGCAATTGGCTTCGCGCTCGCCCACGCCCACTCCCGACCGGCCCGCCCGACGGGGAGAAAGTTCTCCCTATAGTTCCAAGTCAGGATGGTGTGTGGCTTGGAGCGGAATTTGAAGGTGGTGGTGTTCCCATGCATCTGCTCCCCTCATCCTTCTAGCTGGTAGAGGTTGAGGGTTTGGAAGGTGCTGTAGAAGGAGCCTTGGTGAGCTGCTGCAGTTCATCCTCCCTGAAAACTCCCTGTTTTCTGACCCTTAGCCAATTTTGTATCCAGCCACTGCCCCTTTAATCCCATGGGCTTTAAATTTGCAAATAACTCTATTTTATGGTGCTTGATGAAATGCTTTTTGCAAGGGCATATAAACAACATCACCTGCAGTACCCTCATCAATACTTTTCATTGCTTCAGTGATTGTAATCTCTATAATAGTGATTATATCTCTATTCTGCAGTGATCATGTCCCTGCACATTTTGAAAGAAGTTAGAGAAGAGATAGTAGAGATGCTATTACATATATAATAATTCATTAGAAAAAGGGAGTAGTCTGGTGGATAACTAATGGTTATTCCTATATCTAAAAAGACAGATAAAACAATCCATAGAATGATAGATGAATTAGCTTAACTTCAGTGACAGGAAAAATAATAGAATCTTTACTCAAACATGCAATAGAAAAGCATCTAAAAATTGAAAATATAATGGTGGTGAACACAGAATTTAAAAGAGAAGGTCATGCACGACCAGCCTTACTGATTTTTTTGAAAAAATAACAGAAAGTGCAGATAAAGGTAACATAGTAGGTGTAATATATTTGGATTTTCAAAAGGCTTTTGATTAGGCCTCATGAATAGAGTCCCGACCAAGGCCAGAACATGTGGAGCCAGGGGACAGGCAGAAGAATGAATAACAAGTTGGCTACAAAACTGAAAACATTGAGTAGGGGTTAAGGGCAGCCTCAGGCTGGCAAATGGTGGGAAGTGGTGTTCCCCAGGGATTGATGGTGGGACTATTGTTGCTCCAAATTTGTGTTAATAATTTGGGCTCGGGAATTGAAAGTAAACTTTCTATATTTGCAGATGGTACCAAATTGGGGTGTTGCTGATACAAATGAAGATTTGACAAAATACAAGAAGACATTAATAAACTTGCAGAATGAGTGTTCATTTGGAAAAGAATTCCAAAATAGGTAAGTGTGAGGTGGTGTCTTTTGGTAGGCAGATTAGGGAGGCCACATACTACTTGTGTAATAAGTGGCTAAATTAGTTAGGGGAATAGAGGGTTATGGGGTACAGATGCAGGTTAATATCACCATTAAGAAAAGCAAACCAAACACTGGGGTTTATCTCTCGAGGGATAGAATTGAAAGGCAGATAGGTTATGTTCAACTTGTTTTGGAACTTTATTAGAACACACTTGAAGTCCGGTGGACAGTTTGGATTGACATATTATGAAAGGATATAATGGCACAGGAAAGAGTGCAAAAAAGATTTACATGATGATACCAGAAAAGATTATACCAGAACTGAATGGTTATAGCTATCAGGAAAGAATGAACAAGCTATGGCTCTTTTCTCTGGAAGAAAAAGCTGAGATGTGACTTGATAGAGGCCTTTACAATGTTGAAGGGGTTTGATAGGGTAAATGGAGAGAAGATGTTTCTATTTGTAGGGGATTCAAAAACTAGAGCTATTAATATAAGATAGTCACTAAATGCAGTGTAGAACTCAGGGGGAACCCAAGGAGTAGGAAGATTTTGGAACTTGTTACCACATGGAGTAGTTGAGGCGAATAGCATAAATGCATTAAAGGGGAGGCCAGATAAGCAAATGAGGGAAATAGGAATAGAAGGGTGATTGTATCACTGTAATACACGACATTACCACAGCGACTATACTTCAAAAGTTCATCATTTGCTGTAAAGTGTATGAAAGGCGCAGTTTAAATTCCAGTCTTTCTTTTTCTTTCTATAATACAGTGAATAGCGATTGTATCTCTGTAATGCAATGATGCTATCTCTATAATGATAATGGTAACTCTGTAATAGGATGATTACATCTCTGAATACAATGATTTGTATCTCCATAATATAATGACTCCCATGGAATATTGAAACAGGTGTCTCTTTTACATGCCTTCAGTTATACACCCAGTCAGTTATGCACACCCTATTACACACCCAGTCCATTACACACCCAACCCATTATAAACCCCGCATATTATACACCCTCTGTTATGCACCTGCCTGTTACACACCCCACATGTTATGTAGTCCATCCATTATAAACTGCCTGTTAGACACCCTGTCTGTTATACGCCCAACCCCTTATTAACCCCACCTATTTTATAGCCCATCCATCATAAACCCTGCCCGTAATACGGCCCGCCCATTATAAACCCTGCCCGTTACATTTCCAGCCATTACACACCCAATTTTTTATGTAACCTGCCCATTATAAACCCTGCCTGTTAGATACCCTGTCCATTATATGGCCCACCCATTATAAACTCTGCCCTTTATACGGCCCACTCACTATAAAACCTGCCCGATACACATCCAGCCGTTACTCACCCTGTACGTTAAATGGGCCCACCCGTTATAAACCCTGCCTGTTAGACACCCAATTCATTACACACCCGCTCCATTACATATCCGTAATTAAACACCCTGCCCAATCTTTCTTTCCATTGACCGTGGCCAATCTGACATCACCTGCTCTATTTGGGAAACAGAAGCCGATAGATGGACAGTTTTTTTTGTGGGTGAGATAAGTGAAAAGAAATGGAACAGGCTCCTGTGGTACCTAAACAATCTTACTTATCTCTCAAACACTGACACCCTCACTTTGCTACAAAATCCAAAAGCAGAAATAAGTGGGTCCTCAGCAGGTAGTTTTCAAACATTAACTGACATTGGAAGTCCTTTTCAACTTCGTCATCTATGGGGAAACTGGCAGAGTGCATTGGTCGCTGCTTTTTGGACCCACCCACTCATTGAGCACTTACCCACTGGTTCTGGAACCCGCGTGCCAGTTGAACAGTCACCTCATTTTAATTCCATTGACTTTAACCAGATAAATATGGGGTGGGTTATACCATAGGTGGATGATCTACTTTGGTAAGTTACTGTCCAGGGTGTAGAGTGAAACACTAGCTCCTACTCTCATTATACTACACCAGGGTATTGGCTGGAAAATTCATGTCACTGATCTAGGCCTCATTGCCCAAGTTTCTGCTATCTTTTTTTTAATTCATTCATGGAATGTGGGATTCACTGGCTGGGCCAGCATTTATTGCCCATCCCTAATTGCCCTTGAGAAGGTGGTGATGAGCTGCCTTCTTGAACCACTGAAATCCATGTGGTGTAGGTACACCCACAGTGCAGTTAGGGAGGGGGTTCCAGGATTTTAACCCAGTGACAGTGAAGGAAGACGATATATTTCTAAGTCAGGATGGTAAGTGACTTGATGGGGAACTTCCAGGTGGTAGTGTTCCCATCTATCTGCTGCCCTTGTCCATCTAGATGGTAATGGTCGTGGGTTTCAAAGGTGAATTCCTGCAGTGCATCTTGTAGATGGTACACACTGCTGCTGTTGTGCGTTGGTGTTGAAGGAAGTGAATGTTTGTGGATGTGGTGCCAATTAAGTGGGCTGCTTTGTCCAGGATAGTGTCAAACTTCTTGAGTGTTGTGGGAGCTGCACTCATCCAGGCAAGTGGGGAATATTCCACTATAGACTGATAGGAGAGTAGACTGATGGGTGGTAATTGGCTGGGTTAGATTTGTCCTGCTTTGTGTGTACAGGACATACCTGGGCAATTTTCCACATACCTGGGTAGATGCCAGTACTGGAACAGCTTGGCTAGGGGCATGGCAAGTTCTGGAGCACGAGCCTTCAGTACTATTGCCAAAATATTGTCAGGGCCATAGCCTTTGCAGTATCAAGTGCCTTCAGCTGTTTCTTGATATCACATGGAGTGAATCGAATTGGCTGAAGAATGGCATCTGTGAGGCTGGGGACCTCCGGAGGAGGCCGAGATGGATCATCCACTCGGCACTTCTGGCTGAAAATTGTAGCAAATACTTCAGCCTTATCTTTTGAACTGATGTGCTGGGCTCTCCCATCATTGAGGTTGAAGATATTTGTGGAGCCTCCTCCTCCTCGAACAATATGTTGTGAATCCAACCAGGGAGCAGGCTATTTTGGATCTGGTAATGTGTAATAAGGCAGGCTTAATAAATTATCTCAGAGTAAAGGATCCCCTAGGAAACAGTGACCATAACATGGTAGAATTTAACATTCAGTTTGAGAGTGAGAAACTTGGGTCAGAAACAACTGTGCTAAACTTAAATAAGGGTAATTACAATGGAATGAGGGCAGAGTTGGCTGGAGTTGACTGGGAAAACAGTTTAGCAGAAAAGACGGTTGATGAACGATGGCAGACGTTTAAGAAAATAGTTCATGACTCTCAACAAAGATATATCCCAGTGAGGAAGATGGGGCAGAATATTGCTGTCGGTGAGCGGGGACGAGCCCGACACACCAACGTGTTAAATGACGCGCGATGACGTCGGGCGTGCGTCCCGACATCATCGCTCGTCATTTTGATATTTCACAGTATTCACAGGCAGTGCTGAGCGCTACTGGCCGCGCATTATGCTGGGAGGGCCTTAATTGGCCTGCCCGCGTAAAATCGCGGCCCCAGCTGATGGCAGGCAGCGATCGGCTCCGCGCCTGCGCCTGTCCCCACCCACCCAGCCCACCCGCCAGAGGAAAAATTCTCGCCATGGATTGAAGGAAGGGGACAAACCAACCATGGTTAACCAAGGAAGGTAAGGACAATATCAAATTGAAAGAAAAGACATACAATGTGGCAAAGAGCCAGAGGATTGGGAAAGTTTTAAAGACCAACAAAAGATGACCAAAAAATAAATAAAGAGGGAGAAAATAAATTTTAAGAGTAAACTAACAAGGAATATAAAAACGGACAGTAAGAGCTTCCTTAAATACATAAAAATGAAGAAAGAGGCCAAAGTGAACATAGGTCCCTTACAGAATGAGGCTGGGGAAATAATAATGGGGAACCAGGAAATGGCAGAGGAGTTGAGTAAATACTTTGCTTCAGTCTTCACGGTAGAAGATACTAAAAGCATTCCAAAAATACTAAATAATCAAGGGGCAAAGGGGCAAACAATCAAAGGGGGGAAGAAGTAAATACAATAATTATCACTAGAGAAAAAGTGCTAGGGAAACTAATGGGGCTGAAGGCCGATAAGTCCCCTGGACCTGATGGGCTGCATCCTAGAATATTAAAGGAAGTAGCTACGAAGATAATGGATGCACTGGTAGTAATCTTCTGAGAATCCTTGGAGTATGGAAAAGTCCCAGAGGATTGGAGAACGGCCAATGTAACATCCTTATTCAAAAAGAGAGGGAGACAAAAGACAGGTAACTGTAGGCCAGTTAGCTCTACATCTGTCATTGGGAAAATGTTGGAGTCTATTTTAAAGGATGTAACAGCATTTAGAAATACATAATCAAGCAGAGTCAGCATGGCTTCATGAAGGGGAAATCATGCCTAACAAATTTATTAGAATTCTTTGAGGAGGTAACAAGCAGGATAGATAAAGGGGAGCCAGTATATGTAATATATTTGGATTTCCAAAAGGGGATCAATAAGGTACCACACATAAGGCTACTTAATGAGATAAGAGCCCATGGTGTTGATGGTAGAATACTAGCATGGATAGAGGATTGGCTAACTAATACAAGACAGAGAGTTGGGTTAAGGGGGCCATTTTCAGGATGGCAACCTGTAACTAGTGGAGTGCCAGAGGGATCATTGCTGGGGCCTCAATTATTTACAATATATATGAATGACTTAGATGAGGGAAGTGAATGTACTATTGCCAAGTTTGCGGATGACACAAAAATAGGTGAGAAGGCAAGCGGTGAGGATGACACAAAAAGTCTGCAGAGGGATATAGACAGGTTAATTGAATGGGCAAAAACTTGGCAGTTGGAATATAATGTGGGAAAATGTGAGGTTATGCACTTTGGCAGGAAGAATAGAGGAGCTGAATATTATTTAAATGGAGAACGATTGCAGAAGGCTGCAACACAGAGGGATTTGGGAGTCCTTGTGCATGAATCCCAAAAAGCTAACGTACAAGTTCAACAGATAAGAAGGAAGGCAAATGGAATATTGGCCTTTATTTCAAAGGGAATGGAGTATAAAAATAGGGAAGTCTTGCTAAAACTATACAAGGCACTAGTTAGACCACACCTAGAATACTGTGAACAATTTTGGTCCTCGTATCTAAGAAAATATATACTGGCATTGGAGGTAGTCCAGAGAAGGTTTACTAGGTTGATCCCAGAGATGGGATTTTCTTATGGGGAGAGGTTGAGTAGGGTGGGCCTGTACACATTGGAGTTTAGAAGAATGAGAGGCAACCTTATTGAAACATATAAGATTGTTAGGGGGCTAGACAGGATAGATGCTGAGAGGCTGTTTCCCCTTGTGGGAGAGTCTAGGACCAGGGGACATAACCTCAGAAGAAGGAGGTGCCCATTCAAAACAGAGATAAGGAGCAATTTCTTCTCTCAGACGGTAATCAATCTGTGGAATTCTTTACCACATAGGGCTGTAGAGGCTGGGTCGTTAATTATATTCAAAGCTGAGATGGACAGATTTTTAATCAGTAAGGGAATCAAGGGTTATAGGGACAAGGCAGGAAAGTGGAGTTGAGGATCATCAGATCAGCCATGATCTCATTGAATGGCAGAGCAGACTCAATGGGCCGAATGGTCTACATCTGCTCGTACGTCTTATGGTCTCCAGTGAGATGTTTAATTGTTTAATTGTCTATCACCACTTACGACTGGATGTGGCAGGACTGCAGAGCTTAGATCTGATCTGTTGGTTGTGGGATCGCTTAGCTCCATCACTTTTTGCTTATGCTATTTGGCATGCAAGTAGTCCCGAGTTCCAGCTTCACCAGGTTGACACCTCATTTTTAGGTATGCCTGGTGCTGCTCCTGGTATGCCCTCCTGCACTCTTCCTTGAACCAGGGTTGATCCCCTGGCTTGATGGTAATGGAGAGTGGGGGATATGCCGGCCCATGAGGTTACAGATTGTGTTCGAGTACAATTCTGCTGCTGCTGATGGCCCACAGCGCCTCATGGATGCCCAGTCTTGAATTGCTAGATCTGTTCGAAATCTGCCCCATTTAGCACGGTGGTGGTACCACGCAACACAATGGAGGGTATCCTCAATGTGAAGGCGGGACTTCGTCTCCACAACAACTGTGTGGTGGTCACTCCTACCGATACTGTCATGGACAGATGCATCCGCGGCAGGCAGGTTGGTGAGGAACACAACGAGCAGTGCAGATGCACAAGACCTTGGTCAAAGAGGAAGGATTTAAGGAATAATCGTGTTGATTCCCTCATCACCTGCCGCAGACCCAGTCTAGCGGCTTTGTCCTTTAGGACTCGGCCAGCTCGGTCAGTAGTGGTGCTACCAAGCCACTCTTGGTGATGGACATTGAAGTCCCCCATCCAGAGTACATTCTACGCTTTTGCCACCCTCAATGCTTCCTCCAAATGGTGTTCAACACGGAGGAGCACTGATTCATCAGCTGAGGGAGCACGGTATGTGGTAATCAGCAGGAGGTTTCCTTGCCCATGTTTGACCTGATGTCATGAGACTTCATGGCGTCAGGACTCAATGTTCAGGACTCCCAGGGCAACTCCCTCCCGTCTGTATACCATGTGCCGCAATCTCTTTTTCCAGTGGGACAGGACATACCCAGGGATGGTGGTGGTAGTGTCTGGGACATTACCTGTAAGATATGATTCCATGAGGATGACTATGTCAGGCTGTTGCTTGACTAGTCTGTGAGACAGCTCTCCCAATTTTGGCACTAGGCCCCAGATATTAGTAAGGAGGGCTTTGCAGGGTTGAGAGGGCTGAGTTTGCTGTTGCTGTTTCCGGTGCCTAGGTCGATGCCGGGTGGTCCTTTCAGTTTCATTCATTTTTTTGAGACTTTGTAACAGTTTGAGACAACTGAGTGGCTTGCTAGGTCATTTCAGAGGGCATTTAAGTGTCAACCACATTGCTGTGGATCTGGAGTCACATGTAGGCCAGACCAAGTAAGGATGGCAGATATTCTTCACTAAAGGACATTAGTGAACCAGATGGGTTTTTACAACAATCGGCAATCATTTCATTGTCATCATTAGACTCTTAATTCCAGATTATTTTTTACTCAATTCAAATTCCACCAACTGCCATGGCGGGGTTTGAACCTGCAGGGCATTACCCTGGGTCCCAGGATTACTAGTTCAACAACAATACCACTACGCCATCGCCTCAAATTGGGGCTTGTTGGGAATTTTGAATAGTTGTTGTCTTTTGTGTTATTTGCTCATCATTTTCCTGAGCCATTGGAGATGACCTGAACAGAGTGACATGACATGACGCTATAGCTGGATGGATGTGTGAATATCACTCTGGTGGTACAGAATTCACGTTGCAACTCTAAAGATAATACCCTTCGTGGGTCAAGTCTCCATGCCACCTCTAAATGGCTGGCGTGAGGAAGAGGAAAGATCTGCTCCTTGCTTCTGTGATTCATTTATCATACGTGACCAAATATTGGAATGTCACAAATAGAGCTGCCAACTGGTTGGACATATTCCTGGAAGTTTCATTACATGAACTCCCAGCCCCCATCTGACCCACTCCGTCTAACAGCCTTTAATCCTATCTCTAATTTTTTTAAATAACCAGTCAACACAATATGTTCAAAGAAAATTTTGTTTCATGTCCCTATGATTCTTCTCTCGTTTGCAGCAGTGTCCAAGGGATTCATTTTTAATTCCTGGAGACTCCAGGGCAATCCAGGAGGATTGGCAACCCTAGTGTCACAGGCTATATGAGGCTTTACGTGTCGCTTCCTGTGTTGGACCACAGTATAGGGCAAATCCACCATCTCATGCACTGAGCATACAGGGTGGTCTCAGTGTCACTGCTCAGCCTATACTCTTCTGTTTGAAGCCCAAACACAACATTCCACTGTTACAGTACTAGTGATTTTAGACGGAACACCTCTACAAAGCCCAGTGTGTGAGAATAGAGAAGGGTTTATTTGGCAGTTTTTATATTTTTAAAAAAAATTCTCATTCAGAAATGCTGAGAGGCTCCGTCTTTAATTGCTGTGTTTTCTCTTGAACAAAATGAACATTTTGCTGAAAGGTTAAACAAATAGCTGGCACTTTCTGTAGCTTGTCAATTCCTGTACTTCATGTAATGAGAGGAAAATGGGAGCATTAACCGAAGACAGATGGGAACAATTTGATCCGACAATCTAGCTTTTCATGTGTTAAGTGAGGGAGACTTGGAGAACTCCATTTCTCCCTCCAGCTCCTTTACTTGTTTCAATTTAATTTTAATCATATTCTCAGATTTAATAAGGCAACAATTACTGGGTAGTAGTGTCACCAGCCTAAATTGGTGCGTGTCTACATCAGCTCCACCAGACTACAAATGACTGTTAGTGGGGGCAGAATGTGCTTGTGTAATGCTCCTCTGTCCATTATTGTAGTTCAGCTGCACTGGCTCCTGCTGGTTCCATCGACAAGGACCACTATGGGTCCGCTGCTGCTGAGGGCTTCAGACCAGTAAAGACTCAGGTTTACTCCAAGGCCTAACCTGGCCTCAGCTCAAGCAATGCTGGAGGCGCTAATCGGTCACAGTCTGCCTGTGGGGGCTTGCTGTCCACAAATAGGCTGTTGCGTTTTCAACATTACAGCAGTGAATGCACTTCAAAAGATAATTCATAGGCTGTAAAGTGCTTTCGGATATGCTGGTGAATGTTACGTGGTGGGTGTGGGGGACAGTGTCGAGTTTGGGGAACACATTGCTTGTCCCTCCAGTACAAAAGTTGGTCAGCAGCTCACCGGCTTTAGAAAGGGCTGCCCTGCAGCAATAATACCCTGGGGGCGCCTTCCAGAAGGTGAGAGTGGGACTTGCGCCCCTCAGGGACAGGAAGTCCTGCTCTTGAGTGCTGCCGGCCAATCTGACTGACCAGCAGCTGAGTAGTCCCACCAGTGCCAGAATGCAGTAGTGCCCACTGCAGGGACTACAAGAGAGTCCCGAGAAGATGATCACGGATACTGGACTTTAAGGTAAGTCCAGGGTTTTTGGTCGGGGAGTGTTCAGGGACCATACATTGGAGAGGGGTGAAGGTTTGGGTTTCAGAGGCTGGGGGGAGACACAAAGGGTGGGGTACCATCTTACTGGGCTGGTGGTGGGGGGTTCTCTCAAAGGAAATACCCGCCACTTCCTACCGAGTTGGGAAAGTAGGAGGCTGGCCACTTTCCTTCTACCATTCCCACCGATCATATTATAGAGGCAGAGGTGGAATAAGGTCTTTAAGTGGATTATAATTGGCAACTTAAGGGCCTCAATAGACCTAAGGGCAGGCAGGCTGGTTGATGCTTTTCCCACCCATTGTAATTATGGGAGACAGCTTGGGTGTGGATGGGAAGGCGGTGGGCTAGCCACCCATTTTATTTTAAGTACCTCCCACTACTGTCTTCATATATGCTGGTGGGGGAGCTGTAAAATCTGCTCCCCATCCTGAGTTTGTGAAAGGCGCAACTAAATTTCAAGTCTGTCTGCCTGCTTTTCCTTTCTTTTCTTTCTGTATTGGAAAGCACATGTGTCATGTTGAACAATGAAGGTTAACTGAAACTTTCTTCTTCTCCATCACTCCGACTGAAGAACAGTGGACAAAGTACAATTGGCAGCTGTTAAAAACCTTGTGTCTATGCAAAGAGGGTGATGGTGGCAGACATCAACACGGTAACAGTGAGGCACAACTAGACTTGACAGCTAACCATCTTTGGTCTGGCTGAACAGGCTGCATGGAAATTTTGAGAATGCAAATTAGGTGCCATTGAGGCCAATTTTCTGATGGTGTGCCATCTGATTGGCAAGGTTTGCCACTGGCAGTGGGAATTTTGAGAATCAGCCACCTAGACTCTGGTTTGGAGCAATATGATACCATCTTTTCACTGACTGCAGAGTCTTATACTGTGGAGGCAATTGTGAGTGTCTTGTTTTTTTAAAAGTACAGCGTTGTGTTTTACTTGGAGCTGGCATACTTGGCAACAGCTTTTGTCACTTCTGATACTTGGCTGGCTTCTTCAGGCAGTAGCACAATGGGTCTCCTGGGAGCTGATGGTCAAGAGTTTGTTGTAATAGGTTGGATAGGAAACTTTATCATAAGGGGCTCGCATACATTTAAAAAAATTATCCTTTCATGGAATGTCAGCATCGCAGAACAAGGCCAGTATTTGTTACCCATCAGTAATTTCTTTTGAATTGAGTGACTCACTAGGCCATTTCAGAGGGCAGTTAAGAGTCAACCACATTTCTGTGGTTTCAGAGTCACACATAGGCCAGACTAAATAAGGACAGATTTTCATCTCCCTGAAGGGCATTAGTAAACCAGATGGGTTTTTACAACAATTGATGACACTTTCATGGTCACCATCACTGAGACTAGCTTTCCAATTCCAGATTTTTATTAATTGAATTCAAATTCCATCAGCTGCTATACTGAACATACAAAACAGGAGCAGAAGTAGGCCATTCGGCCCCTCAAGCCTGCTCTGCCATTCAATAAGATCATGGCTGATCTGTTTGGGTTTCGAGTTCTACATTCCCATCTACCCTCGATAACCCTTGATCCCCTTGCCTAACAAGAATCTATCTACCTCTGTCTTAAAAGTACTCAATGACCCTGCTTCCGGAGGCAGAGAGTTCCAAAGTTGCACAACCCTCAGAGAAAAAAATTCTCCTCATCACTGTCCTCTGAGGGTGACCCCTAATTTTAAAACAGTGCCCCCTAGTTCTGGACTCACCCACTAGATGAAACATCCTTTCCACCTCCACCTTGTCAATACCATTCAGGATCTTATATACTTCAATCAAGTCACCCCTTACTCTTCTAAACACCAGTGGAAACAAGCCCAGCCTGCCCAACCTTTCCTCATAAGACAACCCGCTCATTCCAGGTATCGATCTAGTAAATCTCTGAATGGCCTCCAATGCATCCTTCCTTAAATGAGGAAACCAAAACTGCACACAATATTCGATTGGTCTCACCAATGCCCTGTATAACTGAAGCATAACATCCTTACTTTTATGTTCAATTCCTCTTGCAATGAAGGATAGCATTCCATTAGCCTTCTTAATTACTTGCTGTACCTGCATAGTAACTTTTTGTGATTCATGCACGCGAACACCTACATCCCTTTGCACCTCGGAATTCTGCGGTCGTTTTCAGTTTAAGTAATACTCCGCTTTCTTATTCTTCCTGCCAAAGTGATTTGAACCATGTCTCTGCAGCTTCAGCCTGGGCCTCTGGGTTACTAGGTCAATGACATTGCCACTTCACCACCCTCTCCCTCCATTGTTCACAAAGGAGTTCATTATGGACAAAGCTTTGGAGGAGATGCCTTTGTCAGGGTGAATGGCTTCATTACTTAGTAGATTCAGATGGAGTAACTATCCTTTTTCACCCCTCTCTATATATCAATGTTTTCATCAATGTAATTCCCCTTGAATTACAACAGAATTCAAGGGGAAGCCTGATAAGCACATTAGGGGATGTTGATGGCGTTAGATGGAGAAGGATGGGAGGAGGTTCATGTGGAGCATAAATGGACCTGTTGGGCTGAATGGCCTGTATTTGTGCTTGCACAGCCTTAGGAGCCTCTTGTGGGTTAGTCCAGAACTAGGGGGCGCTGTTTTAAAATTAGGGGTCACCCTCAGAGGACAGAGATGAGGAGATTTATTTTCTCTCAGAGGGTTGTGCAATTTTGGAACTCTCTGCCTCAGAAGATGGTGGTGTTGGGGTCACTGAATATTTTAAAGACAGAGGTAGATAGATTCTTGTTAGGCAAGGGGATCAAGGGTTATCGGGGGTAGATGGGAATGTAGAACTCAAAACACAAACAGATCAGCCATGATCTTATTGAATGGCGGAGCAGGCTTGAGGGGCCGAATGGCCTACTTCTGCTCCTATTTCGTACGTTCGTAATCCCAATATAGCAGCTGATGGAATTTGAATTCAATTAATAAAAATCTGGAATTGGAAAGCTAAACTAAGAGTTTAGGTGATTGACACCCAAGTTTACTGGACTGACGTAAGTGCAGGGCATATAAGTGACATATATAATGACATATAAGTGCTTATATTTCACCTTTCTCCTAACTATACTCAGTTCTGCCGAAGGGTCATGAAGACTCGAAACGTTAACTGATTTCTTCTCCACCGATGCTGCCAGACCTGCTGAGTTTTTCCAGGTAATTCTGTTTTTGTTTTGGATTTCCAGCATCCGCAGTAGCTTTTAGCTTTTAGTTTTTATTTATGTAAGTGCAGGGTATGTCTCTATGGGGTGAAGATTGTGTACTCCGCACCAAATATCCAGAAACACCAGGTGCAGACTTTTCAGTAGCTGCTTTGGAGACTCCAAACAGGGCAATGGGCTTCCACAGCATGAAAAATCAAGATTTCTTATCACCTGTAGCACTGACCATGACTGGGCAGATTTTCTCCGTGCATCGTCCTGCGAACACATTGACTGTCATGAAGAACCCGGAGGGTTCAAAGTTCATGTGCCCTAAACAAATGCTCAGCAGCGATGAACTCTTGTCCAGTGTCATCCCTCTACTACATAAAACTTAACCTGTTGACGCACTTGTAAAATGCTGGTCATCTAGCTGAACTGCAGAAATACCAGAAATGTGTGGGTATACATATCAGGAAAGGATTGACAGATTGGGTCTCTTTATTCTAAAAAAACGAAAGCTGAGGGGTGACTTAACAGAGGTCTTTTGAAATTATGAAAGGTGTTGATTGTGTGGTTTTGGTAGTGTGGATACAGGGAAAATGTTTCCTCTTGTGGGGAAGAGCATAACTAAAGGCCATCAATGTAAGATAGTCACCAAGAAATCCAAAAGGGGATTCAGGAGAAACTTCTTTACCCAAAGTGTGGTGAGAATGTGGAACTTGCTACCACAGGGTGCGGTTGAAGCGAATAGTATTGATTCATTTAAGGCAAAATTAGGCAAACTTATGAGGGAGAAGGGATTAGAGGGTTATGATGGTATATTTAGATGAGAAAGAATGGAGGAGGCTCGAGTGGAGCATAAAGACCAGTATGGACTGGTTGGGCTGAATGGTCTGTTTCTGTGCTATATGTCCTATGCGAATCTGAAAAATCCTTGTTTGATTGGATATCTGGGAGCTAAAAGGGAGAGGGATCGAATGCCACCTGAAGCTGTAACATGGCACGAGGAACACGCACTGCATGGCAGCGATGAGGGGAAGGAGGGCTATGAAATGGGGAGTGAAGAAACAGGGAACAAGGGAGAAGAGTGCTCTTGAGGAGAGCGAGATCAGGAATACAAGCTACTCCCCACAATTTAATCATTGAGCAGCAACATGAATCATGAGGATAAAGAATAAGCAAGGAGAAAAAATCTGCAAGAGCAAAAGCCTGAGAAAACAGAGAAGTCTCATCATGAGAAACACTTTCTCCTCTTTGGATTAATGTGAGCCGCATGCTGGGGAGTTACTGGCTTTCCTTAGTCCTCTCAGATCTCTGTCTATTTACTGCTTCAGTACAAGTGCAGTGGAGAGTGAATTCCACAGACAAATTTCTGCCTTTGTTGTTGCTGGTTTGAAAGACAACCACACGTCTGCTCCTACACATCAAGAGCATTCCTCCCTCACATCCCAGCTTAGCCTTTCCCATTTCAATCCCCTTTCTCTTCAACTGTGACGCACAACCACTCCCCCTTCTAAACGTGAACAAATTACGCTAATCCTCCCTGTAAAGAATGGCCAAAATAGTGCAGCCTTTGAACTCTGGGCCATCCATTTTGCCTCCTGCTATTTCACTTCATCCTTTTCTCTCTCCTCTCTCTTCTCATTAGTACTCCCACTGCCCCTCTGCTGTGACCCCAGCCCTTTAGCCATGCCCTTTGATAAATTTGATCTTGTACTAACAAGAGCCTGGACACATTCTGAGGCCCTTTTTAATTGCTGCAGTCCCACGAGCCTCGGATTCCGAAAATGCACACGCCCCTCCATCAGTTTGAATGCTCGCTCTCTTGGCTTTCACTTCCTAGCTCGGCTCTGACTATCATTTAGTTTTGTTCACACAAAAAAAAACAAAAGTAAAAGCTTGAGATATCTTTTGGATTATGTATCACTTGGCCTTCATGGACTGTGAAGTGTTATCATTAACGCTCCATGAATGCAAGCTTGGTGCAGAAATTCAATACTTAGGGAATTAGTTGAGACATTCTTACTTTGAATAACCTACCCTCCACTTTCCCAACCATCACTACCACTATACACATACAAAGAAATGGACAGGCTGCATTCCATTATGATATTTTGATGTAATGGTCAGGGAATCCTGGAAAGTAGTTTGAGAGACCTGTATCTCCAAACACCATTCTTCTCATTTCTTGCAGTGTCCCACGGCTAGTGAGATGGGGAAGCCTGTTGGAGGTAGGCCTCAATTTTGCTTTGCATTTGGCAGCAGCTCCCCGGGTGTCACTGATGGTGTAGTATAGTGTGGGCCTTTTGGATTTGGGGCCAAAAGCACATGGTAAACTGACAATCAAAAAGTGCCAAGGGAGAAAATGGCACATTAATTGGACAATAGAACTATACTGGTGCTGGCACTAAATTGCTTTGTCTCCTTTTCCTCTTCAGCAACGCCCAACCGCCACTCCACCCTACCATCAACACCCCGCCCCCCCCACCCAGTTTCTGAACAAGCAAGCTTTGCATGCTGATGACAGGTTAAAATAAAATATAGGGCAATGCACAAAGCTCTTTATCACTGGCACACTGCAGCTTTGTGTAACATACTGCACCCACAACAAGGCAACCTATACATGCCACACAGGCTTCACTTCCACAAGTCAATTTGCCAATCAGCACAGAACCCCAGTCTGTAATTATGTTTAGTTTAATGAGCCATACTACAACCCACAGCATCAATTGAGGGCCTAAGGTTTACACTGCTGGAATGTACATTGCGTGTTTCCTAGTTAAGGCAGGCAGCTAAAATTATATATTGTCTCAATTTGAGTGGCGTATGCACACTTCCATAGTTTCCCCGGTTTCTTTCGTGAAATATGTTTAGACTAGCAAAAGACTGAATCAATAAACTCTTTGTTTGCAGTTTATGCTCCTTGTGTATGTTATTGCTTTGTCATATGCTCAATCCATCTCTAACAATAACTCTAGGTTCTGTGTTATATATTGTGTCCCTGTATTTTACACTTGCCCACAACACGCTCTGGGGCCTGTGCTACACCCTGTTACACAGCGTACTCTCTTCTGTTGCCTTCTACTTCACACACACTGGGATTTCTGCTAACCTCATTTGAATCCATGATGGCTGTCCAATTGATCAACTTATCTGAGCCTCAGATAAACTTGAGAGTTTGAGACAGAAAGAAGTGCATTTCTACAGCTCCTTTCATGACCTCAGGTTGCCCCAAAGCACTTTACAGCACATGAAATACTGTTGTAATGTCGAAAATATTGCAGCCAATTTGCTCACTGCAAGATCCCTGAAACAGCAATACGAAAATGACCAAATAATCATAAGAACATAAGAAATAGGAACAGGAATAGACCATTCGGCCCCTCGAGCCCAATACACCATTCAATAAGATCATGGCTGATCTGCTTGTGCCACATCCCCCTCTACTTCCGATAACCTTTGATCCCCTTGCCTAACAAGAATCTATCTACCTCTGCCTTAAGAATATTCAATGACACTGCCTCCACCGCCCTCAGAGGCGGAGAGTTCCAAAGTTGCACAACCCTCAAAGAAAAAATTTCTTCTCATCTCTGTCCTAAAAGGGTGACTCCTAATTTTGAAACAGTGTCCCCCTAGTTCTGGACTCACCCACAAGAGGAAACATCCTTTCCACATCCAACTTGTCAAGACCATTCAGGATCTTATATATTTCAATCAAATCACCTCTCACTCTTCTAAACTCCAATGGAAACAAACCCAGTCTGTCCAACCTTTCCTCATAAGACAACCTACTCATTCCAGGTATCAATCTGTGTTGTTGAGTGAGGGTTAAACATTGGCCAGAACACCAAGAGTAACACCCCTTCTCTTTGAAATAGTGCCATGGGATTTTTTCCATCCACCTTTTGAAGGCAGACAAGGCCTCAGCTTAACGTTGTATCTGAAAGATGGCACCTCTGACAGTGCTGCACTCCCTTAGTACTGCACTGGAGTGTCAGCCTAGGTTTTTGTTCTCTGGTCTCTGGAGTGGGACCTGAACTCACAACCAGATAGCGGCGTTACCAACTGAGACACAATCCATTCCCAGTTCTAGACAATTTCCCCACCTGTACCTTTCATAATCCTAAACACAATATCAAATAAAGCTGTGAGAGAATCCCACCCTGTCCATTCAGAACAGCTGTTTCATCCAGCAGTGGATAGCTCTCATCACAGAGGGCTCTAAACAAAGACAGGAAAGCAGTTTGGAATCAATCTGAAAATCTGAGCAGCCACCTCTAACCTGACAGCCTGGTCCCATCCCCACTAACACCCCGCCCATGCCCCTGGCCTGCCACCACGGTGCATTTGTTCAATCAATTAGCATGGAACATCCAAGGGCCTAGTAACCGTGTCTGGAAAAAAATAAAATAGGTCCCATGAAAACTATGCGAGACTACCCTCCCCCCACCATCCCATCAGATTTGTACAGATTACTGCCTCCTCTCATCTCTCCTTTGTCAAAAATAAAACCATCTCTTCATCTCTGCTTTAATCCTACTTGAGGCAACCCAGAACCTACGACACCATTCAGATAAGAAAATAGACTCGGCAAAGGCTGCTTTATGGATGCAGAGAAAGATCAGCTCCACTTCAGAGGTTTTAGATTGATGAGGTCCTTATTGTCCTGTATTGTGACAAGCCTTGTATGAATGAGGGAACATGACAGTTATCAGTGGTAGCCCCATAAAACCCAATTTGCAACTCGGTTTTCCCAGTTACCATGGAAGATTAAAATTATACACCACAACAGGGTTATCATTGCAAAATAATATTTTACTTTTCCGTTATTGGTAACATTTTCCCTCAACCTTCAGCAGCCGTTTTGATTGTTTGGTCTGTTGAATGACGGGAGAGACTTTTTTTTTTTAAAGTTGATGGTATGTCCTTTTGCAAACATGGTTCAAGATAATTCACTCCTGGGATTATGCAGTGATGTAGCCTGTCCGTGCAATGAGGCAATGTGCCCATAAGAAATTGGATGTGGATTTGCAGCAGTAATTCCATAGCCTGGTACAGGTTGCGATGATTGGATGGTGCAGAGGTTAGGTGGGGGGATGGGTGGAGAGGGGAAATATTTTGTGAATTGTGGCAATGCACTTGTTCACAGAGGAAGAGATGAAACAATAAGTTAGGAGAAACTTCACTTAGGTCGGACATAGAATCACAGAATTGTTACAGCGCAGAAGCTGTTCAACAGACCGAATAATCAAAATGGCTGCTGAAGGCTGAGAGAAAATGTTATCATTGACGGAAAAGTAAAATATTATTTTGCAATGATAACCCTGTTGTGGTGTATAATTTTAGATGGGCCATTCGGCCCATCGCGTCTGTACCAGCTCTCCAAATGGGCAATTCATCGAGTGCAATTCCCTGCCCTCTCCCTGTAACCCTGCACATTCTTCCTTTTTAGGTCATTCATACAAACTCACTGATGTGTTTCTAGTGTGCAGGTGTGCAAGAATTCATGGTGGTGGTGATTTTCCACTAAGCGGTGTACTTGAACAATGGTGACTGCAGGAGGGCATGCCGGGAGCATCACCAGGCATATCTAAAAATAAGGTGTCAACCTGGTGAAGCTACAATTCAGGACTACTTGCATTGCAAACAGCAAGTGATAGACAGAGCTAAGCGATCAACCAACAAATCAGATCTAAGCTCTGCAATCCAGCCATGTCCAGTCATGAGTGGTGGTGGACAATTAAACAACTCACCGGAGGAGGAAGCTCCACAAACATCCCCATCCTCAATGATGGGGAGCCCAGCACATCAGTGCAAAAGATAAGCCTGAAGCATTTGCAACAATCTTCAGCCAGAAGTGCAAAATGGCTGATCTATCTTGGCTTATTCCGGAGGTCCCCAGCATCACTCATGTCAGTCTTCAGCCAATTCAATTCACTCCAGGTGAAATCAAGAAATAGCTGAAGGCACTGGATACTGCAAAGGCTATGGGCCTTGACAACATTCTGGCAATAGAACTGAAGACACACGCTCCAGAACTTGCGGTGCCCCTAGCCAAGCTGATTCAGTACAGCTACAACATTGGCCTCTACCTGGCAATGTGGAAAATTGCCCAGGTATGTCCTGTACACAAAAAACAGAACAAATCCAGCTCGGCCAATTACAACCCCATCAGTCTACTCTCGATCATCAGTAAAGCAATGGAAGGGGTCATCAGCAGTGCTATCAAGTGGCACTTGCTTATCAATAACCTGCTCAGTTTGGGTTCTGCTAAGGATCATTCAGCTCTGACTTTATTACAGCCTTGGTTCAAACATGGACAAAAGGGCTGAACTGCTGAGGTGAGGTGAGAGTGGTCTCCCTTGACACCAAGGCCACATTTGACTGAGAATGATATCAAAGAGCCTTAGCAAAACTGGAATCAATGGGAATCAGGGGGAAACTCTCCATTGGTTGGAGTCTTACCTAGCACAAAGGAAGATGGTTGTGGTTGTTGGATGTCAATCACCTCAGTTCCAGGACATCACTGCAGGAGTTCTTCAGGGTAGTGTCCTAGGCCCAAGCAACTTCAGCTGCTTCATCAATGGCCTTCCATCTATCAGGTCAGAAGTGGGGATGTTCGCTGACAATTGCACAATGTTCAGCACCATTCATGACTCCTCAGATACTGAAGAAGTCCATGTCCAAATGCAGCAAGATCTGGACAATATCCAGCTTGGGCTGACAAGTGGCATGTAACATTCGTGCCACACAAGTGCCAGGCAATGACCATCTCCAACAAGAGAGAATCTAACTATCAACCCTTGACATTCAATGGCATTACCATCGCTGAATCCCCCACTATCAACATCCTGAGGGTTACAATTGGCCAGAAACTGAACTGGACTAGCCACACAAATACTGTGGCTACAAGTGCAGATCAGAGATTAGGAATCCTGCAACAAGTAACTCACCTCCTGACTCCCCAAAGCCTTCCACCATCTACAAGGCACAAGTCAGGAGTGTGATAGAATACTCTCCACTTGCCTGATGAATGCAGTTCCAACAACACTCAAGAAACTTGACACTATCCTGGACAAAGCAGCCTGCTTAATTGGCACGCTGTCCGGAAACATTCACTCCCTCCATCACTGACGCACAGTAGCAGCAGTGTGTACCATCTACAAGATGCAATGCAGAAACTCACCCAGGCTCCTTAGACAGCACCTTCCAAACCCACGGCCACTACCATCTAGAAGGACACGGGCAGCAGACACATGGGAACACCACCACCTGGAAGTTCCCCTTCAAGTCACTCACCATCCTGACTTGGAAATATATCACCATTCCTTCATTGCCACTGGGTCAAAATCCTGGAATTCCCTCCCTAACAGCACATGGACTGCAGCAATTCAAGAAGACTGCTCACCACCACCTTTTCAAGAGCAATTAGAGATGGACAATAAATGCTGGACCAGCCAGTGATGCCTACACCCCATGAACGAATAATAAAAAAATTTGAATATGAAACCAGCAGAGAAGGGCAGGCTAGAAACGAAGGCCATGATTTTCCCCACGAACTTCGGGATCCTGACGTCAGGGTTAAATTGTGGTCAGAAGCTCGTACTGTGTTGGGAACTGTCACCCAGTGGTGCTTTTCCCTGTATTAGCCAGCTAGTGGTCATGGGCTGGCTAGCTGCCCAGTTAAGAATGGTGGGTGGGCCCTCCAGCATAGAAGACACAGCAGGCTGTCTTTTCAGAGAAGAAAGAGAGAGCGCACCTCACGATGGAAGCCCCCTCTCTCCAACTTTTATATAGAAATTAGAATCAGCAGCTGGGCCACAATTGTGGAGTGGGAAGTACTTCAAAGCCTGCCTGAAGCTTTGGCCCCCTGGGCTGCCACCAAGAGACCTCCAGGCAGCTGGGCTGGTCCCCAACATCTCTAATAATGTGCCTTAGTAGGCCTTAACTAGCTCAATTAGTTATTCACCGCTTTGGGGCCTGGACATGCAAGACCGACATACTGACCAACACCATGAATTTTTCTGCCCTCCCTGTGCGCTCCCAACCCCCCACCCAACCCCTCACCTGCCCCTGTACTTGCGTTGGGGCTAAAAATCCTCCCCGGAATTTTGTTAACACACCTCCAAACTGTGTATAAAGCTGCACATTACTGGTTAATCTGCACTGTACCCAACATATCCTTCCTGAGGTGCGGTGCCCAAAACTGAAACTGCTCCCACAGGCATCTGATCAATCCCCTAAGCAACTGAATTATAGCTTCCCCCTCTTTGTATTCAGCCCCCTTGAGCTAAAGCCATTATTCCATTCACCTCTTCGATTACTATTTGTACCTGTCTGCCAGCTTTCACTGCAGGTTTCATAACACCAGTGAGGAACATGAAAATCCAAGTGAGACTTCTCAAATTCTTATGCGCTAACTTCCTTTTCATAACAGCAGAAAGAATACTTCTTTGTTAGCACTCTGCTGCCAATCGTTTACCGTTTAGAAAAAAAAAGAAATGAAATCTCACCACATATACATAAAGGGCCAAAGAGTTTCTCCCAGTTGTTCAGCTGGTAACTATAACAGCTAGTGTGGAACTCAAGCCATACAATCCGATTCAGTTCTCATCTGTGTTGAGTTAACCACTCTCTGGAAATCCACTACCGGGGGCTAGGAAGGGAGGCTGTGATTGGCTTCCTCATTTCTGGATATGGAGGTAGGGGATAAAAACCTGCCAGGTATCCTGTCCTCCTGCCCCAGTGATATCCTCCAGAGAAAATGTTCTTGTTTTTGAATTTGGTTGAGAACGGGATGGAGGCGTCCAGCTGTGCTGCTTCCTACTGTTGAACAGCTTCCTGACTAACTCATGGAGAATGGTCACATGAGTGACTGGGTGGTGATGGTGGAACCCCAGTGCAAATCAGTATCTTTAGAGGGTGGAAAAATATTGGGTGAGTTTGCAGGGTAAAAAACATAGGAACAGGATTAGGCCATTCAAGCCCTCAGGCCTGTTCCAACATTTGATTGTGGCTAATTAACACCATCTACCCATGTTGATTCCATATCCCTTAATACCTTTGCCTAACAAAAATCTGCAATTTTGAAGTTTTCAATTAACCAAGTGCCAACAGCTTTTTCAGGGTGAGTCCCAGATGTCCACCTCCTTTATTTGAAGTAGTACTTCCTGACATCTCCCTGAGCAGCCTAGCTCTAGTTTTAAGACAATGCCCCCTGCTCTGCACTCCCACACCAGAGGAAATAGTTTCTCTCTATCTACTCTACCAACTCCTTTAATTATCTTAAAGAGCACAATTAGATCACCCCCTAATCTTTAACACTCAGGGAATACAAGCCTAGTCTATGCACCCTGTCCTCATAATTTAACTCCTTAAGTCCTGGTCATTCTGGTAAATCTGTGTTGCACCCCCTTCATGGAGCGAGCAGGAATGCACGTGGAGCTTTAATCTTGTCCTTTCCCTGTCTACTCTCTGACAATGATGACATTTATGGACTGCTCCTAAGTAAAGCATATAACAAGCCATCCATAAGTCTCCCAAAGACAGCTGTACAAAGGACCCACTGTATTTACACAGTGATCTGAATCCATTTATGGCATAAGTAGATAACTTAGCAAAACTCTGTCTCTTTGTGTGTGTGTGCATGCTGATCCCTTCATGCACTAACATGTTTATTTTCCTAAAGCCTCCATCGGATTGGGTTTGTGGTGTGATTAACAAGCAATGGAAAATCAGTTCATTCATTCTGCATGATTCTGGGGGTGTGTCAAGTCATTCATAGGAAGCAAGCAGGAGAAACAGATGTCAGGGATTACTACAGAGCGTCAAGGGCCTGGAAACGGAGGAACAGTGGAGAGATGAATATCATTAAAAGAACGGAGACTTTAAAAAAATCAAGAGTTTTCTGATGGCTCAGTAGGGGAAGGCAGGGAGTAACTGAGATAAACAGATCATTAGGTGCCAGGTTTGAAGATTGCTCAGCTGCTAGTTAGCAGAATGTAAGAAGGGAGGTGGTTGAAATACTGTGAGCTGCCTCCACACATGCCTGGACTGTGAAGGGGGACAAGCAGCCAAGGTTTCCTGCTCCAGATTGTTATTCAGGGCATCCATCTGGGAAATGGAGTGGTCTGCAATGCACACTCCACCACAAAGCTGAGCTCACGTGTGAAGATCGCCCACTCAGCTGTGGTACTGGAGGATGCAACCTTTGGAGTCACCCTGCCCCAGCATGAAGCAGTCCCTTCAGTACGTGTCAGCTGTGGTTCAGCTGGCAAAAATCAGGAGGTTATGGGTTCCAGCCCCACTCCAGGACTTGAGCACAAAAATCAAAGCTGACACTCCAGTGCAGCACTGAAGGAGGTGCTGTCTTTTGGACGAGTCTTTAAACCAAGACTCCAACTGCCCTCTTAGTAAAGATCCCATGGCACTATTTCAAAGGGGAATTGTCCCTGTCAATATTTGTCCCTCAACCAACAATAGAAAAAAAATTACAGATTACTGGTAATTATTACACTGCTGTTTGTGGGAAATGGCTGTACACAAATTGGCTGCTGCATTTCCTACTCTGCTAAATGGCTACAGTTCAAATTTTATTCATTGACTGTAAAGTACTTTGCGACATCCTATGGTCATGTAAGGCACTATATAAATGTAATTTTTTCAGCCTTTCCTTCAGGAGAGGTTTAGAGACACTTGGGATGGTAGGAGGAATCAAAGTACTTGAACTCCATTGGTACTCTTCCTAATTAAGGCCTATAAAGGGTCAGATATAGTAACATAAACTACTACAGTAAGCTGCCATAGAAATGATATCAGGCAGCAGGGGATTAGTCATAGTCAGACCTAGCTCCTTAAATTGGCTCCTCTCCAATATGGCAGAATTGATGTGGGGACAAGCAGAATTGTCTGGATTTCATGCTTTAGCAGAAGTTTTTAATCTTTATTTTAGCAGAAGTTATATTTCAGAATTGTCAGAATCGTTATATTAAAAGAATATGAGTCTCACTGACTGAGCATTTGCTAAAAATGTCTCAAGTGGAGAGTGGTGAGGGAGCTGCATTAAAACACTGTTGATGCTGAGCCATGTCTACGTTTGTAACTGTGTGTCTGCGATTCAAATAACTGCTGTGAGTCAGTAAGCAAGCCTTAGTAATATCAGAACACTGTTTAAATATAGTATTCAATAATAGAAGTTGTCATATACTTTTTGGCATAGAATTATATAGGATGTCCAGCATAGACACAAGCCACTCTTGTCAATGCCGGAGTTTATGCTCACATAAGCTTCCTCCAACCTGACTTCATTTCACTCCCCTCAGCCTATGTTTCTCCCTCATTTACTCATCCAGCTTCTCATTAGATTCTAATTGCCTTAACTATTTCATGTACGAGTAAGTTCCACTCTCTACTTAACAAAGTTGCTCCTGAATTCCTTATTGGATTGATTAGTGACTGTCATTTTGGACTCCTTCACAAATCTTTCCTCATCTACTCTATTAAACTTCTTCATATTTTAAAGACTTTTATAAAAATTCCTTCATGGGATGTGGATATCGCTGGCTAGGTCAGCATTTATTGCCTTTCCCTAATTGCCCTTGAGAAGGTGGTGGTGAGCTGCCTTCTTTAACTGCTGCAGTCCATGTGGTGTCGGTACACCCACAGTGCTGTTAGGGAGGGAGTTCCAGGATTTTGACCCAGTGACAGTGAAGGAACGGCGATATATTTCCAAGTCAGGATGGTGAGTGGCTTGGAGGGAAACTCCCAGGTGGTGGTGTTCCCATCTACCTGCTGCTCTTGTCCTTCTAGATGGCAGAGGTCATGGGCTTGGAAGCTGCTGTCTAAGAAGCCTTGGTGAGTTCCTGCAGTGCATTTTGTTGATGGTACACACTGTTGCCAATGAACGTTAATGGTGGAGGGAGACAATGTTTGTGGATAGGATGCCAGTCAGTGGGCTGCTTTGTCCTGGATGGTGTCAAGCTTCTTGAGTTTTGTTGGAGTTGCACTCATCCACACAAGTGGACAGTATTCCATCACACTCCTGACTTGTGCTTTGTAGATGGTGGAGAGGCTTTGGGGAGTCAGGAGGTGAGTTACTCACTGCAGGATTCCTAGCCTCTGCTCTTGTAGTCACAGTATTTATATGGCTAATCCAGTTCAGCTTCTGGTTAATGGTAACCCTCAGGATGTTGATAGTGGGTGATTTAGCGATGGTAATGCCGTTGAATGGCACGGGGTGATAGTTAGGCTCACTCTTGTTGGAGATGGTCATAGCCTGGCACTTATATGACACAAATGTTACTTGCCACTTGTCAGCCCAAGCCTGGTTATTGTTCAGATCTTGCTGCATTTGGA
Organism: Cetorhinus maximus; assembly: GCF_964194155.1. NCBI lineage: Eukaryota > Metazoa > Chordata > Chondrichthyes > Lamniformes > Cetorhinidae > Cetorhinus > Cetorhinus maximus. Next base: position 65,581,395 of record NC_135888.1, on the reverse strand, counting down.
CATGGACTGCTTCAGTATCTGAGGAGTCGCAAAAGGTGCTGAACATGATTATACAATCAGTGAACATCCCCACTTCTGACCTTTTGATGGAAGAAAGGTCATTGATGAAGCAGCTGAAGATGATTGGGCTTAGGACATTATCCTGACGATCTCCTGCAGTGATGTCCTAGAATTGAGATGATTGATCTCCAACAACCACAACCATCTTTCTTTGTGCTAAGTATGACTTCAACCAGCAGAGAGATTTTCCTCCTGATTCCCACTGACTCCAGTTTTGCTAGGGCTCCTTGATGCTACACTCAGTTAAATGATGTCAAGGGCAATCACTCTCAACCCACCTCTGGATTCTGGTTCTTTTGTCCATGTTTGAACCAGGGCTGCAATGAAGTCAGGAGCTGAGTGGCCCTGGCGGAACCCAAACTGAGCTTGAGTAAGCAGGTTATTGCTAAGCAAGTTCTGCTTGATAGCACTATTAATGACCCCTTCCATCACTTTACTGCTGATCGAGAGTAGACTAATGGGGCAATAATTGGATGGGTTGGATTTGTCCTGCTTTTCCTGGACAGGACAGAATTTTCCACATTGCTGGGTGGATGCCAGTATTGTAGCTGTCCTGGAACAGATTGGCTAGGGGTGCAGCAAGTTCTGGAGCACAAGTCTTCAGTATTATTGCTGGAATATTGTCAGGGCCCATAGCCTTTGCAATGTCCAGTGACTTCTGCTGTTTCTTGATATCACGTGGAATGAATTGAATGGGCTGAAGACTGGCATATGTGATGCTGGGGACCTACGGAGGTGGTCGAGATGGGTCATCCACTCGGCACTTCTGGCTGAAGATTGTTGCGAATGCTTCAGCCTTATCTTTTGCACTGATATGCTGGGCTCCTCCATCATTGAGGATGGGGATGTTGTGGCGCCTCCTCCTCCAGTGAGTTGTTTAATTGTCCACCACCATTCATGACTGGACGTGGCAGGACTGCAGAGCTTAGATCTTATCAGTTGGTTGTGGAATTGCTCAGCTGTCTATCTCTTGCTGCTTAAGCTGTTTGGAATGCAAGCATTCCTGTGTTGCAGCTTCACCAGGTTGACACCTCATTTTTAGGTATGCCTGGTGCTGCTCCTGGCATATCCTCCTGCACTCTTCATTGAGCTAGATTTGATCCCCTGACTTTGTGGTAATGGTAGAGTGGGGGAAGATGCCAGGCCATGAGGTTGCAGATTGTGGTTGAGTACAGTTCTGCTGCTGCTGATGGCCTACGGCACCTCCTGGTTGGCCTGCCTTGAGCTGCTAGATCAGTTCGAAATCTATCCTAATTAGCACTGTGGTAGTGCCACACAACACGATGGAGGGTATCCTCAATGTGAAGATGGGACTTGGTCTCCCAAAGGACTGTGTGGTGGTCACTCCTACTGATACTGTTGTGGGCAGATGCATCTGCAGCAGGCAGGTTGGTGAGGGTGAGGTCAAGTATGTTTTTCCCTCTTGTTGGTTCTCTCATCGCCTGCCGCAGACCCAGTCTAGCAGCTATGTCCTTTAGGACTCGGCCAGCTCGATTAGTAACAATGCTACTGAGCCACACTTGGTCATGGACACTGAAGTCCCCCACCCAGTGTACATTCTGTGCCCTTGCCACCCTCTGTTTCCTCCAAGTGTGTTTAACATGGAGGAGCACTGATTCATCAGCTAAGTGGGGGTTTTCCATCATCCTTTTCTTCTCTAGTGAAAAGCCAGTATCTATAGGGAATTTGTAGAAATTAGGGTGACAGTGAGGCATCCATTGAGTAAATTTTTTCCATTAGATAAGTTTGCGTTTTCAACTTGACACATGATGTTTTCTCCAACAGTTTTAATAAAAGAGATGAATGGGTGGAACGAAGCCTCAGTTAATGATCATATTTACAATGAATAACATGTCAATCAAACCCAGAACAGCACTAATGACAGTCATGAATGTCAGCATCGCCTTCTATGGCAGGTGTGCACAGTGGACCCATTCCTATAAAAGTGACTGAGACATATGGACCCTTTCCTGTAACAGTGACTGAGACATGTGGACCCTCTCTCCACTGACAGTGACCAAGAAATGTGGACCCGCTCCTGTACCAGTAACTGAGAACAGGGACCTCACCTGTAACGATCACTGAGAAATGTGGACCCTCTCCTGTAGCATGGACCGAAAAATGTGGATGTTATGTTCCTTCTCTGTCAGGTAGACTAACACTGTTAGCTAACACGGTTGCACGTCTAATTACAGGTGAGTGAGTTGGTAAACAAGATACTGCAGATGTAGAGATCAATGTAAGATGGAGCACATGCTGTTTATAAACACAACAGAACACTAACTCAAGTGTGCTTCTCCAACCAGACCCTATTCTAAACTACTGATTAACATTGTAGCCCACACTACACAGCAATTGGGTAATACAGTCACGTGGTCAATCTACTCACATTCTCTTAAAGGCGTATTGCACCTCAGATTACCACAGCGGACCTATTCCGGATGGTTCTAGCATGCAATCGTGCTCGAGTGTCCACTATGCAACAGAAGGAGTCGACCTAACATTGGCTTCCACACCCTGCTTGCACCTTTATTTTTGGTAAAGGCAACAGCATCCCAATAGCTGACATAGCTGTCTTTCAAGCATTCAGCTTTCAATGTTTGGAACTCTTCATTGAGTCAGTATGGTAAGGATGCAGTCTCCATGACTAACCTGACTCTACTTACACCTTTGATTCCTTCACAATTCGGGTATCCTAGCTTTTTATCTCTCTCCCTTTGTGGTCACCACAGGGTGTTTTGGTAAATTTAGACTCGATTTATTTTTAGTTGGCTGCAACCTAATTACTGGATCCCAAATTACCTCTAAACAGTTCAAGTTCAACAGAGGGATAACCATCAGGTAATGTCTCAGACACTGAATTAGCAAACAATGCCAAAGTTTATTGAACATAAGCAAACTCACAGAATTGTTATGGCACAGTAGGAGGCCATTCAGCCCATCGGCTCTCCAAATGAGCAACTCACCTAGTACCATTCCCCCACCTTCTCCCTGCAACCCTGCACATTCTTCCTTTTCAGATAACAGTCTAATTCCCTTTTGAATGCTTCAATTGAACCTGCCCCCACCATTCAGGCAGTGCATTACAGACCTTAACCACTCATTGCATAAAAAAAAGTCTCTCATGTCACTTGTGCTTTTTTTTTTTACTAATTACTTCAAATCTGTGCCCTCTTGTGGGAACAGTTTCTCCCTATCTACTCTGTCTAGACCCCTCATGATTCGGAATACCTCTTTCAAATCTCCTCCCAACCTTCTTTTCTCAAAAGGAAAACAGTCCTAACTTCTCCAATCTATCTTCATAACTGAAGTTCCTCATCCCTGGAACCATTTCTATGAATTTTTTTGCACTCTCTCCAGTACCTCCACATCTTTCCTGATATGTGACTTATACAAATTAAACAACCTCCTTGCTCTTGTATTCTATGCCCCTATTAATAAAGCGCAGGATTCTGGATGCTGTATTAACTGCTCTCTTACCCTGTCCTGCCATCTTCAATGATTTATGCACATGTACACCCAGGTCTCTCTATTCCTCCACCACCTTTAGAGTTGTACCTTTTACTTTATATTGTCTCTCCACATTCTTTCTACCAAAATGAATCACCTCACTCTTCTCTGCATTGAACTTCATCTGCTACCAGTCAACCCATTTCACCAACTTGTCTATGTTCCTTTGAAGTTCTATACTATCCTCCTCATAGTTCACAATGCTTCCAAGTTTTGTATCATCTGCATACTTTGAAATTGCGCACTGTACACTAAAATGAAACAATGAACTTATTAATTAACCAAAGACTAATCAACCAACTTACTCAATGAACTAAAACTTATCAGCTAACTAATAAGAGGAAACAAAGGTAAATTATACTTGTTATATAAACTGCAAATATCCATGAATAGCTAGGAACTAATGTGTTATGTGTAAGTGCTCCAGGGGGCCACACTTCACAGCTGCACTAGAGACTGAAGTGATGTGTACATAACCAGTTTAGCCTGTTTTTCCTTTTGAATCAGACAGCATGGCAAAATTAAACAGAGTTTCAGGTTTTTACAAACTTAAAATGTGATTATTAACAACATCTGAGAGCCAGGAGACAACAAGAACACATAGCAATACTTATCAACAAATCTCTACAGACTTCACATCCTCAAATGGATAGCCAATCCAGAAGTGGAAACAACTTCAAGCCTTCACACCAACAGGTATTCACATGTCTCCAAAGAACACTACACCTTCCTAGAATCAAGGAGGTGTCAGCTGTGGCTCAGTTCATAGCACCCTCGCCTTTGAATCAGAGGGTTGTGAGTTCATGTCCCACTCCTGGAAAACCAAGAACTGTGATTGTACTCGAAAGAAGTTGCAATCTGTGACTGTTGGTAACTCGAAAGAGTTTCCTAGAATCAAGGTGACAGGAGTTTGCCTCTGTCCTGGCCCAGTACTACTATCGTGATCTCCTCACTGAGGAATCTCACCTCTGTCCCCAAGGATCTAAACCAAGTCTCCCTTCATTTACTCTATGCAACAAGGTGGTTGCCATAACCCCTTTTTATATCTAAAAAGACATGTCACCCCACCTTAGTCCATGTTGTTGGAAATGGCTAATTGGTCACTAATGCTGTAAGATTTAATTTAATTGGTTCTGGCTAACTGCACACATTGCCTTAAACTTAAGACAATGGGTTGCTTCAGGATGCACTCCTTATCTTAATGCCTTTACAAGCAACCCATTCTTCAGACCAGAACTGAGCCAATTGAGGCCAGTATGTTCTTGATAGGCCAATGAAAGATTGTGTTGGTTTCTTTCTCACAGTTTCTGTTACAGCACTTTTAAGTTTCAAACTTAAATCCTAACAAATGAATATTAGTAGAAACTGCAGAAATTATATAATCCAACTCTCATTATCTATTCAATTAATTACTTATCCTTCAATTACAGGGTATTTGAGGTACTTCTAATACGTTCATCTGTCACCAGTTGGTGACTACTTCACAGTAATTGTATTAGGTTAGCTACATGGCTTCTTTTCTACCCCCATGCTAGTACAAAATGGCCTTTAGGATAAAATGGTCAAGTTAAGCAAGCACACTAAATCCTACTAAAATAAAATCTAAAATCCAGGCCAGTTTACACCCAGTCCTGTAACAGTGACTGAGAAATGTGGATTCTCTCCTGAATCTTGACTGAGAAATGCGGACCATCTATCCTGTAATGGTGACTGAGAAATGTGGATCCGCTATCCTTTAACAGTAACTGAGAAATGTGAACCCCCATCCTGTAACAGTGAGTGGAATCTTACAGTCCTGTCACCGCAGGGCCGGGGCTGTAAAATGCGGCGAGCAGTTCTGCCGAAGGGTCATGAAGACTCGAAATGTTAACTGATTTCTTCTCCACCGATGCTGCCAGACCTGCTGAGTTTTTCCAGGTAATTCTGTTTTTGTTGAGCAGTTCAATAGTCCATTGACTTCGGCAGTTCCGGAAAATCCCGCCAACGGGAGGGGCAGTAAAATTCCGCCCAGTAACTGAGAAATGTGGACCCTCTCCTGTAACAGTAACTGAGAAATGTGGACCCTCCCCTGTAACAGTACCTGAGAACAGGGGATCCTCTCCCACTTTGGTAACTGAGAACGCTGTGACCCTATAGTAACCCAGACTATGCCACTTTCCTGTTAAAGGAAGGCATGTGTTGCTTAATGGTCTGCAAATGTGGAGCAAACAAAATCTGAACTGAGTTGCAAACCCAAGTTGTTTGGAGCTGGGCCATTCAGTTCAATTGGTGACTACTTGTATTGTGCTAATTTTGGATCGTTGTTTGCTTCTGGTTGACTATCCCTTTAAAAAAATGAGTGAAGAACACAAAATGCCTGCCCCTCTATTTTTTCTGACTTTACCTTCATGGGGAAAATATAGTTTATTTTATACATTTACTTTCCTTCATCAAACAGCAGTGGATTTCTTCATATCCTTGGGCAGTTACAGATAATATTTGTCCCACTCAGATTCCACCAACAAATCTCAACTAAAGTCCTGAAAGCAACTCAGATTCTTACCCATATTTTAACAACAAGGACTGTATTCTTCTGCAGAATCTACCCTTTCCTCTTGCCAATCGTTTCAAAAGGTGAGTGGTACATAATATTCATGCCACACAAGTGCCAGACAGTGACCATCTCCAACAAGAGAGATTCTATCCACCTCCCCATGACATTCAAAGGCATTGCCCCTGCTAAATTCCCCGCCATCAACATCCTGGGAGTTACCATTAAGCAGAGATTTATCTGGACCAGCCACAAAAATACTGTGGCTAAAAGAGTGGGTCCAAGGCTAGAAATTCTGCAGTGAGTAACTCAGCTCCTGAATCCCCAAAGCCTGTCCACCATCTACAAGGCACAAGTCAGGAGTGTGATGGAAACTCTCCACTTGCCTGGATGAGTGCAGCTCCCACAACACTCAAGAAGCTCGACACCGTCCAGGACAAAACAGGCCACTTGATCCATATCACATTCATCATCTTAGACATTCGTTCCCTCCACACGCACAGTGGCAGCAGTGCATACCATCTACAAGATACACCACAGCAACTTGCCAAGCCTCATTCAAGAGCACCTTCCAAACCTGTGGCCCCTACCACCTAGCAGGCCGAGGATAGCAAGCACATGGGAACACTGCCACCTGCAAGTTCCCCTCCATGCCACACATCATCCTGATTTTGGCACAGTGTTGGTATTCTTCCACTGTCGTTGGGTCAAAATCATGGAACTATCTACCTCACAGCAGTATGAAAGTACCTACACCACACAGACTACCGCAGTTCATGAAGGCTGCTCAGCATCACCTTTTCAAGGGCAACCATAGACGATAATTGCAGGCCTTCCCTGTGATGTTCACGTCCTGTGACTGAATGAATTAAAATTAAAATTCCCTCCCCTGGCCCCCACATTCTTACGACCAGAATACCACAACTTTGTGGCGCAAATACACCAATCCTGCGAACTGTGCTGGAAGAAAGCATAAAGCAGGGTGTAGTGGTATTGTCACTGGATGAGTAATCCAGGGACCCAGGGTAATGCTCTGGGGACCTGGGTTCTAATCCCACCAAGGCAGGTGGTGGAATTTGAATTCACTAAAGATCTGGAATTAAAGCTCTAATGATGACCACAAAACCATTGTCGGTTGTTGTAAATGCCATATGGGTTGTAAAAACCCATCTGGTTCACTAATGCCCCTTTAGGGAAGGAAATCTGTCGTCCTTACGCCTACGTGACTCCAAGCCCACAGCAATATGGTTGACTTGTAAATGGCCTAGCAAGCCAAGTCACTCATTGCTACAAATGGCTACAAAGACACAAAAAATGAATGAAACCAGACAGACCAACTGGCATCAACCTAGGCACCAGAAACAACCCTTCAAAGTCCTCCTTACTAACATCTGGGGGGCTAGTGCCTAAATTGGGAGAGCTGTCTCACAGACTAGTCAAGCATCAGCCTGACATATTCATCTTCATGGAATCATACTTTACATACACCAGCATCACCATCCCTGGGAATGTCCTGTCCCACCAGCAGGACAGGCCCAGTTGAGGTGGTGGTATAAAGTCAGGAGGAAGTTGCCCTTGGAGTCCTCAACATCGGCTCTGAGCCCCATGAAGTCTCATGGCATGGGCAAGGAAACCTCCTGCTGATTACCACGTATCGCCCTCCCTCAGCTGATGAATCAGTGCTCCTCCATGTTGAACACCACTTGGAGGAAGCACTGAGAGTGGCAAGGGCGCAGAATGTACTCTGGGTGACTTCAATGTCCATCACCAAGAGTGGCTCGGTAGCATCACTACTGACCGAGCTGGCCAAGTCCTAAAGGACATAGTTGCTAGACTGGGTCTGCGGCAGATGGTGAGGGAACCAAGAGGGAAAAACATTCTTGACTTCATCCTCACCAGCCTGCCTGCCGCAGATGCATCTGTCCATGACAGTATTGGTAGGAGTGACTACTGCATAGTCATTGCGGAGATGAAGTCCCACCTCCACATTGAGGAAAGCCTCCATTGTGTTGTGTGGTACCACCACTGTGCTAAATGGGATAGATTTCGAACAGATCTAGCAACTCAAGACTGGGCACCCATGAGGTGCTGTGGGCCATCAGCAGCAGCAGAATTGTATTTGAACACAATCTGTAACCTCATGGCCCAGCATATCCCCCACTCTACCATTACTATCAATCCTGATTCAATGAAAAGTGCAGGAGGGCATGCCAGGAGCAACATCAGGCATACCTAAAAATGAGGTGTCAACCTGGTGAAGCTATAACACAGGACTACTTGCATGCCAAACAGCATAAGTAGGAAGTGATAGACAAGGAAAAGCAATCCCACAACCAACGGATCAGATCTAAGCTTTGCAGTCCTTCCACATCCAGTCGTGAATGGTGGTGGACAATTAAACAACTCACTGGAGGAGGGAGCACCGCAACAATCTCATCCTCAATGATGGAGGAGCCCAGCACATCAGTGCAAAAGATAAGGCTGAAGCATTTGCAACAATCTTCAGCCAGAAGTGCCGAGTGGATGATCCATCTTGGCCTCCTCCGGAGGTCCCCAGTCTTCAGCCAATTTGATTCACTCCATGTGATATCAAGAAACGGCTAAAGGCGCTGGTTACTGCAAAGGCTATGGGCCTGTAGTAATAGTACTGAAGACTTGTGCTCCAGAACTTGCTGCGCCCCTAGCCAAGCTGTTCATGTGCAGCTACAACACTGGCATCCGCCTGGCTATGTGGAAAATTGCCCAGGTATGTCCTGTACACAAAAAGCAGGGCAAATCCAACTCGGCCAATTACCGCCCCATCAGTCTATTCTCGATCATCAGTAAAGTAATGGAAGGGGTAATCAACAGTGCTATCTAGGGGCACTTGCTTAGCAATAATCTGCTCACTGATGCCCAGTTTGATGCCAAGGCCACTCAGCTCCTGACCTCATTACAGCCTTGGTTCGAACATGGACAAAAGAGCTGAACTCTTGAGGTGAGGTGAGAGTGACTGCCCTTGACATCAAGGCAGCATTTGTCCGAGTCTGGCATCAAGGAGCCTTAGCAAAACTGGAGTCAATGGGAATCAGGGGGAAAACTCTCCAGTGGGTGGAGTCATACGTAGCACAAAGGAAGATGGTTGTGGTTGTTGGAGGTCAGTCATCTCGGCTCCAGGACATCACTGGAGGAGTTGCTCAGGGTAGTGTCCTCGGCCCAACCATCTTCGGCTATTCATCAATGACCTTCCTTCCAACATAAGGTCAGAAGTAAGGATGTTCGCTGATGATTGCACAATGTTCAGCACAATTTGCAACTCCTCAAATACTGAAGGAGTCCACGTCCAAATGCAGCAAATGGACAACATCCATACTTGGGCTGACAAATGGCAAGTGACATTCGTGCCACACAAGTGCCACGCAATGATCATCTCCAACAAGAGAGAATCCAACCATCGCCCCTTGATGTTCAATGGCATTACCATCACTGAATCCCCCACTATCAACATCCTGGGGGTTACCATTGACCAGAAACCGAACTGGACTAACCATATGAATACTGTGGCTATAAGAGCTGGTCGGAGACTAGGAATCCTGTGGTAAGTAACCCACCTCCTGATTCCCCAAAGCCTGTTCACCATCTACAAGGCACAAGTCAGGAGTGTGATGGAATATTCTCCACTTGCCTGGATGAGTGCAGCTCCCACAACACTCAAGAACCTTGACACCATCCAGGACAAAGCAGCCCACTTGATTGGCTTCACATCCACTCCCTCCACCACCGGCACACGGTAGCAGCAGCGTGTACCATCTACAAGATGCACTGCAGGAATTCTCCAAGGCTCCTTCAACAGCATCTTCCAAAAACCACGACCACGATCATCTCGAGGGACAAGGGCAGCAGATAGATGAGAACACCACCACCTGGAAGTTCCCCTCCAAGCCACTCACCATTCTGACTTGGAAATATATTGCCATTCCTTCACTGTTGCTGGGTCAAAATCCTGGAACTCCCTTCCTAACAGCACTGTGGGTGTACCTACACCATAGGGACTGCAGCTGTTCAAGAAGGCAACTCATCACCACCTTCTCAAGGGAAACTAGGGATGTGCAATAAATACTGGCCCAGCCAGCAAAGCCCACATCCCGTGGATGAAGTTTTAAAAATTGGCGATAGGCCTACATTCGCACAATGCTAGTTCTCCAACCTGTGCTCCCTTTGAATGCTGGTGAATGCGGGATTGGTAAAGTCCCCATATTTTCAATTAAACTTCCTTCATCATGTGAAAATACCTCGCACAACGGTTGAAATCTGTGAACCAGTGGGGATGATTAATCCCTCAGCTGTATTGCTTATGTTAAGTGATTGGTAGACCAAAACTGGAATTGATTAATCCATTGCCCAGTGTGAAAAGGAGCCGTACTGCCAACGTTGTGCAGAGTTAGTGGATCTCATGTGTGGAGGCTCTGCAATTGATCAGATCAGGGAAGGGGAAAGAACAGGTCAAGATCCTTGCTCTGACTGCCATCCAGTGAGCCCACCCCGGCCCCCACTGATGGAAAGAACATGTGTGGAGATCTGATGATGGAAGGATACCTGCCAAAAGGTGATGATTGACAGCCTACCTGACACTGATTGTTGTACAGATCCAAGTATCCACAGGGCCACTGCCTTATGTAAAGAGCTTTGCGCACTTCCAGGAACTAGAAACAAGTGGCAACTTCAGAAGAAAAAGAGGAGGGAACTCAAAAAGTGAAAGTTGCTTTGATGAATCGGTGCAACAGCCGGCTGGCATTGACTCGTAAAGTAAAATTCAGAATGACAGTCTGAAAATGCATTTACTCCTGCTTGCAACAGATGATCATCCTCTGCACAAAAGTAAAATGCTGCAGAAGCTGTAAACGTGAAATAAAATTAACTTCCCTTCCTCATTGAGATTTAAACTGTGACTCTTTTACATTTGGCTAGCCTGCAAGTGTTTTCCTCCCTAGAATTTCTTCAGTGTGTAAAACAGGAAATTACTGTGTTACAGACATAACTGGCCCTTACAGGCTCCAACCTACACAATGAGCTCTCACCAGCACAGCAGGGAATACTAGAGCCCCTTCTAGTTCATTTTTCCCCTCACAGATACCTCAGTAAAGAAAACTGAGGAAAGTGTTTCTGAATTCCAGAAAATGTACATAGCACAAGCAGTGCACAGTCCGCCAAGACACACAGGCAGAGGAAATCTTTCTTCATTCCTAAACAGAAATGGCTCTGTGCAAAGTCAGGGCCAGGGTCCAACGGACAGAACACCTTTTGTTGGTTTTTGCAAGGCCTTATGTTTAAGAGATGGTTCTTTGTGACATCACATGACCTCCTGGCAGGATCACTGCTGTACTGGGCATGGATGATGAGGTGCTTGATATATTTTTTTCATTCTCTAAAATAGCTTTGGGGCTTCCTCCAAACCCTGTTCTAGAACTATGCAGTCATGATGGAGCCATTTAACCCATCATGCCTGTACAAGCTCTGAGCACTCTATTCACTTTGTTCCTTTCCCCTGTTCACTCCCCAAACTCTTTTCATATGTTTATCTTTCAAGTATTTTATGACTTCCTTGCTAAAAGCTACCATAGATTCTGCTTCCACCACTATTTCTGGGATGATATTCCATTTCCTAATGATCCTCTGCATCAAAAAACAATTCCCCAATCACTCCTTATGTTCCTTCGGTGATGACTTCGGTGCCCTCCAGTTATCGACTCACCAACCAATGGAAACAGTTTTTTCCCCACTTACTTCCCTGAAATTGCACCAAAATTTTAACATCACCACAAAACTTCCTTTTAACCTCCTTGTTCCCATACAAAGGATGCCAAGCTTCTTTTCTCTCTTATGATTAAAGGCTCTCATCTCAGTCAATTGCTTCTCCTCATGACATTCTTTCTAAAGTAAGGTCCCCAAATATTGTCAACCTCTCTGTGGATACAGATTTTAATTGGCGGGGGTGGAGAGGAGAATGGACAAGGGAGGTCAAAGCTATCCGGTACTTTTACTTTTATTTTTTTCTTCCCGCACTATGCAACATTCCCCACTAAATATACCATACAGCTAACTTTTTCCTTAACTGGTCATTAGGAGGTAAATGACACTGTCAACAAGGCAAAGTCACCCCTCTGGCTTTTGGCTATTTCCTGTGTGAAAGCACCTGGAATTCTGAAGCTCTTCTAGAAGAGTGAAGGAAACACATCCTGGAAATCTGAAATTTGAACCTGGAATCTAGGACACAGTAGCCTCAGCAAGTTCTACTGCCAGACTGTCAAGCCTCTTTGAACATAGTTGCAATCATCCTTCCAGTATTCATACACGTGTCTGGTACATGCTCTAGGGACAGGGAAATGCATCATAACCAAGCCCATCTTATCTTATGAGGATAGGTTGGACAGGCTGGGCCTGTATCCATTAGAGTTTAGAAGAATAACAGGTGATCTTATTGAAACATAAAATCCTGAGGGGACTTGACAGGGTGGATGCTGAAAGGATGTTTCCCTTTGCGGGAGAGACTAGAACTAGGGGACAAAGTTTAGAAATAAGGGGTCTCCCATAAAAGGTGGAGATGAGGAGATATTTTCTCTCTCAGGGGGTCATGAGTGTTTGGAACTCTCTTCCCCAGAGAGCAGTGGAAGCAGGGTCATTGAATATTTTAAAGGTAGAAGTAGATAGATTCTTGACTTAACAAGGGAGTCAAAGGCTATTGGGGGTAGGTGGGAATGTGGATCTAGGGCCACGATCAGATCAGCCATGATCTTATTGAATGGAGGGGTAGGCTTGAGGGGCCAAATGGCCTACTCCTGCTCCTAATTCATATGTTCGTATGCACACCTAATGACCCAATTGCTCGATAATTCACAGACTATCTGTCCTGTTTGACCTATGCCTCTGGGCAACAAATAACACTGACCCTATCAACAGGTGCCGCAACAATGTACAGAACTATTCAAGATCCTCAATGTATGTCTATTCCGTGTGACCTGTAACATTGTCCAAAAAATCTTAGTCCAAATAAACAAAGCATGGCACTGAGCCACATAATGAGATATTGGAGCACATGGCCAAAAGCTTGGTCAAAGATGTAGCTTTTAAGGCATATCTTAAAGGAAGAAAATGAGGTAGGGAGGTAAAGAGGCTTAGGGAGGTTATCCCAGAGTTTAGGCCTAGGCAACTGAAGGCATGGCCACCAATGGTGGAGTGATTGAAATCAGGGTTGCTCAAGAAGCCAGAATTAGATGAGCACAGAGACCTCAAAAGGTTGTGGGGCTGTTTAAAAATTAAAATTAATCAGGCTTCTTTTTTAAAAGTACTTAAGGTCACCACAAACTTGCTGCCCTTTGTCATGATGGTCAAACAAAATAAAGCCTTGGAGAAAGGTTAGAATGGAGGACAGAAGAATGAGGTAAAAGAAAGGGTCAGCGTTATCTGTCTGAGAAATAAGAACTGCAGCATTAGGAATAAAGAGGGCATGAAGTGGGGTTCACAGAAGTTATCAGAAACGGTTCTGACAAAGGTTCAGAAGCAGGGGCTACTGGTCAGGGGCAAAGAGAAAACAGATGAATCCGCCTTTCAATAAAGTTAAATTTAACTCCTCTAATTTATCCAAGAAAGTCACCTCACCTCCTCATTCTTTCACTAGGTTGACAACACCTATTTAAGGGACACATGATGTCTTCAAAAGCCAAAAATCTGGGGAGAGAATTTCTAATCACTTTTGAGATGCTCTTTTGCCTGCAGTACATCTCCATATATAAACCACATTAAACCTTACAACAAAAAAAGACTTACTTGCAAAGTCTATCAATTTTATCTTCTAGTTTAGAGAATGAAGACAACATGCAGCCTCAATAGTCTCCAAAACATAAATCTAATAATGAATAACAGGCCCGAGGCCTTTCATCACTGAGGAGTGAGAAGCCTCTCCTGTTGATTGCCATCCCTGGGAGGCCAGTTAACCTTGAGATTCAGAGGCAAGCATTCCTTTAGACAGAACAACCGTGACCTTTCAGCCTTGACCTCTATTAGGCCCCAACAAATTGCCCAAAAAAAGACACCTGCCACGTGTTAGTAACCTGAGACTGGTGCCCAGCAGTGTCTCGGCCTGAAACTGCTGATAAAATAATCATTCATCCCGAATGGCTGCGTCTGGCACAAGACCTTGAGGACTGTGCCTTGAATTAAAATAAAGAAATATCCAACTAAACCTGCAGCAGCTGCAACCTTCCACCGACTTCTACAGATTTAGATTGTGGAGCTTGTTAGTGAAACAAGAACCCTGCCCTTCTCATCAAATATCTGCCAATACATAGCTCGTCAAAAGTGTGCACTTGGAACTGGAATTCTTACCTGCCTAGTAACGCTCTTGAGACCAAGTAAATGTAAGAAAGCACTTACTCAAGGGATCTCTCGATTTATATCGAGGCAACAGCTAAAAGAAAAAAAAAGTGCATTCATATAGTGCTTTTCACTACCCAAAAACATCCCAGTGTTTCATAGCCAATGAAGCACTTTTGAAATTTAGGGCAGAATTTCTCAAGGCTCTCGGAGGTGGGTTTGAGGGTGAATGGGGTGGGAAAGTCTCGTAAAGTGAGGTCAGGTTGGGTTCCTGATGTAAGCTACACCGTGTTGGCTTTCCTTGGGTGGGATTGAAGCTGAGCAGAGAACCCCCTTGGATTTTTAAAAAATTCATTCCTTTTTATTTATTTGTCCATGGGATGTGGGTGTCGCAGGCTAGGCCAGCATTTATTACCCATCCCTAATTGCCCTTGTTTAGAGGGCATTTTAAGAGTCGACCACATTGCTGTGGGTCTGGAGTCACATGTAGGCCAGACCAGGTAAAGATAGCGGATTTCTCTCCCTAAAGGACATTAATGAATCAGGTGGGTTTTTATGACAATTGGCAATGGTTCTGGGGATGTGAGCATCACTGACCAGGTCAGGATTTGTTGCCCATCTCTAATTGCCCATGAGAACATATTGGTGAGCTGCCTTTTTGAACCGCTGCCGTCCATCTGATGTAAGTCTTCACATTGAGGATACACTCCATCCTGGTGTGTGGCACTATCACCGTGCTAATTGGGATAGATTTCGAACCGATCTAGCAACTCAAGGCAGGTCAACCAGGAGGCACCGTAGGCCATCAGCAGCAGCAGAATTGTACTCAACCACAATCTGTAACCTCATGTCCTGGCATATCCCAACTCTACCATTACCATCAAGCCAGGGGATCAACCTTGGTTCAATGAAGAGAGCAGGAGGGCATGCCAGGAGCAGCACCAGGCATACCTAAAAATGAGGTGTCAACCTGCTGAAGCTATAACTCAGGACTACTTGTGTCCAAAACATCATAAGCAGCAAGTGATAGAGAGAGCTAAGTGATTCCAAGACCAACGGATCAGATCTAAGCTCCGTGGTCCTGCCACATCCAGTCGTGAATAGTGGTGGATAATTAAACAACTCGCTGGAAGTGGAGGCTCCACAAATATCCCCATCCTCAATGATGGGGGAGCCCAACACATCAGCGTAAAAGATAAGGCTGAAGCATTTGCTACAATCTTCAGCCAGAATTGCCGAGTGGATGATCCATCTCGGCCTCTTCCGGAGGTCCCCAGTCTTCAGCCAATTCGATTCAATCCACGTGATATCAATAAATGGCTGTTGGCACTGGATACTGCAAAGGCTATGGTACCTGACAATATTCCGGCAATAGTACTGAAGACTTGTGCTCCAGAGCTTGCCGCACCCCTAGCCAAGCTGTTCCTGTATAGCAACAACACTGGCATCCACCCAGGTATGTGGAAAATTGCCCAGGTATGTCCTGTACACAAAAAGCAGGACAAATCCAAACCCGGCCAATTACCGTCGCATCAGTCTGCTCTCGATCATCAGTAAAGTGATGGACAGGGTCATCAACAGTGATATCAAGTGGCATTTGCTTAGCAATAACCTGCTCACTGGCGCTCAGTTTTGGTTCTGCCAGGGCCATTCAGCTCCTGACCTCATTACAGCCTTGGACAAAAGAGCTGAACTCTCGAGGTGAGGTGAGAGTGACTGCCCTTGACATCAAGGCAGCAGTTGACCAAGTTCAGCATATAGGAGCCCTAGCAAAACTGGTGTCAATGGGAATCAGGGGGTAAACTCTCTGCTGCCTGGAGTCATAACTAGCACAAAGGAAGATGGCTGTGGTTATTGAAAGTCAATCATCTCAGCTCCGGGACATCACTTCATGAATTCCTCAGGGTAGTGTCCTAGGTCCAACCCTCTTCAGCAGGTTCATCAATGACCTTCCTTCCATCATAAGGTCAGAAGTGGGGATGTTTGCTGATGATTGCACAATGTTCAGCACCATTCACAATTCCTCAGATATTGAAGCAGTCCATACCCAAATGTAGCAAGTACCACACTGACTGCAGCAGTTTAAGAAGGCAGCTCACCACCACCTTCTCAAGGGTAATTAGGGATAGGCAATTAATGCTGGCCTGGCTAGCAATTCCCACATGCCATGCACAAATAAAGAAAGGTACACCCACAGTGCTGTTAGGAAGGGAGTTCCAGGATTGTGATCCTGTGACAGTGAAGGAACAGTGACCTCGTTCCAAGTCAGGATGGTGTGTGGCTTGGAGGGGAACTTGCAGGTGATGGTGTTCCCATGCATCTACTGCTCTTGTCCTTCTAGCTGGTAGAGGTCACAAGTTTGGAAACTGCTGTCGAAGAAGCCTTGGTGAGTTGCTACAGTGCATCTTGTAGATGGTCCAAAATGCTGCCACTGTGCGTTGGTGGTGGAGGGAGTGAATGTTGAAGATGGTGGATGGGATGCCAATCCAGTGGGCTGCCTTGTCCTGAATGATATTGAACTTCTCGAGTATTGTTGGAACTGCACTCATGCAGACAAGTGGAGAGTATGCCATCAGACTCTGGCTTGTGCCTTGTAGATGTTTGTCAGGCTTTGAGGAGTCAAGAGTGAATGACTTGCCTCAGAATTCCCAGTCTCTGACCTGCTCTTATAGCCACTCTTATGGCTAGTCCAGTTCAATTTTTGGTTAATGTAACCCCTAAAATGTTGATGGTGGGAAATTCAGCAATGTTAATCTTATTGAGCATCAAGAGGAGATTTCGATTCTCTCTTGTTGGAGATGGTCATTGACTGGCACTTGTGTGGAGTGAAAGTTACTTGCCATTTTTCAGTCCAGCCTGAATGTTTTCCAGGTCTTGTTGCATGCCTGCACAGACTACTTCAGTATTTGAGAAGTTGCAAATGGTGCTAAACATTGTGCAATCATCAGTGAACATCTCCACTCCTGACCCTATGATGAAGGGAAGGTCATTGATGAAGCAGCTTAAGATGGCTGGTTCTAGGACACCACCCTGAGGAAGTCTTGCCATGATGTACTGGTGCTGAGGTGCGTGCTCTCCAACAACCCCAACTATCTTCCTTTGTGCCACATATGACTCTAACCAGTGGAGAATTTTCCCCCTGATTTCCATTGACTTCAACTTTGCCAGTGCTCCTTGATGCCAGCCAAATTCTGCCTTGATGTCAAGGGCAGTCACTCTCACCTCACCTATTGAATTCAGCCCATATTTGACCAAGGCTGTAATGAGATCTAGAGCTGAGTGGTCCTGGCAGAACTTAAACTGAGCATTGGTGAATAGGTTATTGCCAATTAAACTACCTGATGGCACAAATATCATATTTCACTGGTTTGCCCATTGCTGATGATAGTGGGTAAAGTGTATTAGATCCCTAGTGAGTGGTCAAGAAACTACATCATCTTTCCAATAAGCAATGCAATTCCTTTAGAGGTGCCCAGATAAGACACTGTGAGATCATGCCTCTTCCTGGTCTCCTAACATATCATTGATGAAGGTATTTAATAGAATGGCTGACAGCGCAGGGATTTGCCTTACTCTACTTTTAGAGAGAGACCTAGGTTCAATGAATTTCCCAGCTACCCTTCCATGGAATTGGGAGCAGGAATACCCACCATGGAAAAATGTGAGATTTGCCCATGTGCTCCCATAGCTTCCAGCTGCTTTGTAAGGGCTGTGTGAGAATTAAGATTAGGGAGGTTTAAAAGGTATTTTTTTTCCAAGGAAATTAGAATATGGCATGCATTCCCTCAAGCAACTACTGGAACCAAATTACAGGAATTTAACAAATATTTGAAGAGAAAAACACTAAAAGGAATAAGCAAAGAAAGGTAAACAGATGTGGAACCTGCACAGATACAGGGATAGGCACAGATGGCAGCACAGCTATGAAATTTCCATGATGTTATGATTGCTGTACTATATATATTATTGTCCACTGTATATAAAAGAATCTGATCTATAAAATTGCAACGATATATAAAAAACTCTGTTGGAAGCACAAAGTCATAAAAGTTAGCCAGCATGTGATACAATACGGAGTATTGTAAAGGTAGTAAGCAGAACATGTAATGTGTAGTACACTATATCTGACTGTGCGCTGTGTATACTACAAAGTACATTGTAATACACAGTAATGTGATAATATATACTACACATGAACATTCACCCCCTTCACCACCAACGCACAGTAGCAGCAGTGTGTATCATCCACAAGGTGCACTGCAGGAATTCACCAAGGCTCCTTAGACAACACGTTCCAAACCCACAACCACTACCATCTAGAAGGACAAGGGCAGTAGATAGATGGGAACACCATCACCTGGAAGCTCCCCTCCAAGTCACTCACCATCCTGACTTGGAAATATATCGCCGTTCCTTTACTGTCACTGAGTCAAAATCCTGGAACTCCCTCCTAACAGCAATGTGGGTGTACCTACACCACATGGACTGCAGTGGTTCAAGTAGGCAGCTCACCACCACCTTCTCAAGGGCAATTAGGGATGGGCAATAAATTCTGGCCCAGCCAGCGAAGCCCACATCCCGTGAATGAATGAAAAAAACACAGCACTGAATGCAGTATATAGCCTGTGATAATTTACAGTGCATTGTACTTGTTAGTATGCAATGCATACTACTGTAAACCACAAAGTATACACTATATACAATGAAGTACTTGTGATAGAGAGCAATATACAATACACTGTCCATTGTGAGGGTAATTCTGTATTTCTAATGTACAGCCATGTGGAGAGCATGGATCAAAGAATTCAGTTGCAATATTGCAGCTCTGTGTCCAACCTTTACTCCTTTTTTGGTAGCACAGGATTGTGGAATTATTTTATCCATATGAAAACATACTCTGTAGCGTGTCACAGCACATGTACTCCATAATGTTGAACATTCTATCATTCTGTACACTTGATAGAGCTCCCAGAAAATGTTAAAATATTGTGAATAAGGTGCAATTTTATTTTTAAATTTCATCTCAGTTGTCCTTCACCCCATGATTGGAATCTGCTTGGGGAAATTACTGTTATATCTCAACATTGTAGCCAAGGCAATGAGGAGTTTGGATGCCAAGGTGAGGCAATGCCTGGTGACAGGAGTCAGTGGACAGATTGTTTGCTTGTCTTCCTCACCCTGGAATAGCCTGAGGTCCAGCAAAAAAAGAAGAAAGGGGAAAGTTGAAAATGTAACAAAATCATGGAGTGTTGTCTAAATATTTTGCCGCTGCCTCCTCAAACACCAAAATATCGCTTCTACCTAGTGGACGGTGATGCAACGATTTCAATGGGTTTCGCACATGGCAGCAGCTCCATCCTCATTATGGTATAAATACGCGTTTGTCCGAGTTCCTTACTTGTATCTGACCAAGCTGGCAGACACTAGGACCGTGAGGACAAGCTCCCTGCTATTGCTGGAGGGCCCCATTTGAAGCCATGGTCTTTTCCATCAGCTGATGCAGCTGACCCAGGCTGAAAAGGAGCCAGAAATTATATGCACTCACCCCTGGGCAACAAGTGACTTACAGGAACAGGCTCCTCATGGTGTGTGGGGCTCACATTAGCATCACAGCCTGTGGTAGCTGGCTGCAGCTTATTTTGTACATTGCCTGCCACCTTTCCAGCTTCAGCTCTTTCCTTTCTAATATTGGATTCCCATGCATCCATTATCTATTCTCATCAGCGATGCACAAGGGGAAGCTCTTTATCCAAATCTAGACTCCGGTCCTTTATTTCTTTTTAGCCCCTGACCTTCAAGTATTTCCTTCCGAACTAGAGTTAATGCCAAACTTTCTGTTTATTATCCACAGCCTGAAGCACCGAGGAATGACAGGAATTATTTAAGAGATAAACTTTGTTGTTTTCACTACTGGACTGAGCACATTTTTCTGTTAAAGGAACCTGTTAATACTGACTTTCACAACTAAACTGGGTCAAAGCTGAAATCTGTTTGTTAAGCTAACTAACTGGAAATTCTCTTGATTGCTCGTGTTTGGTCTTTCAGAACTAAACTATACAGGTCAGCTTCATCCCTGGTCTGAGCTAGTAACCTCAGCTGGGGAAGTAGTTAATGTCAATAAATCTGGTCTCGCTGTCCCTAGGGTGGGGAGAGGGAAACTGGCCAGCTTTACCACTCCTGCTAGTTATACCAGTGCATGTTGAAGGTTGTCAAATGAGGACAGAGCAAAGTTTGGCTGTGATGGCATCCACAGTTGAATAATCTGTGAACACTAATCTAGCGTTACCACCTGAAAGAAGTATCTGAAAGTTGACAGTGCTCATCCTACTGCAAAATCTTGCACCTACAAGAGAGGAGTGACAGGTGTGTAGAGTGAGAGGGGTTGGTGGGGGCAGGATGGGGGCAGGATGGGCGTAGGGGTGGAGATGTAAGAGGCGTGTGGTGGCAGAATTGGAGGCAATGAGTCGAGCTGGATTACATAATACTCTTCAATAAGATTGCTGCCTCGCAGCATTTTCCCTTTCCCTGTTGAGCTCTACAGCACTCAGATCTTAGATAAGGAGGCACAGGCAATCCTCAGTGCCACAAATGCCTAACTTGAGGACTCTGCCACAATGCCAGCTAAGGTAACATTGGTTACAGCAGCACAAGGTGCTCCCAGCAGGCAGCACCCTTATACTTGCCATTCAATAAGGGAGAATGGGGATTTAGCATTGTGAGGCACGATTTTCAGGCATGTGTTGCATTCTTAAAAATGAATGCACAGAGATTCAATCTGCAGCAACCCTGAAATGGAGTCAGAAATCAGTGAATTACAGTCATATAAAGCTCCAAGTCCTTTGACTGCATTTAGAGTAGTGTGTTCAATTCCGGGCATTGCACCTCAGGAAGGATATATTGACCTTGGAGGGAGTGCAGCACAGATTGCCTAGAATGATCTGGGTTAAATGGGTTAAATTATAAGGATATGTTGAATACAGTAGGCTTGTACTCCCTTGAGTATAGAAGATTAAAGGGTGATCTAATCGAGATGTTCAAGATGATTAAAGGATTTGACAGGATAGAGGGCAATATTATCTGGTGGGGGATTGATCCCAAGGGCTTACAATTAGAGCTAGGCTATTCAGGGATGATAACAGGAAATATTTGTCTATGTAAAATGTGGTGGAAATCTAGAACTTCCTCCCCAGAAAGCTTCTGAGGTTTAATTAATTGAAAATTTCTAAACTGAGATTGATAGATTTTGTTAGGCCAGGGTATTAATGTTTACAGAACCAAGGTTGGTAAATGAAGTTCAGACCTAGATCTGTCTTGGTCTAATTGAATAGAGCAACAGCCTTAAGGGGCTGAATGGTTTACTCTTGATCCTATGTTCTACGGATTTTGTAAAAGTCTCATTAATGATTTGGATCCAAATATAGACTACAGGCGTTTTCTCACTCTTCCTGACCTTCAAACATATCTCCATGAAATAAAGAAAGATTTGTATCTATATAGTACGCTTCACAATTGTCAGGTGTCTCAAAGCACTTTACAGCCAATGAAGTACTTTTGAAGTGGAGGCACTATTGTAATGTGGGAAACATGGCTGCTAGTTTGCCTATGGAAAGCTCCCACAAACAACATTTGACAAGATGGTCTGGTTTTGTGATGTTGATTGGAGTTGAATGTTGGCCAGGACACCAGGGATAACTCCTGGGCTCTTCTTCAAATGGTGCCATGGAACATCTGACATCCATTTGAGAGAACAGACAGCTGGGCCTCGGTTTAGCATCCTATCTGAAATATTGCCCTCCAGCGGTGCAGAATCCCCTCAGTACAGCACTGGAGCATCAAGCTTCATTTTTGTACTCAAGTCTTGGAGTGAAACTTGAACCCAGGACCTTATGACTCAGAGTCAAGAGTGCTGCCAATTGAGCCACAGATAACAGAACCTTTTTTCTACAGTTAAGGTTAAATTTTCTCTTTATTATCTACAATATTACACACACACACAAAACTCTCATATATAACAAAATGAGCTGGAATTAGTATTTATTGCAAACCCTTGATTGAAGGTCCAAGGCCCACACATGTCAAGATATTCACCAAGATTGAAAAGAGAGGGAAAATGATTATAAAAGCCTGAAGATTAAAGCAGACAGTGGGATGTCAGAACACTGAAGATGATTAACTTTAATTGCAGTTTTACCCCAAGAACTGACAGTTACTGAGCAAAAAAAAAAGTACACAAGCCCACTTTCTGTGATCCTCCACAAGCATTGCTTGAAAAGAAAAACTTGTTCCACTTTCAGTAAATGTGCTGAGAATTTCAGCCTATTTCCCCCTAAATTTGGCTCTGGGGACAATTTAAGAATGAAAAGGTTGAGGACCGAGTGCACCCATTTCCTTCCCTGGGCTGTCAGTCAAAGTTGTGCAAATCACTGCCGAAATGTTCCCAACAGGAGAAGATAAATCCACAAATACAAGATGTTTTGTTACTTGGAAATCTGTTTAAAAGCTTGCTTCCTTTTCCACTTTTAATACTAGATAGTTCTGTCTGAATAAATCTGTCTCCCACCACCATCCTCACCCAGTAAGGGAAAAATAACATTAATTCTTCACGTATTCTTGCCCTATTAACTCTTTGAGGGATGCAAACACAGTGGTCTCACACCTATCTTGAATCCATTAGCTCGCTTCAATGCTTAACAAATGTAAACCTGCTGACCATCGGAGACTGATGTGGATGACCCGCATTCGTGGGAGGATAGTCTGCGTACATGGATGAAAATCTGTGCAGAAGAGGCGGGGCAGTCCAATGCAGCAAAATTAACTTGCTTCCATATTTTACAACTTCACTCACGCCTTGACAGGGTAACACATGAGTGCTTGACAAAGAATATACTCACTCTCTGTGAATTTGTGATACTTTTCTCTTTCCCCTCCCCTTGTGTCTCTCTACCCATGTGCTATTATCTCACACTCACAGTATTGCAGTTATCTTTTTCTTTCCCTCCCTATCTATAGCTTCTCTCTGACTTTATTTTCTCTTTCTATCTGTAGTTTCTCTCGCTTTTTCACAAGCTGGGTTTTTCTCTTTCCTTCTTGCTGCGCGTCTTTCATATTTGCTTTTTCTTTAACTCTGTATCTTCATTTACCATGACATTTTTTCACCCACAATCTTAAAATTAGAGCTCGAAAATTCAGGTACACTTTTTCCACAGAAGGATGAATAGAAATTTGGAACTCTTTCCCAGAAAAAATTGTGAACTGGGGTCAACTGGAGCTTTTAAGATGGAGATCGATAGATTTTTGCTTGCTAAGTGTACCAAGATGTGTGGAACATAGATGGGAAAAACAAGTTAAGGTCCATGTAGTGTTCAATTGGTCTGTGTTTGATTATGCGAGTCTGGTAACTGATCTCTGCTCACTGTGCTTGATTGGTTAAGCCTGGCTGTAGACTCAGAGCAAAGTATAAACAGATGCACCACAGGAAATTGCTAGAAGCTGAGCTGAAAGCTTGAGTACAGACAATTTATAAATGCAGATATATTTTAAAACTCTTGTAAATGAAGCTGTTGTACATGGGAAAACTCCTGTATCTATGTTCCTATCAATTCTAAAGCATAACGATGTTTGAAATTAATTGGGGGAATTTGTCTTCAGGCCCCTT
Organism: Cetorhinus maximus; assembly: GCF_964194155.1. Classification (NCBI taxonomy): domain Eukaryota; kingdom Metazoa; phylum Chordata; class Chondrichthyes; order Lamniformes; family Cetorhinidae; genus Cetorhinus; species Cetorhinus maximus. The sequence goes on along the minus strand of NC_135888.1, from coordinate 65,557,291 downwards.
GAAATGCACATAAATTGGTGTGAAGGTTTCAGGGGGTAGTGTTAAATGAAAATATAGAATAGAATTGGAAACAAAAATGATTTTTGTAACGCCCGTTTGATCTTTCTTCCAAGCGACACACAGTGGTGCCCAGGAATATTAATGCAAACCTTTTCCTCCTAGTTAATAGATCATCTACTAATACTGAGATAAAAGTTATGCAGGTAAAGAAAAATCATAATTCTCCAAAGTGGCAATAAGATAATAATGTTCAATAAAATTGAGTACATGTGCCTTTCCCTCTCAATAAAAAGATTCTTGTCTGCAAAATGCAGGGACCTATTGAAGGGTATTGGAGAGAGTAGTTATGATAGGGTTAACTGGATGGATGATGGGGAGAAAAACACCAGCACAAACCTCATGGTCAAATGGTCCATTTTGGTTTTACGTCATTCTATAATTGTATGGTCAGTTAAATCCTATTTTCAACCTCAAGGATTGATTACAGCTTCAATGTCTTTGGGCTAGGAAGACATTAAGCTCCTGACTGCTATCTAGTATATCCACCCTCATCTTCCACACCCCATATCTTGTCCACCTCCCCGATTAGAGTATGTGCACATTTAGGTGCTGGGTGAGTCTCCGCAGTCAAATAATGTGCCCACCTAAATGGGGAGGGTCACAAATGAATGATGGGCACCTGGCTGAGGTAGTAGAGAATGGCAGGCACCCATGGAACTGGCATGCCCCAGAAAGAGGTGACACTTTGGCAGGGTGGGGAGAGCTGCAACACTGTTGATCCAATTCTACACCATGTGCTTCAGTCTAACAAGGCTACTTACTGGGAGGGATACCTTGTGATTTCTGCCATAGAACACTTGCTGGCGTACATACTAACACCCCATCGAGGCAATCACCTTAACTTATTTTGGTCATTCACTTTTATAATAATTTATTATTTATACCAGTGGCTCTCAAACTGCAGTCCCTGGAATCCTGGAGATCTACAGTGCCAGTCTAGGCTGTCTGTGATGCAGGACCACCCTTACAGGCTGGTGTCATGGACAAGCACCCAAGGCACTTCCAAGATTAAGTGAGTGAGCAGTAGACCTCTTCTGCTCATCCTGTGCTCCATCTCCCTACCTGTTTCTCTAGTACTTCCCCCATGCCCCTCTTCCCTCCCATGCTCTGCTCTCTCTGTGTGAGTTCTTTCTCTCCATGCTCCTGTTCTCTTCATTCTTTTGCTTGTCCTATTCTCTTCAGGTTTTCCCTGGGCTCCTGCTTTCTCTGAGCTCCTATTCCCACAGTGCACCTGCACTCTACATGCGGCGATTAGCAGGAATATATATCTCATTGATATCTGCAAATAAATACCAATTTTCTTAAAATAATTAACAGTCTCTTCATATGCAGCCCTTTTATGACTCCTCAGATGCTGAAGCAGTCCATGTCCAAACGCAGCAAGATCTGGACAATGTCCAGGCTTGGGCTGACAAGTGGCAAGTAACATTCGTGTCACAGACATGCCAGGCAATGACCATCTCCAGCAAGAGAGAATCCAACCATCTCCCCTTGACATTCAATAGTATTACCATCACTGAATCCCCCACTATCAACATCTTGGGGGTTACCATTGACCAGAAACTGAACTGGACTAGCCATATGAATACTGCGGCTATAAAAACAGATCAGAGGCTAGGAATCCTGTGGTGAGTAACTCATCTCCTGACTCCGAAAAGCCTGTTCACCATCTACAAGGCACAAGTCAGGGGTGTGATGGAATGCTCTCCACTTGCCTAGATGAGTGCAGCTCCAACAACATTCAAGAAGCTTGACACCATCCAGGACAGAGCAGCCAGCTTGATAGGCACCCCATCCACAAACATTCACTCCCTCCACCACTGACGCACAGTTGCAGCAGTATGTACCATCTACAAGATGCATTGCAGGAACTTGCCATGCCTCCTTTGACAGCACCTTCCAAATCCACGACCACTACTATCTAGAAGGACATGGGTAGCAGACAAATATGAACACCACTACCTGGAAGTTCCCCTTCAAGCTACTCACCACCCTGACTTGGAAATATATCGCCGTTCCTTCACTGTCGCTGGGTTAAAATCCTGAACTCCCTTCCTAACAGCACTGTGGGTGTACCTACACCACAGGTACTACAACGGTTCAAGGCGGCAGCACACCACCACCTTCTCAAGGGCAACTAGGGATGGGCAATAAATACTGGCCTAGCCGGTGTCGGCCACATCCCATGAATGAATAAAGAAAAAGAGACTCTATATAGATGCAAGTTCTTTCTTTTGCAAGTCCTTCAGTGCAAGTATTTGCAGATACCATAGAAAAGGTAAAGCATTGTGTAAGAGGTTACACCAGGACCTGACAAGGTGTGTGAACTTTAACACAACTGAAAGAAGAACAAACTATTCCAAAAAAGATGGGGTCAAAAGCCATCTGTGTACTTACTGATGATGATGAGGGTATAGTTGAGATGGATGCTGCCAAAACCGTTCGTTGCTCTGCAGACGTAGACTCCTGCGTCCTCCACTTCTACCTCCTTGATCTTGAGACCGTGCTGAAGAACCCGGAACCTTGTCCAGCCGCTGTGGATGGTGCGTCCATCTTTGATCCACATGGTCAATGGTGGAGGGTCGCCCTCCACTGGACAGGCCAGCCTGACCGTGTGGCCGAGCTTCACTGGTTGTCGGCTCATCACTTTCTTAGCAATCCTTGGAGGTCCTGGACACAGACATTAAAGAGAAGTCAGCAGTCAGTGATGGTACAAATGGAAGCTAGCGTGAAACGTTAAGGGATGGCCATAAAATGAAATCAACTCTTTGAAGTGTCTCAGCTCTCGAGTTTCTTCCAACCTTCTGACAGCTCCTGATCTTGGAAAACCAGGAACCTATCGGTCCAGGATAGACAGGTTTGAGAGTTGTGCGGGTGGGGGGAGGGTGGCATGGTTGCTTAATCCTGTTTCTCTTTAGTGGCATTATCCATGCTCGTGTGGTCCTGGGCGGGGAATATACAGTGTTGACTGGTATGCTTGAGGCCTTCAGCGACAGGTGGGTACCTCAGGGTACAGAGTTTCTCATTGATATTCACAACAACCTTATAATTTAATTTCCATTTGTGTTCAATTGCTGTACTGAGCCATAGTTATTGTTGTTTAGTTATTATTAGTTAATGGTGCCCTAGGGCATGTGCCATAATCTTTCAATGTTTCAGGCTGGGGTAACTTCATGTCAGCTCTATAGGCTGCTTTAGAAAGGCCTAACTGTAGATGAGTGGCTGACTTCATACAGGTGGTTATTTAATGTGGATTGAGACCCAATAGGAAATGTGTTAGTTTCAGAAAATCATGTCCTTCACCCGATCCAGAAGTTCTTTGAAATCTGCCAAATGACTCATGTCAGGTCAACATATCAACCGAAATCATCACTCATAAGAACAGGAGGAGGCCATTTAACCCCTCGAGCATGTTCCGTCAGTCAATTAGCTAATGGCTGATCCATGACCTAACTCCAAAGACCAGCCTCTGCCCCACAAAAATCTATCAATCTTAGATTTAAAATTAACGACTGATTGAGCATCAGTTGCCATGTGGAAGAGAGTTCCAAACCTCTGCCACTCTTTGCATATAAGTTGTACGCTAAGCTGTCACACACTCCACTTCACATGGAAGTTCTCAAGCTCTTGTGCCAGAACTGAATCCCACCAGGCACTTGAACAGTGGGCAAACACAGTGAAACCATTCCCATTCTTTGGAATAAGTCTGCAGTATGGTCCATAACTAAAACTTACCCACCACCACAATGTACCACGTACTATATCATGTATCCTGCATAACATGCATCTAACGTGTTCCACACTGCTGTAATTAAAGAACAGTTACTGTAGTACATTCTGAATTGCCCTTGTTTGGCCATTTGCCTCAACTCCACATTAGACAGCAGCAATCAAAGGTTACAGGTACCATCACCCATCACTGTCCTATAACACATACCAACCACTCTGAACCAGTGTGAAACAGTCCTTCTTTCCCTCTATCTAAGATCAATTTGAGCCTATAGCTCCTAAATGCGAAAGCACACAGCATCATACACTGCCAGCCAGTCCCAAAATAGGAGACAGGAGGCTTTGTTCCTGCTTGAGTACACTTGTCAGTGGATGCATGTGTCTGTGTGTGCGTGAGATTCAGTGTAAGGTTGTGTGCTTGAATGTGTGTGCATGTGAAGGCATGTATGTGTGCTGCATATGTTTGTGCACATGCATGTGTAACTATATGAATGTATTTGCATAGTTGTGCTGTATTTGCAGGTTGAATGGTGATGCTGTAATTTCCGTGATAGCAGAAAGAAGACAGGGACAGTGGTGCCTGCAGATTTTGGGTTTCTACTTAGCAGTGATTTCCTGGTCTTTCAAAACTGTGCTCCCAATGGAGCTCCCATTCTAGGAGGGAGCACCGGTCAGTGAGAGGATCACAAAACTAGAGGCCCAATTCACTGAGTGCAGCTCCTTACTGGGATTGGTGGTGTTTACAGTCCTAACAGACCACTGTGCCTCGTTTCAATCAGAGACAACCACTCCGTCTGCTTTGCAGTTAGACATAGCTACTGGAGGTGAAAGTGCATCATTCACACTTGAATATGACCACCCACCCAATTCCCCTTTTTAAAAAAAAATTTTAAAAATGACATTTTTGTACACAACTGTGATACATTATACTGGATCAGAAAGTGCTTCTCACAGCATTTGCCGTGCCAACCCTGCATACACACTCCTTATTTATTCAGCAGGGCAAAGGTTAACAGAAAGTGAAAACATCATGTGATGTTTTACTGAAATGGATTTCAGCTTCAAGCCTGTGTTTCTTGGATGTGCCGATGCCCGTGCTCTTCCTCCCTTGCGCCTCATTCTTTGCGTTCTCAGTTCTGACTTTCCTTCCCTGGAGGTTCCTTTGCTGCGTTTATGTTGGAATGTTCCTATGCCAGAGACCTGGCAAGTGTGTACCTTGGACGCTGCTGCACCATCACATCTATTCAAATCATTTCCTGTTGCATTACCAGCTTATTCCAAACAGCAACTTCTTATTTTCACTTAAGACATGAATGAATCATTTGTGAACATAGTTTGTTAATGGATTATCTTTGTTTTGCAGCGGCAGGGTGGTGGTGAAATTGAGATTGAAATAACCACCGGCACTTTGTGACAAAAGGCCCAAATCAGTGCAGTTAATTGCTTTTCTTTCAATACTGCTTCACATTTTCTCTCCTTTCTGCAACCAGTGCCAACTTAGCCTGTTCTTGTACTTTCATAAGTGCTGGTAGTCCTATTCAATTGAAGTGAGCATCACCAATTATGTCCCTCACTTTAAATCAGTGCATTTTCACTTTCCAACACATTGTTAGAGAGCGGGCAGGTCTGGAAACTTTCCCTGTGAATGGCATTCGACCACCACCACTCCACCCCCCTCCCCCCGCCCCACCCCACCCCAGCCCAGCCGGCCCTCCGCAACCACAGCACTGTCCTTCCCACCCAGGAACGCTGGGACCATTTTTTACTGTCAATTGGGAAACTCAGCGCATACCAGAGTGACCATTTGTATTTTCACAGCACTCCCCGTACACAAAATAGTGCAAAAGTGCCATACAGAATAGAGAAATACAACAAACACTGAGGGCAGAAGTAAAAGGGAGCTGCTGGGGGTGGGGAAATGGAACTGAAAGCACAGACGGTCAAATAAAAGGTTTTTTTTTAGCAGCTTCTGGAAACAGGAAAAGGAGGTGACAAGGTGAAGGAATTTCAAGGTGGAGTTCCAGGCAGCAGGGACATAATGGCTGACCAACCTGGCGACCCGTGCACTCAATCACACAGAACTGCAGCAGAAAATGCATCCAACAACTGAGCTGTAGCAAAGGAAACAAAAAACCTTCTCAAACAAAAGGGTTTCTTTCTTCTTCCTAACATGAATTGGGCTGTTTAAGAAATGGAAAGAGAGAAAAAATAATATACAGGAAATAAAATCAGTAAGATAACAAATAATAAAAAACAAAGATTTTATTTAGAATTCTTTTTTCTGCCAGCTTTCTCTTCACGATTATTTATTTCTTCAAACCGTGCCTGATAATTACAGATCTGATCCAAGTATAATTCCTACATAATTCCAGAATGGAATTCCAATATATCAAATCATTTCCACTTTCCTCATATGATTTAGAATTCCCAAGCCAGGCATAACACTTGCACCCATCATCTGATCCAATGATAATATTTCTCCTAATTCTTTATGTTTTCAGATTCCAATTCTCCTGCAAGCTGAATATTGGGAGCTCGCTGTCTACACGCACACTCAAGTTGCCACTTTCCTCAGGACCCTGTGTCACACAGAGGCAGTGAGGCCAAAACTCTGCCTTAAACCATTCCCCCATGCCCCTCAGCCCTCTGAGATCTCTGTGCTTCTCCAACTCTGGCCTCTTGACATCTCCAATTATCGTTGCTCCAGCATTGACATCCATGCTTTCAGCTGCCTAAGCCCCAAGTTTTCCAATTCCCTCCCTGAACCACTTCACATCACTGCATCTCCCTCCTCCTTTAAACGCTCCTACCGCTTTCACCAAGCTTTTGGCCACCTGTCCCAACATCTCAAGGCTGATAAGTTTTGTCTGATAACACTTCTGTGAAGCAGCTTGGGATGTTTTTACTACGATAAAGTTGTTGGCGATGGATGCTTAGAGTTCACTCTGGGAATCCGAGCAGCTACCAGCAACATGCACTTTTTACATGCATGTTGTCATCTTGAGTTATGGATAGTGAAGGTAGAGGCTTCAACGTCTTTCCATCACATGGTTGACCAGGAATCTCTCCTGTTCCTACCACCTGTCATTGGTGTGTGTTGGAAGGATTTGCAGATTGATATTTAACCTGTTTGGCCACCTTATGAATGCACCTCCCTTGGTCATCTAGTCCTAGGGAGAGACTTGAATCTGGAGCTTCTGGCTCAGAGGCAGGGATGCTACTCACTGCACCACAGACCATTAAAGGTGCCACATAACTGCAAATTGTTATTAAACCCTTTTCATTTGCTATGCACCTGAGCAATCACATCCCTTTGAGGCTGACTATTGTTCCTGACTCTTTTGTTCTGGAGGCAGGACGGGGGTGGGGTGGGGTGCAGTGGTGGGAGGGTGAAGGTGGGAGACACAATGGTTATATTGCTGTCTATGCAGTAAGGCCCTGAGCTGTGAGAGTGGGAAATGTTGGGAGCAGAAAGCAAAGAGTAAATTGAAATCCAAGAAAAGAGGGAATGGAAAGAGAAAAGAAACCAGGCTTGAGTTTGAGCGAGATGAGAGCAGACAGTCAAAGGAAGAAAGGTAAAGCTGAGGGAAAAAAAGATTAGATGCATAAGGGGGGGGATGCTAACTGTCAGAAGCTGAGTGGAACAGGAGTTAAAATCGAGATCTTTCTCAACTGATTGTTGTTTCCTCGAACAGTTCAGGTACTTGTCAGACATGTAAATTGGGGTAGCGTGATGTAATTCAGACTGTCAAACGATTTTAATGGTCTTATCGAGTCAAGGATGCTCTGCTAGATAAAACCTGACAGAAGATCAACTGATGCCTTGTTGGGATAATTTCAAAGCCACCTTGGTGGAGTTTAGAGGAGCAGGAGTGGGTCCCACTAAGAAAGTTTGAGTTGTGGTATAAAGGGTTAATAGCAATTATGCATTAGCTAATGTACATCATCAATGATGTTAGTTCATGTGTCTCTAGAACTCAGAGAGAGATGCCTCTGGAAGGACCCTTGTGCTTATCTGTCCCTTTTCATAGTTGTATATAGTTAATAAATGTTTGGAAGTTCCTGGATTGTTTCTAATAGTCTCTGTCAAACACATCCTGGGCCTGTTTCTGATATTACTTCATGGTAGCAGCAGTAAACTAACTGATTTGCAAGGATCCCTGACAAAACTGCCAATGGTTGGAAAGGAAAAGCCATCAAATATACAGCAGCAAGGGAATGACTGCAGCAAGGAATCGAAAAGAAAAGTGCAAACAGGGTCCCAGGACAGCCGATTAAAGTAACAGACGACCATGGAAAAAGCCCTAACCCTACCCGACTTTTTTGACCACGTACAAGGCCCCGACCTAGCACCACACTGGAAAGACTGGCACTGCAGATTCGACAGGAACGGGACTGCTTCAGGGTTTGCACAGAAGTCTGAGCAAGAGCAGGTCAGCACACTCCTCCATCCCATTGGCTGCTGCACAAATGACATTTTAATAAGACAGGGTGTTAATGAGGGCACAGCAACCTGTGAAGAGGTTGTTAAGGCCTTCGATTTGTATTTCAGTCTTCACAAGACTTAGCTGACTTTTTTGCAGCCCAGAAAAGAGCTAATGTTATCCAAGGCAGTTCAATTAGCGAGACAGGCTGATTTTCAGAAGTAGAACCAAGTTTTAATCGAGAACCTTTGTAGAGTTAGGCTACTAACTCAGTCCAGTTTGTGAGCAATAGGAGTACCAGCGCACCCACTAAAAAGCAGACCCAGAATGAAGAAAGGCCACTGCACAGTGTCATGCCTTCTGGAGGCGCAATCACTTTGAAGTGGTATGTTGCAACTGTAAGCCTCCTACACAAAAATTCCAAGGGAGACTGATCAGGTCAAGTGCTATCCAGGGAATAGAAAATGTCAAGAAAAAAATGTACCGTCTTTGGGTGAAGTTGCAACACCCGAGGAGACCTTTTGAAGTGTGGATATTGTAGTTGAAGGCCGAAAAACCCACTTTTAAATTGGACACGGGTGCAGGAGTGTCCATTCTATCTGATACGTGGCTGAAGCCTGAATTTCTCAAAGCATCTACGATTCAACCACGTGGTCCAGGCGGCACCCCAGTCAAGATGCCATGGAAATGACTGTCACACTTCGATGTAATGGATCTATAATCAAGTTTGCTCTTTATTAAGCAAAGGAGCTTGTATAGCTTTGCAGTTTCTTTATGCACCAGGTGCAATGGAAACTCAAGTTGACTCAGAACAGCTTGAATTAGTTTCCATATTGAAAGCTCCACACCTGCAGCCACAGGAAGACATTCTGGAACTTGCATTACTCTTTGAGGAGAGGGCGGACGAAGAAGGAGGTCAGACCACTACTGATGACAGTAAGCAGCCAGAGGAGGAAATTCTGGACCTCAGGCTACTTTTTGAAGAGAGAGTGGATGAGGATCATACTCCAGATACTGCTGGGTAATGTGGCCAGGATGCCAATCTCACGGACTATTCTGGTAAAGATGCCAGTGACCTAGGGCAACCTGATTCGGGCACAAAGAGAAACCAGGAACAGAAGCTCTAACAATGGCCAGTGAGAGAGTACAGAATAAAATGCTGACTCCCTAAACTCTGAGGTCAAGGCTGAAGAAGAAATGACTGAAACTGCTGATATACAAGCTGCTAATCTAACACACACTTCTGATGTACAAGGAAGTGTAACTTCTCCGAATCTAGTAGAGGCAGCAGAACAAAAACCTGACCCAGTAAACCACAATATAGCCACAGAGCCTGAGGTGACATTCAGCTCTATTCCAGATATTGCTGTCACTGTTGAAGCTCTCGAATTGCCAATACCTAGTGAAGAGCAAACTCACACTGATGTTATAGCAGAGTGTGCAGGTGCTGAACAACCACAAGCAGAAAGACAAGATCCTACAGTATTGACAGAAATATCAGTAAATCCACTTGAGAATAATCTTCATTCTTCTGTTTGTTCAAGCAGATTATTCTTGAATGTGACATTGGGAGTGCACAACTCTTTATTCAGGGTACAGGAATCATTGAATATACTTAAGCAACGGATGCTTTTTCCAGGCAATGACATTGTTGGATCAGGGGATTGCAGACTTGCTACAGCTCTACAAACCTTAACGGAAGCTGACTGAGTCTCATTCCTTTTAGAAAGGGCAGGCAACAGCGTGATCTCTAAAGGGGATGCAAAGAAGAAGAAGAAGAAACAGAGAAAATGTCTGTTCGTCACCTTTGTGCTGTACACCAGAAACAGGAATCTTTGTCCACTGACTCAAGTGTATTCCAGGAAGAATATGGAGAACATATGTCCTACATGTTCTCTAAGAGAGCCTAGAACATGGTGATGCCACTGGTACAAGAGACTATGACGGGGTGCGGAATGAGGAGTTGGATGTGTAAATAGTTAATGAGTAGTTTAATGAGCAGAATGAAAGACATGGGGGAGGGGAGAAGTAGTATAAAGGGTTAATAGCTATTATGCTCATAATTAATGTACATCATCAGTGATGTCAGATCATGTGTCTCTAGGACTCAGAGAGAGATGCCTCTGGAAGGAGCCTCATGCTTATCTGTCCCTGTTAATAGTTAATAAATGTTTGTAAGTTCCTGGATGCCTTGTTTCCAGTAGCCTCTGTCAAGCACAACCTGGGCCTGCATCTGATATTACTTCATGAGTCACTGCCCTTTACTCCCGCATTTCATTCTGTCTGCTCCAAAAAAACACTCCTCACACTCCCCTCCTCGTCCCTGACTTACCTGGCTTCCTCTTGACTACCTGAACTTCACAGGCACAAAATTGTTGAGCTGCCTCTGGACTCCCTTTTCATTTGGACAGTTGGCTGGCAGAATGTGTCCTGGTCTTTAGAAGGGATCAGGCCTCCTGCGGCCATTGTTGGGCAGCCAGCTTCTCACAAGAGGAGAATTCCCCAGTAGAGACAGACCCTAGGAAGGGTGAAAGAGAGTAGGGTGGCCACTGCTGGAAGCCACAAACACTGTGGCGACACACAGGGATGATGTCTTTGCCTAGGCCCATCGAGTCTGCTCCGCCATTCAATAAGATCATGGATGACCTGGTGATCCTCAACTCCACTTTCCTGCCTTTTCCCCATAACCCTTGATTCCCTTACTGATTAAAAATCTGTCTATCTCAGCCTTGAATATACTTAACGACCCAGCCTCTACAGCCTCTGCGGTAAAGAATTCCACAGATTCACTACCCTCTGAGAGAAGAAATTCCTCCTCATCCCTGTTTTAAGTGGGCGCCCCCTTACTCTGAGATTATGTCCTCTGGTCCTAGATTCTCCCACATGAGGAAACAACCTCTCAGCATCTACCCTGTCAAGCCCTCTAAGAATCTTATATGTTTCAATAAGGTCACCGCTCATTCTTCTAAACGCCAATGAGTACAGGCCCAACCGAATCAACCTCTCCTCATAAGAAAATCCCTCCATCCCGGGATCAACATAGTGAACCTTCTCTGGACTGCCTCCAACACCAGTATATCTTTTCTTAGATAAGGGGACCAAAACTGTTCACAGTATTCTAGGTGTGGTCTAACTAGTGCCTTGTATAGTTTTAGCAAGACTTCCCTATTTTTATACTCCATTCCCTTTGAAATAAAGGCCAACATTCCATTTGCCTTCCCTATTACCTGCTATACTTGTGTGCCAGCTTTTTGGAATTCATGCATGAGGACCACAAAATCCCTCTGTGCTTCAGTTTTCTTCAGTCTTTCTCCATTTAAATTGACCTTATTATTTTAAAGGTATTGAGCAGAATGATAAAATTTATAAGTACAGTAACATGTTTGCACTGCAGGCTGTTCATTTACCTGCCCTATGCTAAATTTCCAGCCTAACAGATTACATATACAACCTGCCTACTGAAGACAAGTGGAAATCATATGGTAACATGATATATTCCAGAAAGTTCTGGGATGCCAGGGAAGAGTGACGAGGGTTTTCTACTTGAGCCCCCGGTCTCTAGATGTTGGACACATGAAAGCACACTTTAGGACGTAGAGAATGGTCAGTAATGCTGAACTCCAGTTAACATTATCCACATAAAAGCTGGAATAAAAGTAAAGTACTGTGGATGCTGGAAATCTAAAATAAAAACAGAAAGTGCTGGAAAAACTCAGCAGGACTGGCAGCATGTGTGGAGAGAGAAACAGAGTTAGCGTTAGGAGTCCAAAATGACTTCTTTGGAACTGAAGAAAATTTTAAAACCTAGATGTTGGTGGAGTGGAAGCTAATGTAGTCATAATCTAGGCTGACACTTAAGTGCAGTAGTGGGGGAGTGCCATGTTGTCGGAGGTGGATGAAACATTAAACCAATGCCTAAACGTTTGTTCAGGTAGATGAAAAAGATCCCATGAAACTATTTCAAGAGCACAGAAGTTCTCCTAGTGTCCTGGCCAACATTCCTCAATTACACAAATTAGCTGCTGTGTTTGCCTACAAATAAAATTGACAACAATTCAAAAAAAATTCATTGGCTGTGAAGCACTTCGGGATGTTCTGAGGACATGAAAGGCATAAGTTAAATGCAAATACCAGCTTTCTGTTAAATGGTAAAAAAACAGGTGCAAACCTCACCAGTATCAGAGCACGTTTTCTCCTCATAAACAGTTAATTTGCATACTTATTCAAAACTATGGTCAGGATTTTCCGGCCCTGTCATCTTGTCGTGGAGGGACCCACTGTGGGAGATTTGGCAGTCCAGCCAAAGGTCCATTGACTTTTGGCGGGACCTGGTGGCGGGCAAGGCCAGAAAATCCCACCCTTGAGTACAGAATTGGATGGATGCAGGTAGACACCCTTAGTGGTGGGTCCAGAAAATTGCCTGTACTTGTCATTTAAAGGCATATGGAGAATTGAAAGGTCATAACAAAATAGGGAGGGCAAATGCCTTACAACATTTACATAGGCTTAAAAGGCAATTCAACCTGTTGGCAGCCTTTGCCAAAGTCGGGTAGAGATGGGGTCAAGACATGTTGGGCAAAAATCGAGAGAAAGGAATATAGGAACATAAGAACATAGGAAATAGTAGCAGGAGTAGGCCATTCAGCCCCTTGAGCCTGCTCTGCCATTTAACTAGATCACGACTGATCTTCTACCTCAATGCCATTTCCCTGCACTATCTCCATATCCCTTGATATCTTTACTATCTAGAAATCTATTGATCTCCATCTTGAATAAACTCAATGACTGAGCCTCCACAGCCCTCTGGGGTAGAGAATTCCAAAGATTCACCACCCTCTGAGTGAAAAAATTCCTCCTCAACTCCATCTTAAATGGACTGCCCCTTATTTTGAGACTGCGTCCCATGATTCTAGACAACCCCCAGCCAGCAAAAACATCCTTCCTAGCATCTACTCTGTTGAGCCCTGCAGGAACTTTGTATGTTTCAGTGAGATCAACTCTCATTCTTCTAAACTCTAGAGAATCTAGGCCCAGGTTCCTGACGTACAGGCAATGATTCCGTAGGCAAGCGATGGTACAGACCAGCGCCTGACCCTTTGTTTGATGGCTACTTCAGGTGATGTTGCTTGAGGTAGCTGACAGGGAGGCAGCTCTGTTCACCACCCCATGTAACTAACCTCATCGAACTGTATGACAGCATGCCTCAAAGAGGTGGAAGCAGGTGAAGATCACAGCTGACCATCACTGTCACTGGCTGTGCCAACCCCACACTTCTTCTTTTGAGAGCTGCAGGTACCTTGCGGCAGTTGGCACAGATCTGCATCTGCTTCTCTGCTGGCCTGGATCTCAAGGGGAAGAATTCCCATGATGGGTGGCAGACAAGTGCCACCAGTACTTTCGGATGCAGTTGGTAGCATCTTAGGGGGAGTGGCCAAGCTGGGGTACACTTGGCTTTTGAATCACCCTGGCTTGACTTTTCTTATTCAGCAGGATTGGCGCACTGTGATCAGAATGTGTTTGAAAACTCATCCAGCCTTCACATGTCTAGGCCATTGCAGCCCACTGGAAAACTGTACACCAATTCTCTGTGAAAGCCAACCACGTTCACCTATATGAGAACCAGCTGGCAGGCACAGAAACAGTTCTGGGGTGGCTTGAACAACCTGCTGTTTTTCTGCTGTTTAGAAAGGGAACTTCCCCATGAGAAACGAATTGGTGACATTAATAGCGTTAGTGGAAAAGAAATGTCTTCATAATAACTGGTACCAAGGCCATCAGCAGCAACAGTACTTTGTAAAAAATAAGCCTTTGCAGAAATGGCTTGATACTGTTGAATGTGAATCTCCATAAGGCCCTTTAACCCACTTTCCATCAACGTCTCAGCATCTACCAACCCCAAATGCTCCTTATATACAGGCCTGGTGACCCCTCAGGGTAATGCATGCTGGGATGTTTTAGGGGGAAAGTTCCGGACCCTGATTTTTTTTCTCAGGAGCTCAAATTGGGCTCAGATTCCACAGAAGAAATCACTGAAAATGTTCCCAATAGCCTTCCTGCTATATATCCCCTTAAGTTAATCGGATGGTGAGCCAGCATTAGTCCTCCTAGCCTGGGGAATTGGATCGAAGCAGGGCCACTACATAGGTACCGAACTGGGTTTAAAATGTAAATGTGAGAAAATAATAATAAAAATGTGAACAGTACAGATGCAATAAATAAAGGAGCCCTTTATGTGTGAAATGTTATGTTACCCAACCCACAATCTTTTAACAGATTTTATAAATCAGAGAGTGAAGCCAATGTTATTTCTTTATCGCCTGTCTGACCTCCACAACACTTTGAAGTTCCCTCATGAAACTTTGAACTGAACAATTCTCTGCGGGCTTGAAGCACTGACAGATAAGAGGTTCCAGAAGGGGGCTTGGAGCTGGGCCAGCTGGCTGGGCTTGACTCAGCCTATGCTAGATCTATACTAGATCAATGCTGGAAAAAGAAAGTTTCCTCATGGTGGGTTGCTGGATTGGCCCGGGGATTTGGATATCGCTTCTCACAACAGGTAACACAGGAAGGTGAAAGAGTTAAGTGGCCCCTCAAGAGCAAAGGGCATCACCTTCAGCGTGTCTCTGTGAGACACAGGGGACTGCCGGACTTACAGGACTGCTGTCAGTGGAAAATATCAGAATGGTTAGACTGTTTTATCAATGATCAAACCACAAAGATCTGTTAAAAAGGGGACAGGCAACTTAGTTAAATACAAATATACATATCCAAATCTCTCTTCAATTTCACTTTCAAAGGAATTATCCTTGCAACTCAGCCATTTGGCCTCCTTCTGCGCTGTATAATTCTATGATCAAAGATTTAACTTTGACTGGATGAACAAGGATGTTTTCTCCCCCAACAGTGCCAACAGCTCAAACTTATTTTGCTTGAGGTCGAAGTTCCCCAAAGATGCAGATTCCATTGCCAAATTTGGTGGTGGGCTCATTAGCATTCTTGGGGTGGACAGCTGGTGACCTCAAGGGTTTGTCAGTTGCACAAAATGGGGTCCCAGAATACTGAAAAAGTGCCATGGAATCCTAAGTTAGGAAAAGGAGATTCTGTTTTGTTGTGATGACCTGGAGTCCTCTTTTCTCATAGTCTGAACTCCCACTGCAGCACTCTGACTACAATGGAAGCTGAGACATCGGCCATCACGGTTGGGTCAATCGGTTGCTAATGGAGGTGACTGCCCTCTCCATACTGGAAAGGCTCAGCTCCGAGCTCTACGCAAAGCCACGTGCTGAGTTCTTCAATGGATACTCAGTCTGCTGTCATAGCATTCCAGAAATCTGTTCTCCAACAAATGACTAGGGTTACTGAAGTGTTGTGCTGTGGGGGATGTGTGGCAGTGGCTCCACTGAGAATGAACCTGCTGGCCTCTCAGCCAAATGGCATTTGTGTTCCCACCCATTTCACCTCACAGCCCTTGCTGCTCAGTCAGCCAGCCCAGGTGGCTGCCGCTCAGGCCCAGACCCTTCTAGGCTCGAACTATTTGAGGTCGTTCTGCAAGGTCATCTGCAGTCTCCCCCCAGGGAAAGTTAGCAGCCTTCCACCAGCCATGCTGCAGCCACTGGAGCAGCTGCAAAGAAGCATCAGGACAGGCAAAGACATCCACAGAATAGACACTAAGAGAGTGCACAAGGGTGATTTGTTTATTTTCATATGCACTATGACATGATTTCATTCATAAATTTGGACTGGAGTGTGTATTTTGTGTTGGTTTTTGTTTTCGCATTGTGGGAAATATGTTGGTCAGTGACAGAGAAAAGGGAAGGAGATAAATGGGGAATTGAGGTTGAGGTTACTGGTATCTCACGCAAAGTAGTATGTCACATACAACCCTGGCACCTCCACCTCTTCTTCCTCCTCCTCCTCAGCTTCTTGCCTGATAGGCGGTGGCAAAATTTTGTAGCATGCAACAGACCACGACAGATCTTGTGACCTGCTCAGCCGACTATTGCACTGCACCTCCAGAGCAGCCGATGTAGTGGAATCATTGCTTTAGGACACCAGTATTCTGCTCTATCAGAGCTCTTGTGGAAGCATGATAATGAATGCATGACTGCTGTGCATGCGTGCATGGATTACACACAGGATTCAAAAGTCACGTCGTCAGCAGATAATCCTTGCACACCAGTGGTCAGCCCTTGGCTTGTCATGATGGTTAAAATTCAGTGGTGCAAAGAACTGGCTCAGAATGCATGCCTTCTGATTGCTACTAGGATACTAGGGATTTACCTGCATGAGGCACTGCCTGTGGTCACACATCAGCTTCACAACGAGTGGAATCCCTTTCAGTTCCAGTGTAAGGCAGTCTTGACATTCAGCGCCCACAAAGCAATGTGTTTGCAGCCAATGGCTGTCTGCACTGCGAGGAAGCCTGCAATCCTTGCAAACCCACCATGTTCACTCCACCTGCTTGTCTCCAGCAGGAAGGAATGAGATGAAGTGTCTCTCTCTCCATAGTAACCTCAATGACCTCCCTTAAATAGCACTACACTAAAAATTGAGAGGTATTGCTTATAGCTCTAGTCACAGTACGGCAGAAGCCAAACGCATACATCTTCAGAGCCACAGGCACCTTGACCGCTGCAGGCGATGTAATCCTTTCCTTCCTCTGAGATTGGGTTGTGGACACACCAGTTTCAGTGATAACCTTCTTTATTGAATCACAGATATCTCAAACATTGGTTGTCGCTGAAAATGTGGATTGTTCTCTGAACACCCTCTGTGGATATGGCTTCCTGCTAAGAGCCCTTTCCCCATTCTCCCCCTCCTCCAGCCTTCCCCTTCTGACAGCTTGTACTGCTCTGTGTGACCTCTGCTCATTTTTCCATTCCTGGGAAAGGACTGCATTCCTGTGGCTGTCAAGGTGACAGTGGCTCTGAACTTCTATGCATATGCTCAATGCCAAAAAGAAGCCCAACTAGTCCATCTATGTCTGGGAACAACTTGTTTGTGCAGAAGTCTAAGCCAGTAAATATGTACTTTGGCACCTTGCACACCACTCCCTATAGAATATTTTAACACTGATGACCAGGAGTGGGGGTGGGATATCCTTCATGCTCCTTAATGTCGTGCTCAACAACGCATGATGATTGACGTCATGATGCCTGTTCTACATGCAAGCAAACACCTTTACAAATATGGTACCTGATGTGTGTGCGTGCACTGAGATGCCATTTTTAACACTTAAGGGGCATTGTAACATCCAAAACATGAGCACTACAGAGTCCAAATATACCCATGAGATGTCAAATTTGTATAAGCTATTGATTGACTACATGCTGTTCTGGATACTGTGTTAGAGAAAGGTCATGACATAGGTACAGCTAAGTTACAGTATTGAGATCTCAGGAAAAAGCGGTGTGAGTCATGAAGAAAGGTTTCATTATGCCTCCCCTGCATCTACCAGCCAGTGTGATCCCACTTTGCCTCCCCTGTACCTACCATGCGGTGTGAATCCACTGTGCCTCTTGTGTACATCTGAAATTTGAAATCAATCAAATCCTTCCAGAAAAGCTTCTAGAAGAAAGAAATCCTGAGCTGATCCTTTTGGGATAACCTTCAAGTGGCATGCAACCACAGGCCTGCTGGATGTTAAGACTGTGCAAATATGCATCAAATAAATCACATTTATTATATCAGGTGGTGTGAATGCACTGTGCCTCCTCTGTGCATAACAGTTGGTGCCAGGACACTAAGCATTTGGATGAAGATTTCACAGGCTTGAAGCTATTTCTTCTGTAATCCAGGCATACTTTTAAAAAACTGCTCAGAAAGCTGCCCTTCAATATTTCTCTCATCTCTGGGCTGTGCCGAGAAATCTCTTCTAAGCTGGGCTGGGAATTGGCAGAAGATAGGAGGGTAAAAATCCCTTTTTGTTGCTGCCATTAGGGATGACCCAGCCTCGCCTTACACAGAAACAAATTGAAACCAGGCCTCACAATAATCCCCATTACTTGATTTTCAATACTGCTACTTGTTACACATAATTGAAACCTGGTTGGTTCATGGTGAATTGCAAGCAGCAATTTATCAAATAATGTTGAAGAAGGGATGACCTCTGCCCTCCTTAAAGATTTTAAGATTAATCGTTCAATCAAAAACACAGTTCCATTGCTCAGTGTCCTGAACTATGTGTGGCCATGTCATTCCATTGAGGCTTGCAAAACCAAATGGTTTTCTCTTTATAAATATCAAGGCTGCGGCCTAGCTCTGTCTGTTCCCCTCTCTTCCCACCCTTTATAAACCACATTTCATTGAACCCAGTGGTAAAAAATATGTCAGTAACTGTTACGATCGTTATAGGACATGAAGGTGGGTCAAAAACAGACCGAGGATCCAGTGTTAGGAATTCAAAGAAATTTAGAATGGGCTTTCTCCTGACATGGGCTGCTGCTGTCAAAGTATTTGATATGCTCAGCAAGTCTTCTCTAGGACCCTGTGGGCAGCTGATTGTGAAGATCCCTAGCTTACGTCATTACTAAGCAAGGTATTTATCAGGTTACAATGATGGCAAATGTTTGTCTTAACTGAACGGACATTCAGCCCTCCAGTCTTGGGTTAGCCTGAATAAAGTTAAATGTTCCAACATATAAAACATGCCACCAATACGCAGAAATATCGAGTTAAGTTCAGCGTTCCCAGCTGAGAACCATGCCTGAAGACAACCTGGAGCAGAAATGGGACTACAACACTGATTTTCTGAGCACCGCTCTCTGCTGGGTGCACTGAATTTACCCTGATGTTATCAGGAAAACCTTTCTAACTAAATTCCTTATTTTGGTTGTGGAGGGGTGGGGAAGCGTAAGGAGGTGAGGATTATGGCTGAGGAGGTTTCCAAAAGACCCTGTGGTTATTTTCACTTTTCATAAAGATATTTGCCCTTTGTCATGAGTACTTTTGTTACCCTCTTTCCCACCCATGCTGGCTCTCCCTGAACTACGACACACTGTGGCTTTTCAACCATCTTAATTGGTAATGGTGAAAGTTAGCAAATTATATTCAGTTGTGGAGAGCATCATCATCAAGCCTGATCCTGTTCTTGTACCCATATCCATATGCACACTGGATTTCCAACCAGGGGTTACTAGGTATTGTTCACTATTCGGAGAACAGCAGCCAATTGTAGCATCCTAATTGTATCAGAACATAACTGTTGTTGCCTGGGATATTAGTGAAAACATATATATTTATTGGGATTGATTTTGACCAATTAGCCTAGCAGTAAACAAGGACAATACTGTGAAGGGACAATGTGAGAATAGAAATACTAATATAAGTGGTTGTACAGGTCTACATGATTTATAAGGCTATTATACACATGACACACAAGCCAGCCAATCTATCACCCACTGTACACACACGATTCCCTCCAATATGGCAGTGATTCACCAGTTACATTCAGTTCACAGATTCAGATAGAATTACTCCAAATCTCAGCCTTGATCTGTCCTGTATCAGTTGAGAATCTCCCAGTCCCAGCCTTGATCAGCGAGTGAGGATCTCTCAATCCTGGCCCTGATCTGTCCTATATGAGTGAAGATCCTTCATTCCTGGTGCTAGCTGATCTATCCTGTATCAGTGAGGAATGATCTCCAAATGCTGGACCAATTTGTACACTAAGTGATGACGTTTGACCTGGAAGCAGTACAGTAACAGTAAGGAAAATTTCCTTAAAATATCTGTGGAATCTGTAATTGTTTTTAAGAATGTTTGAAAAGGACTTTTAAAAGTTTGCATCAATTGTAAAGGGATCAATTGTAGTTTTCTTGGATAAGAAATACTGGTTGTGTCTTGGTAACCCATGACCTGGAAGTAGTACCAACAGGAAGTTAAGAAAGAAGCATTGAGGACAGGTTAAGAGTGCAGTTAATAAAGCATACAGTATCCGAGGATTTATTTAGGGGCATTGAGTTCATGTTAAATTTGTATAGAACACTTGTTCAGCCTCAACTGGAGTATTGCATCCATTTCTGGGAGCCACACTTTAGAAAAGATGTGAAGGCATGAGAAAAGGTGCAGAAAAGATTCACGAAAATGGTTCTAGGGATGAGGAACTTCAAATACATAGATAGATTGGAGAAGTACGTCTGTTTTCATTGGAGAAGAGCAGGTTGAGAGGAGATTTAACAGAGGTAATCAAGATTATCAGGCATCCAGACAAAGTAGGGAAAAACTGTTCCCATTGGTGGAAAGATTGAGAACAAGAGGGCACAGATTTAAAGTAATTGGCAAAAGAACCAATGGAGACATGAGGAAAAACTATTTCATTCAGTGAGTGCTTAGGATCTGTAATGTGCTGCCTGAGAGAGCGGTGGAAGCAGGTTCAATCAAGGCATTCATGAGAGAATTGGATTATTATCTGAAAAGAAAAAATGTGGAGGGTTATGGAGAGAAGACAGGGGAATGACACTTGATGAATTGCTCATTTGGGGAGCTGGCGCAGATACAGCAGGCTGAATGGCCTTCTGCGCTATAATACTTCTGTGATTCTGTGAGCTGGCAGACACAAAGGAGAGCTGCAAAGACAAAAGAGAACAATGAGCAGAGGAGATGGAGGGTGAAGACAATCAGTGCACAGATGCAGACACAGAGAAAGCAGACAGAGACAGAGATAGTTACAGACTAGGAAAAAGCCAGTTAATGATATTATTCCCATGAAGATTCATGGTGTGATATTGAAATAGTTGCTAACTACAAGTATCTAGCTATCAAAGTAGATGATAAGTTGAATTGGAAGGAATAATGTACAGATATGGTGGCCAAGAGACATACACAATTATACTACCTCAAGAAATTAAAATCCTTTCGAGTAGATCCCATAATTATGAAACTCTTCTATATGGCTGTAGTTAAGGGGGCTCTCCTTTTTGGATATCTCTCTTGGTACTATTATCTTAGGAAAATAGACTCTTTAAGAGTACAGGGATTTTTGAACCAGGCAGGAAGGGTATGTCATGAGCGGATCTTTCTTGATGAAATGTGCTCTTGAAGAATTTTGACGAAAGTAAAAAGTGTCATGAGCAATGAGAATCGCCCTTTGTTTCAGTATTACTGTTGGATGCATTCAGTGAAAAGGTTACAATCCCTCAGATGCAGAACAAATCAGTTCCTGAACTCATCTGTGTCCTTCTCGGTAAGAACTTTTAACAAGAGTTTGATTATGGATGAGGATATGCACTCATGATGGGACTGACTGGGTGATTATTTTAATGCATTGGAATAGTTTTTAATGGATGTTTTAATTAAAGTTAGGTTTCTGTGATAGGGTAATTTAAAAATTTTTTATTGTTATTATCCAGTTACATGTAATTTTTTAATGAATGAGCAATGTACCTGAAACGAGTTTCCAAATGGACAATAAAGTGAATGGAATTGAATTGAAAGAAGAACACAGCGAATTGTTGTGAGAAGAAGCAAATCCTTCTGAGGAAGAGGACAGTTTTTCTGCTTGGCAGAAAAGGAAACAGGAGCTCTTGGAAGTACAGTGTGAGCTGCTGGCTAATAAGGTCTAAAACATAGAAAGCTATGGGAATAGCTCAGAGATGCTAAAGATGAGGGATGTTTCTCCAAAAGTGGCCAAACATAAACTGGGGTGTTATCAGTTGGTTGGTTGAAAAAGAACTTTGAAAAGGAACAGTATCAGGACTGTAATGATCTGAGGGAGAGAGGGTTCGTAGAACTGTGCCTTGTTGATGATAATCGTACCCATAAAACTCAAAGGTGAAAGCTGTTGTAGAACTCCTGAGCTACCCTGTATGAATAAAGAACCGCATATTGTGCAACTGTGTAGCTGTGTGGTGCCATGACAACGGGAAATTGTGACTGAGTGAGATAAAACCATAAGGCGTAGGAGCAGAAGTAGGATATTCGGCTTATCGAGTCTGCTCCACCATTCAATGAGATCATTGCTGATCTGATAATCCTCCCTCCCAGAACCATGATAGGGTCCCCCTTGTCCTCACTTATCACCCCACCAGCCTCCGCATTCAAAGGATCATCCTCCGCCATTTCCGCCAACTCCAGCATGATGCCACTACCAAACACATCTTCCCTTCACCCCCCCGGCGGCATTCCACAGGGATCATTCCCTCCGGGACACCCTGGTCCACTCCTCCATCACCCCCTACACCTCAACCCCCTTCCCACAGCACCTTCCCATGCAACAGCAGAAGGTGCAACACCTGCCCCTTTACTTCCCCCCTCCTCACCGTCCAACGGCCCAAACACTCCTTTCAAGTGAAGCAGCATTTCGCTTGCACTTCCCTCAATTTAGTCCACTGCATTCTCTGCCCCCAAATGCGGTCTCCTCTACATTGGAGAGACCAAACGCAGACTGGATGACCGCTTTGCGGAACACCTTCGGTCTGTCTGCAAGCATGACCCAGGCCTCCCTGTCCACTTCAACACACCACCCTGCTCTCATGCCCACATGTCCATCCTTGGCCTGCTGCAATGTTCCAGTGAAACCCAATGCAAACTGGAGGAACAGCACCTCATCTTCCGACTAGGCACTTTACAGCCTTCTGGACTTAATATTGAGTACAACAACTTCAGATCATGAACTCTCTCCTCCATCCCCATCCCCTTTCCGATCCCCCCTTTTCCAATAATTTATAATTTTTAATTTTTTTATATATATTTTTTATATATATTTTTCTTTTCCCACCTATTTCCATTATTTTAAAATGTATTTCCACCCATTGTTTTATCTCTACCTTTTAGCCTATTTCGATCCCTTCCCCCCACCCCACCCCCATTAGGGCTATCTGTCACTTGCTTGTCCTGCTTTCTACCCTTAATGTCATCATTAGCACATTCCTCAGCTAATATCACCACCGTCAACACCCCTTTGTCCTTTTGTCTATGACATCTTTGGCAATCTCTTCTTTGCCTCCACCTATCAATGGCCCTCTATCCAGCTCTACCTGTCCCAACCCCCTCAACCAGCTTATATTCCACCTCATTTCTATATTTCCTTAGTTCTGATGAAGAGTCATGCGGACTCGAAACGTTAACTGTATTCCTCTCTGCAGATGCTGTCAGGCCTGCTGAGTTTTTCCAGTTATTTTTGTTTTTGTTATGATAATCCTCAACTCCACTTTCCTGCCTTTTCCCTATAACCCTTGATTCCCTTACTGATTAAAAATCTGTCTTCCTCTACAGCCCTCTGTGGTATAGAGTTCCACAGATTCACTACCCTCTGAGAGAAGAAACTCCTCCTCATCTCTGTCTTAAGTGGGCGATCCCTTGCTCTGAGATTGATCAAAAACATGTTGAACTGTTTAAAGAGGACTGTTTTTTTTAAAAAATACAAGAAAAGATACCTAACAAAAATAGCTGCCATGAGTCATCTGATGTTTGGAATTGTAAATTGACCTTTTCTGGAAGGCGATGGTATTGAATGCACTGCTGAAAGGTTGCTCATGGAATTTCACAGCTGAGGATATCAAGGTCCATTTCAAAAAGCGGCTCTTGAATGAAAGGCATTAAAAATGCAAAATGCAAGATTTTAATCAACTGTAATTCAGTCAAGGCAATGGGAATTGCTAACCAGCCAGATACCCAACAGACATTCAAAACTCCCTGTGGAGCATGAAATAACATATCTCCTGTTAGTTTCTACTATCTTGAAATGTGTCAAAAGTTTTTGAGATGAAAGATCAAAAATTTTAACACTTATTCGGCAATAATGACTGCAAGACATGGTAATCAAATTCTTTCTTGGAATATATAAACAGGAGGTTTAAGAATTAATTTTGTCAAGCCAGAAACAGAGAGAAAAAAAAAAATCCTCTGGAAACACTGCTGAAGGAAGCAGTAAGGAATCTCTCTCTCTGAAGTCAAGATTGTCTCCAGCAATGTGCAGTTACCTGAACTTCAATTCAATGCCAGGATTTTAAGGGAAGCAACTAACTTCAAATGGCTGCAATGTTCAACAATCTATGCCTTGAGGACAAGCTAAGGACTAAATCATATATTTTTTTAACTTTTATTTGGACTCTAACTTCTTACTTCTGAGATCTGTGTGTGCGTTGTTGCATCTTTTATTATTTTTCTCTCGGGTTTAGTAACTAATAAACTTACTCTTTCTTTGACTCAAGAAAACCTGGTTTGATTGGTTCCTTATTAAAAAGTACATTTGCAATTAATTAGTAATTTGAATAAAATACGATAGCGATGGCAGGACGGGTGATGTGTTGTTGCTGCAACATGTGGGAGCTGCTGGGCACCAAGGTGATCCAGAGTGAAGGTACCTGTATCAGGGCAGAATCTTCTGTTCGGTGTGCGGGGCCTCCGATGTGTAAAATGACGCACGGTGACGTTGGGCACGCGTCCCGATGTCACCGCGTGTCATTCTGATCTTTAGTTTGGTGGGCACGCACCAGAGTTGGCTGCACACCCGCTGAACTGTCAAAGGGTTAATTATTAATGGTTGTTAAGGCCATTAATAAACAATTCAAGCAATTGTCAGGGCCCGGACAGGCGAAGAGCCCAGGCGGCCTTAGCATTTTTTTATGAAACCTCATCCACGGGTGGGATGAGGTTTCATGAAGGATTTATTAATGAAATAAAAATTTTAATCAAAATTCATAAACATGTCCCAGCTGATGTGACACTGTCACATGAGGGGACATGTCTGAATAATTTTTTTTTCATTTTCTCAATGATACATACTGAAATTAAGTTCCCTGAGGCAACTCCGTGCCTCAGGGAGATTTCTGCGCTCTTGCGCACGCATACGTAAAAGAGCGCAGGCCCTGACTCTCCCTCCTCCCTCCGACCATACAGGTATTGCTGAGCACTTCCAGGTGCATGTCATGCTGGGTGGGCCATAATTGGCCTGCCCACGTAAAATGGCGGCGCGCAGCCGATCGCGGGCAGAAATTGGCTCTGCACGCACCTGCGCCCGCTTCTGACCAGCCCACCCGACGAGGAGAAAATTCTCCTCCAGGTGTTTGGAGCTCGAGGAACTTCATAGACGAGTTGAGGAGCGGGAGTCTGAGCTGCAGACATTGCGCCACATCAGGGAGGGGGAAAGTTACCTGGACACTTTTGATCCAGGAGGCAGTCACACCCCTGAGATTAGGTAATTCAAATTTGGTCTGTGATCAGGGACAGGAGGGTGTGACTGCAGGTGAAGCAGGTATGGGGACCCGGGGGTAGCGTTTGAGGAGCCTCAGCCCCTGCAATTATCCAACAGTTACAAGGTTCTTGCAAGCTGTGTGGACGAGAGTGGGAACTGCAGGGAGGATGAACAAACTGACCACGGCACAGTGGTACAGGGAGACATTCAAGTGGGGGGAGGAAACAGGAACGTAGCAGTGGTAGGGGACAGTATAATTAGGGAGATTCGTACTGTTCTCTGCAGTCGTGAGTATGATACCTGAAGGCTGTGTTGCCTGCCCGGTGCCAGGGTTAAGGACATCTCCTCAGAGCTGGAGAGGAACTTGGAGCGGGAGGGGAGGGATCCAGTTTTCGTCATCCATGTTGGTACTAATGGCATTGATAGAACTAGAAAGGAGGTCTGCTGAAAGAATTTGAACAGTTAGGAGCTAAATTAAAAAGCAGAACCTCCAAGCTAATAATCTCAGGATTACTACTTGAGCCACTGGCAAACTGGCATAGGGTAAATAAAGTCAAGGAGTTAAATGCATGGCTCAAAGATTGGTCTGGGAGGAATGGTTCTCAGTTCATTGGGCACTGGCATCAGTACTGGGGTAGAAGGAAGCTGTTCCAGTCAGACATGCTTCACTTGAACCATGCAGGGAACAGTGTCCTGGTGAATCGAATATCTAGGGCTGTAGAAAGGGCTTTAAACAAAATAGAGGGAGTGAGGGTTCTGGAAAGGGGATACGTAAGCTTGCAAAGCAAAAGGATATGGCAGCCTTGCAGGGCAGCTATTTAGGTAATAATACCCAGAGTGTGACAGGAAGGGTCAGAGTATACAAACATAAAAAAACCCCGCAACTAGGGTGAAAAGGGGGAAAAATGGTAAAAAGACAAAATTAATGGCTCTTTACTTAAATGCACGTAGTATTCGGAACAAAATAAATGAATTAATGGCACAAATAGAGGTTAATGGGTATGATCTTATAGCCATTATGGAGACGTGGTTACAAACAGATCAAAGCTGGGAACTAAATATTCAGGGGTATGTGACTTTTCGAAAGGACAGACAGGAAGGAAAGCGTGGTGGGTTAACTTTGTTAGTAGGAGATGGAATAAGTATGGTAGCAAGAAAGGATCTTGGATCGGAAGATGTAGAATCCACCTGAGTGGAAATAACAAGGGGAAGGAGATACTGGTGGGAGTAGTCTATAGGCCCCCCAACAGTAGCTATACTGTACGATAGAAAATAAAGCAGGAGATAATGAGGGCATGTAAAAAAGGCAGTACATTAATCATAGGTGACTTTAATCTTCATGTAGATTAGGAAAATCAAATTGCTAGAGGTAGCCACGAGCAAGAATTCATAAAGTGTATTCGAGACAGTTTCCTAGAACAATATTTTGTGGATCCAACCAGGGATCAGGCTATTTTGGATTTGGTAATGTGTAATGAGGATGAAGCAGGTTTAATAAATGATCTCAGAGTAAAAGATACCCTAGGAAACAGTGACCATAATATGGTAGAACTTAGCATTTAGTTTGAGAGTGAGAAACTTGGGTCGGAAACAACTGTGCTGAACTTAAATAAGGGTAATTACAAAGGAATGAGGGCAGAGTTGGCTGGAGTTGACTGGGAAAGCAGTTTAGCAGAAAAGACGGTTGATGAACAATGGCAGACATTTATGAAAATAGTTCATGACTCACAGCAAAGGTATATCCCAGCGAGGAAGAAGGATTCAAGGAAGGGGATAAACCAGCCATGGTTAACCAAGGAAGTTAAGGATAGTATCAAATTAAAAGAAATGACATCTAATGCGTGAAAAATTAGTGGTAAGCCAGAGGTTTGGGAAAGTTTTAAAAACCAACAAAAGATAACCAAAAAATATTAAAGAGGGAGAAAATAAACTTTGAGGGTTAACTAACAAGTAATATAAAAATGGACAGTGAGAGCTTCTTTAAATATATAAAAAGGAAGAG
This sequence comes from Cetorhinus maximus, assembly GCF_964194155.1. Taxonomy (NCBI): domain Eukaryota; kingdom Metazoa; phylum Chordata; class Chondrichthyes; order Lamniformes; family Cetorhinidae; genus Cetorhinus; species Cetorhinus maximus. Next base: position 65,529,942 of record NC_135888.1, on the reverse strand, counting down.
AGAGGCCAAAGTGAACATAGGCTCCTTACAGAATGAGGCTGGGGAAATAGTAATGGGAAACCAGGAAATGGCAGAGGAGTTGAATAAATACTTTGCTTCCGTCTTCACGGTAGAAGACACTAATTACATTCCATTACTAAATAATCAAGGGGCAAAAGAGGGGGAGGAAATAAATACAATAACTATCACTAGAGAAAAAGTACAAGGGAAACTAATGGGGCTAAAGGCAGATAAGCCTCCTGGACCTGATGTGTTGCATCCTAGGATATTAAAGGAAGTAGATGCAGAGATAATGGATGCACTGGCAGTAATCTTCCAAGAATCCTTAGATTCCAGATGATTGGAAAACTGCCAATGTAACAACCTTATTCGAAAAGGGAGGGAGACAAAAAAAACAGGTAACTATAGGCCAGTTAGCTTGACATCTGTCATTGGGAAAATGTTAGAGTCCATTATAAAGGATGTAATAGCAGAGCATTTAGAAATACATAATCTAATAAAGCAGAGTCAGCATGGCTTCATGAAGGGGAAATCATGCCTGACAAATTTATTAGAATTCCTTGAGGAGGTATCTAGCAGGATAGATAAAGGGGAATGAGCAGATGTAATATATTTGGATTTCCAAAAGGCGTTCGATAAGGTGCTGCACGTAAGGCTACTTAATAAGATAACAGCCCATGTTGTTGGGGGTAGAATATTAGCATGGATAGAGGATTGGCTAACTAATACAAGACAGAGAGTTGGGATAAGAGGGGCATATTCAGGATGGCAACCTGTAACTAATGGAGTGCCACAGGGATCAGTGCTGGGGCCTCAGTTATTTACAATGTATATTAACGACTTAGATGAGGGAAGTGAATGTACTATCGCCAAGTTTGTGGATGATACAAAAATAGGTGGGAAGGAAAGTGGTGAGGATGACACAAGGAGTCTACAGAGGGATACAGACAGGTTAAGTGAGTGGGCAAAAATGTGGCAGATGGAATATAATTTGAGAAAATTTGAGGTTATGCACTTTGGCAGGAAGAATAGAGGAGCTGAATAGTATTTAAATGGAGAATGACTGCAGAAGGCTGCAGCACAGAGGGATTTGGGAGTTCTTGTGCATGAATCACAAAAAGCTAACGTACAAGTTCAACAGGTAATAGGGAAGGCAAATGGAATGTTGGCCTTTACTTCAAAGGGAATGGAGTATAAAATAGGGGAGTCTTGCTAAAACCATACAAGGCACTAGTTAGACCACACCTAGAATACTGTAAACAGTTTTGGTCCCTGTATCTAAGGAAAGATATACTGGCGTTGGAGGCAGTCCAGAGAAGGTTCACTAGGTTGATCCCGGGTATGGAGGGATTTTTTTATGAGGAGAAGTTGAGTAGGTTGGGTCTGTACTCGTTGGAGTTTAGAAGAATGAGAGGTAACCTTATTGAAACATATAAGATTCTTAGGGGGCTTGACAAGGTAGATGCTGAGAGGTTGTTTCCTATGTGGGAGAGTCTAGGATCAGAGGGCATAATCTCAGAGTAAGGGGTTGCCCATTTAAAACAGAGATGAGGAGGAATTTCTTCTTTCAGAGGGTAGTGAATCTGAGGAACTCTACCTCAGAGGGCTGTAGAGGCTGGGTCATTAAGTATATTCAAGACTGAGATAGACAGATTTTTAATCAGTAAGGGAATGAAGGGCTATGGGGAAAAGGCAGGAAAGTGGAGTTGAGGATTATCAGATCAGCCAAGATCTCGTTGAATGGCGGAGCAGACTCGATAGGCCAAATGGCCTACTTCTGCTCGTACGTCTTATGGTCTTATGGATCGGAAAAGTCATTTAAGAGGAAAATAAATTTTCAAAAAACCTTTGTTGCGGCCAACTGAGGAGGCTGAATAAAGGGGAGCCAGTTCATTCCTCCTCACGTGATCGTAATAGTAGTGTCACATTTGTGCGGGAAGTGATGGAAATACCTATAGTTGCGTAAGAGTATTGTATCAACTCTTTGAAGCAAAATTTACCTTTCTATTTGAAGCATCATTTGCCTGATAATTCACCTGTAATTTGCATTCATTCTGATTTGCGTTAAAGTAAAAGCTACAAAAAGTGGAATCTTGTTGGTAATTTCTTCATCTGGAAGTCATTCAGTAAATTTGATTAGTTTGTTTTATAGATACCCCATAGAGATCATAACAACTGAATAAGGATGCTTCCATTTCTGTGTGGTAAAGTTTCTCCACTCATGAATGATCTTGTGGACCACAGATCTTTCACTGAAACATTGACCGATTCCAGGTAGAAACCAAGGCCATCCAAACATTCCACAGGTGTTTCTTCAAAAAGTGCCGAATGCTCCTTTCAAGTCTGAAAGGCATTCAGCACCCTGTATAATGTCTGTCACCACGCACGCATGTAATCTCCGGCACATTCAGAGACCCTCACTTTCCTCCCTCACAACAGGCCACCATCAAGTTCTGCAAACAGACCCTTTGAGAAGTGAATCCAGCTGACAGGCATTCTCTCCGCCTTATTCGCGACAGGCATGCAACAAGCACCATCAATTCAACAGCTGTACAAACAAGAGTTCAGCCAAGCTCAGAGTGCTCTGGTTAAGGCTGACTTACACTGAACAATAAAGATCTGAATGGTTACTACAGCACTGCTTCTGTTAACTAGTGAGACTCAAGCATGGAGAGGGCTGGAGCAAGAGATCAGAATTTCTAAATTGAGCCATATCGCTGCCACATACCTCTCCCACCCTCCTCAATACTACCCCACCACATCCTCTCTCCACTGGAGGCTGGCCGCAGTCGCCATTTCTAGTGGAACTGCTAACTCTCCCCTTTTAAATCATGCTCTGTATTTGAGTCTGAGTCACGGATTCATGGAGCTGACTTGTTACGAACAAAAACAAGGGCCAAAATGGGCACTGTGTGGGTATAACTGGCATCCACGGTAAGGGAGAGAAATCATGGGTCCCAGTGCTTCCCCTCTTTCTGCACCCCTTATTCAGCCCCTACTATCCTTTAATCCTCCCCCTCAATCATGCATGATATTTTTTCCCCTTTCAAGATTCACCAACCAATTCACCAAACAATCACAGAAATGTCCTAATAAAATGATAATGCCCATTGTTGACATCCGGTTACAATTATCATCCAATATGTATACAGCATGGGTCATTAATATTAAGAGCAGCAATGATAAAATGCAGTGATAATTTGTGTGTGCCCTATAGGTGATTCAACTGCAACTATTAAACAAACCAGAAAGTACAAATTTTATAAAAGCAAAATACTTTGGATGCTGGAAATCAGAAACAAAAACATAAAATGCTGGAAAATCTCAGCAGGTCTAACAGCATCTGTGGAGAGAAAAACAAAGTTACATTTTGAGTCCGTTTGACTCTTCTTCAGAGCTAAAGAGAAGTAAAAATGTGATGAAATTTAGACTGTTTGAGGGGGGTGCAGCAGGTGAATCTGGATTGAAGGCCAGCGATAGGTGGGGGCAAAGGAGAGATTGACAAAGATGTCATGAACAAAAGGACAAAGGGTGTTAATGGTAGTGGTACCGACTGAAGGAGATGCTGATGGCGGCATTAAGGTAAGGAAGCAGAATGTGTTCAATGGCAAGACAAAGGTTAGCATGAAAAAGTGACAGATGGCCCTCGTGGTGGTGGGGTGGGGGGGAAAAGATCGAAAATAGGATAAAAGGTGGGGATAAAACAATGAATAAAAATGAATATAAATAAAAATAAAAATAAGTGGATAAAAGATAAAAATAAAAAAATAAAAATGAATATTGAAAAAAGGGGATAAAAAAGGGACAAGGATGGAGGAGAGTGTTCATGGTCTGCAGTTGTTGAGCTCAATGTTCATTCCGGAAGGCTGTAAAGTGCCTAATCAGAAGATGAGGTGCTGTTCCTCCAGTTTGCGTTGGGCTTCACTGGAACATTGCAGCAGGCAGGAAATGTGGGCATGAGAGCAGGGTGGTGTGTTGAAATGGCAAGCAACAGGAAGGTCTGGGTCATGTTTGCGGACAGACCGCAAAGCGATCACCCAGTCTGCATTTGGTCGTGTTTGTTCTACGATTGTGTGGGAAGGTGCAGTGGGAGGGGGATGAGGTGTTGGGGGTGATGGAGGAGTAGACCAGGGTGTCCCGGAGGGAACGGTCCCAGGAGTAGACCAGGGTGTTCCAGAGGGAACGGTCCCTATGGAATGCCGACAGGGGAGTGAAGGGAAGATATGTTTGGTGGTGACGTCATACTGGAATTGGCAGAAATGGTCGAGGATGATCCTTTGAATGCTGAGGCTGGTGGGGTGAAAAGTGAGGATGAGAGGAATCCTAGCATGGTTCTGGGAGGGCCACCACATTACAGGAAGTACAAATTTTACTTTAAAACATCGTGCAATGTTGTTAATTTGACAGGAAAATACCCCATTAGTTATTTATAACACTGTGCAGATGATAACACTGATTTCGGTGACTCCCTCCAGCCCTCACCTACATGTTCTGCACATTGCACCATATGGACACAGTGACAGTAAATTCATATTTGGCAAAAGATTCAAAACTTGCAACCCAGATAAACTGTACAAGATCTTTTCCATTCTGTGGAAGAAGTAGAAGACTTTCTCTTGCCTGGGAGCATGATATTATTCAATATAATTATTTCATACAGAGGCATGAAGGTGGCAGGACAGGTGAATAAGGCGGTAAGGAAAGCACATGGAATGCTTTCCCATGATGGGCTGCATGGCCTCTTTCTACACCATAAACTTTTCTATGGTTCTATGAGTGTAATTGGGTTATATTTTATCAGTAATCTCACAGGATAGAAAGATCAAATGACTCCTGAGCAACAAAGTGCAATGATTGAACAACATAGGTCGTCTCTGTCAGTGAGAAGCATTAGAGCCCTCAGGTGTCTCTGTGTGACATGTCTTTTAAGAGACCAGAATACGGACTAACTAGTTCACAATTTTATCTGTGTTTTCTTGATCAGCAAATCTGAAGACTCTGCTGATTGCTGCTTCTCACTATTATCTATTTTCAATATCTACTGTGCAATACAACTTTATCTTGGTGCCTTTATGAGTTTTTTAAGGTATTGAAATATGGTGATAGAGTGCGATAAAAGTAAGTAGACAACAGGACAAGATTGAGGTCAATGGATAAGACTCTTGAGAATCATGTGCAGTGTAAAGCAGGTCACTGATTCACTATGAGCCCATTACGTAGTCCTGTCCTGGCAATTTCATGCCACAAAGCCTGCTCACAGTAAACTTTCATTAGCAACAAAATAAACAGAACTCTACCCATGATTTCACCCACTGTTCACAAGATAATTATGGGTGACAAAGGCCATCTAGCCCAGCTCATCTCATCCATCAAAATAATATACAAACATACATATTAGGAGCAAGAGTAAGCCATTTGGCCCCTCGAGCCTCTCCATCATTTGATAACATTGTCTATGTTATACCAGTGACTACAACTCAAAAGCACTTAATTAGCTGTAAAGCGATTTGGAACATCATGAAAGGTGCTGTATAAATATAGATTTTGTCTTTCTTTCATTACACCTGCATACAGTAAGCAGAGTGACTGTAGCAATGGTGAAATTGGAGGCCCAATGTTGATTCTCTAAGGGTAATTAATCATACAGCAATCAACTGATGTTAGTTAGGAATGTGGCTACAAACATATCACTACACTTACAAAACAATTCAACTCTGTAGCTAACACAACCTTACTATTCTGACCTCTCTGGTGCCAAGCCACAATATACCATAAATGGCATCTGCCCTTTTACACTAATGACACTATCCCCAGAATTTGTCAATCAGACATTTACCAGCAGCTTAGGAAAAATGTACATTGAATTGTTGATCTGAATTTTTTTAGAGAAGAATGATACATGGTACAAAAATATAGTATGGCCTTAACTCAAAAACTGGATTGTTTCCCCTCCCTTGAGAAGCTGTCATACAAATTGTGTTGCACGCTGTGAATTTACAGCCTATCTGGGGTGACCCTAGGATGGAGTAGAAATTTGTAAAACCTTTTGTTAAGTAATCTCCTTGTGACAAATGGGGATTTAATTCCCAGATATCGCAAGAGTACTAAGATGGGCAATAGTAAGTCAACAACTGTCTTGTATCAGTTCAGATTTTTATTTTCTTAGATTTATTTTGATTAGGCCCAAGATTCTCAAGTCTCTGGTACATCAACACAGTATCAGAATTGCGCCTACTTTAGGGCATAATGAAAATTTAGACTGCTATTTAAATGCTGATGTAAATTCAAAAGAGAATTTTGAGAAGTGTATGGTATTTAATTTTGTGGTGCTAAACACTGAAAGTGACCCTCCCACCACTCCCCCCACCCCCCACACTCCAACACCCCTAACCACCATCCCTCCACCCTCCCCACCACCACCTCACTCCACCCCATCACACCCCCAAACCCAGCAGCCCCCACCCCCCACATCCCACAGCACCCAATTACTCTAAAATGATTACAGGGACTTATCACTTTCAAGCAGATATTCAACTAAGAACACCTATTGACAGCTGCTGTGCTGCTGCTTCTGACTTTTAGGCAGCTTTGTGGTTTTCTGGCAGGCTTTTCAAAACAAATCGGAATCACAAAGCTGCCTGAAGGTTGGAAGTAGCAGTGCAGGAACTGTCAGTAAAATTGACCTGAAAGACTGGCTTTAAAAAAAATTGGAACCGTCAGGTTGACAGCTCCGATTGTTTTTAAGCCGGTGGTTCAGGTCTGCTGCTTAGTCTGGATGGTGTTTAGAACAATGAGCATGGGTCCCTCCCCCGCATCCCCTGGGGCCTGGCATTTGGCACCATCTGCACATCCCTCTCCCAGGCACACTGTCCTCCCAGGGCAGTAAACAGTGGGAGTGATCACTAAGGAGGTCTAATTCAACCCCATTTCTCCTGATGAGCTGCTGCAGGCTAGCAAGGGTTGCCAACAGTGGTTGGACGGATTCCGGGAGGTTGCAGCACATGACCTCCTACCTCCAACCGCCCCAGCCCCACACTCCCGCCATTAGTTGCCCAACATGTCCACACTCACAGAGAACACTTCCAACACCAATTAGGAAGCGAACAGACTCCCTGTCAGTCGGATAATTCTTGGCTGCCAGCCAGTCGATTTTTTTCTTTGCCATCTCCAACATTTTTGCAACTAATAGATGAAAGTGTTTCAAAACAACAAGAAAAGAAACACAACCTTAATTTTCATTTCCCTACGATTTTTTTCTTGGATTTCTTGCTGCAATGCCCAGGAGATTAATTCCTGGAGGGTTGGCAACATTCGGGCGAAGATATCTCAGACTTCTTTTCAGATTTAGACAACCAAAGTCAGCCCCGATGAAAAGATCAATAACACAATACACGCATTACTAACTCTCATCCTTTGTTGAGCTGCAGGCCCTATGGTACACACATCGGACAGCAGCTTGTTGGAAGCTGTAACCCGTTAGGGCTCAGCTAATGCAATGAGTAGCCTGAAGGCCAGAAAATCCCTGGTTTCCAAGCCCCTGGCACATGCAGAGTTAGTTATCCTCAGCTGTCAGGTGACGTGGTAACAGTGTTGTAAGTGGCTTCAGCCACGCCCCTCCCCCACTCCGGTTTAGAGAGGAGAAAATTAACCGGGATTACCTGATTTTGCTGGTTAGCTGTGAATGAAATGCTGCTTCAAGGCAGGAAAGTTCACACCGCCTCAAGCAGGGGAAGCTGCTCTTAAGAGCAGAAACAAACTAGCATGAATTAAACATGAATCTGCTCCACCAATCTCTGATTGTAACGATTCCACTGAGAATTTTGCCTGAATACAAGGATCAGATATAAAATCTCACCCGGCCGAGAACAATTAGTCTCGCAAACTGCAGTTTCAGACTAAATACACTCAAACACTATTTGCATTACATCTCTACTTCCAGAGGCTGCAACATAAATCAGTTTATGTGGGCCCAGTTTTAACCCATTCACTTACACAAAGTTAAAATTGGGCCCATGCGTGTCTCTAAAGGGAATGCGGCAGAAAGGGGGCGCATATGAGTCTCTAAAGCATAGCTCTGTAAACAACTCCATCCCTACAAGCCTCTGAAATCCAGTCTCTTGTGAATCCCTGATTTTCACTGCTCCATGATTGGCAGCTGTGCCTTCAGCTGCCTAGGTCCTAAGTTCCAAACTTCTCTCCCTAAACATCCCTCTTCCTATGAGGCTGTCCTTAAAACCTAACTCTTTGACCACGATGTTGATCACTTACCCTAAAATCTCCTTTTGGCTCAGTCTCAAATTGTGTTTGATAATGCTCCTGTGAAACATCTTGGGATATCTTATTATTTTAAAGATGCTATATTAATGTATGTTGGAGACTGCATATAAGTGGGGAGCACATCTGTCTATGAATAACAGAGGCCAATCTCAGGAAGCAGTTTTGATTCCCACCTCTGGAGTGCACCCAGTGATAAAGATTAACAGTTGCTGGCATCAGATGTGCTCCTTTGACCAATGTTGTGGGTAGGCTGATCTCCCCAGACTTCCTGCTGACACTGAGAGGTTAATGTGGCTGCTGGCTGGTGCAGCCCTCCTTCCCCAGATACTGGGGGAGTCAATGATGGTAAGGCTTCTTAAAATTTTTTCATGGGATATGGGCGTCGCTGGCTGGGCTACCATTTGTTACCCATCGCTTTTTGTCATTGAGAAGGTGGCTGCAGGTCCATCCACAATGCTGTTAGGGAGGGAGTTCCAGGATTTGGATCCTGCAACAGTGAGGGAGGGAACGGCGATATAGTTCCAAGTCAGGATGGTGTGTGGCTTGGAAGGAATCTTCCAGGTGGCAGTGTTCCCATGTAGCTGCTGCCTTGTGCTTCTAGGTGGTAGAGGTCATAGGTTTGGACATTGTGGTCGAAGAAGCCTTGGTGAGTTGCTGCATGGCATCTTGTAGATGGTATGCACTGCTGCCACTGTGCGTCAGTGGTGGAGGGAGTGAATGTTTAAGGTGTGGATGGGGTGCCTTTCAAGTGGACCACTTTGTCCTGGATGGTGTCAAGTTTCTTGAGTGTTGTTGGAGCTGCACTTGTTCAGGCAAGTGGAGAGTTTTCTATCAAACTCCTGACTTGTGCCTTGTAGATGTTGCAAAGGTTTTGGGGAGACAGATGGTGAATTACTTGCCTCAGAATTCCCAGCCTCTGAATTGCTCTTGTAGCCACAGTGTTTATATACCTGGTCCAGTTCATTTTCTTGTCAAGGGTAACCCCAAGGTTGATAGTGGAGGATTCAGCCTTAATAATGCCATTGAATGTCAAGGGGATTTGGTTAGATTCTCTCCTATTGGAGATGGTCATTGCCTGGCACTTGTATGGCTCAAATGTTATCTGCAGTTATCAGCTCAAACCTGTATGTTATCCAGGTCTTGCTGCATATGGACATGGACTGCTTCACTAACGGAAGAGTTGCGAATCGTGCTGGACATTGTGCAGTCATCAGCGAACACCCCACTTCTGACCTTATGATGGAGGGAAGGACATTGATAAAATAACTGAAGATGGTTGAGCCTCGGATGCTACTCTGAGGAACCCCTGCTGTGATGTCCTGAGATGGTTGACCTCCAACAACCACAACCATGTTCCTTTATGCTATGTATGTCTCCAACCAGCGGAGAGTTTTCCCCGATTCCTATTGACCTGTTTTTCTAGGGCTCCTTGATGCCACACTCGGTCAAATGCTGCCTTGATGTCATAGGCAGTCACTCACACCTCACCTCTTGATTTTAGCTCTTTTGTTCATGTTTGGACCAAGGCAGTAATGAAGTCAGGAGCTGAGTGTCCCTGGTGGAACCCAACTGAGCATCAGTGAGCAGGTTATTGCTAAGCGAGTGCTGCTTGATAGCATTGTTGACGACACCTTCCATCATTTTGCTGATGGTCGAGAGTAAACTGATGGGGCAGTAATTGGCTGGATTAGATTTGTCCTGCTTTTTGCGGACTAGAACACCTGGGCAATTTTCCACATAGCTGGGTAGATGCCAGGGTTGTAGCTGTACTGCTACAGCTTGGCTGGGGGCACGGCAAGTCTTCATTACTACTTTTGGAATATTGTCAGCACCCATAGCCTTTGCAGTATCCAGTGCCTTTAGCTGTTTCTTGATATTACATGGAGTGATTCAAATTGGCTGAAGCCTGGAATCTGTTTTGCTGGGGCCTCTGGGGGAGGCCGAAGTAGATCATCCAGTCAGCAGTTCTGGCTGAAGATTGTTGCAAATGCTTCAGCCTTATGTTTTGCACTGATGTGCTGGACTCCCCATCATTGAAGATAGGGATATTTGTAGATCCTCCTCCTCTAGTGAGTTGTTTAATTGTCCACCACCATTCACGATTGGTTAAGGCAGGGCTGCAGAGCTTAGATCTGATCCATTGGTTGTGGGAATGTTTAGCTCTGTCTATCACTTGCTGCTTATGCTGTTTGGCACGCAAGTAGTCTTGTGTTGTAGCTTCACCAAATTGGCACCTCATTTTAGGTATGCCTGGTGCTGCTCCTGGCATGCCCTCCTGGACCCTTCATTGAACCAGGGTTGATCCCCTGGCTTGATGGTAATGGTAGAGTAGGGGGTATGCCAGGCCACGAGGCTACAGATTGTGTTTGAGTACAATTCTACTGCTGCTGATGGCCAGCAGCACCTCATGGATGCCCAGTTTTGAGCTGCTAGATCTGTTTGAAATCTATCCCATTTAGCACAGTGGCAGTGCCATACAACATGATGGGGGGTATGCTCATTTTGAAGAAGGGACTTCATCTTCACAAGGACTATGCGGTGGTCAGCCTTACCAATACTGTCATAGACAGACGCATCTGCAACAGGAGGATTGGTGAGGTCAAGTTCAAGTATGTTTTTCCCTCTTGTTGGTTCCCTCACCACCTGCCACAGACCCAGTCAAGCAGCTATGTGCTTTAGGACTCGGCCAGCTCGGTCAGTAGTAGTAGTGGACATTGAAGTCCCCCACCCAGAGTACATTCTGCACTCTTGCTAACTTCAGTGCTTCCTTCAAGCAGTGTTCAACATGAATAGGTCCGCCAATTTCTGATGGTAACGATTCATTTGAGAATTTTGCCTGAACGCAAGGATCAGATATAAAATCTCACCCAACTAGGAACAATTAGTTTTGCCACCTGCAGTTTCAGACTAAATATCAGCTGAGTGGGGGAGGGGAGGCGTGGTGGTAGGTGATAATCAGTCAGAGGTTTCCTTATCCATGAGACTTCATGCGGTCCAGAGTCAATGTTGAGGACTCCCAGGACAACTCCCTCCTGACTCCTGACAGTTGCAGTTGTTATGGTGATGCTGAATCTTCCCTGCAGTGTATGGAAGCTGTGTGCACCATAGATACCCTGTGAGAAACTCCTCGAATTAATGCAATGGAAAGAGGGAGCAAGCGAGAAAGGAAACAATGAAAGAACTTGCATTTATGCAGCACCTTGTTACACATGGTATTTTACAATCAATGGATTATTTTTGAAGTGTAGTCGCTGTAGTTATGCAGATTAGAGAAGCAAATTTGGGCACAGCAAGGTTTCACATACGGTAACAAATGAACAATTTGTTCTTTGGTGGTGTTGACTGAGAGAGGAATTCTGACCAGGATAACAGGAGAACTCACTTCCTGACTTTGAATTATGTCATTTGCCCATCTGAACAGGTTGAACGTCACATCTGAGGGAAGGTATCTCTAACAGTACAGTGCTCCCTCAGTGTGCATTGACATCTCAATCTAGATTGTATGCTCACGTACCTGGAATTGGGTTTGCACTCACGACCTCTGACTCCAAGACAAGCTTCCTGGTGACTATCACTAGTTAGTTGCGCTGTCAACTCTGAGTTAGTAGGAGTTTGAGAAAGAAGCTCTTTTCTTATGGTTTAGAAGAGAGGCCGCTCATTGCAGCTTGGAAGAGAAACAGAAAGGAAGCAAGAACGGACTTTCATTTTTTTTACAGCAGACTGATTAATATATTCATGTGAAATTTCTTTGTGGACTAGTCTAATGTCATCTTTAACCCATTTGTTTTATACAGGTTAATGGTTAAATCCGAGTCATGCACAGAAGAATTTTACAGGAATGCATTAAGACAGTCCACTATGAGAGTAATTAGATACAAATGAGAGAACAGCACAGAAAAATAAAATCGGAAATAGGGAACAGGTTATTATCGAGTGACAGCTGGCCTCAATTCTGCTACGCGATCCTAATTTTTCATGTCAGGCAAATATAAAAGGGGTCAGTCTCAGACAGCAGCTTATGTGATGAAGCAGATCACATCAGTGCTCCTGCAACAGTCACACCCACAATGTCAGGATTCCACTATTACTGGGTCAGTCAGTCACACAATGACAGGACCGCACTTTCGCAGAGTCAGTCAGTCACACAATGACAGGACCGTACTTTCGCAGAGTCAGTCAGTCACACGGTCACAGGGCTACACCATTAGAGTCAGTCAGTCAAACAGTGACAGGGCCGTACTATTACAGGGTCAGACAGTCACACAGTGACAGTGCTGCACTATTACAGGGCCAGTCAGTCACAGAGCGACAGTGCTGTACTATTACAGGATCAGCCAATCACAAAGTGACATCACTGTACTATTACAGAGTCATTCAGTCACAGACTGGCAGGACTACATTATTACAGTTAGTCACACACCGACAGGACTGCACTATTACATTGTCCATCAGTCACACATCTACAGGGCTGCACTATTACAGGGTCATTCAGTCATTCAGTCACAGACTGACAGGACTGCACTATTACATTGTCAGTCAGACACACATCTATAGGACTACATTATTACAGGTACAGTCAGTAACAAAGTGACAGAACTGTACTATTACAGAGTCAGTTAATCACACAGTGACAGGACTGCACTATTACAGGGTCAGTCAGTTACTCAGTGAGATGGCTGCATATTACAGAGTCAGTCAACCACTCAGTGACAGGACTGCACTATTACACGCGCAGTCAGGCATCCAGTGACAGGAGTGAACTATTACAGAGGCAGTCAGTCAAACGGTAACAGGGCTGCACAATTCCAGAGGCAGTCAATCACCCATTGACAGGGCTGCATTATTACAGGGCCAATCAGTCCCACATTGACAGGATTGCACTGTTATAGGGTCAGTCAGTCACCCAGTGACAGGGCTGCATTATTACAGGGCCAATCAGTCCCACATTGACAGGACTGCACTATTATAGGGTCAGTCAGTCACCCAGTGACAGGGCTGCACGATTACAGGGCCAGTCAGACACACACTAGTCAGCCAATCGCCCATTGACAGGACTGCACTATTACAGAGTCAGTCAGTCAAACAGTGACAGTTCTGTAAAATTACAGAGGCAATTACCCATTGACAGGGCTGCACTATTACAGGGCCAATCAGTCCCACAATGACAGGACAGCACTATTGAAGGCTTGGTAAGTCACACCGTGACAGGAGTGCACTGTTACAGGGTCGGTCGGTCTCCCAGTGACAGGGCTAGGCAATCACCCTGCTCTGTTGTCCATGTATCAGTCACACAGTGATGGGTTAGGTTAATTTGTTCAATAATGACTAGGCGGATTACATAGTCACCCAGTGATTGTAGGGGTTGGCGGGGGGAGGGTGGAGGTTAATGAGTCACTCAGTGATTGTGCTGCACGGTTGAGTCAATAGCTCCATATTGCAGTAAGAGAACCGGTAAAATACAACCTCCCAGCACCATCAACAACATAGACGTTAAAGAGGTCATTTGCAACAATAACTTTTTTACTGACAGCCAATCAACTCGAACCTTATTCTATTCATGCGGGACACACTGGCTACTCAATCATATGAGCAGCTGAACTGAGTCAATAGAGGCTTTGTTACACTAGGTATTCGCTGTAAGAGCAGGCCTCCAAAGCAGGTGAACCATACATGGCCTGCTATTTTCTTAACTCCAGGCTCTCTGATATCGGAAGACACTAAATGAGAGAATTATAATGTTAACAAAACAGATCTGTGCAATCTACCTGCTGTGGAACTGGGTTCCTGCTACTCTGGAGTATTAACCCGTTCCAATTCCTGCACCTACACCTATAACTCTTTTCCAAAATTAAGCTCCTGATAAGGAATGTGGAAACATTAGCAATTCTTCAAACAGGTTGTTTAGCCCATTATCTTATTAAAAGGAGACATCTGCTTCTGAAAAAATGAGGTGCTCCAGGTGTTCCCCAGCAGTGTAGAGAGGTGAGGAGATACCGGGAGTTACCCAGAGTGTAGAGAGGTAAGGAGACAGCTGGAGTTCCCCTGAGTGTTGAGAGGTGAGGAGACACCAGGACTTTCCTTGGAAACTAAAATCAGAAGAGGTTAGAAGCGAGTACAAAGACCAGTGGAGGCAGAAGTTTCAGAGAGAAAGCTCCCTGGAAGTGTGGAGAAGGGATTTATTGGAGGAAATTCTGCAGCAAGCCAGAGTGAGAGTTAGAATAGTCATTGGTAATCTAGCAATGCAAGGTGATGACACGTCTTGCAGCTCATCAACCTTTCCCACTTACAACTGAATTGCTGGATTTGAATCTTTATCATCAACACTTCATGCAATGACAATTTGCTGATTGTAGCATAGCAGTAGGAACATGGTCAGTTAACTAAACAGGAAAAAATGATCCTCAAGACTGCTGAGGGGAATTGTCTAATGCCTCCAAACTGCACAGGTCATTGGCAGATTGGGACAACCTAAAAAGGAACCCCCAACCTCACACAGTCTGAAAAGAACACTAGATAGAACAGCTCTCTGAGGTCCCACTCATGCCTCAGTGGATAACTGCACAGTCTGTATAATGAGTCATACAAGTCAGATTCCATCCTTGATCAGTGTTATGCTAGTTGGTTAGGAGAGTTAAAGAGGCACTGCAATTGTTTCCAACCAAGCCAGAAAAATATCAAGCAGCATTCTTCTCCTGCTTTCAATCTGGTACCTGTGACAGAACTGTAGGTATTAAATTAAAGCAGGATTAAGCTGAACTGTGATACATATCACAGACAAACACACACCTGATACTGAAGAATGGTCACCTTAGTGAGACGCTAGAAGGCGGCTGACCCTGTGGACACATACTCCAAAGGGAATCCACAACCTAAAGGGAGGGGAAGGAGTAAAAAGAGAAGACTGGATGGACATCAACAGCACAGGGATGCATTTCCACCAGGGTTCTCCCATTTGTCCACTATAACTTTGGCAGAAGGGCTGTGGAAATCCTAGAATTATGGTGAATGATGGGGGAACCTCCCTAATGGTTCACTACAAATTCTGGAAAGCAGCCTTAACCCTTCATAATGGGGAACTAAGTCATATAGTGTCCAGTTTGGTCTGTGATGAGTTGGCTGGTCACAGCTAGGCAGCAATTGGTCTCAGTATGCCTGGGTTGGAAGGGGAAAAGAAAAATCAACTTGCATTCCCACTCATCATTGTATATCAAGTCACTCTTGCTGGACTGCATGTACGTGTTGACATATTGTCCAGGTGTACCTGAGGGCTGTTGGGATAGAACCCTAGTAAGAGTCTGCAATGTCAGCAGTGATGAGGATGAAATGTGAGGAAAATTGCTGCCAAAATTAAAAATCACAGACTTCAGTAATATGTTGCATGGCTGGATTTCTGGAAAAAATTAACTACACTTTTCCTTAGCCCCATATTGATCTTTGAGAAATTGTGCTCCAACCTACTAAAATTTTTTAAAAATTCCTCGTCAGTCACACTTGAATTCAATGGCTCCTTGGTCAGAGGGTATGAGGGCCTCTATCTGACTTTCAAAGTCCTTTATGCTCTATGATCCTGTCACTAATGAGGAAGAAGATAAATGAGTAGGCCTAGGCTTCTAGGCCTGTCAGAGTGATGTATTATTGTGGTACAGTGATGACAGGCTGTGATTGATCACAACATAGGTCCTGGTGGAAAGACCTCTTACAGATTCTATACTAACCTTCACTCTCACTCTGAGTTTGAAGGATGCATTGGACAGGAAGGCAACAGCCTGCCTCTACTCTCAGATCAAGTGTCAGGCACCATCAGGAGACCGAGTGCAGTATAGGCTTGGATCAGAGCATATGGTGTATTACAGGCTGATATTATGATATTAATAATGTAAACATTGTGACATTAGACATACCAATAGCACATGATCCATATAAAAAAATGCATAAATAACTCTGATGGTGGGCTTAATCATGAGGAAGTCGCTTTTTAAATGTGTGAAACACTCTGATTGATGAAAACGGCTTCAGGCTATTTCCAATTGGAAACAGGGCCACAAGATTTTGAAACTTCTTGTTTGAACATCTTCTTGCTTGCAAGCAAGAAAAATAAGCCTGTGTTGGTGGCAATGACCTGCCAACCTGTGTGGTTGGGTTATGAGTAATGGCCCAAGCTTGTCCTTAGCCAACAATCACACAGGCTGAAAAATCATGGGTGCTGGATTGTGATCGGGAGCAGGAATCCTACTGCCTTTCCTCTTTTAGCTAAGGACAATTGTCTCACTGTTACTGAGAGGTCAGCTAACTGGGGATAGAAGCTGGGACTTCCTAGTTCAATATGACTCCCATGTCACACCAGATAGAGTCTTAATCGAAAAAGGAACCAGGGAAACTTGCATTTTAAAATAAAGTCACGCATAATCAATGACCCTGCTGGGAGCTGGTGCAATGGACAATGCATCGACAGGTTTCTCTTGTTCCTTCTGTGCTTGAAATATGCCATCCTGCACAAACGTCCTCTTCCCTTCATCACTATATGTTCAAACCCAGAATCTAACACTTATCCTTTGCTTTGCAAGGCCTCAAAAAAATATTGTCCCTCGTCATCTTTCTTCCTCCCACATCATGCAGGCTTTGAAAACACACATTGGGCACCCTCTGGTCTCTCCTGTTATTTAATCACCACTGCCCTTCACTCTATCCTACACCCTTTGGATCTTATCCTGGCCACCTCCTTCCCCACACTTTCCCTGGCTCTATATTTGCTTAGAAGCTGTTCATTTCTAATAGATTCCAGTTCTGATGACCTGAAATGTTGGGCTGAATTTTCCCCACAGAGAAGGGAAAGAGGAGTTCGGGACTGCTTTCAGATCCCAAAATTATCTTCAGTGGGAAACTGATTAAAGTCAAGGTTTTCACCTTTATTGAAAGATATAAGATTCTGAGGGGCTTTGACAGGGTAGATGCTGGGAGAATGTTTCCCCTCGTGGAGGAATCTAGAACTAGGGGGCACAGTTTAAAAATAGGGTGTCTCTCATTTAAGAAGGAAATGAGGAGGAATTTCTTCTCTCAAGAGGGTCATTGGACTTTGGAATTCTCTTTCACTGAGAGCCGTGGAGTCTGGGTCATTGAATATATTCAAGGCTGAGTTAGACAGATTTTTGATTGACAAGGGAGTCAAGGATTATGGGGGCAGGCACAAAAGTGAAGTTAAGGGCACAGTCAGATCAGCCATGATCTTATTGACTGGCAGAACAGGCTCAAGGGGCCGAATGGCCCATACCTGCTCCTATTTTGTGTGTTTTTATGTTTAAGTGGGTGATTCCTTAATTGGCATGGAGACAGGTTTCCTGTCCAATTACAGGTGGCAGACAAAGGTGGAGGGCCAGAGGCGTTCCAGATTCAGAGAAGCCCCTAGCTGCAGTAGAAAGGTAACTGTGAGGGCGCCTTATAACAAGGTGGTACCCTCTCAGCCACTTTTCATAAACTTTAACAAAAGAATTCAGAAACAGCCAGACACTCTAAAGGACGGCCTCTGTGGCTGTACACCAGCCTAGGCAGGCAGGGAGGGCCTGTAGGCCTGCTAGCCATGGCACCCCAGGCTGCCAGTGGGGACTCACTTCCAGAGCGTTAAACTGCACCCTCCTCCCCTACCCATTGTGTTAGGAAACTGGAGACCAATCTGAAAATCCTAAACTCACCCTTAGCAAGGTTCTTACTGAGCCTAAATGCCTCCCCCCGCCCCGAACCCATGTTGGGAATGGATTTGGGGAGCCAGCACACCAGCCTCATAACTTTCGGATCCTTGTCGCTGCCTCTGTTCCCTGTGTCAACGGGACCCGGAAATTCAGCCGACAAACTCTTGACCGGAATTTTCCGGTCTTGCTGCAGTCGGATACGTCACGCCAGACACAGCGGCCCAGCCAAAGGTCCATTTACTTCAGGCGGGGGCCAGAAAACCCCGCTGCTTGTTCTGTTTCTTCCTGCATGAATGCTGCCAAAACCTGTTGAGTGTTTCAAGCATTTAGGGTTGTTATTCCCAATTGCCGTTCCTTGCTTTACCTCATCCTTTTTCCCCCCTCTTTTCAAACTTGTTGCCCTCCTCCCGTGAGAGTTTTGGCCAATAATTTACCACCTAGAATTCTTGAACACCATTGCAGCCCCTTTGAAGAATGGAGAAACTGTCTGTAGAGGTAATAGCACCCCTTCCCATCGCTAACTCAAAACAATTCATTTAATCTGGTGTTAAAAACACCACAAGCTGACCTGCTGTTGATTCAGACTGCTGCTGGGCCTCTGAAGCTACAGAGGGAGTCATTTTCAGAGAGAGTGCTGATTTGGAATGTGGAGCACAATATTATCAGCAAGTCTGTCAACGGTCACAGCTGTCCCAGGATCTGAACACCTGTCTCTGGAAGGCTCGGAATTTCAGTGAGAAATCACGCACCCTTTCCTAAAGGGACATTGTCACTCAAGATGGTCTGTGCTGGCTTTGTTGTAGAAGTTAGCCCAGTTCCCAGAGAGAATGAAGCTTCAATGACTACCCTCGCTGATTTTAACCGCATTGGGTAAATGGAGCAAATCCAGGAATTTCAAGGCTGTCATTAAAAGCTTGGGCTCATGTTTAAAGAAATTATATATTTTTTAATCTCTTTCTCTCCTGGTTGTAATGATCTGTGCTGGGTTACTGTGTTAGGGGCACCAACAGTGTGCTTCATCTCACTTGAGCGACCGATCTAGGCCTAGGTGGTGAGATTTGGCACGTCATTCAACAGTGGGGCTGTATCACAGTCAAGTCCTGTCCTATCCTCTGCAAACCAGTCACTGGGTAGTAATGGGATTGGAATCCTGGCCGATTTTACTCCCATCACTACCCCACCTTCATCCCACAAGTAACCTGAAAGGAGCTACACAGACCAGGTTTAATTCAGTTTGTAGTGAATTGGTTATTATCAGTCTTTTGGGACAAGGTCAGTTAGCACACAGAGGGTGGTAAAGACTGAGGATCAGACTGAGCCCTTCGTGGTATGAATAGCTCAGTATCAGAGTAGAAAACCGACAGGACGCCTACCAAAGTCAAGGAAAGGGTTAGGAGAAGGGATGTATTCTTTTTACCTCTCCTGTTCTGGGGAGTCCCTCTCCAGTACTGAACCCAAAATGCAGAACTGTTAATAATTCAGAGAGGATGACTGTTATTGTGAAAAATGGAAAGGTTATATTAATGTAAAGGAAGAAAGCCCTGCATTTATATAGCACCTTTCACAGCCTCGGGGAAAGCACTTTACAACCTCTGAAGTGCTTTTGAAGTGTAGACACTGTTGTAATGTAGTCCCCAGTTTTGGTGAGATTTATAATTCTGTCAATTCTCCACTCCTTGTCACATGTCATTTCCTGGTTGCTCAGTTTTGATTTGTAATTGGTGCTGGAGAAGCCTTGGAACATAGAAACTTAGAGCTTCTGGCTCAGAGGCAGGGGTACTACCAAATGAGTCATAAGACCTCCGCTTTCAGGAGGAAACACTTATTCAAAACAAAGGCCAGTGGAAGTTTGGAACACTTGACCATTTCGCCTCCTGGGCCTGTTCAATCACTCAGTGAGATCATGGTGGATCTGTGACCTAATTTCACGTACCTGCCTTTTTCCCCCTATCTCTTACTACCTTTGGTTAAAAAAAACTACTGATCTCAGTCGTAAAATTAACAATTGATCTATCATCAATTGTCATTTTTTGAAGAGTTCCAAACTCTCCTGTGAGTGAGCCCACAGCTATAGCTCCATGGTGCATTGGCAATAGGCTACCTCACCAGGTTGCGCCCATGAGCTCACATCTAATCCTGATCATCCCTGGCAGTATCAAGAGGAACTGCCTCAGCATTAATCAGAGGTCTTGTTTCTTTGATTAGGAGGGGAATTATCTAGTACAAAGAGGGGCCAAGTTAACCCTGGTTGCCAGGGCAATGCTTTTTCCTCAGGGCCACGATAAAATGAGGCTGTGAGTCTAAGCGGCCTATTGCCTTGATGTTAGAGAGAAATTTCATGTTTGACTAAAGGCATTTCATCTCATTTACATTATGTGGTGGAGCGTGAACAGCAGCTGAATGATGTGCTTGTGTGCATGGTGTCTGTTTGGGCTCTACTGGTAAAGGGCACTTTGCTTGGATGACGAGCTGCTCTCTTACTATCATTCCCATGTTTCTGATTGGAAGATGCAAGAGTCTGTTGGCCAAGCGTTGATTACTGATAGACATTATCAACACCAACCAGGAACAGGAGAGGCTGGTTCTTTTGGCGATCCAGTGTTTATGCTCAAGGGCAGATGAAAGACCTTCTAATGCTTTGGCTATTTTGAGCTGAATGCAGCAAAAAGTGCTCCCCAGTCTGATACAGAACAGGTCAGACGGAGAGTAAAACTCCAACTATTCTGGCAGAAGCTCCCAAGTCAAATCGATAAAGCACAAGCGCAGATCGATTAAAGCTCGTGTCTATTCCATCCTCAAATCATTAATCCCCAATCTTCCACTACATTACAAAAGTGTCTACACTTCAAAAACACTTCAGTGCTGGTAAAGTGCTTTCCCCGAGGCTGTGAAAGGTGCTATATAAATACAGGGTTTTCTTCCTTTACATTAATATAACCTTTCCATTTCTCACAATTAGAGTAATTCTCTCTGAATTATGAACAGTTCTGCACTTTGGGTTCAGTACTGGCTTGTGGCCACCCAAACCTATTTCACACGGCCTCATAAAGCTACCAAAATACACTTTATGTTTAGCACCTCATCAGTATGGATGGTAAGGAAGCAACATGTGTGCGCTGGCTTGCTGCTTTTTCAATGCCAAACTAGCTAGGAGAGAGCCTGAAAATGATCTGGGAGTGAGAGTGATCACAATACTGACAAGAGCCGCTCTTTGAAAAGCAGCAACTAACAAGGCAAACAGATTGCTGAGCTATGTTGTCCAAATTGTACAATACAAAACTCTGAAGGGATCTGGCGAGGCAGTGCCCTGGATATTATTTTCCGATCTTATTGTTGAAGCACAAAGGGAATATTCTAGGATCAGAAGGACCACAAGACTAGCCATTAACATCAGAGTAATGAGGTTTGAAAAATAGAAATTTCTCCAAGTTGCTTCTATTCCACTGCCTAGACTTTGCTGCAAGTGTGGCAGAAACACTGGGCACAATGGTGCAAAATTTAGCTGTTTATTTATTCGTTCATGGGATGTAGGTGTCACTGGCTGGGCCAGCATTTATTGTCAATTCCCAATTGCTCTTGTTCAGAGGGCGTCTAAGAGTCAACCATATTGCTGTGGACCTGGAGTCACATGTAGGCCAGACCAGGTAAAGATGGAAGATTTCCTTCCTTAAGGGGCATTAGTGAAACAGATGGGTTTTTACAACAATCGACAATGGTTTCGTGGTCATCATCAGGCTTTCAATTCCAGACTTTTACCGGATTCATATTTCACCATCTGCCATGGTGGGATTCGAATCCGGGTCCCCAGAGCATTACCCTGGGTCCCCCACTGCGTATAACTACAGCAACTGCAGTTTAAAATGGTTCATTGGTTGTGAAACATCTCAAGGATGTGAAAAGTGATAAGTAAGTGCAAGTTCCTTCTTTCATACCATGTAGTGCCATTGAGTAATTGAAGAAGCTAAGTTGGAAACCTGCAAAACTGGCTCAGATGCAAGAGAGAAAAAGGTTATCAGAGGAAAAGAGAGGTGTTTGGGTAGAGAGGAAGGGAGGGACATAAGATATGTTCAATAAAAATTCCAAAGGAAGCTAAATTGGCGTCAAGTTGAAAAACAACCATGCATGTAAGCAGATGATTAGGTGGGCAAGGAGAATTGAGGGGAGGGAGGAGGGGGACAATATTTTTTATTTATTCATACACAGTATGTGGGCATCACTGGATAGGCCAGCATTTATTGCCCATCCCTAATTGCCCTCAAGAAGGTGGTGGGGGTGAGCCTTATCTCAAACCGCTGCACTCCATATTGTGTAGGTACAACCACAGTGCTGTTCAGAAGAGAGTTCCAGGATATTGGTCCAGTGACAGTGAAGGAACAATGATATCAGTTCCGAGTCAGGATGGTGTGTGGCTTAGAGGGGAACAGTCAGGTGGTGGTTTTTCCATGTAGCTGCTGCCTTTGTCCTAGGTGGTAGATGACGTGGATTTGGAAGGTGCTGGCGGAGGAGCATTGATGATGCAGTGCATATTGTAGATGGTACACACTGCTACTACTGAGCATCGGTGGTGGAGGGAATGAACATTTAAGGTGGTGGACGGGGTGCCAATCAAGTGGGCTGCCTTATCCTGGATGGTGTTGAGCTTCTTGAGTGTCGTTGGAGCTGCACTTATCCAGGCAAGTGGGGAGTACTCCATTACACTCCTGACTTATGCCTCGTAGATGGTGGACAGGCTTTGGGGAGTGAGGAGGTGAGTTACTCACCACAGGATTCCCAGTCTCTGACCTGCTTTTGTAGCCACAGTATTTATATGGCTAGTCCAATTCAGTTGCTGGTCAATGGTAACCCCCAGGATGTTGATAGCGGGGGATTCAGTGATGGTAATGCCATTGAATATCAAGGGGAGATGGTTAGATTCTCTCTTGTTGAAGATGGTCCTTGCCCGGCACCTGTGTGGTGCAAATGTTGCTTGGCACTTATCAGCCCAGGCCTGAATGTTGTCCAGGTCTTGCTGCATTTGGACATGGACTGCATCAGTATCTTCAGAGTCTTCAGTAGCTTCAGAGTCGCGAATGTGTACAATCATCAGCGAACATTCCCACTTCTGACCTTATGATGGAAGGAAGGTCATTGATGAAGCAGCTGAAGATGGTTGGGCCTAGGACACTGCCCTGAGGAACTCTTGCAGTGATATCCCAGGACTGAAATGATTGACCTCCAACAAACACAACCATCTTCCTTTGTGTTAGGTATGACTCCAACCAGTGGAGAGCTTTCCCCCTGATTCCCACTGACTTCAGTATTGCAAGGACTCCTTGATGCCACACTTGGTCAAATACTGCCTTGATATCCAGGGCAGTCACTCTCACCTCACCTCTGGAGTTCAGCTCTTCTATCCATGGAGGGGGGATAAAGGTATAAAGGTGCACTGAGGGAAAGAGATTCAGAGATAGTGGAGATCTGAGGGAAGAATGAAAGGAACAGGTTTAGGGAGGAGAGTCAGCCTGTGACAGGCGCACACCTCTTCTGAAGTGTTTCCAAAGGGCTCGGACCATCTCCTCTTAACCCATTCTCAATTTCTGTTTGAATTGAGGCATTTATTCTTATGACCTGTTAAGTACAGTCATGTAATGGCAGGATTAACCTCAAGCATTCATTCATTTTGGAAATCTTCTTCTGCAGTTGAAAGTCTGGAATACTCAGTTGACATCTCACTCTGAAGGTAACATGGTAGCCCAGGTTAGTGAGAGAACAGGGACTGGCTGTCCCAATGACTGCTTGGCTCAGCTCCCACTTTCCATCAATCTAGCTCAGGATTTCCTGATTAACACAGGGTTTCCACCATTTTACAAGAGCTCCTAAATCTGACCAATTGGATGTGGATCTGACTTTTTGAACTGGAAAACCCCCACAATCACCGACACAAACCCCATGTAAAAGAAAGAAGCAATTTAAATTGGTGGTTAGCCTGCCAGTTTTACTTGTGAACTCAGGCAGAAATCTCCATTGCTTCCACTAGGTATGAACATGACTACGCACCAGGGCTGCTCATTAAACCATTACCAGGATCTGTGCTTTAGTAACCCTGTGCAGTCAGGCATGAATATGTAACACTACTGTCCTGTCATTCCCATTTAGCTCATCAGCTTATAAGGAGTTGGTAACATAACATTGGAGTTCACTCACAAACAAAATCATATCTGGATAATGACCAGTTTTAATTGTGTGATGATGCTTCATTGACCCTATCTGAACAGTTGATATAACCGTAAATAACGATATTGCTTGCTCACACAGACAGCAGGGAGTCAGATCATCGTAATAGAGTCATAGAGGTCTACAGCACAGAAAAAGGCCCTTCAGCCCATCGAGTCTGCACCAGTCAAACAAGTACCTAACTATTCTAATCTCATTTTCCAACACTAGGCCCATAGTCTTGTATGCCATGGCATCACAAGTGCATATCCAAATACTTCTTAAATTTTATGAGGGTTTCTGCCTCTACCACCTTTTCAGGCAACATCAGATCGTGTTGTGGCAACACTATAACCTTGTGTACTCTGTATATGTGTGTGTGCAAGTATGTGTGTGTGCGTGTGCATCAGAGCATTCTGTATGCTGTGTTTGTGTCAGAACTGCATACCCCTTGTGTGTGGGTGCATGGGCACAGCATGCGTCTTGTGTGTGTGCCCAGGCATATAGTGTGCGCGTGTGTGTCTGAGAGAGAACGAGAGAGAGCACTATGTGTATTGTGTGCATGACCACTATGTATGAGAGAGAGAGGGAGAGAGCACTGTGTGTACTGTGTGCATGACCATTCTGTTTGTGTGTGTCTGAGATGGAGATATAGTACTTTGTGTAGTGTGTGTGAGCACCACGTGTAGTTAATATGGGGCCACTCATGACAGGTCAGCAGCACCAGAGCTTCCATGCTGGGAAACAGCAGTCAAGTTAATTGCACCAATATAGCAACATTTATTTGGCAGCAGGGATTTCCTGGTTTACAACAGTCTACATTTTGCATGTGAATGTGCAAATTTTCACTGTGTGTTTCAGACTCCGTTAAACAAACATGGGTTAGAATATCTGTGGAGTTTCTCCCATTCTCTGCTGTAACATCAGTGAAAGAACAACAAAAACCTAGGGGAAAGGAGGTCATTGTAACTTGTGGTGAGGAGTAAAATGAGTGCTGTCAGATCAACCACTACACTTGGACAGATTTTACTTTCCTAGCAGGTCTGCATAGTTAGCTTTAGATCCCTGCTAAAACTTACAATGACCCCCAACAGTAACCACTGTCTGCCAAAGTTCCAATAGGAGATTATGAGGGGTGTCTGTGGAAATACCAAATGATGATAAAGATGGGAATTAAATGCCCTTTTACTGCAGCCCTCCTCACAGGGTAAATGAAGGTGAAAGTTCCTTTGAATAAGATGACCATGACATTAAATGGAATTCATCCAGCTAAACACAGATACAGACTCTTCCCGCCACTGCCCTTCATTCTTACTGCCTGTTTGTTTTTCCCTAATAATCACATTGTATAACTGACATCAATTAAACAGTTTCACAACAGGGTGGTTTTGTTAAACATCAGCAAGGCACAAATTGCCAATTAACACTTCAGCATGCTCTGTTGGCTGTTTCATATTCATTGTGCTTTGCAGGAGATATGTTCCACTTTTAAGGTTTTGGCATGCAGAATGTCCGAGCCCAATTTTGTTATGTTTTTAGGCTATCTCCTCCTGGAGTCCTTTACAACACTCTTCACTGTTTGCTCCCCATTTCCTCCACCACAATCTCCTCATACTTTTATGTTGTCAGCAAATTTTGAGATTGTGTCCACTCTGCCCAAGACCAAGTCATCCATCTATACACTGAGAGGGTAAATTGACCCAGCACTGAGCCCTGGACTACACCACTGCCAACTCAAGCAAGACAAACCAGTATTTATCCTAACTGTTTGCTTCCGGTCACATTACCGCATGTTTAAACAATTGCATGAAGGTCCTCAACAGTATTTCATTTAAAACAAACAAATTAAAGCTTTGTTACAATAGCAGACCAAGAGATCCTATATAATTCCATGTGTTCCACCATACAGTGCAATTCACCCTAGGTCACTCTCCTGTCTTACATTAGGAGGGCATCGCTTAATGTAGAAACTGTGTTTCCTGATCAGCAATGACATCATAGTACTAATTCTGCAAGAGACCTCAATAAACGGTTACAGTTATTACTGTTGGACACACTTTAGCCTTCATGGCTAAAAACGACATCAGCTTACCTTGGCTGCTCAATAAAACTTAGGCCCCTTTGATCTGAAGAGTGAAAAACAGGCTATGAGTTTCAGTCTTTAGGGAGCGGCTGTCCTCCTCCTAATATAAATCATTCCGAGAGAAAGGTCGGCTGATTCATGTAGAAGAACACTGCCTTTGAAAATCAATTTCCTATGATTTTCTCTTTCCATTCCTCCCCACCCAAGGATACCTTTTCCCCAATTATTTCGGTCCCCGCTCCTCACTCAGATAATTGCCATTATTTGCCACCCAGCTTCCGCTGCCAGCACTGACTCTTACAGGAGGAAGATCCATGGGCACCAGCACTCCCAGTAATTTGTCCAAATGGTCATTCTTCATACGTTTGCTAGAGAAAGAACCAGCATGCATATGACAGGCCAAGTGGCCTCCTTCTGTGCGTAACCATTCTTTGATTATGTAACATCTAATTGTGGAGCTGTCATGTTGGGCCTGATCCTGTTCTGACCACCATTCACACTCACACCTGCTTTGCAGCAGCGATAGTAACAACCTGAAGTGGAAACCCTGACAGAAATGTTGTCCCTCTCTAACCCGGAAGTGCTGAGGCTTAACTTTAGAGTCTGAAAACTGACTCAATGCAGGCCGGGAACCTTCTCAGCTGTATGATTTACTGGGGATATTTTTTTAAGAATAGTCGTTTCTCACTTTCTAAGGTTAATTTACCCAATACTGGTTCTCAAAGAAACAGTCATCACATTGAAGTAATTATTCACCTTGTTCTGAAACCTTGCTGCTTAAACCTGCCTTTAAAAGTTGGCCTTTGCTTATCTGGTATTGCTTCCCCAATCCCAACACATCTCACTCCATCTTTAAAAGTATTCTTAAAACATCTCTTTGATCAGGAATTTCATTTCTCTCCTTGCTCTCCCAGCATAGCTTGGTGTCTGTTTCTATTTTGTCTTCAGTAAAAGTGCTGTGGAATGTTTTTCTGTGTTAAATGCACCACATACAAATAGTTAGAGTCATAGAAAGGTGCAACACAGAGGAGTCTATTTGATCCATCATGCCAGTGCTGGCTCTTTGAAAAAGAATTATAGAACGATTACAGCACAGGAGGCCATTCAGCCCATCCAGTCCATGCCTGCCTTCTGCAATTCAGTTAATCCCATTCCCCTGCCTTTCCCTATATCCCTAAACATTTTTTTTAATGTTCAGGTGCTTATTCAACTTCCTTTTAAAAGCCACAATTGAATCTGCATCCACCACCCTTTCAGGCAGTGCATTCCAGATCCTAACCACTTGCTGCGCAAAAAAAAAGTTTCTCGTCATCTTTAGCTCTTTTGCCAATTAGCTTAAAATGGTGTCCTCTGGTTTCTTCAACAAAAGGAACAGTTTCTCCCTTTCTACTCTGTCCAGACTCATGATTTCGAATACCTCTATTGAACTCTCCTCTCAACCTTCTCTTTGCTAAGGAGAACAACACCAGCTTCTCCCATCTATCCTTGTAACCGGAGTCCCTCACACCTGGAACTATGCTGGTAGATCTTTTATGCCCCCTCTCTAACACTGTCACATTCTTTCTAAAGTGCGGTGCTCAGAAATGCTCTGCAATTAATCCTATTTTGCTCCCAGAATCCTGCATTTTTTCCCAATGCCCTTTTGAAAGTTAACATGGAACCTGCTCCCACTAGCCTTTCAGCTCCTGCATTCCAGATCATAACAATTCAATACATAAAGAGATGTTTATCTCCCCTCTGGTTCTTTTGTCAAATACCTTGAATCTATGTCTTCTGGTTACCTATGCCCCTCCCATTGGAAACAGTTTCTCCTCATTTACTATAGAAAAGCCCTCAAAATTTTGAGTGCCTCTACAAATCTCCCCTTAACCTTCTCTGCCCTAAGGAGAACAATCCCAGCTTCTCTAGCCTCGCCATGTAACTGAAGTTCCTCAACACCGTTACTGTCGAACCCTGACTGTGCTTTGCATTCAACCAACGGCCAAAATACAGAGCTGTATCATATTTTTTCCCACAAAAACCTGTTACTGAAAATAAGCAAGACTTGAGAAGTGTGGACTTTGTAAAATGCTGGAAAGGGCAAGGTCAAATACAGCAACTCCCTTTGAAATCATTCATTCAATCCAGAACATCAGCCTGTGGGTGGCAAAATTAAAAATATGCCCTACACCTTCAGTCATCACAGAATGCTCTCAGCTTTGCAGAGATGCTTCATTAGTTACATCCTACCTCTCAGTGAATCTCAAACAACAGTTTTGAAATTATTCCATACTGGAAATCATTTTGATATTAGAGAGTGAGAGATTCGGTCAGCACTAGAGAGAGCAAATGTGCAGCGCGGTCTGAGAGATAGTAATGGGGAGAGAGAATAGCAGAGAACTAGAGAGAGCAGAAGTCTAGAGAGAGCAGAAGTGAGAAAGTGAGGGATAGCAATGGTGCACTGAGAGAGAGAGAGTGGCTATAAACAGAAAAAAACATGCGCACAAATACAGGGAGAGAGAGACTGGGAGAGAATTAGAGCATGCAAGGATTAGACATGGATCTGAATTTTGCAATAAAAATACAGTAATGATAAGGCTGTCAGTGCTCACCATTATAATGGAGCAACTTTTGGCATCCATACACAAATGGTTAAATGTGGAAATCTGAAAGTTGCTGAGTGATTTGACCTGCTCCTCCACGAGCTTTGCTACACTGATACCACATCAAGAGACTGGGCATTAAAATAAATGAAGAGCTTGAAGTTGCTGTACTTACCCAATAGGGACTCATTAAACATGCCAGAAAAAGCTGGAGCATTTTTAATTGTGTTATATGAATTAATGACTGCCAAATAACTTCTGTGGCACTGAAATCATAATTTTACAAGTGTGGAGTCTCATTCCTTCAGAATTTATTTCTTGTTGGAGGTTTTAAAAAGTTAAAATTTAAAGTTTAAGATCATTTGTCTCTTCTATCTCTCGCTCTTAATCCCACCTTTCTTTCCTCACTGTATATGATTTTAGATGTAATTAAACATTCTAATTCATACTTCCTGGTTTAGACACTGTGTGTTTCAGTGAGGCTTCTTCAATTTGATTGTTTGAGGAGTTGTGCTGTTGTTTGTCCTGCTCAGAT
This sequence comes from Cetorhinus maximus, assembly GCF_964194155.1. NCBI lineage: Eukaryota > Metazoa > Chordata > Chondrichthyes > Lamniformes > Cetorhinidae > Cetorhinus > Cetorhinus maximus. Next base: position 65,500,590 of record NC_135888.1, on the reverse strand, counting down.
ACCTTAGATCCCCTGTAGAGATGCCACACTGATAAGTATCTCTAAATTCCAAAAGTTTTCATTCAAAAGCCTATGAAATGTCTGTGGCCAGCTGTAAGGGTAATGAATGGCGAGCCCCAATCCTTCGTTGTGGACCATAAAATCCAGGCCTTATAGTGTGAGAGGAGAGGGCAAGTGTGAAATTAAGCAATGGAAAAGGTCAAAAGGAAGGGACAAGGTTAAAAGGACAACAGCAACACCAAGAGGCATGAGAAAGTGTTGCTAAGACATTACTGTGGGCCGGAGTTCTTCTACCTTGTTATAATTATGACCATTTTGATTCCAGGAGCCTGCAAGCACAATTCAGAAATGCACTGTTTCTGCTAAGAGTTTAGAGAAGAGCTTCAGACAGCTTTTACCAAGAACAGACAGTCCTAGTTCAAATCTTTTACATGAATAATGAGAGCTAACAATAGGTGGGTGTCAAGCTGGAATTTATAGTTAGTTTATTTATTCTTTCACAGTATTAATGAAATGCACAGAGAACCCCTCCTCTCCTCTCCCCACCATTGCCTAAATCTGAAGAGGATGTGTCTAAAGTGACTGTGGTTCTTTTACCAGTCAGTTACTGTTCTTTCACCTGAGAATGTGTGCTAACTCTAATCATAGTCATTAAGACCAGATCTACCAACATTAGAAGAAATTTTCAGGAACTAGATTAGAGTGTGGCAGATTGCAAACCTACTTAGAAAGAAACATACTTCCATATTTATAAGAGTAAGATGCAATTATTACAGTATCTTGAAATGAGGGAGACTTCACAGATTCTGCCAGAGGATCAAGTCCAACCATTCACATTCACACTGCTTCAGGAACAGGCCACTAAATGGACCGGTAATTTATTTCTATAGATCCCACTGCCAATGATCGCTCTCTCAAGTCACCCGAGTACCGGTGTGCATACCAATATAATGGTGATGTGGCTCATTTGGTAGCACTCTTTCCTCTGAGGCAGAAGGTTGTGAGTACAAGCTCCACTGTAGGACTTGAGTATATAATATAGAGTGGCCCCTTGGTGCAGTACTGAGGGATGCTGTATAAGTACAAATCCACTTCTTTACCATGAGCTCCTCTGGGATCTTTACTCAAATAGCTGCTTTTTCATTCACAGGCCTCATTGCCTTGCACTGTCATCCTTTTTATTATTTAATCACTTCTGTCTTCCAGTCCATAACAGACCTTTGATTGGCAAGGGAGTCAAGGGTAATGGGGGCAGGCAGGAAAGTGGAATTAAGGGCACAATCAGATCAGCCATGATCTTATTGAATGGTAGAGCAGACTCGAGGGGCTGAATGGCTCATAATTCTTATGTTCCTATAATCATTACCTTCAATCCCCCAAGCCTCACATTATCATGACTAGGAACTATATTACCATTCCTTCATCATTTTGGGTCAAAATCTCGGACCCTACCCAACAGCAGTGGGAGTACTTACACCGCACTGACTGCAATGGTTCATGAAGGTGGCTCACCACCACCTTCTCAAGGGCAACTGTAAATGGACAGCCTTGCCTACAATGCCCACATTCTAGAAATATTAAAAAGAAATCAGGTTCAGAGTCAGTATCAGGTTAGCAGTGCACAGTGTGCCAGCTGGGCACTCCAAATAGCTTTGAAATTAGGAGTGGGCCACCCACCAGCCTCACTAGCTAAGAGTAGTTAATGGCACAGGAAAACCAGAGGCACAGGGCAGAAAACAGAGATTCACCAGAAAAAGATATTTAGAAACATGATACATGCAAGGGAAGCATTGTTTCTGAGCTTTCATTATTCAGATTTCTGCTTTAATAAGTTATTTCTTCTTCTCAACCAAATATTTTGCTGTCATTTTGATAAAGGCCTCCTGGATGTAACCATGTGACTGTGGCAATTCATTTTCTAGGCTCAAGTAGATGTGGATATAATACGCATTCTCTTGTTACTGTAGCAAGAATGTAGAATTGCTAATCAATTCCCCCATTGGCTGCTCACTGTCCGCTCCTTTACACACCAAGA